>NC_134252.1:18899260-19642468 GCF_965152275.1 Natator depressus | reverse complement strand
CATCGGGACAGTAATGGGGAGGTGGCCAGGTTGGAAGGGGAAATGCATTAAATGGGCTATGGGCATGGCTTGGGAGATGTGCTGAAGCAGGGCTGATGGGGTGCAGCTGGGGATGGGGGAGTGGAGAGGATGGTTGGCTCAGGTATGTTAATTACAGGGCATGATACATACAAATGCCTTAAATGACTACTAACTCCTACAACAATGTATCTTTTTCCTGTTAAAAAAAACTAGGGAAATTGGCAAAAAAACCTACATTAGTGCAGAGTTAAGGTTGTTTGATATGTCGTCTCCTTGCAAAACATTGAGTTGAGCAAAAACTCAAGCTTCTGAAAACTAGGAAATGCCCAGTTAATGTTATGTGGCCAATCACGCATACCTTTACTCTGCTGACTCCACAGTTGCTGAAATGGGCAAGCTCTTCACCTCCTCTTACAACCCATTCACTCTCACCCACTCATCTAACACTGTTAAAGGACAAAAAGGAGAAGAGGGGAAAAGGTTGCCCATGCCACCTTCCCTCTGATCCCCTGGAGGTGGCAGTAGCCAATGGGAATTATTTGGATACTCCAGCTGCAGTCAGTGTGTTTAAGTGTACACTAAATGGTGCAGGCAGTAGCTGAGCCTGTTTGGTAAAGGTGTGTTTGTGGTAGGAGGATGTGTGGATTACTCTGCGGTGAGAGACAGGGCTGTGATTTATGAGATCTATGTTTTCCACCCTCATTTGTGTGAGGAAAGGGAAGCAGTACACGTGTACCTGCAGTGTAAAATTTATTTCTATTCAGAATTTTGTAGGTTATGTCAATAGCAGGGCATAGTGCTGTTACTGTAAAGGATATTGTCAGCAGTGAGGTGGAATATGAAAGGATTCTAATTGTTTAATGCTGGTTAAGTGAAAGTGAGATTGTATCCTGGGAGCGAGTGTAAGGGAGTTGTAGAAGACTGTGAAGTGGTTCTTAAATTGTACGTGCTTAATATTCTTTCCTGCAGGGCTTTGGAGCTGTGCTCCGGCTCCGCTCCAGCTCCAGGCAAAAACCTGCAGCTCCACTGCTCCGGAGCTGCTCCAGGTTCCGCTCCAAAGCCCTGCTTTCCTGGGAGTGGGCTGAGTGTGAGAGTTTTATGCCAGGATCTGGAACCTCCTGAATCTTACCGTGCCAAAGGCCACTGTGAGAATGTGCTGTGTACAAACTGAGGCATTTCTCAAAGAGGGTAGAGGGAAGGTGATATATGCAACCTTTTTTGTTGTTGTTTGTCATTTAATAGTGTTAGATGGAATCCTGTGGATGAGAATGAATAGGTTGTAAAAGGAGGCTCTTCCTTGTACATTTCAGTAACTGGGGCTGGCAAGGTAAAGGTATGTCTGGTGTTAGAGTATATTGGAGCACTAAGAGGAGGAGAGTTAATTTTGCATGGCCAGTCTTAACTGTGGTTTCAGAGTAGCAGCCGTGTTAGTCTGTATCCGCAAAAAGAAAAGGAGTACTTGTGGCACCTTAGAGACTAACAAATTTAATGAAAATATATAAAATATAACGAAAGCTTATGCTCAAATAAATTTGTTAGTCTCTAAGGTGCCACAAGTACTCCTTTTCTTTTAATCTTAACTCTGTATTTCCTGGTTATCAGAAGCTTGCTTGCTTGCTTGCTTGCTTGATTTCCCCCCCTCAACTCAGTGCTCTGTAAGGGGACAATATACCATCAAGCAACCATAAGTCTACATTAACTTAACTTTTTCCTATTGATAGTACTTTGAACATATAAAGCACAGTTTCCATTGACTTCAGTTGCAGGTGTGTGTGTGTGTGTGTGTGTGTGTGTGTGTGTTCACCATTTACATAAATCAGACCCCCAGTCTCAGCTCAGCCATCCTGATAGTGAGAGGGACCATTAATGATCCCCTGTCAAAAGTTTGAGCCTGGTCTATACTACAAAGATACGTTGGCATAGGTATGTCGGTCAGGGGTGTGAAAAAAACACACCCCCAGCTGACATAGCTATGACTGCAAAAACCCTGGTGTAGACATAGCTTCTGTCAGCATAGATAATATTTGTGGAGTTGGTGGTATGATCCGGGCCGAAAAATTCCTATTGACAAGTACTTAATCTACACTGGGGGCTCTTTTGAGATAAATATACCAGGAAAGAATTTGTAGTGTGGACAAGGCTTTGGTTGCATCAGCATCACATAGCAAATCTGTGGCACAGGCAGGGATAGAATCCAGTTCTCCAAGGTGGTATTCAGCTGCCTTAACCATGAGACAGTTGTCTCTTCCTTCAATCCCCTTCCCATTCTCATTGTGTTCCCTATGGGTCTGTCCTCCTGAGGAAGCCCTGGAAGGAGCAACAGTTGAGCCAAATCACAGGGCAGTGCTCCCTGAACTTGGAGGGGGGGGCGGGGAGGGAGACAAAAGCCGTCTTGTCAACGGCTGGAAATGGCCCACGTTGATTATCTCTACAAAAGGTGTGTGGTTTTTTTTTTTTTTTTTTTTTTTCCCCTCTCTCCTGCTGGTAATAGCTTACCTTACCTGATCACTCTTGTTACAGTGTGTATGGTAACACCCATTGTTTCGTGTTCTCTGTGTATATAAAATCTCCCCACTGTATTTTCCACTGCATGCATCCGATGAAGTGAGCTGTAGCTCATGAAAGCTTATGCTCAGATAAATTTGTTAGTCTCTAAGGTGCCACAAGTAATGATTAGGGGTCTAGAGCACATGACTTATGAGGAGAGGCTGAGGGAGCTGGGATTGTTTAGTCTGCAGAAGAGAAGAATGAGGGGGGATTTGATAGCTGCTTTCAACTACCTGAAAGGGGGTTCCAAAGAGGATGGCTCTAGACTGTTCTCAATGGTAGCAGATGACAGAACGAGGAGTAATGGTCTCAAGTTGCAATGGGGGAGGTTTAGATTGGATATTAGGAAAAACTTTTTCAATAAGAGGGTGGTGAAACACTGGAATGCGTTACCTAGGGAGGTGGTAGAATCTCCTTCCTTAGAGGTTTTTAAGGTCAGGCTTGACAAAGCCCTGGCTGGGATGATTTAACTGGGAATTGGTCCTGCTTCGAGCAGGGGGTTGGACTAGATGACCTTCTGGGGTCCCTTCCAACCCTGATATTCTATGAAGTACTCCTTTTTTTTTTTTTTAAAGTCCTGAGTGGAACAAAGTTCCATGCAACAGAAAGAGAATTTGGGTCAGAATGTAAACAAAAAGCATCTTGCACTAGAAGTTATATGTGAATATCTAATTCAATAACTGCTTCCCTATTAATACAAATGCTCACAGTCACCACTGTAATACTCATCCAGTTGAGACTGTAAGTTTTTGAAAATGTAAATTGCTCATGTTGGGTGAACGGTGTGCTAGCAGGCTGACATTCCTACTGGGGCAGAGTTAGGATTGTGGTAGGTTCTTTGTGGTATATTGTTTGTTCTACAGTGTTCTGTACAAGCAGTTCCACAAATCCTTGCATGTATTAAGTCTCACGTTCAAATCACTAAATTAAGCAATTATTAAGTTGGGTTAATAATTTTGGGTCAGACTGAACAGGTATTTGGAGGTATACCATACCAGCACTACTTTGTAGTAAAAATGATTCCTTACTGATTTGTTGGTGTGTATTTTTTACTTTAGTGACAAATAAAAATTTTACTGCTAGAGAGGTGGAGCCGGATTCTGTTCCATCTTCAGTTATCAATTGAATTGTTCCTGTCATGGACACCTGCACAACTGTGTTTTTCAAAGATGTCAGAGGGCATAATTTATTCCAGAGAATCTTTATTTCTAGTGATTACTCACAAGGTAGAAAGAATGTAGCATTGACTCTCAAAATTTGGGTTGACTTTGCAGTACTGGTGATTGGGAAGAATATCTTTGCTAATAGTGTGCAGTTTCATTGTGATACAAAAAAATGGAATCCCACAGTTAAGTTTTAGTCACGTCTTAAGTTGCTAGTCCTTATGGTTATGAAGAAATCCTGTAATTTGAACCAAGTGGTTATGTCTTCCCAAGTCTGCAGAGGAAAAAATAGCCCTGAATTACCCCATTCATCTCCATAATGGTTCACAGTCAAGATGGAAGGGTATATTGAGTGGGATCCCACAGGGATTGGACCTGCTTTCAGTTCTGGTCAGTATCTTCATCACAGATTTAGATAATGGCACAGACAGTACATTTATAAAATTTACAGACAGTACCAAGTGGGGAGGGGTTGCAAGTGCTTTGGAGGATAGGATTACAATTCAGAATGATCTGGACAAACTGGAGAAATCATCTGAAGCAAATAGGGTGAAATTCAATAAGGACTAATGCAAAGTACTCCACTCAGGAAGGACAGTCAATTGCACACATACAAAATGGGAAATGACTGTGAAAAGGGATCTTGGGAATATAGTGGATCATAGAAGATTAGGGTTGGAAGAGACCTCAGGAAGTCATCTTGTCCAACCCCCCGGCTCCAAACAGGACCAACCCCAACTAAATCATCCCAGCCAGGGCTTTGTCAAACAGGGCCTTAAAAACCTCAAAGGATGGAGATTCCACCACCTCCCTAGGTAACCCATTCCAGTGCTTCACCACCTTCCTAGTGAAATAGTTTTTCCTAATATCCAACCTAGACCTCCCCCACTGCAACTTGAGATGATTACTCCTTGTTCTGTCATCTGCTACCACTGAACAGTCTAGATCCATCCTCTTTGGAACCCCCTTCAGGTAGTTGAAGGCTGTTATCAAATCCCCCCTCACTCTTCTGCAGACTAAATAACCCCAGTTCCCTCAGCCTCTCCTTGTAAGTCATGTGCCCCAGCACCCTAATCATTTCCATTGCCCTCCGCTGGACTATCTCCAATTTATGCACATCCTTTCTGTAGAGGGGGGCCCAAAACTGGACAGAGTACTCTATTCGGCACTGGTGAGGCCACATCTAGAGGGGAATAATCACTTCCCTTGATCTCCTGGCAGTGCTCCTACTAACGCAGCCCAATATGCCGTTTGGCTTCTTGGCAACAAGGGCACACTATTGACTCATATCCAGCTTCTCATCCACTGTAATCCCCAGGTCCTTTTCTGCAGAACTGCTGCTTAGCCAGTCGGTCCCCAGCCTGTAGCAGTGCATGGCATTCTTCCTTCCTAAGTGCAGGACTCTGCACTTGTCCTTGTTGAACCTCATCAGATTTCTTTTGGCTCAATCCTCCAATTTGTCTAGGTCACTCTGGACCCTATCACTACCCTGCAGCATATCTACCTCTTCCCCCCCATCTTAGTGTCATCCGCAGACTTGCTGAGGATGCAATCCATTCCATCATCCAGATCATTAATGAGATCACAAGCTGAATGAGTCAGTGTTACAGTGTTGCAGGGGGGGAGCAGACATAATTCTGGGAAGTATCAGCAGGAGTATTGTAAGCAGGGCACAAGAAGTTATTTTTCCGTTCTACTCTGCGCTGATAAAGCCTCAACTGGAGTATTGTATCCACTTCTGACTGCCACATTTCGGAAAAGAGGTGGACAAGTAGGAGAAAATCCAGAGAAGAGCAACAAAAATGATTAAAGGTCTGGGAAACATGACCTATGAGGAAAGATTGAAAAACCTGTGTTTGTTTAGTCTGGCAAATAGAAGACTGAGGGGGGACATAACATTTTTCAAGTACATAAAAGGTTGTTACAAGGAGGAGGGAGAAAAATTGTTCTCATTAACCTCTGAGGATAAAACAAGATGCAATGGTCTTAAATTGCAGTGAAGGAGGTTTAGGTTGGACATCAGAAAAAATCCCTAACTATCAGGGTAGTTAAGCAGTGGAACAAATTGCTTAGGGAGGTTGTGGAATCTCTATCATTGGAGTTATTTAAGAACAGATTAGATGAACACCTGTCAGGAAAGATCTAATTATTATGTAGTCCTGCCTTGACTGCAGGGGACAGGACTAGATGACCTCTCAAGTTTCCCTCCAGTCAATCATTTCTATGATTCTGTAGTGTTTGTGTCAGAAGGCTAATATTGGTGATTAATAGACAGTATTGAAGCTATTTCGCTAGTACTCATTTTTAAACATTTGAAATATCTGACTACCTAGATTGTTGATAGCTCTTAAATAGGGTATTATTGTTTTTTTAATCTAATCCTGGTACACTGTAAAATTAAAGAAATGTACACAACACAGTTGCCATCTTTCACACAGTAAATAAGCACCCCGACTTTCACAATAAGCCAAAAATCAAGCGAATTCCATTTCAAAACAAGGCAAAAACAAGCCAGTCCCTAAGAACCCCAACACTCTATATGACTAGATCCCCCCAGCGTGCAGTCTGGGACTGTGGTAGGCCCACTGTGCACCCCTGACTCTCTCTCCCTCCCTCTCTTGCCCCTGCTTGCCGGGAGCCGATTTAATAAATTAAAAAAAAAAAAAAAAAAAAAGGAGAAAAGAAGCAACAAGCTATCAGCCAAAAACTAGCCAACAAGCAACTCAAGCCAATTAAGCCAAAAACAAGCCCAATGTTTGTTTGTTTGTTTTTTTTTCCCGTGGGTTTGGCATGTCTGGTGCACAAGTGAAGTGGTACTTTAGCTTAAACCCATTGGCAGTAGTGCAACAAAGGGCGTCTTGCCAAAATCTATTAAAGAGAATTAAAATATCAGAAAATATGGGGAAGGATAAACAGAGGACTATTGGAGAACATAGGAGAACATAAAACATGGCCATGAAAAAAGCTAATGCGGTCTTGGGATGCATCAGGCGAGGTATTTCCAGTAGAGATAAGGAGGTGTTAGTACCATTATACAAGGCACTGGTGAGACCTCATATGGAATATTGTGTGCAGTTCTGGTCTTCCATGTTTAAGAAAGATGAATTCAAACTGGAACAGGTACAGAGAAGGGCTACTAGGATGATCCGAGGAATGGAAAACCTGTCTTATGAAAGGAGACTCAAAGAGCTTGGCTTGTTTAGCCTAACCAAAAGAAGGCTGACAGGAGATATGGTTGCTTTCTATAAATATATCAGAGGGATAAATACCACGGAGGGAGAAGAATTATTTAAGCTCAGTACCAATGTGGACACAAGAACAAATGGATATAAACTGGCCATCAGGAAGTTTACGCCTCTGATGGTTAAAAACCTTTGTCTAATTTCAAGTTTAAAGTTCTGAAACAGCCTTCCAAGGGAAGCAGTGGGGGCAAAAGACATATGTGGCTTCAAGACTAAGCTTGATAAATTTATGGAAGGGATGATGTGATGGGTTAGCCTAATTTTGGCAATTAATTGATCTTCAACTATTAGTGGTAGATATGGCCTGTGATGGGTTGTTAGATGGTGTGGGATCTGAGTTACTACAGAGAATTCTTTCCTGGGTGTCTGGCTGGTGAGTCTTGCCCACATGCTCAGGGTTTAACTGATTGCCATATTTGGGGTCGGGAAGGAATTTTCCTCCAGGGCAGATTGGCAGAGGCCCTGGGGGTTTTTCGCCTTCCTCTGCAGCGTGGGGCACGGGTCACTTGCTGGAGGATTCTTTGCACCTCAAAGTCTTTAAACCATGATTTGAGGACTTCAGTAGCTCAGACATAGGTTAGAGGTTTGTTACAGGAGTGGGTGGGTAAGATTCTGTGGCCTGCGTTGTGCAGGAGGTCAGACTAGATGATCATAATGGTCCCTTCTGACCTTAAAGTCTATGAGTGTGAGAGAGGAAGAAAGAGGTTATGAGACTGGCTTACTCCAGGAGTAGTTTTTCCTGGTTTTCCCTAAACCTTGAATTTCACATGTCTAAAAGAAGCTAGGAATATTTGCAAGTAGAAAAATTAACTAATGTTAAATACAGTCTGTTAACTTACATCATTTAGAAGATTTTGCAAAAAAAATCCCTGAAGAAACTCTACATTGTTCTTTTTGACATGATAACATTGTTTTTGTTAGATTGCAAAAGTGGATTGCAAAGAAGTACTAGAGATCATATGTAATTTGGAATCTGAGGGGCAAGATAACACTGCGTTTATTCTTTGTACAACATACCTTACCCAGCAACTTCAAACTGCAACCGTGTATTGCTCTTGGTAAGTAACACACACACACACGTGTATATATATATATACATATATATGTATAAATATATATATATATTTTTTCTTCTCATGTATGGTTTATGAAAAGTGCAACAAACAGTTTACCATGAGTTTTAAATGCTGCTTTTTCATATAAAAAAATATAGAAAGTGATAACTAGACTAAAACCGGATGTCAGATTAGCTTTTCTACAGTATATGCAAACTGTTCATCATTGTGTTAAGGAGAGATAAAGTGACCTATCTGAAATCATACTTTTTCAATCTGTTAGGGTGAAGCATTATCAGATAGGTATCGAAAAAGAGATAATGGTACCTCTTGAGAAATTAAATCTCCAGAACTTGATCACATTCATTTGAGAATTCTAGAGGCAGTAAAAAGCCAAGTAGCTGAGCTACTAACAAGAACAAATTGGTGCAGTTCATAAAAATATACGATCTGTGAAAAAGAGGTTATCTGTGGGTAACTAACTGGAGTTCTTGGGGTTGTTGCTTCTGCACATTCATACTATTGGGATTCATGACCAGCACCTTAGGATCACAGAAATATTGGATAAGCTGCACAGGTACCTGGTCTTGGCACTGAACATTTAGGGACCAAGGTTATAAGAGGCATGTAACTCAAGTACTTCAGTTTCTTTCATTGAACCCCAGAGCCAAAGGTAGGTAGATAGGTCTATAGGGAACAAGTGAAAGTGGGTTGGGTAGAGAGAATGAGCAGGGGCAACACCCCTGAAGAACTCAGTTATTGTAAGAAACCTCTTTTTCTTTCAGGTGACCTCTTTACATTCCCACTGATGAAAATTTGGAAAGCATTACAATCCCCAGAATGCTGGGACTAGGTGTTCTTAACTGAACAGTGTTTCAAAAATACTCTCCCAATCCAAACATCAGATCTGTATGTCTAATTCAGATAGAAGTGCACCCTTACATAACTCAATGGGAATGGGGCAGAAGCAGTGCAGAGAAGCTGCTCAGACTCTTGCTGAATAAAACCATAGCTGTGGTCCAGGAATCTTGGCTAAGGTGTAGCAGATCTCTGTTCAAAGTCTGATCTGTTTGGATAGATGACAGGAAGTGCTGGGATTCTCTTAAAGTGGTCCTCATATTCATTCAAACAGTCTATTTTTCTTAAATACTTTACATCTCTCTAGCTAATAGCACATTGGCAGAACCTTGATGTGAATGAAGATCTGAGAAATAATGGTCTGGTTACAGTAAAATCCCAAAACGAAGGGAGAATTAGAGTTATAAGAAGGAATTATAAGAAGGAATTGGGGTAGAGATGTCTGACAACCATGTGGAATAACAATTTGGGAGTGAGGATTGTGGGGTCAGCCATAACAACTTGTAGTTCTTTCTTTGAGTAGTGTCCCTCTGGGTGCTCCATTCTAGGTGCTCTAGTGCCCCCTGTGCCTTTGATTGGAGATATCTCATAGTAGTGTCTGTTTGGCCTACGCATGCATGTTAGTCAGTCTCGTGCCGCCAGCTGTTCTATATAGCATTGCACTGGTGAACCACCCTCAGTTTCTTCTCAACTGCCTCGTCCTGAGACGGAGCTCTCACAGTTGTCCTGTTGAGATTTCCTTAACTCTATTTTTCTCTCATAATGATAGTAATGGTAGTGTTAGCATTAGTTTTCTATAGATAGAAGCTTACTCCTGGGGGAATTCTGCGTCAAAAAATAAAAATTCTGCACACAATATTGCAAAATTTGCATATTTTATTTGTCAAAATAACACTCTATAATCATACCAATTTCAATTATTTTGGTAATTTTATTTCAAAATACCTGTCAGCAAGTATGTAACAATACACACACACACACACACACACACACACACACACACACACACACACACACACACACACACACACACACACACACACACACACACACACACACACACACACAGATTTCCCCCGGGAGTAGAATTTAAAGAAACCCCTACAACAACCCAGTTTGTTTCTCGGCCTCCTATCCCCCCAGAGTCCAGCTGGGGGGCGCCAGACACTCTCACCCCCTTCCCCCAGAACCCAGCCATGCTGCTTCCCCCCCCACCCCCCAGCCCAGACACTCACACGCTCTACCTCCCGGAGCCCTGGGATCCAGAGGGACAAATAACCTGATGCTGGGTCCTAGGCTTGAATGGAGTTTCCTGCACACCACTGCCTCCTTCCTTCAGGGCGTGCTGGGAACCCTCCAGTTCCTTCCCCCGGACTTGTCTTCTATTTGTGAGCTGGGCTCTACCAGGTTCAGCAGCCCCTAGTGGTGGCCAGTATCTCTGCAACCCATTTCTGTGGATGGGGGAAGAAATTCTGCGAGCACATGAATTTCTGCAAAATTCTGCATTGGGCATCTTTTCATTTTCTCTACATAAGTATGGCCATACTGGGTCAGACCAAAGGTCCATCCAGCCCAGCAGCCTGTCTTCCAACTGTGGCCAATGCCAGGTGCCCCAGACGGAATGAACAGAACAGGTAATCATCAACTGATTCATTCCCTGTCACTCATTCCCAGCTTCTAGCAAACAGAGGCTAGGGACACCATCCTTGCCCATCCTGGCTAATAGCCACTGATGGACCTATCCTCCATGAATTTATCTAGTTCTTTTTTTAAACCCTGTTATAGTCTTGACCTTCACAACATCCTCTGGCAAGGAGTTCCACAGGTTGACTGTGCATTGTGTGAAAAAATACTTCCTTTTGTTTGTTTTAAACCTGCTGTCTATTAATTTCATTTGGTGGCCCGTAGTTCTTTTGTTATGAGGAGGAGTAAATAACACTTCCTTATTTACTTTCTCCACATCAGTCATGATTTTACAGACCTCTATCATATCCCCCCTTAGTCATCTCTTTTTCAAGCTGAAAAGTCCCAGTCTTATTAATCTTTCCTCATACAGCAGCTGTTCCATACCCCTAATAATTTTTGTTGCCCTTTTCTGAACCTTTTCAAATTCCAGTATATCTCTTTTGAGATGGGGCAGCCACATCTGCAAGCAGCATTCAAGATGGGGGCATACCATGGATTTATATAGAGGCAATATGATATTTTCTGTCTTACTATCTATACCTTTCTTAATGATTCCCAACATTCTGTTTGCTTTTTTGACTGCTGCTGCACATTGAGTGGATGTTTTCAGAGAATTATCCACAGTGACTCCAAGATCTCTTTCTTGAGTGGTAACAGCTAATTTAGACCCCATCATTGTATATGTATAGTTGGGATTATGTTTTCCATTGTGCATTACTTGGCATTTATCAACACTGAATTTCATCTGCCATTTTGTTGCCCAGTCACCCAGTTTTGAGAGATCCTTTTGTAGCTCTTCGCAGTCTGCCTGGGACTTAACTGTCTTGAGTAGTTTTGTATCATCTGCAAATTTTGCCACCTCACTGTTTACCCCTTTTTCCAGATCATTTATGAATATGTTAAATAGGACTGGTCCCAGAACAGACCCCTGGGGGACACCACTATTTACCTCTCTCTATTCTGAAAACTGAACATTTATTCCTAGCATTTGTTTCCTATCTTTTAACCAGATACCAATCCATGAGAGAACCTTCCCTCTTATCCCACAACTTACTTTGGTTAAGAGTCTTTGGTGAGGGACTTTGTCAAAAGCTTTCTGAAAATCTGAATACACTATAGCCACTGGATCCCCCTTGTCCACATGCTTGTTGACCCCCTCAAAGATTTCTAGTAGATTGGTGAGGCATGATTTCCCTTTCCAAAAAAAATGTTGAGTATTCCCCAACAAATCCTGTTAATCTATATGTCTGATAATTTTGTTCTTTACTATAGTTTCAGCCAGTTTGCCCGGTACTGAAGTCCGGCTTACCAGCCTGTAATTGCTGGGCTCACTTCTGGAGCCCTTTTAAAAATTGGTGTCACATTAGCTATCCTCCAGTTATTTGGTACAGAAGCTGATTTGAAAGATAGATTACAGACTACAGTTAGCAGTCCTGCAATTTCACATTGAGTTCCTTCAGAACTCTTTGGTGAATACCACCTGGTCCTGGTGGCTTATTACTTTTTTACTTATTACTTATTAGATATTAGATAATTATTACTGCTTCTTACTGTCCGGTAATGCCCAGTTCTCCTGGCTTGCTGGGAGGCGATCCTGGTCAGTGACAGACACTCCCACAGTTTCTGTTGCCTTGTGGAATTGCACGTTGGTCAGAATTGCAACTTTTCTCTGCCACTGAAATCAAGAGCTAGAAAAAAATGGAGAGATAAAGCTTCACCTCCTCATGATGGAGAGCACTCTATATCTGGCCTCTGACCCAGGCCAAAGGGACCGTCCCTGTATCTCAGTCCTCCTGCAAGTCTGCTCCCTCAGAGCCCTACAGTTCCATGGCATCTAAGAGGAAGAGACAAGACTCCTCTCATAAGCCCTCAAAAGAACTTTCTCTGGGTTCACCTGGTAGAGATCCTACTTCTGAAAAGCCAGGAACATCAGTTTCCTCAGGTAACATGGCACCACCGGCTCCTCAATCAGTTGCTGTTGAGGCTCCCACTTCCTAAGGTACCCAGGGTGTGGTTAGACCACAAGGCAGGAAAGCCACAAGCCTGGAGAGACCGTTAATAACCTTATCAGATCAAGGCAGCAAGAAGAGCTCTTCTTATGCTTCCTCAGTAGCAAAGAAGCCCACTTGGGCTCCAACCACATTTTGGTGCTATCAGCAACCATGCTTCCCTCTAAGCGCCCAAAGCCTGCGGAACCCTCAGCGGCCTTAGCCATAACTCCCTCAGTGCAGACTTCATCCTTTGTACCAATCACCTTTCGCCTTAGATGTCTCCAGATGCCCCACCTTTCCTGAGTGAACGTGAGGAAGAGGATTCAAGTGTCAGTTCCGGGCTTTCCTCCTCACTCCTGTGGAGGTCCCTTCCCAGAACCCTCCTCTGAAGGATCAACTGTTCGTGGCCCATGATTACCACCAACCCCTTGCTGGTATGAGCACCATGGGTGCTGCCTCCTATAACATATGCACCTCCTCCCTGGGCAGCTTATTGCCAATAATATCCAGAATATCGAATGCCCCCCACCACAGAGAGGAGCAACCAGCTTCACCTACTCCCTCCAGAGACCTGATGCTTCAAGACAAGGGAGGCTAGAGCTGATGAAGGGATCTCTCCTATGGCAACATCTCTTCTTCATTTTCTACTCCGGGGGAATTCTGTGTATCTGCGGACATGCAGAATTCATCTCTCATGTAATTTTGTATTTTCCCAAATGAAAAACATTTTGCTTAAGTACTGCAGTTCTGCCTTTTGCCTACCAGAGGCCTCTGTGGTGCCAGAACAGCCATCTGCGTTCAGGCTGGCTGTTCTAGTGCTACAGCAACCTCTGGTGGGAAAAAGGTAGAACTGCAGCACTTCTTAGGCAAAACGTATTTTATGTGGGAAAATACAAAATCCTGTGCCCAGTGCTGCAGAATTCCCCCAGGAGTAGAAGTTCATCACAGCACCCTGCCCGCGGAGCCAGGTTAGGATAGAGTAGAACACACAGGGCTGCTGGGGGGTCACAGACTGGGGTTCAGATGGCTAGTGCGGGGGGAACACACACTGGGGCATGGGCTCAGAAGCTAGTGGGGTGATAGAGTTGAGCATTGGGATGGGGAAGGGGGGCTGCAGAGATCCATGGGGATGAGAGGTGTGGGGACAGGGGCAGACATGCCTGTGTGAAGGGAGAGGCTTGGGGTCAGCCAGGGTCTGCATGGGGGAGGCTTCCCAACAACCTAACAATCCCCACCCACCCCAAAAAAAACCCCCTCACACCCAACATCCTCTAGGTTCACTCCTTAGCTCCTTCCCTCTCCCTCAGCTCCTCTGTTACCCTGACTCCCCTAAGCCTTTGCACTGCTTCTGATAGGTGCAGGAAATAAGTTCTGTATTGTAATTTAAATGAAATGCACAAAGTTCTGAATTAATATGCCTAGTAAGGAATCTGTTTGTCCAAAAAAAATTAACCAGAATTTTTTTTTGCTCTGTATTGTTACAGACATACCTGCTGACAGATGATTTTGAAATAAATTACCAAAATAATTGAAACTGGCATGATTATATTGTGTTGTTTTGACAAATAAAATATGCAGAATTTTGCAGAAATATTATGTGCAGAATTTTTAATTTTTTGGCGCAGAATTCTCCCAGGAATAATCTCCTGGTGGATGATTTTAAACATTTCCAGGACCTAGTCAAGAGAGTTGCAGACTCCCTACAAATTCCCCTCAAGGAAATTACAGAGCCTCATTGTAAGCTCCTCAACATTCTCCACTCTGAGGTTCTTCTAAATCCAGCAAAGATCATCTGGCACACCCCAGCTTCTATTCTGCCTACATGCAAAAGAGCAGATAAGTAGTATTACATCCCAGCAAAGTATTGAGAATTTTTATTTTCCCATCCCTCACCTAATTCCTTGGTAGTGGGTGCAGTGAATGAACGTGGTAGACAGCACCATGCTAAATCCACACCTGACGACAAAGACCACAAGTGCCTGGATCAACTAGGGAGAAAGTCTCTTACTCCTTGGCCTCCCTACAATTTAGAATTGCCAATTATCAGGCTTTGCCATCAAAATACAACCATGTGAACTACACCAAGCTGGCCTCATTTGAAGATCTACTGACAGAAGATAGGGAAGAGCTCCAGGCAATTGTTGGGGAGGACCAACTACTTGCCAGGACAGCCCTACAAGCCTCCCTTGATGCCACTGATACTGCCGCCTGTTCAGCTGCTGAAGCGGAGGTGATGAGAGTCTCCTGGCTTTAGCTCTCTGGATTCCCAAAGGAGGTCCAGAATACAGTAGAGGACCTTCTCTGAGTACAGTAGAAGATGGGTCAAAGTTGCTCGCAAATAGCACAGACAAGTCTCTGCAAACATTGAAAGGCTCTGGAGTGACGTTGTGTTTTCTTGATATCTAAACTCTGACCTACAAGAGAAAACTCAGCGAGTGTGAAACAGACCAGAGATCCCACCCCCTCCAATTCCTTATCTCCCAGAAGACCGAGATTTCAGAGAAGGAAACCATCTTCTTCTCAGCCGCCTGCCTCGCACCTATCCATCTCCAAGCAGCAGTTTTGATGGGTTGGTTGAGGGTTTGACCTGCCATCCTCATCCTCTTCAGCTGCACTGATTTACCAGTTTTCCTCCTTTCGGTGACCACCGTCACCGCTTCAGGCAAGCCTGGGAGTCGGTCACTAGTGACAAGTGGGTTTTGGAGATCATCTCCACAGGTTATACCATCCACTTTACTTCACTTCCACCAATTAACCCCTCTTTCCCGACCCTCTTCAGGGAACTCTCTCACGAAAACATGCTTCATCAAGAAATACACTCGTACATTTGGGAGCTATAGAACGCAGCACAAAGGGAAGGGTTTTTATTCAAGGTACTTCCTGATACCAAAAAGAGTAGAGGTTGGAGACCCATCCTTCACCTGAGGCTACTCAACACCTGTGTGAAGGCACAGAAATTCAAAATGGTGATGCTTGCAGCGATAATTCCATTGGTTCTCAGCCTTCAACCTTCAAGATGCATATTTCCACATTGCTATACCTCCATCCCACAAACAATTCCTCCATTTCATTGTTGGCCAGGACCACTTTAAATACTGAGTGTTCCCTTTCAGCTTATCTGTCCTAACGGTCTTTTTGATGGTCTGCCGAAAAGGTATCTTAGTATTCCCTTGCTGAAAGGCTGCTCCCTGGAACTGATGTCTTGGGTACCTTCCGATGCTATAGGCCTATTCCTCAGATTGGGCCTACAACTGAACATACAAAAATCCACCTTGACCCCTGTGCAAAACTTGTGTTCAGAGGGACCATCTTGAATTAAGTATCGGGGTAGCCGTGTTAGTCTGTATCCACAAAAACAACAAGGAGTCCGGTGGCACCTTAAAGACTAACAGATTTATTTGGGCATAAGCTTTCGTGGGTGAAAAACACCAGTTCTTCAGATGGGTTCTTTTAATCTTGAATCAGTGACAACAAGCGCCTACCTTCCCCTGCACAGGTTTGTGGCTCTTTCCAACATAGTAAACAGAATTCAGCTCAGCCACCAAACCAGTCAGGAGTTGCATTCAGTTACTGGGGCAAGCCTCAGTCAGCCTTGCGATCACCCTCCCTCTGTGTGATTAACAAGGGGGTACGGCTGACCTAGGAGAGAAGGCCTTAAGAGCCAGAGGCTAAGCGACCAAGGGGAGCTAGCAAACGGGACCGCCAACAGGGGAGTTTGTAGGAGGGAGTTGTAATATAGTTGCTATGGTTAGGAAGGGCTGCATTGCCAGTGCCAATGCTGCTCCTTTGTCCTCCTCCTGCGCCTGTGTCAAGACAGACAACCTAACCATGGATGCCTCTATCCAGATCCTGGTGTGAATTTGCAGAGACTGTGGTCTGCATTTCCCGCTCATGGAAAGCCAGGTTGGAGGGACCATCCAGTGTGAAAGGTGCCTTCTGGTGGAATCTCTAAGGAAGCAGGTGGGAGAGCTACAGGAGGAGGTGGCTAGGCTGAGGATCATCTGTGCCCATGAGGAATTCCTCGAGAGAATTCATATGGAGACATCCAAGGCTGAGGAAGCTATCCAGCTACAGAGGATTGCTGTCACACCTCCCGGGAAGGATGATATGGCTCAGTCACAGGGAGGACACTGGCAGCTGGTTACTTCTGGCAGCAGACAGTACTCCACCCCTATTTCCAACCCATCCACCCTGGCAATGAGTGATGAGGAATCACCCTCAAAGGTGAAGGAGGAGAAGCCATGTACCCCCAAGGCTGGGAGAATCGCAGCCACTGCTCCCCAGAGTAAACGTAGGGTAGTGGTGGTTGGTGACTCTCTTCTCAGGGGGATGGAGGCCCCCATCTGTTACCTCCTGGGATGCCATGTCAGGGTATGCTGCCTGTCAGGGGCCCGTCTGTGGCACATTATGGAGGGATTGTCGAGGTTCATCCGGCCCTCTGACTACTACCCCATGCTACTCATCCATGTGGGCACTAATGATACTGCGAGGTGTGACCCTCAGCAGATCAAAAGTGACTACAGGGCTCTGGGAGTAAGGGTGAAGGAGTTGGGAGCACAGGTGGTGGTCTCTTTCATCCTTCCAATCAAGGGTAGGGGCCCGGGCAGAGACGGATGCATCCTGGAGGTGAATGCCTAGCTGCAAAGATGGTGTCACCAGGAGGGCTTCGGCTTCCTTGACCACGGGATGCTGTTCCAGGAAGAAGGACTGCTAATTGAGGAAGGGGAAGGCCATATTTGAATACAGACTGGCTAACCTACTAAGGAGGGATTTAAACTAGGCTTAAAGGGGGCAGGTGACCAAAGCCCACAGGTAAGTCAAGAACATGGAGACCTGGGAGAAGGTTCAGATTTTGGAGGGAGCTTGGGCTGTAATAGCAGGGATAAATCGGAGACAAGATAGAACTGGGGGTGGGGGAATCAAATCAGTATCTTAGATGTCTGTATACTAATGCAAGAAGTATGGGGAATAAATAAACACAACTATGACATAGTTGGCATCACAGAGACCTGGTGGGATAATATGCCTGACTGGAATATTGATATATTGCTCAGGATGGACAGGCTGGGGGAAAAGGGAGGAGGTGTTGCCTTATATATTATAGTATACACTTGGACTGAAGTTGAGGTGGAAATAGGAGACGGACTTGTTGAAAGTCGCTGGGTAAGGATAAAAGGGGTAAAAAAACGAGTGATGTCATGGTACGGTCTACTGCAGACCACCTAACCGGGAAGAAGAGGTGGATGAGGCTTTTTTTTAAACAACTTTCAAAATCATCCAAAGCACAGGACTTGGTGGTGATGGGGGACTTCAACTACTCAGACATCTGTTGGGAAAACAACAGAGCAAGGCACAGATTATCCAACAAGTTCTTGGAATGTATTGGAGACCATTTTTTATTACAGAAGGTGGAGAAAGCTACTAGAGGAGAGGCTGTTCTAGATTTGATTTTGACAAATAGGGAAGAACTGGTTGAGAATTTGAAAGTGGAAGGCAGCTTGGGTGAAAGTGATCATGAAATGGTAGCGTTCATGTTTCTAAGGAATGGTAGGAGGGAGAAAGCAAAATAAAGATAATGGATTTCAAGAAGGCAGACTTTAGCAAACTTGTGGAGTTGGTAGTTAAAATCCCATGGGAAGCAAGTCTAAGGGGAAAAACAATTGAAGACAGTTGGCAGTTTTTCAAAGAGACATTATTAAGGGCACAAGAGCAAACTATCCCACTGCGTAAGAAAGATAGGAAGTATGGCAAGAGACGACTGGCTTAACGAGGAGATCTTCAATGATCTAAAAATCAAACAAGAGTCCTACAAAAAGTGGAAACTCAGTCAAATTACAAAGGATGAATATAAACAAATAACACAAGTATGTAGGGACAAAATTAGAAAGGCCAAGGCACAAAACGATGTCAAACTAGCTAGAGACATAAAGGGTAACAAGAGAACATTCTACAAATACATTAGAAGCATGAGGAAGACCAAGGACAGGGTAGGACTGTTACTCAATGAAGGGAGAAAAACAATAACACAAAATGTGGAAATGACAGAAGTGCTTAATGTTTTCTTTGTTTCGGTTTTCACCAAGAAGGTTGGCAGTGATTGGACATCTAATATAGTGAATACCAGTGAAAATGAGGTAGGATCAGAAGAGGCTAAAATAGGAAAGAACAAGTTAAAAATTACTTACATAAATTAGATGTCTTCAAGTCACCAGGGCCTGATGAAATGCACCCTAGAATACTCAAGGAGCTGACTGAGGAGATATCTGAGCCATTAGCAATTATCTTTGAAAAGCCATAGAAGAATGGAGAGATTCCAAAAGACTGGAAAAGGGCAAATATAGTGCCCATCTATAAAAAGGGAAATAAGGACAACCCAGGGAATTAGACCAGTCAGCTTAACTTCTATACCCGGAAAGGTAATGGAGCAAATAATGAAGCAATCAATTCGCAAACATCTAGGCAATAATAAGGTGATAAGTAACAGTCAGCATGGATTTGTGAAGAACAAATCGTGTCAAACCAACCTGATAGCTTTCTTTGACAGGGTAAAAAGCCTTGTGGATAGGGGGGAAGCGGGTAGACGTGGTCTATCTTGACTTTTTAGTAAAGCTTTTGATACTGTCTTGCCTGACCTTCTCATAAACAAATGAGGGAAATCCAACCTAGATGGAGCTACTATAAGGTGGATGCAAAACTGGTTGGAAAACTATTCCTAGAGAGTAGTTATCAGTGGTGCACAGTCATGCTGGAAGGCCATAACAAGTCCGGTCCTGCAGGGATCAGTTCTGGGTCCAGTTCTGTTCAATATCTTCATCAATGATTTAGATAATGGTATAGAGAGTACACTTAGAAAGTTTGCAGACGATACCTAGCTGGGAGGGGTTGCAAGTGCTTTGGAGGATAGGATTAAAATTCAAAATGAACTAGACAAACTGGAGAAATGGGCTGAAGTAAATAGGATGAAATTCAATAAGGTCAAATGCAAAGTACTCCATTTACGAAGGAACAATTGGTTGCACACATACAAAATGGGAAATGACTGCCTGGGAAGGAATACTGCGGAAAGGGATCTGGGGGTCATAGTGGACCACAAGCTAAATATGAGTCAACAGGGTAACGTTGTTGCAAAAAAGCCAACATCATTCTAGGATGTATTAGCAGGAGCATTGTAAGGAAGACAAGAGAAGTAATTCTTCTGCTCTACTCTGAATTGATTAGGCCTCAGCTGGAGTATTGTGTCCAGTTCTGGGCACCACATTTCAGGAAAGATGTGGACAAATGGGAGAGAGTCCATAGCAGAGCAGCAAATAAGATTAAAGGTCTAGAAAACATGACCTATCAGAGAAGATTGAGAAAATTGGGTTTGTTTAGTCTGGAAAAGAGACAACTGAGAGTTTTCAAGTACATAAAAGGTTGTTAAAAGGTGGAGGGAGAAAAATTGTTTTTCTTAACCTCTGAGGATAGACAAGAAGCAATGGGCTTAAATTGCAGCAAGGGAGGTTTAGGTTGGACATTAGGAAGAACTTCATAACTCTCAGAGTGGTTAAGCACTGGAATAAATTGCCTAGGGAGGTTGTGGAATCTTCATCATTGGATATTTTTAAGAGCAGGTTAGACAAACACCTGTCAGGAATGGTCTAGTCTAGATAATACTTAGTCCTACCATGAGTGCAGGGGACTGGACTAGATGACCTCTCAAGGTCCCTTCCAGTCCTATGAGTCTATGGCAGCCACCAACTTTGTTACAGAACATGCCAGACTTCAAATGCACTGCCTTCAAGCATGGCTCAGAATTGTCTGCTCACTCACCAGACAGTCTAAATATGCTTCTTTCCATACCTACCTTCATAAAACAATCCCTCGACTGGTGGAAAGACCATCACAACATGTGCACAGTTCCATTTTCATGTCCTCCCCCTATGGCCATTATAGCAACAGACCTCTTTCTGCTAGGATGGGGCGTGTATCTAGAAACTTTCACGATCCAGGGCAAGTGGATGTCACAAGAGGTGATGCTACACATCAGTCTGCTAGAAATCCAAGTAGTCGGATACCCTGTCTCCAATTCCTACCACTAATTAGGGACAAACACATAAAGATCATGACGGACAATATATCATGGATGTTTTACATTAATTTCCAAGGAGGAGCAAAATCACCCTCCCTTTGCACCGAGGTTTTCAGGCTTTGGAACTGGTGCGTATGCGACGAAATCACCATCACAGTGACCTATCTCTCAGAGATTCAGAAAGCGACTGCAGATGCACTCAGCAGACACTTCTTCTAAGACTACGAATGGGAAATGAACTTCAGCACATTACATAACACATTCCATCACTGGGCACCCCTCAGATAGAGTTATTCACCACAGAGTCAAACAAGAAATGCACCTCCTTCTGCTTGAGGGCCTGACTTGGTCACCATTACTTAGGGTATCCTTCAGTAGTCATCAGCTCTACTATATGTATTCCTGCGGACTCTCCTAATAACCAGAGTTATGTTCAGAATACAGGAAGACAGAGCAAGAGTCATTCTAACGGTTCTGACCTAGTCCAGGCAAATGTGGTTTCTTTACCTGATACAGCTGTCTGTTTGCTCTCTAATTACTCTGCACACTTTTCCCCACCTTCTCTCCCAACAAAATGAAATTCAACAAAGACAAATGTAAGGTGCTATGCTTAGGGACGAAAAAACAAATGCACAAATACAAAATGGGGGATAAATGGCTTGGCAGTAGCCCTGCTGAGAAGGATCTGGGAGTTATGGTGGATCACAACCTCAACATGAGTCAGCAATGTGATGCTGTTGCAGAAAAAAAAAAAAAAAAGCAAATGCAATTTGAGGTTGCATTAACAGAGGCATAGCTTGTAAATCACGGGAGGTGATAGGATTTTTCATCCTACTCTCACAATGCTCCACCTTAAAGCATGGTTGGTTGATGGCTATGGGATTAGAGAGAGCCTGTTGAGAAGACATAAAAAGAGTGCTATTACACCGCAGGAAACAGTCTGTTCACTGCATGTATTCTCAAAAATGAATGCAGTTTGCTAGCTGATGTGATCGCAGAGAGATTCTACCAGTGACCACATCACCTCGGATATACTGGAATATACACTAACTCTGAAAACCTTGGGTCTCTCAATGAGCTCTATAATAGTCAACCTGGCAGCCACCCTCCCCAGTAGAGAGTTATTCCATCTTTGCCTACTCAACCACAGTGAGATTCCTGAGCAGGCTGGGTAACCTCTATCTGCTGGTCCAATGTCCTATACCACAGAATCATAGAATATCAGGGTTGGAGGGGACCTCAGGAGGTCATCTAGTCCAACCCCCTGCTCAAAGCAGGACCAATCCCCAACTAAACCATCCCAGCCAGGGCTTTGTCAAGCCTGACCTTAAAAACTTCTAAGGAAGGAGATTCTACTACCTCCCTAGGTAACACATTCCAGTGCTTCACCACCCTCCTAGTGAAAAAGTTTTTCCTAACGTCCAACCTAAACCTCCCCCACTGCAACTTGAGACGATTACTCCTTCTTCTGTCATCTGCTACCACTGAGAACAGTCTAGAGCCATCCTCTTTGGAGCCCCCTTTCAGGTAGTTGAAAGCAGCTATCAAATCCCCCCTCATCCTTCTCTTCTGCAGACTAAACAATTCCACTTCCCTCAGCCTCTCCTCATAAGTCATGTGTTCCAGTCCCCTAATCATATTTGTTGCCCTCCGCTGGACTCTTTCCAGTTTTTCCACATCGTTCTTGTAGTGTGGGGCCCAAAACTGGACACATTACTCCAGATGAGGCCTCACCAATGTCGAATAGAGGGGAACAATCACGCCCCTCGATATGCTGGTAGTGCCCCTCCTTATACATCTCAAAATGCCGTGAGCCATCTTGGCAACAAGGGCACACTGGTGACTCCTACCCAGCTTCTCGTCCACTGTAACTCCTAGGTCCTTTTCTGCAGAACTGCTGTCTAGCCACTCGGTCCCTAGTCTGTAGCAGTGCATGGGATTCTTCCATCCTCAGTGCAGGTCTCTGCACTTGTCCTTGTTGACCCTCATCAGATTTATTTTGGCCCAATCCTCTAATTTGTCTAGGTCCCTCTGTATCTTATCCCTACCCTCCAGCGTATCTGCCACTCCTCCCAGTTTAGTGTCATCTGCAAACTTGCTGAGGGTGCAGTCCACGCCATCCTCCAGATCATTAATGAAGATATTGAACAAAGCCGGCCCCAGGACCGACCCTTGGGACACTCCGCTTGATACTGGCTGCCAACTAGACATGGAGCCATTGATCACTACCCATTGAGCCCGACGATCTAGCCAGCTTTCCATCCACCTTATAGTCCATTCATCCAGCCCATACTCCTTTAACTTGCTGGCAAGAATATTGTGAGAGACCATATCAAAAGCTTTGCTAAAGTCAAGGAATAACATGTCCACTGCTTTTCCCCTCATCCACAGAGCCAGTTATCTCATCGTAGAAGGCAATTAGATTAGTCAGGCATGACTTGTCCTTGGTGAATCCATGCTCACTGTTTCCTCTCCTCCAAGTGCTTCAGAATTGATTTCTTGAGGACCTGCTCCATGATTTTTCCAGGGATTGAGGTGAGGCTGACTTGCGTGTAGTTCCCTGGATCCTCCTCCTTCCCTTTTTTAAAGATGGGCACTGCATTAGCTTTTTTCCAATCATCTGGGACCCCCCCGATGGCCATGAGTTTTCAAAGATAATGGCCAATGGCTCTGCAATCACGCCCGCCAACTCCTTTAGCACTCTTGGATGAAGCGCATCCGGACCCATGGACTTGTGCTTGTCCAGCTTTTCTAAATAGTCCCGAACCACTTCTTTCTCCACAGGGGGCTGGTCACGTCCTCCCCATGCTGTGCTGCCCAGTGCAGCAGTCTGGGAGCTGACCTTGTTCGTGAAGACAGAGGCAAAGAAAGCACTGAGTACATTTAGCTTTTTCCACATCCTCTGTCACTAGGTTGCCTCCCTCATTCGGTAAGAGGCCCACACTGTCCTTGACTTTATTCTTGTTGCTAACATACCTGAAGAAACCCTTGTTACTCTTAACATCTCTTGCTAGCTGCAACTCTAAGTGTGATTTGGCCTTTCTGATTTCACTCCTAAACGCCTGAGCGATATTTTTATACTCCTCCCTGGTCATTTGTCCAATCTTCCACTTCTTATAAGCTTCTTTTTTGTGTTTAAGATCAGCAAGGATTTCACTGTTAAGTCAAGCTGGTCGCCTGCCATATTTACTATTCTTTCTACACATCGGGATGGTTTGTTCTGAAAACCTCAATAAGGATTCTTTAAAATACAGCCAGCTCTCCTGGATTCCTTTCCCCCTCATGTTATTCTCTCAGGGATTCTGCCCATCGGTTCCCTGCGGAAGTCAAGGTCTGCTTTTCTGAAGTCCAGGGTCCATATTCTGCTGCTCTCCTTTCTTCCTTTTGTCAGAATCCTGAACTCGACCATATCATGGTCACTGCCTCCCAGGTTCCCCTCCACTTTTGCTTCCCCTACTAATTCTTCCCTCTTTGTGAGCAGCAGGTCAAGAAGAGCTCTGCCCCTAGTTGGTTCCTCCAGCACTTGCACCAGGAAATTGTCCCCTACGCTTTCCAAAAACTTCTTGGATTGTCTGTGCACCGCTATATTGCTCTCTCAGCAGATATCAGGGTGATTGAAGTCTCCCATGGGAACCAGGGCCTGTGATTTAGTAACTTCCGTGAGTTGCCGGAAGAAAGCCTCGTCCACCTCATCCCCCTGATCTGGTGGTCTATAGCAGACTCCCACCACAACCTCACCCTTGTTGCTCACACTTCTAAACTTAATCCAGAGACTCTCAGGTTTTTCTGCAGTTTCATACTTGAGCTCTGAGCAGTCATACTGCTCTCTTACATACAATGCAACTCCTCCACCTTTTCTGCCCTGCCTGTCCTTCCTGAACAGTTTATATCCATCCATGACAGTACTCCAGTCATGTGAGTTATCCCACCAAGTCTGTGTTATTCCAATCACATCATAATTCCTTGACTGTGCCAGGACTTCCAGTTCTCCTTGCTTGTTTCCCAGCCTTCTTGCATTTGTGTATAGGCACTTAAGATAACTCACTGATTGTCCTGCTTTCTCAGTATGAGGCAAGAGCCCTCCCCTCTTGTGCTCTCCTGCTCGTGCTTCCTCCCGGTATCCCACTTCCCCACTTACCTCAGGGCTTTGGTCTCCTTCCCCAGGTGAACCTAGTTTAAAGCCCTCCTCACTAGGTTAGCCAGCCTGCTTGCAAAGATGCTCTTCCCTCTCTTGGTTAGGTGGAGCCCGTTTCTGCCTAGCACTCCTCCTTCTTGGAACACCATCCCATGGTCAAAGAATCCAAAGCCTTCTCTCTGACACCACCTGCGTAGCCATTTGTTGACTTCCACGATTCGACGGTCTCTACCCGGGCCTTTTCCTTCCACAGGGAGGATGGACGAGAACACCACTTGCGCCTCAAACTCCTTTATCCTTCTTCCCAGAGCTATGTAGTCTGCAGTGATCCGCTCAAGCTGTATGGGACCTCAATCTGGTCCTTAAATCATAGAATCATAGGGTTAGAAGGGACTGCAAGGGTCATCTATTTTAACCCCCTGCCAAGATGCAGGATTTGTTGTGTCTCAGTCATCCAAGACAGCTGGCTATTCAGCCTCTTTTTGAAAACCTCCAGTGAAGGAGCTTCCACACCCTCCCTAGACAGTCTCTTCCATTGTCCTACTGTTCTTACAGTTAAGAAGTTTTTCCTGAGATTTAATTTAAATCTGCTATTCTGTAGTTTGAACCCATTGCCTCGTATCCTGCCTTCTGTGGCAAAAGACAATAACTTTTCTCTGTCTTTTTTTTTATGGCAGCCTTTTAAGTATTTTGAAGACTGTTATATCTCCCCCTTAATCTCCTCTTTTCCAATCTAAATGTACCCAGTTCCTTCAGCCTTTGCTCAGACGGCTTGCATTCCATTCCTTTGATCATATTTGCTCGCCTGTGGATCCTTTCCAGTTCCTCTACATCCTTTCTATACATTGGTGACCAAAATTAGAAAAAGTATTCCAGTGGAGGCCTAACCAGCACTGAACATAGAATCATAGAATATTAGGGTTGGAAGAGACCTCAGGAGGTCATCTAGTCCAGTCCCCTGCTCAAAGCAGGACCAGCACCAACTAAATCATCCCAGCCAGGGCTTTGTCAAACCTGACCTTAAAAACCTCTAAGGATGGAGATTCCAGCACCTCCCTAGGTAACCCATTCCAGTACTTCACCACCCTCTTAGTGAAACAGTGTTTCCTAATATCCAACCGAGACCTCCCCGACTGCAACTTGAGACCATTGCTTCTTGTTCTGTCATCTTCCACCACTGAGAACAGCCTAGCTCCATCCTCTTTGGACCCCCCCTTCAGTTAGTTGAAGGCTGCTATCAAATCCCCCATCACTCTTTTCTCCTGCAGACTAAATAACCGCAGTTCCCTCAGCCTCTCCTCGTAAGTCATGTGCGCCAGCCCCCTAATCATTTTCGTTGCCATCTGCTGGACTCTCTCAAATTTGTCCACATCTCTTCTGTAGTGGGGGGACCAAAACTGGACACAGTACTCCAGATGTGGCCTCACCAGTGCCAAATAGAGGGGAATAATCACTTCCCTCGATCTGCTGGCAATGCTCTTACTAATGCTGCCTAATATTCCGTTGGCCTTCTTGGCAACAAGGGCACACTGCTGACTCATATTCAGCTTCTCGTTCAGTGTAATCCCCAGGTCCTTTTCTGCAGAACTGCCACTTAGCCAGTTGGTCCTCAGCTTGTAGCTGCGCATGGGATTCTTCCTTCCTAAATGCAGGATTCTGCACTTGTCCTTGTTGAACCTTACCTTATTTCTTTTGGCCCAATCCTCCAATTTGTCTAGGTCATTCTGGACCCTATACCTACCCTCCAGCTTATCTTCCTCTCCCCCGAGCTTAGTGTCATCTGCAAATTTGCTGAGGGTGCAATTCATTCCACCATCCAGATCATTAATAAAGATGTTGAACAAAACTGGCCCCAGGACCGACCCCTGGGGCACTCAGCTTGATACCGGCTGCCAACTAGACATCAAGCTGTTGATTGCTACCTGTTGAGCCCGACAATCTAGCCAGCTTTCTGTCCACCTTATAGTCCATTCATCCAATCCATACTTCTTTTACTTGGTGGCAAGAATACTGTGGGAGACCATATCAAAAGCTTTGTTAAAGTCAAGATATATCACATCCACCGCTTTTCCCATATCCATAGAGCCAGTTATCTCATCATAGAAGGCAATCAGGTTGATCAGGCATGACTTTCCCTTTGTGAATCCATGTTGACTGTTCCTGATCACCTTCCTCTCCTCCAAGCACTTCAAAATGGATTCCTTGAGGACCTGCTCCATGAATTTGCAGGGGACTGAAGTGAGGCTGACCCATCTATAGTTCCCTAGGTTCTCTTTCTTCCCTTTTTTAAATATGGGCACTATATTTGCCTTTTTCCAATAGAGCAGAGCAGTACTATCCCCTCCCGTGACTTGCATGCTATGCCTCTGTTAATGCAGCCTAAAATTGTGTTTGCTTTTTTGGCAACAGCATCACATTGCTGACTCATTTTGAAGTTGTGATTCACCATAACTCCCAGATCCTTCTCAGCAGGGCTACTGCTAAGCCAGTTATCCCGCATTTTCTTTTTGTGCATTTGTTTTTTCCTCCCTAAGCGTAGCGCCTTACATTTGTCTTGGTTGAATTTCATTTTGTTGTCAATAGCCTAGTCCTCCAATTTATCAAGGTCCCTCTGAATTTTAGTTCTCTTATCCAAGATGTTGGCAACCCCCTAGTTTTGTGTAATCTGTAAACTTGATCAGTATGCTTTCTATTCCTACATCGAGGTCATTAATAAAGATGTTAAACAATACCAGAACAGATCCCTGTGGATTCGCCACTTGAGACCTCCCTTCAATTTGATATCATTCCATTAATAAAAAGAAAAGGAGTACTTGTGGCACCTTAGAGACTAACAAATTTATTTGAGTATAAGCTTTCGTGAGCTTCAGCTCACTTCATCAGATATATTCAGCTGTAGCTCGCGAAAGCTTATGCTCTAATAAATTTGTTAGTCTCTAAGGTGCCACGAGTACTCCTTTTTTTTTTTTTTTTTTTTTTTTTTTACGGATACAGACTAACACGGCTGCTACTCTAAAACATTCCATTAATAGTTATTCTTTCTTTGTGGTTGTTTAACCAGTTATGTATTCACTTAATGATAGTTTGGCCAAGCCCGCATTTCTCCAGCTTACCGATTTAGAAAGTCATGTGGGACTGTGTCAAAAGCCTTGCCGAAGTTCAGGTATATTTTGTCGTCCACACTCCCTCGTACATCAAACCAGTTATCCTGTCAAAGAATGAAATCAAACTGGTTTGGCATGATTGATTCTTAGTAAATCAATGCTGCCTGCTACGTGGTTACCCCTTCATCCTCCAAGTATGTACAATTTGAATGTTTTATTAATTGGTTTAGTACTTCCCAGGTATTGAAATCAGGCTGACTTGACTATAGTTCCCCAGCTACTCCTTTTTAAAGATGGGCACAGTTAGCTCTTCTCTAATCATAGAATCATAGGACTGGAAGGGACCTTGAGAGGTCATCTAGTCCAGTCCCCTGCACTCATGGCAGGACTAAATATTATCTAGACCATTCCTGACTGGTGTTTGTCCAACCTGCTCTTAAAAATTTCCAATGATGGAGATTCTGCAACCTCCCTAGGCAATTTTATGCCAGTACTGGACCACCCTGACAGTTGGGAAGCTTTTCCTAATGCCCAACCCAAACCTCCCTGGGACCTCTCCTGCTGTCCATGAATTTGTAAATATTATTGCCAATGGCTCTGAGGTTTCTTCATTTAATTCCTTCAGTCCTGTCACGTGAATAGCATCCAGCCCTGCTGATTTGAATTCATTCAGATTTGTCAGAAGGTTTCTGACATGTCTTTTACTTATTCTGATCTGCATCCTTTCCCCTTTATTGTCTGCGGTAACTTCGCTAGTCGTCCAGTTACATGTTATTTTTTGTACGAAGACCGAAGCAAAGTAAGCATTGAGCAGTTCAGCTTTGATATCGTCTTCCGTTACCAGCTCATCTTCTCCATTGAGCAGCAGATCCACACCGTCCTTGATCTTTCTTTTTTGTCTAACATATTTGAAGAACTCCTTGTCTATAAAATTCCTCCATATTCCGTATGTATCCCTTTTCGTTTTTAGGTAGCTAAAAAGCTCCTTGTGCAGCCACATTGGCCTCCTGTGGCTCTTATCTTTCCTCTGCACCAGAATAGCTTGATATTGAGCCACTAGTATTACATAGTTTAGGAACAGCCCTCTTGAACTCTTTCCATGGGACCTTGCCTGCTCTTTCTCTGAGTCGGCTGAAGTCCAGTATCCTTGTTTTGCTGTTCTCATGTTCTCCTTTCCATAGGATCTTGAATTGTATCAGATCATGAGCACTTCCTCCCAAGTTCCTCACCACCTTCATGTTCACAACTAATTCATCCCTATTGGTCAAAACCATATCCAAAATGGATGACCGCCTTGTTGTTTCCTCAACTTTCTGAATTGGAAAGCTGTCCTCTACATATGCTAAGAATTTGTAGGACATATTATTTTTTGCTGTAATAATCTTCCAACAGATATTGGGGAAGTTAAAATTTCCCATTACTAGCTCATGTGTTAGCTAATCTTGATACCTGCTTATAGAATGCCTCATCCACTTCCTCTTCCTGATTTGGTTGTCTCTATTAAACCCCCACCATAACATCACTTCTTTTTTTCCCCTTTTTATCCACACCCAGAGACTTAATAGGTCTGTTGCTCACTTCCCCTTGTACCTCGGAGCAAGGTACAGTAGAACCTTCGAGTTACGGACACCTCAGGAATGGAGGTTGTTCGTAACTCTGAACAAAGCACAGTTTGGACACCAGATCCAGCAGCTGACACTCCAGGCTAGGTTTCAGCAGCAGCTGAGCTCCCTCCTCAGCTCCAGCAGACAGCTTCTTTCAAACTTGTCTCCCTCCCGTCAGGGGGGGGTGTGGGTGTGGTGTGGGGGGGTGTAAACAGCACATCCCCCTCGAGGTCGGGGAGGGATGAAAACGGCACGGTCCCCCTCCAGGGGGAGGGAGGTGAAAGCAGCGCAGACCCCAGCATTGCTCCTGCTCTGCTGGCTCCGGCTGCCTTGGGCTGGCAGTCCCAGTGTCTTCACCTCTTATTGTAGCTGTAAGTGGCTGCCCCACGTGTGAGGGTGGGGACGGGGACAGGCAGCCCAGATGTTCCTACCTTTAAGATGTAATACAGGCACAGTACAATATTTCTCTTTTTTTTTTTGGGGGGGGGGGGGGGGGTCTCTGCTTCTGCATGATTGGTTACTTCCGGTTTCATATGGTGTCCAGTTGACTGGTCAGTCCGTAACTTTGGTGTTCGTATCTTTGAAGTTCTACTGTACCTCTTGACGTACAGCGCAATGCTGCCTCCTTTTTTCCCATACCTATCCTTTTCAGAACAAGCTGTATCCCTCAATGCTGGTACTCCAAACATGGGAATTGTCCCACCAAGTCTCTGTAATGCTAACTAAGTCATATTTTTTTTCATATACCATGACTAAGGCTGCGAGTTTGAAGTCACGGATTCCGTGGCTTTCCAGGACCTACGTGACTTCTGCAGCGTCTGGTGCGGCTGGCTCAGTTGGCCCCCGGGCCAGTTGCTTTGGCTGCTGCTGGGGTAGTCTTGCCCCCTTCTTCCCCCCCAGCAGCAGCAGGAGTTTGGGTGTGGGAAGGGGTGAGGGCTCTGGGCAGTGCGTATCTTGGGGGGCGCCCCAGAAGCAACATGTCCCTCCCTCAGCACCTATCTCCGCGCGCTGCCCCAAGTGCCAGCTCCGTGGCTCCCATTGGCCGGGAACTGCGGCCTGTGGGGGCAGTGCCTGCAGGCGGAGGCAGCGTGTGGAACTAGGAGTTGAGGGAGGGACTTGTCACTGCTTCCTAGGAGCCGGGTATAGAGCCTGTCACCCAGTCCTGGGTTGCTCCTCCATGAGCACCTGTGGTGTCCCCCGGGCTACTTCACCCCCCCCCCCCCCCCCCCGAGCTCCTACAGCACTCGGGTAATCACCAAGTGATCCATTCTCTGTCACCCATTCCCAGCTTCTGGTAAACAGGCTAGGGACGCTTCAGAGGATGACTTTGCATCCTTGCCCATCATTGGCATTGATTGATGAACGTATTCTCCATGAACTTATCTTGTCGTCATTACTTGATCTGGATGCGCATTGGCTGGATTTTTGTCACCATCCCCCGTAGGGCCTAGTTTAAAGCTCTCCTTATCAAGTTAGCCAGACAACGGAGCCCATCCCAGTACAGTAATCCTCTTTCCTGGAACATCAGCTCATTGTCAAAGAAGCCAAAAGCCTTCTTGCCAACACCACCTGTGTAGCCACGCATTTACTTGCATTATTCAATGGTCCCTGCACGGGCTTCTTCCTTCAACCGGGAGGATGGACGAGAATGCCACTTGTGCACCAAACTCTTTTATCTTTCTTCCCAGAGCCACATAGTCTGCAATGATCCACTCAAGGTCATTCTTGGCAGACTCTCCATCTGCCTCACAAGACCACCTTTTGAACCTTTGACTACCTCCTCACCGCTCCATTTGTCTGTGAAGATGGCATATCTGATAGCCATCACATCAGTGCAATGCGTAGGAGAAATGGGGGCCCTGATGGCATACCCCCCCACACGCTGCATTTTTTAAGGACAGGGTCATGCTGTGGCCCCACCTCAAATTCTCACCTAAGGTTTCTTCCAAGTTCCATCTCAGATAATCCATTCACTTGCCTGTCTTCCACCCCAAACTGCATCTTCATTGCCAGGACACCCTGGATGTCAGGAGAGCCCTGGCCTTCTATCTAGACAGAAAAAAGCCCATCAGATAGACTGACAAGTTTTTCATCTCACTAGCAATAGGTCAAAAGGGTCAGCAATCTCTAATCAGAGATTTTTCAAGTGGATATCAGGCTGCATTAACTCTTATTACTAGTCTTGCAACATTCAACCACTTTAGATTATGTGCACTCATTCTGCAAGGTCTATTGTCCCTTTACTGCCTTCCTCAAAAACGTGCCAGTTATCGAAATCTCTAAAGCCTATACTTTGGGCATCTATACATATGTTTACTTATCAGTATGCAATGAGTCACGACTCTGCCTCTGATACTGTGTTTGGATTGGCTGTATTTTTCTCCATACTGGAATCAACTCCAAAGCCCCCATCCACCTTAGAGGTCACTGATCTATAATCGCCTAGTGTGGAGTCCCTATAGGGACACCACTCGAAGAAGAAATGGTTACTTACTCTGCAAAGTAACTGTGGTTCTTCAAGATATGTCCCCCTATGGGTGCTCCACTACTTGGAGTCCTTCCCCTTTGCTTCAGAGTTCTCTGCCATGGGGCTTTGCAGTCGAGAAGGTAGGTGGTCCACCTGTGCAATGCCATATGACACTAAACTGGGAGGAGAGATAGATACGCTGGAGGGTAGGGATAGGATGCAGAGGGACCTAGACAAATTAGAGGATTGGGCCAAAAGAAATCTGATGAGGTTCAACAAGGACAAGTGCAGAGTCCTGCACTGAGGATGGAAGAATCCCATGCATCGCTACAGACTAGGGACCGAATGGCTCGGCAGCAGTTCTGCAGAAAAGGACCTAGGGGTGACAGTGGACGAGAAGCTGGATATGAGTCAACAGTGTGCCCTTGTTGCCAAGAAGGCCAATGGCATTTTGTGATGTATAAGTAGGGGCATTGCCAGTAGATCGAGGGATGTGATCGTTCCCCTCTATTTGACATTGGTGAGGCCTCATCTGGAGTACTGTGTCCAGTTTTGGGCCCCACACTACAAGAAGGTTGTGGAAAAATTGGAAAACGTCCAGCGGAGGGCAACAAAAATGATTAGAGGACTGGAACACATGACTTATGAGGAGAGGCTGAGGGAACTGGGATTGTTTAGTCTGTGGAAGAGAAGAATGAGGGGGGATTGGATAGCTGCTTTCAACTACCTGAAAGGGGGTTCCAAAGAGGATGGCTCTAGACTGTTCTCAGTGGTAGCAGATGACAGAACAAGGAGTAATGGTCTCAAGTTGCAGTGGGGGAGGTTTAGGTTGGATATTAGGAAAAACTTTTTCACTTTTTTCACTTTTTTTTAGGAGGGTGGTGAAACACTGGAATGTGTCACCTAGGGAGGTGGTAGAATCTCTTTCCTTAGATATTTTTAAGGTCAGGCTTGACAAAGCCCTGGCTGGGATGATTATTTGGGGATTGGCCCTCCTTTGAGCAGGGGTTTGGACTTGATGACCTCCTGAGGTCCCTTCCAACCCTGATGTTCTATGATATAACAGCTAGGGACGCTAGACTGACTAACATGCATGTGTGGACTGCAAGGACACTGCTATGAGAAATCTCTCATCAAAGGCACAGAGGGAAGTAGTGTACTTAAAGACTTTTATCTCGTGGTTTCTGCTTCAAACCTGTGATATCTGTTTGAGCTATAATATATCTTTTAGAAAGATATCCAGTCTTCTGAGATATAAAAACTTCAAGTGATGGAGAATCCACCACATCCATATGTGAGATTTTCCAATGTTTAATTTACCCTCACTATTTAAAAATGTGCATTTTTTTAAGGATACCTGGAATAATTAGCACCTTTCAGGAGGATAAGATGGTTCCTCTATCAGTTTAATGAGCACCAGATATAAATCCTATAGAGAGACTTGTAAGTCTTTAGTGAAAAAATACTCAACTAGAACATTAACTCTTCAAGACCCTCTTTGTTCTCAAAGACACAGACTTTAGGTGCAGGGATTCTCCAAAATTATTGCCACCCAAATGCAGAATTTCTTCCACTTGTGAGAGTAACATTGTAGAGTGAATGACTTTCTGGACTGCTGTAATATCTCCTGCACTTGAACAAAACTTTTAAATCTTACACAGTTAAAGTCCCACAATCCATGCTATCATAATCTGGGTTGAGATATTGGATCTTGCCATTGTCTTGAGTTAGCAGTTTTGGAGAAAGCAGTAGATGGAGAGAAGATTTGAGCTATATCCAGCAGATCAGTCTGGCTCATGTTGGAGCCACTAAGATGACTCTAGCCCTGTCTTGTCTTCTAGATATGTGGAAATCAGGAGAGTTGTCTGAGGAAGCTTAGAATGTCACCCTGCTCCAATGTATAAGAAAAGTCCTAGAGACAGTCCATTGCCTTGGGTATCGTTTGCCACAAGGTCACCTTTCAAAATATCCAGTTTACCTTGATCTTTTTCAGGGACCATTAATGTGGGTCTGGAGCATGAAAGAGCAACCCTTGCGCAGATAAATAAATAGTCATGGGCTAGATTTGTCCTATATGCAAGTTATGTAACAGAGAGTTTCCTGCAGAGTTTGTCTGAAGTGAGCTCCTCCCTGCTTGTTGATGTAGTACATTGTAGGTTTATTTCTGTGGTGACCTAGACCTAATAATTCATATTTGCAGGAGAAAGGTCTGAAGATCCACTTTTGACAGGTTATTCTAGTATATAATGTAGACTTTGTTGGGGCCGTAAGCATAAGTGACATTAAGGCTGTGAACCAGAGTAGGCCTGGCCTTGGGAAAACAGCAACGCACCATGTATTAGGTGACATTAAGCACATTCTTGAAATGATGGTGTGATGCGTTGAACCCCCCCTTCTGGGTTGCCACCTGATGTACTGGGATTTCACTGAGCCTGCCTGCTCCACTAGCCTGGGCTCCCTCTCCCTGTTTTGCTGAATTAGGCTCTCTGGCGGCAACACGCACGCACGCACACGCTGCAAACAGCTCTCTCTGGGAAGGTTCAGGTAGGAAATTGCCCAACAATCAAGTGCAGCTTCCCTCTGGAAAGTACACCCAAGATATTGTCTTGCACTGTATAGACAGATGTGCACAGCGCAAGCTCATAAAAATTCGCCCTCCCCCTCAATGTGCAGTGAGATTTGCACAACTTCTTTCCCACCCAGTTAAAAATTGCATAAACGGGGTTATGGTATAAACAAGAAATAAGTTTATTAACTATAAAAGGTAAATTTTAAGTGATTATAAGGGATAGCAAACAGAACAAAGCAGATTACTAAGCAGATAAGACAAAACACGCAAACTAAGTTTGATTCACTTAAGAAACAGGTTACAAAATGTAATTTCTCACCCTAAATGTTGACTTGGGCAGGATGCAGAGTTTCTGTAGCTTAGATTTCCAGTTATTTCTCTTTACAGACTAGACTCCTCTGTCTCAGTCTGGACTCAGCCCTTGCCTTTTCCTCAGCTTAGTTCCGTTGTCTCTTCAGGTACTTTTAGCAGTCTCACTTCTTGGGTGGGAAGGCAGTGAAGGGAGAGAAGAGTCCTGATGGCCTTGCCCCCCAGCCTTAAATAGAATTTACATAAGCCAGAAAGCCTTTGTTTCCAGTGGAAAAGTACCAGCAGTATCCAAGATGGTATTTTGCATCAGGTGATATTATCACCTGACCTCTTGTAGTGACAGTGCAGCATCCAGTGAACTTCTCAGGAAGGAGTGAGATTAGCATTTTCAAAGTTCTATTTTTCTCCTTAATGGCTTATCTAGGGTGAATGCTCACTGTCTGGTGGGCGTTCCCCCAAGTACACACACATTTGTAATTGTTACATAGTCAATATTCCTAACTTCAGATACAGAAATGATATATGCATACAAATGGATAATCACATTCAGTAAATTATAACCTTTCCAATAATACCTTACAAGACCCATCTTGCAAAAAATATATCTTAGGTCATATTCATACCATAACAATATTTCTATGAAGAATATGGAGTATCATATCACAGATGGTACTGAAACACCCAGAGTTTTTAAATTACTGTGTAAACTCATTTCTAGAAGGTGGTACAAAGATGCAGACTCCTCATAAAATAAAGAGGAAATAAAATAATGGATGCAGTTGTTTTGTTTGAACTAATAAATACAAGGTACAAAATACTAACGAAAAGCATATGAAGTGTAATACCTAACTTGTTTGCATCAATGTATAAAAGAAAAAGCCATAGGAGGGGCATGTTTGTGCTAGCATTGGGCACAAAATTTGGTGTCCTGATTGAACTGATACCGTTGTCATAGGTATACATGTGTTAGTGTACCTGTAGTTCTTGTGGGGCCACGCGTCTTCGCCAGCGAACCGAAGCTGTGGTCTTTCTTTACGAACATCATCATGGTTGTTGAATCAGAAAGCTGCATTCTCTGCTAGGGCAGCTGACATCAGGTGTGCAGAAGCCACAACACTCACATATAGAATATATAAGCTTCACCTCCGGTATGTTCCACCATCCCTGAATCCTGAGGTCTTGACAGTGAGCTCCCCAACCCAAGTTAGAGGCATCTCAAACTGTTAATGCATCTGGTGATGGAGTTGTAAATAATTCCACTCTTAGAACATTTGGTCATTGCTGCCATCATTTGAAATGACCAGGGTACGTTTGGAGCTACACTTGTTCTCATTTAGCCTGTAGTTTTGAGCCAGGCAGTTATCTAAAGGCCTTATTCTCAAATGTGCAGATAGTTAAGTCATCAGTCCTTGATCTCTGAGACAAAATGTCACTAACTTACTCAAGTTGACCTTCAGGTCCCTATGGCTTGATGCAGTTTCAAATATCCTGTCTCTGGCAGGAAAGCTTTTGTGTGAACAGAGTCCAAAATAGCTAAAAGGAACAAAATCCTTTGGATTTCGCTTCTTCCAGTTAATAAAAAGGCCTGCCTTCTGAAATAAGTTGCAAGTTTTTTCCAAAATGTCCAAAGACTAAGACAAATATTGAATCAGAGAGTTATCTAACTACTGATGGACATAAATTCTTTATCTCATATGAGTGTCATCCACAATTACATACTTGAAGAATTTGGGTGCCGAGCAGAGACTGAAAGCTAGGAACTTGTATTGCTAGTATAATCCGAGATCTTTAATGGAACCACTTGATGCTGACGAGGAAATAGGCATTCTTCAGTTTGACAGCCCCAAACCGGTTCTGTTTGGAAACTGAGAAAATGGTGGAAGATTGGGCAGTTACACAAAATTTGAACTTCTTGATAATCTACAGTTTCTTGAGCTCTGACAGGGCAAAGCCTACAGTCTCTCTTTGGAATGAGGAAGTATCTAGGGTAGAAACCCTTCTCTCACTGCTCTTCTAGATCCTTTTCTGTTGTTCCCACTGTCAACAAGAGTTTCCTTCATCTTCATTACTGTTTTGTGAGAGTGATCCCTGAAAGGTGATGAGTGAAGTTGGTGGAGAGGTAGCATGAAGTGGGGGTGAAATTGAATTGTGTAACTATTCAATGACTGTTTATACCCAAAGAACAAAGTACAGGGAGTCCTCGGACTTGCGACGCCTGACTTGTGTCCGATGCCACATATGACTGCTCTTTTTGCCCCTACGACACTTGTTTCGCCCTTACGATGAAAGCCGGCAGGGAGAACAGCACACATCACATGCTGAGCCTCGGCCAATCACTGATTTCATTGTTCAAGCTTTCTGATTGGCTGAACCCAGGGTTGGGAGCCAATCAAAAACAAGTAGCAAGGTTACCTGGCAACAAGCTACCCTGGCCGTGGAAGCCAATCAGACAAGTGAATACAAGGGACCCCTTCCAGCTCCATTCATTATAATGCAACCACAAAGTTATTTACAAGCGACTCTGTAAAAAGTAAGCCCAATTCTGCATAGTATGTTGCCGGCATTCTGAGCAGCTGAGTTGCTGGCATTCTGCCCATCCTGCCTTTCTGCTCAGCCTGACTTAAGACGCCCAGTTGCTGTTCTTTGTGGTTCTAATTTTTTTTAAATGGCAGAAAAGCATAAATCTGGTGCAGGTGATGTTTCTTCTTCTAAGAAACGCAGAACCATTACTATGGAAACAAAAATGGATGTCACTAAGAGATCTAGAAAACCGGAGACAGCAACTGAAATCAGCAGAGTTTTGGATATCCTCTGAACAATTTTCATGACCATCCTGAAAGACAAGGTCAGAATTCAGGAACATGTCAAGGGCTCGGCTCCTATGCAGTCAACTGTGATAACTAAGCAACGTGTTGGACTCATTGCTCAGGTTGCAAAACTGTTAATTGTTTGGCTGGAGGATCAAAATTAATGCCAAGCTCCTGTGAGTTTAGGCATAATTCAGGAAAAGGCTAGGAGTCTTTATGAAAAGCTAAAGAAACAACACGGGGAGAGTTCTACTCATGAGCCCTTTAATGCAAGCAGCGGCTGGTTTATGCGTTTTAAAGCCAGGGCCAATTTGCACAACATCAGGGTCTCAGGCAAAGCTGCCAGTGCTGATGAGGAGGCAGCTCGTGCTTTTCCTGACACATTGGCTAAAATCATTGAGGAGGGTGGCTATTGTGCTTGTCAAGTTTCAACCCTAATGTTGACAAAACTGGGCTCTTAGGGGGGAAAAAAAAATGCCACCAAGAACCTACATAGGCAAAGAGGAGAAATCCATGACAGGGTTCAAAGCTGCTAAGGAAAGGTTCGCTCTTTTGCTCAGTGCAAATGCTGAAGGTGACTTTAAACTCAAACCCTTGCTTGTTTACCGGTCGGAAAAACCCAGGGCTTTCAAGGGATATTCCAAGGCATTTCTCCCAGTGATATGGAAATCCAATTCTAAGGCATGGGTCAATAACATTTTTGAGAATTGGTTTAATCATCGTTTTTGTGCCAAGTGTCAGGAGCTATTGCAGCAACAACAATCTTGCATTTAAAGTACGGTTAATCCTCGACAGTGCTCCTGGTCATCCAACCACCCTTGACGACATGCATCCTGACGTCAAAGTGGTGTTTCTGCCCCCAAACACCACCTCATTGTTGCACCTCATGGACCAGTGGGTAATTGCATCCTTCAAGGCCTACTGTCTCAGAAGCACAATTGCCCAGGCCATCAGGGCAACTGAGAAGCAAGGTGGACCAACTCTGAAGGAATTCTGGAAGGGCTTCAACATTTACCATGCAATTAAGAACATAGGTGAGGCATGGAATGAGGTGAAACAATCCAATTTGAATGGCGTTTGGAAAAAATTGTGTCCTGACTTTGTGTCTGATTTCCAAGGATTCACGGGCACTGTTGAAGAGGTGACCCAAGTAGTTGTTGAGATAGGCAAAGAACTCAACTTAGATGTTGCACCAGAGGATGTTGATGAGTTGCTGGCATCACATTGTGAGGAATTAACTAATGAGGACCTCATTGAATTGGAAAAGCAGAAGGTGGCAGAGGAAGAAGATGCACCCACTGCTGAGACTCCTGCCTGTAAAGTCTTGACAACAAAAGTGTTGGCTGAGGCATTTCAACATTTGGAAGCTGCCATGTCCCTGTTTGAGGAACACCACCCCAACATTGAACACAGTGCACCTGTGAATAGGGACATATCCAACAAGTATAGCTGCTGCAGAGAAATTTACAAGGAGACGAGACCATCTGTCCAAACTTTCTTGGACACTCTCTTTAAGACAGCAGAGAAGATTCCAGAGAAACCTGCAGCCTAGACTTCAGAGACACCCCCAGCCAAGAGCCCTTCAAAAAGTTCTGGAAAGTCAAAGCATATGTGATTTTTTTATATGTTTATTTGAATGCTGTTTACCAAATAAATAGATTAGTCATCTGTAATTCATTTAATACAAAAACCTGGGTTATTTTGAAAATAGTGTATCAAGCCTTGGTTCAGGAACCAATCCCCTCTTCATATCATTGATTCCTATGGGAAAAGTGGTTTAGACTTACAATGCAGTTCTGAGGAACGAATTGTGTCATAAGTCCAAGGACTCCCTGTAACTCCACAAGGTATTGAGAGAAACTGCCCCCAACAGAAGGTGAGGAAGTAAAGGAGAACATAACTGGTTCTAGGTGCTTAGATGCACCATCACATTTTTAGCTTGACCAAAATATTGAATTTAGTGGACAGGCAGAATGTTGGGCAGGAGGCATAGCTGAGGGGCAAATTTGAATAAGAATAGTAGGACAACAAGTATTTCTGCTGGAATCTGAAATGAAGTCAACATTTCTTATTTTGAGGTGATTTTAACAGTCCCAAAACAACAAGCTCCTTATTTAGTGCCTTTTAGTTTCTCCAGCATATTGTCAGTCTGAGGTGAACAGACCCATCCCATTAAAAGTAAATTCTTCTGCATAAACCTGTGAATCCACACATTATCCCTAATTAGCAAAGCCAACAGTAGTGTTGGAGTTATGTGCCTGAGCCACTGACCTTTCAAAAGCTGCTTTGAGTACATGCGTCACCACACACATACACACACAATAATAAATAAATAAGTAGTCTTCTTCTCCTAATGGAGATACTGAAGTAATGGCTGGTATTTTTTCCCAGAGGTTGTAGTGATTACGTGCCATTTTAGCTTGATAATTGGCTGTCCAGATACCTAATGTGTCCCCAAAATGATCTTCTGGCTAACTGTGTCCAGATTCTTCCCTTTATCAGAAAGTACAGAATGCAAGGACTACTTGGCGGCACAGTCGAGTTTCTGAATAGGGTGGTGAAAAAATACCCTAAAATATTGAAGTGCTTACTACAGCCTATCTTTCTTGGAGATACAGCTCCACCCCGATATAACACGACCTGATATAACGCGGGTTCACATACAACGCGGTAAAGCTCTGACAACTGCTCTGAGCAGCGTGTTAAGGGGGCCGGGCCGGGGCCAAGGGGTTGGATAAGGGGCAGTGTGTCTCGGGGGCTGTCAGGGGCTCCTCCCCACCCCCAGGATCTGGGAGGCAGGAGCTGTGGGAGGGCACTTTTGGGGGCCCCGCAGTCCCAGAGTGGCCCGGGGGATTAGTGGGGGGCTGGGAGCAGCCTGCTCCGCTTCCCCGGCCCCAGCAGTGTTGCTCAGGGGAGGGGGCTTGGGGGAATGGATCCCCCCGCACTCGCCAGCAGCAGCGGAAGTGGAGCAGCCCGGCCCCAGCTCGCTCCACTCCACCAGCTCCAAGCCGCAGCGCTCTGCTTCCCGCCGCAGGTGAGTAGGGGGGGTGTCCTTTCCCCAACCTCCCTGCACTCACCAGCAGCGGGAAGTGGAACGCCGCAGCTGGGAGGTGGCGGAGTGGAGCGGGCTGGGGCTGTGTTGCTCCGCTTCCCGCTGCTACCGGTGAGCACCTGTCGGGGGCGGGGGGTGTGGATAGGGGTCGGAGCAGTCAGGGGACAGGGAGCAGGGGGGTTGGGTAGGGGGTGAGGTCCTGGGGGTGATTAGGGATGGGTGTCTCTGAAGGGGGCGGTCAGGGAACAAGGAACGGGGGGGCCAAAGCAAGTTGAATATAACGCGGTCTCACCTATAATGCGGTGAGATTTTTTGTCTCTGGAGGACCACATTATATCGGGGTAGAGGTGTAGAAGGTATGGAATTAGGCATTGTCTCTAGCAAGCTCTAGGACACCCTCGTTCACTGTCAGGATGACTTTGCCACTCTCTTGATCTGAAGCTATTTAAAAAAAAAAAAGAGAGTGTGCATGAGGTAATATCTTTTTATTGGACTGACTTTTGGTGCGAGAAACACACTTTTGAGCTCTGTGTAAGCTTGAAACAATGTCTCTGTCGTCAGCAGATGCTGGTCCAATAAAATATAAAAGATCTTACCCACCTTGTCTCTCTAATATCCTGGGACCAACATGGGTACAACGCTACCTATCCCAAAAAAAACAACAACAAAAAGTGGTGTTCTCTAATATTGACATAGCTTCCAGGTTCAGAGCTCCAGCCATCTTGCTAAGAAATTGCTCAAACTGCTTGAGATTAACTGTTGCAGATGTGGAAGAAAAATGCACCCGTTCTCTCTTCTGAGGAGCTTCATCCTAAGCTGATTATCTGTATGACCAAAAGCACCCTCCTTATCTGGTGCCACATCAACATTCCATGGCAGCTAGTCTTTACTATTACCCAGTGATGCAGGTGGATTTGGTAGCTCCATAAGGATTAGAGAAACTGTAAAAAGAGGAGATGCAGGTCTGGGAGAGTCTGACGGGCAAGAAAATAGCAGGCTTGGCCTTCCTGCATTTACAATTTGAAGGCTCTCTAGGGCATTAGAGATCCATCATCCAAGGGGATGTCAGCCCAATGACATTAGTGCATGTTGTAATCTCCCACAACAAACCTGAGAGAGATTGTAGAGGAAGCAGATCCCATGGAAATGAGAGAATTCCTGTTCCATAAGCCACCTCGTATGGTGGCAGGCCAACTGTACATAACTAAGACCCAGAAGAAGAATCCTCCTTGTCTGGATCCGGGAAGGATCTGAATGGAGCTGATTTGAAACCAGACGGCACTGGTACAGGGAATGGTCTTAGCCTCAAAGCTGACGTCTGGGGATATCCAGTGGCACAAAAATGTGCTGACTGGGCCCGTAGCGCTGGTGAATCTGGATCAGCAACATAGCTTCCTGTGTCCCTGAATGTGTGCTGCCGCTGCTTTCTGGGAATAAACACATTCAGTGCTGGGGGAATTCGAAACATGCTCTTAGCTTTATGCTTCAGGTCAGGGAAAAGAGGAGGCCTCCTGGTGTCTGAAGGAGGCTTGGCATCAGAGGCTGGGGAGGGATCAAATGAATCAACCACTTCCAAGACGCCAACATAGCAAAGATTCTTTAAGGTCCTTTCACTGCTGGAGGAAGCATGAGGCTGTTTTCCAGCACTGATGGTCCATCAACACTGAAGAACTCTCCTCTGACAGGCCCCTTGCTGTGGATGTGGTGGTGAGCATTGACTTTGGCACAGGTTTCTTTAGTTTAGCCCTCTGAAGCGGGCTTCAGAATTGAAACAGGTCTTTCCTGGCCCTGCCCGGATCCAGGATACCTAATGTCAGCTGGAGCGAAGAATATAGGCCTGAATACACAAAAGGTGTTAGGTGCCTACATCCTGGTGTTGGCATCACTGCAGTTCCCAACCAACTAAACACTGTAGGCTCCTAAATTCACTAGGTGCCTAAAGTTTTGCAGTAAAAGTTCTTTAGGCACCTGTGTTTCTGCCTCTGGGCAAGTGCTCTACTGCCTCCCTCTAGGCATCCAAATACTTATCTTCTGCCTAAGTCCCAGAGCGATTCAGAAACCAGGGTGGCTGAGCACCTTAGTTGCATGTGGGGCTTGATCCAGTAGGTGTTCTCAAAGGTCAGGTACAGGATTGGGCCCTCAGGTGAGTTCACACAAACGGGGTGGAGGAGGAGGACCTTCCTCATAACTTTTAACTTGGGGCTTACCTAGGATGTGGGAGACCCCCAATTCAAGTCCCTTCTCCACCTGAGGGGGAGAAGGAATTTGAATGAAGATCTGCCACTTCTCACATGAGTGCCCTAACCGCTGGGATATAGATATTCTGATGTGAGGCTCCCTCTCTTTCTCCAGTTGAAGCTGTTCTACTTTACATAAATAATTAGTCATCAGAGCAGGGGGATTGGATCCTGGGTCTCCCACGTCCTCTAACCACTAGGCTACAGAGTCATTCTCATGCTTGTGCATGCTTTCTGAGTCATTTGGGCTAGAGAGAGTACACGCACATGAGAGTAACTCTGTAGCCTAATAATTGGAGCATGCATCTGGGAAGGTGCTTTGGGAGAGCAAACTATCTTTAAAGAACCCACTGTCTTTCATGCTTGAAGAGAGAATAGCAAACTGGTAGGTTTTGTTCTGATTTCTGTTTAATAAAAGTAACCTTAACAGTACTAACCTTATGTTAGCTGCCTAAGAGGTAGGGGCCTGATTAATATCAGGCAATATGGATTTTTCCCCAGTAGTTAATATTGTGTTAACCCTTAAAGCTACATTGTGGAGATTTTAGACAAATCTCACACAGTTTCCTCACCTTGCATTATGTTTACAATCTGCTTTGAACTCTTTTCACAGGGAGCTGACTCTATTCTGGAGCAAGTTGCAAAGAAGAATTGATCCTTCTTTAGATTCTTTTTTGGAGAGATGTCGGCAGTTTGGCATAATAGCTAAAACGCTACAACACTTATTCTTCCTTATTAGAGTCATACAATCTGAAGTAAGTAATTTATGTTGCAGTCTGCTGCTGTTAATTTCATTTTATTATTGAGTCCATGTACAAATTGCACCATAGAACGTGACTTAATTTGTTGCTTTGCTATAACAATAATATTTGACAGGTTTCAGAGTAGCAGCCGTGTTAGTCTGTATCCTCAAAAAGAAAAGGAGGACTTGTGGCACCTTAGAGACTAACAAATTGAATAACTGAAGATTTTTAAAAAACATAATTCCAACAGAAGTCATAAACATACTTTATAATTATTACATACATTTGTAATGCACCTATCAGTGTAGTACCTGGGCACATTTCTCATAGATTGCTCAACTAACGTTTCCTCAAACAAGAGCAAATACACCACAGTGCCATACTCACTAATCTTAAAATGCAGCTCTGCTTTGAAGTATAGTTGTAATAATATAATTTTTAAAATGAGCATTGTTCCCTTTTTTCCCAAAAGCTTAATGGCGTGGGCCCAAGATGTATACTATATACTGATGTTCAAAATGTGCAATAAGGAGCTGGAAAAGGTGGTAAACAATGAGGTGGTAAAATTTGCAGATGAGTCATTTAGGTTAGTCAAGATTAAAGAAGACTGAGGAATTTCAGACAGGATTTGAGTTAAAGCCAGGCAGCATGATGGCAGATGGATTTCACTGCTGATAAATGCAAGGTAATGCATTTGAGCTATGTACTTTGCTGGGTTCTAAATTAATTGTAAATCCCCCCGCCTCCACTATAACTGTAAAAAGTAATAGAAGGATGCTAAAGATGGGCAACAAAAAATTATTATAGGCCCGGGAAGATTTCTGCATGAGGGGAGATGGAAGACTGGAATTGTGTAGTTTAAAGGTGACAAATATGGTGGGACACTATTAATAGGCAAAGCAATAGTTATGCCTATAGTTAAGGTATCTTAATATTTTCTATTATAATCCTTTGTTTCCAAATGCTTATAACTTTTGACATATTTCAGCTGTTTGGACTGAAATTTTCCATGCTTGTTCTTTGCCTCAGACTGGATCTTTTGTGGGGGAAGGAATTAGCAAAGAATAAGTTAAACACTTTTGAGGACAAGCGTACAAAAAATAGGCTGATTGCTAATGGCAACGTTTTCTGACCATTTTTTGAATTGCTCTAACATCTTTGTATATTGGAGAAAACTGAAATTAGGTCTGAGGGTTGTCCTGAGGTTAGAGATGTGCCATCCAGTTTTCATTGATTTAGATGCTGAAAAGCAATCATTTGCACATGCAAAGTAGAACTTGATACATGTATCTTAATTTTCTGAATGTTCCAACTCACTGTGCATACCAGATTCCACTGAGTTTCCTGCATCATGTGGATATCTAGCACAGAACTAGAACTCAAAATGGGACACAGAAAACTGCTGCTGCTACTGGTGCTTTTTCTCATTGAGATATCCTGTGGCCTGAGTGTGCTCTTGCCTGGGAGCCAGGAGACCATAAATTGTAGCCTTATCTCTTCTTCTGACTAAGGTAAATTCTGTGCACATCACAACCTATTGAGTAGGCCTAAGAGGAGGAAGGGAAGTGTCATTCCCCTCATTTTACATATGAGGGAAAAGTGACAATCTGAAGGGTTGCACAAGATACCTTCTGACAGAGCTAAGAATAAAACCGAGGTCTCTGATATGGTACACCCAAGCTTCATCTACTTAACCGCAACACTTCTCTGAATGAATATGCTATGGCTTGTCTCTAATGGCCACCTTTGAGATCCACAGTTGTATAAGTACTATGTAAATGGAATACATCATTAACAAACAAAGTGCACCCAGGAGTCCTCTCTCTGTTCTCTGTCCTAACTGCTAGACCACATTCCTTTCCTGGAATAGGAATGCCAATTCCTGTAGCTGTCTAGAAAACACTTGTACAATCCACAGGAAACAGCTGGTGCAGGTAGAGGATAACAGCCTGCTAAACACTAGTAACTAATAGTTACTCTTTCATTTTACGTGGTAGAGGCTTGACGTTAATGTGGAGGCTCTAGGTTCAAATCATGGTAAAGTATGTTGTTGGTTGGTTGTTCGTTTAAATAAAACTAGGACATTCCATACAAAAAGACATAATAAAGGTTGCAAAGGGAAGCACTCAGAAGTTAAGAAATGCCACAGTTAGGGGCCTGTGTATAGCCTGTACAACCTTCATTCTGCTCACTTATCTGTCTATGCATTATATTAGTCTTTAATTACACGGTCACATACTATTTTTTTTACACTGAACCCTGCCTTATTCAGTGCACAGGATGGACTATACTCAGGGAATGAGACAGGGATGTATAGTGTTGAGATTGTTGTCTCAAGGACCCCACCTCATTAACTTCATATGGTGTGTAATGAAAAAGGCAGTGGATTGCAAGAGGAAAATGGATGGTCTCATGGTTAAGGTACTGGTCTGGGACATAAGGGTACTGTATTCTATTCTTGGAATCACCACAGACTTCCTTTGTTTTACTAAGCAAGTAACTTACACAAGAATTTTCAGATGTGACTGCTAATAGCGTATGCCTCATTTTCTTGGTGCCCAGCTTGAGATACCCGAGAGCCTGATTTTCAGAATGGATGAACATTCAGAGCTCCTACTGAAGACAGTGGGAGCTGGAGGTACTCGACACCTCAGAATAAGGGTAGGTGTCTCAAGTTGAGCACCCAAAATTCATGGACCATTCCATAAATTTTGGTCTCTGTCTCTCTTATTGAGTTCCTCAGCTGTAAAATGGGACTAATATTTCTGTATCTGAAGCCTTATCTGCCTGGAAAAGTTTTACCAGATATAATGATATAGCCACCTTTGTAGACACTCTTATTTCAGTATAAGAGAGGCTTTAAAAAAAAATTAAATTAGTTTATATCGCTTGGGAAGTGGTTTAAACTAAGCTGAAAAAAGCCACTCCATATTAGGATAGGAGTGGCCATGCGAGGGTTGATACTGGTATAACAGTGTGCCCTTGTTGCCAAGAAGGCCAATGGCATTTTGGGGTGTATAAGTAGGGGCATTGCCAGCAGATCGAGGGACGTGATCATTCCCCTCTATTCGACACTGGTGAGGCCTCATCTGGAGTACTGTGTCCAGTTTTGGGCCCCACACTACAAGAAGGATGTGGAGAAATTGGAGAGAGTCCAGCGAAGGGCAACAAAAATGATTAGGGGTCTGGAACACATGACTTATGAGGAGAGGCTGAGGGAACTGGGATTGTTTAATCTACGGAAGAGAAGAATGAGGGGGGATTTGATAGCTGCTTTTAACTACCTGAAAGGGGGTTCCAAAGAGGATGGCTCTAGACTGTTCTCAGTGGTAGCAGATGACAGGACAAGGAGTAATGGTCTCAAGTTGCAGTGGGGGAGATTTAGGTTGGATATTAGGAAAAACTTTTTCACTAGGAGGGTGGTGAAACACTGGAATGCGTTACCTAGGGAGGTGGTGGAATCCCCTTGCTTAGAAGTTTTTAAGGTCAGGCTTGACAAAGCCCTGGCTGGGATGATTTAGTTGGGATTGGTCCTGCTCTGGGCAGGGGGTTGGACTAGATGGCCTCCAGAGGACCCTTTCAACTCTGTTATTCTATGAACTATAGCAGTTTTTAAATTCACACCTTAGTTTATAGCAAAACCTTTCCAGTGCAGTCAAGGGTTAGCAGGTGTGTTGTGAAAGTAAATTAACGTTTGTGGAGGCTCAGATACTACAGAGGGTAAGTGCAGTGCAGAAAAGTCCATGAAGAAATCTAAAAATTCCTTTTTCAGTGCAGGATTTGAATAGGCAGCAAATAAGGCCACAGGTTGGTTTATGTGTTTGAAAAGAAATATTGAACAGCTGCCTCATTCACTGAGCATTATAGGGTCCTCATGGGGGAAAAAAAATAGAATATGATCCTGTAGTTAGACACAAATGGGGGAGAATGAATGTCACACAAGCAGTCTTCATCTGGGTATTTCCCAACTTTTGAGTTCTTGACTTTGCAAACTTTAATAATCTTTTAATAAGCTTTTGTAGGAAATAGTATAGAGATCAAGTATGACACAAGAATAATTTAAATATTTTAGCATACATATATATGTGTGTATATATGTACAAGTGTGTTTGTATGTGCTTAGAATTAGCGAGACATGGTGGGTGAGGTAATATCTTTTATTTAACCAACTTCTGTTGGTGAGAGACATGCTTTCAAGCTTCTTCCAGACTCTCTGTAAGCTAAAAAGCTTGTCTCTCTCACCAACAGAAGTTGGTCCAATAAAATATATTTACCTCACCCACCATGTCTCGCTAATATTCTGGGACCAGCATGGCTACAACAATACTGCGATACAACAATAGAATTAAATCACATCATTAACATGATCAGTTACTTGTTATCAGTGTTTCGTTCTAATACATCTTAATTAGATATTTATTTAGTTACCGTATTTACAATAAGTGCAGTTAAGTACTTTGTACCTAGAAACACATTCTTATGTCAGTTTATCGAAACATTGTTTTCCATTTTTGTCTTTGTTGACCTGGAAATATACCAGATTTTAAAATCTGCATACAGATAAATTGTTTACACATTCTCACTACATTTTTAACAATATTTTAAAGTACATTAATTGCTCAGAAGATATTGATTTGCTAACATTTGTGGGTGTCACAGCAAAAATAGAAAATATTTGCACTTCATATTACATAAAGGACAGACAAACATCAGCCACAGTCATAAAAAAAAATACTGTTTTACGACTGTTTGCCACATGTTCATCTGAGCAACGACTGTGATTACTAGCATAATTATTATTTGCAAAGGGGAATGGGCCAGTGAAGATGCAGATACTTGGAATTTTTGGCTACAACTTTATTCAAAAGCTACAACTTTATTCAAAAGTACAATTAGGATCGGTAATTCCAACAAAATAACAGGTTTCAGAGTAGCAGCCGTGTTAGTCTGTATTCGCAAAAAGAAAAGGAGTACTTGTGGCACCTTAGAGACTAAAAAAATAACCTCGGACACCACCTGTTCCGACAACAGCTAAGAGGGAAGATGGCCTGTGAGGGGCTGTTCCAGACCCTCTTTCCTATTGGCTTACATCCAAACCCTCTCAAAAATTCCAGGACATAACCAGCCCATTTAATCACACCTGATGTGAGCCTTCATTCTAAGGCCAAAATCCTTAGTATGCCGCTACCCAGGAATTACCACCAACCCTCATAAAAGTGCTTGGGAATCCCTGCAAATCAAAGTCTGCCCCTTTGATGGGAGAGGGAGGTCGATGCCTTATTTACAAGAAGGGTGCTTATTTCTTACCTACAAACCCTTTGCCCTATGAACTGTGCCACACCTAGTCACCCTTAAAGAAGGCAAGGGAAATGCTACATCCCAGCTATGAGGATCTACCACCCCAGATGCTGCTCTTTGTATTTAACTGGCCTACCACACCAGGAAACTATTTCCTACATCTGCACCTACAACTAAATATACATGTTTGCATTCATTTTTCTGTTACCCTTAATTAAACAAAGCACTAGGTAACCTGCAACCAAACACATTTTTAATAAATCTTGGAATACTGAGGAAATTCCAGAAGACTGGAGGAGTGCTAATGTTGTGCCAGTATTCAAGAAGGGCAAGTGGGATGACCTGTGTAACTATAGTCCAGTTAACCTGCTATAAGTCCTGGATAAAATAATGGAAAAGGCTGATATGGGATTCAGTTAATAAAGAATTAAAAAATAGGATAATAATACCAGTCAACACGGTTTTATGTCGGAAGAGGGGAGCGAATCTTGTCAAAGCTGATTTCATTCTTTGGGGAGATTACTAGTTTGGTTGATAAAGGTAACTGCATATGTGTAATATATTTAGACTTTGGTAAGGCATTTGAGTTAGTACTGCAGAATATTCTGATTAAAAAATTAGCACTGTACACTATCAGTAAAGCACACATTATTTGAATTATGAACTGGCTGACATCTCAAAGTAGTCAGTGGAGTGTTTTATAGTTGGGTTTTGAAGGGATCAGTAGTAGGCACAATGCTATTCAACAATTTCACTGATGAACTGGAAGTAAATATGAAATCACTTTGACAGTTTGGTGTAATGGTAAATAATGATGACTAGAACTGAGCAGTCACACAGAGTCATCTGGATCACTTGGTAAACTGGACCTAGTCAAGCGAGTTTTAACACATCCAAATGCAAAGTTACGCATCTAGTAACAAGGAACGAAGGTCATACCTACAGAGTAGGGGAATGTATCCTGGAAAGCAGTGACAATGAAAAGGATTTAGGGGGTCAAAATAGACAAGGCATTCATCAAGAGCGCCTGTTGTCAGTCAGTGGAAAAAAGGGCTAATATGGCCCTTAGATATATAAATGAGAGTAGGAGTTAGGGCCATTATTTTATTTCTGTATCCAGCATTGGTGAGACCCCCGTTTTAAAAAGGATGTTGAAGACTTGGAGAGGTTGCAGACAAAAACTATTCAAGGGCTGAAGAAAATGCCTTACAGTATGAGACTTAAAGAGCTCAGTCTGTTCAGTTTATCAAAAAGGAGATTGAGATGACTACAGTGTACAAGTATTGTAATGGTAGAAAACACCAGCTACTAAAGGGCTCTTTAATCACCAAATTAACAGCCACAGAGTTCAAGGCCAGCAGGAACCATTAGATCATTTCATCTGACCTCCAGCATGTTATAGCCCATTACATTTTACTCAGTTACTCTTTTAATCTAATGTTGAATAGAGGGGAACGATCACGTCCCTCGATCTGCTCGCAATGCCCCTACTTATACACCCCAAAATGCCATTGGCCTTCTTGGCAACAGGGGCACACTGTTGACTCATATCCAGCTTCTCGTCCATTGTAACCCCTAGGGTCCTTTTCTGCAGAATTGCGGCCTACTCATTCGGTCCCTAGTCTGTAGCGGTGCGTGGGATTCTTCCGTCCTAAGTGCAGGACACTGCACTTGTCCTTGTTGAACCGCATCAGATTTCTTTTGGCCCAATCCTCTAATTTGTCTAGGTCCCTCAGTATCCAATCCCTACCCTCCAGCGTATCTACCTCTCCTCCCAGTTTAGTGTCATCTGCAAACTTGCTGAGGGTGCAATCCACACCATCCTCCAGATCATTAATGAAGATATTGAACAAAACCGGACCGAGGACCAACCCTTGGGGTACTCCACTTGATACCAGCTGCCAACTAGACATGGAGCCATTGATCACTACCCGTTGAGCCCGACAATTTAGCCAGCTTTTTATCCACCTTATAGTCCATTCATCCAGCCCATACTTCTTTAACTTGCTGGCAAGAATACTGTGGGAGACCGTGTCAAAAGCTTTGCTAAAGTCAAGGAACAACACGTCCACTGCTTTCCCCTCATCCACAGAGCCAGTTATCTCGTCATAGAGGCAATTAGATTAGTCAGGCATGACTTGCCCTCGGTGAACCCGTGCTGACTGTTCCTGATCACTTTCCTCTCCTCTAAGAGCTTCAGAATTGATTCCTTGAGGACCTGCTCCATGATTTTTCCAGAGACTGAGGTGAGGCTGACTGGCCTGTAGTTCCCAGGATCCTCCTCCTTTCCTTTTTTAAAGATGGGCACTACATTAGCCTTTTTCCAGTTGTCTGGGACGTCCCCCGATCGCCATGAGTTTTCAAAGATAATGGCCAATGGCTCTGCAATCACATCCGCCAACTCCTTTAACACTCTCGGATGCAACGCATCTGGCCCCATGGACTTGTGCTTGTCCAGCTTTTCTAAATAGTCCCGAACCACTTCTTTCCAGCATCTTATGGACGAGCTCCTACAGCCCCAGAGCAGTTATGCAGCGGCATACCTGGATGATGTGATTATTCACACCCCCGACTGGGAAACCCGCTTAGGAAAGGTGGAAGTGGTTCTGGACATGCTAGGACAGGCTGGCCTCACAGCAAACCCAGCCAAGTGTGCTATAGGGCTAGCCGAGGCTAAATACCTTGGCTACATTGTAGGAAGGAGCATGGTCAAGCCCCAACTAAACAAACTAGAGGCTATCCAAAATTGGCCCCGGCTGAATTGGAAAAAGGAAGTCTGGGCATTTGTGGGTGTGGTGGGGTACTACCGACGATTTATTCCCCATTTTGCTACCAGAGCGAGTCCCCTGACAGACCTGATAAAAGCCCGGGGTCCAGACATGGTGAAGTGGACAGATGCCGCAGAGAAAGCATTCATGGATCTACAGACAGCCCTCTGCAGTAACCCCGTGCTTAAAGCCCCAGACTTCAACAAAGAATTCATTTTACAAACAGATGCATCTGAAGTAGGATTGGGAGTTGTTCTATCGCAGATGGTCGGAGATGAAGAACACCCAATCCTCTACCTCAGCAGGAAACTCCTCCTGAGAGAGCAGAAGTATGCCGTGGTTGAAAGAGAGTGCCTAGCTGTGAAATGGGCCATGGAAACACTACGTTATTATCTTCTGGGACGACGGTTTACCCTTGTGACCGACCATGCACCCCTCCAGTGGATGCAGCGAAATAAAGAGAAGAACGCAAGGGTGACCAGATGGTTCCTGTCCCTACAACCTTTCCAATTCACCATACGACACCGGGCTAGAAGCCACCATGGCAATGCAGATGGCTTGTCACGAGTACACTGCCTGACGTCCCAAGTTGCCCAACCCCGTAGTGTTGAGCAGAGGGGGGGATATGTGACAGGGTCAGGCCAGATGGCTATAGGAGAGTAATAGAAGGCAGATATATTAGCCCCAGGCTAAGTAGGTCCTTTTTCCCTGGGTAAGGTAACAGGGAAGGTTCCAGAATAATCAGGAACCTTCTGGAGACAATTAAGACAGGCTGATTAGAACACCTGCAGCCAATCAAGAAGCTGCTAGAATCAATTAAGGCAGGCTAATCAGGGCACCTGGGTTTTAAAAAGGAGCTCACTTCAGTTTGTGGTGTGCGTGTGAGGAGCTGGGAGCAAGAGGCACTAGGAGCTGAGAGTGAGAATGCAGACTGTTAGAGGATTGAGGTGTACAAGCATTATCAGACACTAGGAGGAAGGTCCTATGGTGAGGATAAAGAAGGTGTTGGGAGGAGGCCATGGGGAAGTAGTCCAGGGAGTTGTAGCTGTCACACAGTTGTTCCAGGAGGCACTCTAGACAGCTGCATTCCACAGGGCCCTGGGCTGGAACCTGGAGTAGAGGGCAGGCCCGGGTTCCTCCCAAATCCTCCCAACTCCTGGTCAGACACAGGAGTCGTCGACCTGGACTGTGAATTCAGAAAAACGGCCAAGCTGAGGGCTGCCGTGAAGCTCCAAGGCGAGCAAATACGCCAATAAGCACAAGACCCACCAAGGTAGAGCAGGAACTGTCACAACATAATACCATATGGAATGGAGGGTGAACTTCAGGTGTCTATTATCCCCTGACATCCCCCCCCCCCCCCAAAAAAATCACCACTATCCACAGGAGAAGTGGATCCCAGTTACTTGTCCAGGGGTGTACGTAGTTGACAAAGCTTGAAAAACAGTTGGAGGAAATTCAAAGAAAACCAACTAAAATGATTAAGGAGTTAACTTATAAGGAGAGAAAATAAAAGAAATGTAGATAATTTGACCAAACTACAATTTTACAAATATTAGAATGAATTCTAAGGACAAAGTGGAATTGTTGTGTATTACTAGGAATGATGGAATGAAATTCGCCAAAGGAAAATTAGATTATTAGAAGAAAACAGTGGAGGTGGGGGCCAGTGAGAGTTTGCCAAGAGAAATGGTAGAAGCTCAATAGCTAAGTAAGTTAGAATTTATAAGGGCACAACATACAAGATTATACTTGCAAACCCATCAGTATTTATTTTAAAAGTGCCTAATAGTTCTTTTCAATATCTAATTTTTGATTTTATAGAATTTAGTGTGCAATTTACCACTGTCTTTGTTCTCCCAAATTTCTCCATTTGGAATTTTTTCTGCTGCCAAATTGCCTATTCTGCTAAGAGTTTTATTATAGCTATTCTAAACATCACTTCTAGCTTTAGGCAGACTTCAAGATGTAGATACAGTTGTTCCACAGTGTGTGATTCAGGGAAGAATGCATCTATCAAAAAAATGAAAAATAACTTTTGTTTGTATTTTTCCACACAGGCAGAAGAAGCAGGTCTTGCTGTGTCTATTTTGTTATGTGTGAGAGCGCTTCAGATCAGATCAAATGGAAATGATGAAATGAAGACATCTGTATGTAAAACAATTGCATGCCTTTTACCAGTGGATCTTGAAGTTAGAAGAGCATGTCAGCTCACTGAGTTTTTGATCGAGCCAAGTTTGGATGGATACAATGTGCTGGAAGAATTGCATTTGCAACCAGATCAGAAATTTGATGAAGAAAATGCACTGGTTCCAAACTCACTACGTTGTGAGCTTCTGTTAGCTTTAAAAGCGTATTGGCCATTTGATCCTGAATTTTGGGACTGGAAGACTTTAAAACGGCATTGCCTTAAACTCTTAGGGAAAGACGCTTCTGATTCTGAAGACGATGCAAGTTGTAATGATATGTCAGTCAATGAAACTGACTTGTTAGAAACTCTTTTGAGTGATTGTGATGAGACTAAAGAACATAAATACTATGAAGGAGGAAAAGAGGCAACAAATCAACCTAAGGAGAAAACAAGAGTGAAAAAGCCAATCGGATCTTCTGAAAGATACCAGAGATGGCTCCAATACAAATTCTTCTGTGTGTTATGCAAAAGGGAATGTATAGAGGCTAGAATACTACATCATTCTAAGATGCACATGGAAGATGGTATTTATACATGCCCAGTGTGTACAAAAAAGTTCAAGAGAAAGGAATTTTTTGTACCACATGTAATGGAGCATGTTAAAATGCCACCTAGTAGAACATATAGACCAAAAAAGAAAATACTGTTGAAAAAAGAGAGATCACCACAAAAGACCAGTACATCCAGAAACCCTTCTGCATCACCAGAGGAAAAGCAGCAGCTTCCACAATCATCTGAAAAAAACAAAAGTGACATACATGAATATGTCACATTTAGCCAATTAGAAAATTACCATCTGCAAGACAGAGACATATATCCATGTCCTGGCACAGACTGCTCTAGAGTATTTAAGCAATTTAAATATTTAAGTGTACATCTAAAGGCTGAACATCAAAACAATGATGAAAATGCAAAACACTACTTGGATATGAAAAACAGAAGAGAGAAGTGTGCTTTTTGCCGACGTCACTTCATGACATCCTTTCATCTGCAGGAGCACGAACGAGTGCATTGTGGTCCTCAGCCTTACATGTGTGTGTCTATGGATTGTTATGCTAGATTTGGGTCTGTTAATGAATTATTAAATCACAAACAAATGCATGAAGATCTGCGTTATAAGTGTGAATTAAATGGCTGCAACATAGTTTTCAGTGACTTGGGGCAGCTTTACCACCATGAAGCTCAGCATTTTAGGGATGCATCATACACATGTAACTTTCTTGGTTGCAAAAAGTTCTATTATTCAAAAACAGAATTTCAGAATCACCTTCTAATGCATAATATTGCAATATCAAATGGAGAAGTGAAGGAGACGTCAGTTAAACTTGAAGAGCCTATTTCAAAAGACAGATGCAGTTATCTTCCTGAGTCTCAACTGGTTGATCAAGCAGATAATTTCAGTCCATATGAAAATCTTACTTTATCTGTGGGCTCAACAAGTTCTCAAGAAATCCTACAGATTAAGGAAGAAGCTGTCTCTGACAATGACGAAACTGATAGTGAAAGCAACTGTAGTGTTTATTTTGGGAGCCACAGAACCACTACTGTAGTAACCAAAAAGCAGGCATCCCCTTCGATAGAAACAATAACTCAGAATCAAACAATTCCTGGTAGCCTAATATCCCAACAGGGAGTCTTTCACCCTTCCAGTTTAAAACAACAATGCTCCCATGTGGCAGTTTGTTTTGATGGGAAAAAAATTACCTGTGGTTTTGAAGGATGTAGTTCAACATATAAAAATGCCAGAGGTATGCAAAAACATCTTCGAAGGGTTCATCCATACCATTTCAAACATAAAAAAAAGATGGGGATCAAAGCTAAAGATATTTTTAATCTAATCAATGATAGTCAAAACAGCAAAACTACTGGAGATCTTAGTGCAGATCTTAGGCATAATTCGGATACAAATACTGACTCTCCAGAAAGTCTGTATTGTAATACAAATTCTAAAGGAAAAAATTGTCTCAAGGAAGAAATTTGTTCTTCTCCAGAAACTTACTTTTATGAAGGTTCTAAGGTGCCAAATACTGAAGATGCCATGTTGGAACTTCTGTTGGGCTTGAAACATTTAAGTTTAAAGTCTAACTTTACTGCAAATTCTTCCACTTTAACACACAAGCCTTTTTTAGGGTCATTACAGTCATATCCATCAAATGATGCCAAGTGTCCTCAATCAGTTGTCAATGAAACTACCTCAGAACTTCATTTTCAAGAGCAACAAGACAACTTACCTACACAGTATCTCACTCAACTGGCAGCTAAACCATTTTTCTGTGAACGTCAAGGCTGTAAATATGAGTTTGTGACCAGAGAAGCTCTCTTAATGCATTATGTTAAAAAACATAATTATTCCAAGGAAAAAGTTCTTCAGTTAAATATGTTTCAACATCGGTATTCACCATTTAAATGCCATATTTGTCAAAGATCATTTACAAGAAAAACACATCTTAGAATTCATTATAGAAACAAACATCAGATTGGCAATGAGAAGATAACTCACAAGCTGTTTGCTAATGAAAAATGTGAGCACATAGGTGCATGTGCAGAGGGCAAGCTAAAAAATAATGCAGTTTCAACGCCTGGTTTCTGTACTAATAGAGACGAAAAGCATACTGAACAAACTGAGCGATCTGCTGAGCAGCTGTGTCACCCGAAGAAGGAAGAGTGTAGTTCTGAAACTGATTTGGAGTCCAGTGAAGACACAGATAGTAATGTAACTGGAAAACCCTCTAAAATATCCTCACTAAACAGCCACAGGGAAGAATTGGAAGCAAGAGAGGGGAGAGGAAGTAAAAGAACAGTTGCCAAAGGAAATTTATGTTATATATTGCATAAGTACCACAAACCATTCCATTGTATTCATAAAAGTTGCAACTCTGCCTTTACCAATCAGAAAGGCTTGATTCGTCACTATAGAACTGTACATCAGTATAACAAAGAGCAGCTTTGTTTAGAAAAAGACAAAGCAAGAACAAAAAGGGAACTTGTCAAATGTAAAAAAATATTTGCATGCAAATACAAAGAATGTAGTAAACGCTTTTTATGTTCTAAGGCTCTTGCTAAGCATTGCAGTGACTTTCATAACCTTGATCAGTTAGAGGATCAAAAAGTGCTTTCTGAAATGGAATCTGCAAGATTTCGATGTAACCAGCCTCAATGCCCTGCTGTATTTCATACTTTTAACAAGCTAAAGCATCACTTGATAGAACAGCATGCTAATGAAGAAGAACTAAACAAAGACTTTGAAATTCATTGTGACCTTAATGGCTGTGATAGGATTTTCACAAATTACAGCCATTACTCTCAACATGTATATTTCCGCCATAGTGAATATTATGGTAGTCTCCTTGGAAAACATAAAAAGGAGCAGGATAATCTGCTTAATGATAAAAATGAACAAGACTGTTTGAAAGATCAGTATGATATAAATGAGAATGAGAAGCAGATAAAAGAAAAATCTAAGAAAATTGGCAAAAATAAAGAAAAACATTTGATTCATTTTAAAACAAAGGAGGAAGCCCTGAAAATGTGCAGAGAGAAATCTAACCAGACTCAGTACCCTTGCATGGTTCAAGGGTGTCTGTCTGTAGTAAAATTGGAAAGCAGTATTGTGAGGCATTATAAACGCACACATCAGATGACCAATATGTATATAGAACAACAGACTGAGAAACTGGTAGTTTGTGTTAAAAGTGGTACAATGATTAAAAAGGAACCCTCTTCGGAAACAGAACTATCGTTAAATAAAGAGGAACCCAGAGAGTTTAAAAAGGAAAATACAATGCACACAAACAACCTGCATGAAAATGGAAAACATTGTGTACCAAACACTGCTTATGATCATCAAGATACTGGCAATGAAAATCAAAATAGGAGTGCAGCAAATAATGTGGTTTTTGACACGGGTGCTTTTTTGTATTCAGGCACTTTAAAATATAACCATAGTTCAAAAAGCAGTTGTTTTGAAGAATGTAGTATAACAGAGCCTTTGTGTAAAACTGAAGGTTTACCTGAAAGTAGAGAAAACAGTTCTTATTTTAACAGTTTACCTTTGCAGTTACCAAGGGAGAAAGAGACAGAAGGCTGGCAACACAGCAATCAGAATGCTAAAAAAAATTCACTCCACCCCACAAGAAACAAGGTTCAGAAGCATTCATTGTCCAGACCATTTGATTTAAAGGCATATAAACCAATGGGATTTGAATCCTCATTTCTAAAATTTATTCAGGAAAGTGAGGAAAAAGATGATGATGATGATGATGATGAATGGGAGTCCCCAGAACAATTTCAAATAGGTGGTGTCTTACAAAAAGATAGAGACTTACAAAGGAGTGTGATAGTAGACAACTTTGTATGTGAAAACACAGAAGTAAGCATACCCCAAAATCATGGACCTGCAGTGCATGGACAGTTAACAGAAATACAGCCTTTATTATCAACGGAGTCGACATCTATCCCTTCTTTAGAAAACTTGAGGGCCATATTGGACAAGGCACTAACAGACTGCGGAGACCTTGCCTTAAAACAACTACATTACTTACGACCAGTAGTTGTCCTTGAAAGATCCAGATTTTCCACACCCCTTATAGGCTTATTTCCAACAAAAAAGTCAGATGAACTTTGTGTAGGAAGTACATAAGTAGTTCGTTTAGAAACTGGCTTCTTCACTACTGCTGTACGGGAAGAATTGCAAACTATAACAGAAACTGGTACAGTACACACACTGTTTAGGTTAGATTAGGCTGTTTAATTCCATGAATGTGTCTGTCAAAAAGTATTAGCTAAGTTAATTTAGCTCCCCAGTTTCATTTTTTTTAAATGAAATGTGCTGTTTTTGGTGCTAATTAACACCTCAGAATACTGGGGGCTTCCTCTTGCAAAGTAAGTGTGCATGATTGTATATGAAACAAATACTAGGGTACCAGGGTTTGGGGAAAGATGGAGTTCTTACTTGACTTGAATGTGCACCTAAGGGTGCGTTGTGTAACATATTGTACACTACAGCATCTTATATTTTTTGAGTTATGAGTTTCAATAAACTACAATTTTTCACCCGTATTTGATTTACCCTACAGTAAATCTTCATAGTTTTTTATTACAGGAGTTTTAATTTGGTTTGTTTGTTTGTGGTAAGTGAATTAAGGGCCATTGTTTATTACGTGCATTGGTAGTGGTGTTAAATATGAAGTTTCTGCAAATAGTTCAAAAACCTAAAACAAATGATTGTGTACATTTTGCTATTAAAATACATAGATTAAAAAAAATTCATTAACTCTCTTCTATAAGGTAGGTCATGCCTGACTAATCTAATCGCCTTCTATGATGAGATTACTGATTCTGTGGATGAAGGGAAAGCAGTGGATGTATTGTTTCTTGACTTTAGCAAAGCTTTTGACACGGTCTCCCACAGTATTCTTTCAGCAAGTTAAAGAAGTATGGGCTGGATGAATGTACTATAAGGTGGGTAGAAAGTTGGCTAGATTGTCGGGCTCAACGGGTAGTGATCAATGGCTCCATGTCTAGTTGGCAGCCGGTGTCAAGTGGAGTGCCCCAGGGGTCGGTCCTGGGGCCGGTTTTGTTCAATATCTTCATAAATGATCTGGAGGATGGTGTGGATTGCACTCTTAGCAAATTTGCGGATGATACTAAACTGGGAGGAGTGGTAGATACGTTGGAGGGCAGAGACAGGATACAGAGGGACCTAGACAAATTGGAGGATTGGGCCAAAAGAAACCTGATGAGGTTCAATAAGGATAAGTGCAGGGTCCTGCACTTAGGACGGAAGAACCCAATGCACCGCTACAGACTAGGGACCAAATGGCTAGGCAGCAGTTCTGCGGAAAAGGACCTAGGGGTGACAGTGGACGAGAAGCTGGATATGAGTCAGCAGTGTGCCCTTGTTGCCAAGAAGGCCAATGGCATTTTGGGATGTATAAGTAGGGGCATAGCGAGCAGATCGAGGGACGTGATCGTTCCCCTCTATTCGACATTGGTGAGGCCTCATCTGGAGTACTGTGTCCAGTTTTGGGCCCCACACTACAAGAATGATGTGGAGAAATTGGAGAGAGTCCAGCGAAGGGCAACAAAAATGATTAGGGGTCTGGAACACATGACTTATGAGGAGAGGCTGAGGGAACTGGGATTGTTTAGTCTGCAGAAGAGAAGAATGAGGGGGGATTTGATAGCTGCTTTCAACTACCTGAGAGGTGGTTCCAAAGAGGATGGTTCTAGACTATTCTCAGTGGTAGAAGATGACAGGACAAGGAGTAATGGTCTCAAGTTGCAGTGGGGGAGGTTTAGGTTGGATATTAGGAAAAACTTTTTCACTAGGAGGGTGGTGAAACACTGGAATGCGTTACCTAGGGAGGTGGTAGAATCTCCTTCCTTAGAATTTTTTAAGGTCAGGCTTGACAAAGCCCTGGCTGGGATGATTTAATTGGGGATTGGTCCTGCTTTGAGCAGGGGGTTGGACTAGATGACCTCCTGAGGTCCCTTCCAACCCTGATATTCTATGATTCTATAAGCATTAAAATGTTAGGACTAAGAGAAGAGCATACAGCCTAAGAACACATAAATTTTAAAATGGGATAATATACTGGCCATTTTCAGATTTTGCACCAAACAAATACTGTATTTAAAATATGATGGAATTTGTCACTTAGTGAACATAACTGAAACCTGATGGCATAATCCTTATTACTGTAATTCTGTAAGGTTCTATATATGTAGGAAATGCGGGGATGGTACTGTCAAATAGAAAACCATTGAGCTATTTTTTTTTGTTTGTTTGTTTTATTTTGTTTTTAAAGGGGGATGATTATATACATCAGGTAAGAACACAAGAAATAATTTTTAAAAGCTACATATACCCATGACTGGAGGAGTTCATTGACCAGCTTTCCAACTACTTCGGCCACAAGAAACAATATGTGGAGGGTTTCCAACTTCTCTAGTGATCTTGTGGGTAATGAATACCGCTTAGCCCGAAGATTCACAGAAGTTCTTATGTTGAACAATAGTGATAAACCACATTAGATCTGTTTCTGCCTGACAGGGTTGAAATTGTCCAAACATCTGAGTACAGGAAAATGAGATCACCAGCAAATGAAGTTGCTAATCAACAATAGTATGAACTATAGCCCCATTTTAGACCTCAAGACTGCTCACTGAAGGGAATGAAACCCGGATAGTACTGCAGAATGAGGAATCGGTATTCAAATTCAAAGTGAAATCTTTATTTAGTAGACTTATCAAATTTACAATTTCTTTGACAAAAGAACTCAACAAACAAGTGGTTAATTCCAAGATGAAATTTTCAGAAATCTGAGGCTTAAGGGAAAAAAACTGTTTGGAAAAGAGACCCAAACAAGGACTATGTCACATGAGGCTTTCAAAAAAAAAAAAAAAAAGAGATGGTCTGCAGGGAAGTAGACTAAGTGCTAGGCAAAGTAATTGAGAGAATAAAGATAAATAGATAGGGACAGATAATAGACTGGTTTGTTTAATGAGAGAGAGCAAATGGTGAGTGGCTGTTCAAAGCTGCATTTTGATTAGCTGGTTGGATATTTATTGTCATAGCTGGGCACCAATTCCCAACAGTTCACATCTGGGGCCTTATCTCTGAATTGGGTTGGTCTACACAAAAAGCTACACTGGTTTTACTAAATGTGATATTTTAAGTCATTTCAATTAGAAGTCAAGCTTTTTTTGTGGACATCCGGAGTCGTTTAAACCTACCTTACATCAGCGTAGATTGCCCCTGTTCATTAGCCAATGCACTCTAAGCCAATATAACCAGTTTTTAAACTGATAAGAATCCATACTGATGTTTACACTGGAATAACAAATCATGTTTTAAATCCATTTTAAATTAAACTAGTGCAATGTGTGTCGACAAGCCCATGCATGCAGAAAATCACTTTGTTATTAAGGTAAATGGGTGAGGGAAACATGGCTGGGGAGGACAAGATAAGGGCCTCTGCAGGTATATGGGAGCTAGAGGAGAAAGTAAGTTCATTTTTAGTAAGCCAGGCACTTCTAGTTGTATTGCTAATGAAACACTAAAATGAGGTGTTCAGTACAGTATACTCCTGTTTACCCAAAACACTATTATCTGAACCTCTGCATGTATCTCATGCTGGGAGACAAGGAAGGGATTCAGCTAATATGGATGTTCAGATAATAGAGCAAAGATTCTGGGCTAAGACTGCAAGGAGGATGAGGACAGACCCCTGGTCATGGGGGAGGCTACCCTGCAGCTGAATGGCTCCTGCAGCAGTACAGGGAGTCTCTACAATCTGTTGTCATAGGAGTGAGTGAGCAGAGCTACAGAGGGCTACTTCCATTCCTGCCAGGTTGGTGACACCCTATTCCTGCAGAAGCAGGATGTAGGGGAAAGGATGAAGTCTTGACAGGGTACAGCAGAATCCTGGCCCTGGGTCTCTGCTCTTCCCAGCCAGGACAGTAGCCTGCGCCTTCAGGGATCAGGTGTCACCAGCCCTGCAGCTGAACTGGGAGCCCTCTGCAGCACTGCTGTCATGTGAGTGAGTGGGGCAGAGCAGAGCCCCCTGGCCAAGACTGCAAGGAGGAGGAGCTCCTGGCCACAGGGGAGGCCACCCCACTGCTGAATGTCTCCTGCCCTCAATTATCCGAACGTCCAGTTATCTGCCTAAAATCCATGTTCCCCTATGCTATTGGGATAATCAGTAGTATGCTGTATTCCAAATCCAGCTTTAAAGAGAATTTAAAACTAATTGTTCCAATTCCTGGGACTGGGAGCGTGAGGAAGAAGGGCCATCGTGTTAGCATGGAAGGTTTTATGTCCTAATAATTTAAACTCCATCTTTTTTCTATCTTTTATTCTTTGAGGGTTGCCTTGGGATACACCCTGTGACCGTAGCAGTTCATGCTACTTTGTTTTATGAATTAGTGACATCACAAACACCATGGACAAGTTAGAGAAAAACATAATGAAAACTTTCCCTAGTGAGTGTGTGTTCCCCTCTGATACTTCCATGCTGAAAGAAGCATAGTGGCTTCAAGCAAGTCAATATTGCAGCTCTAACTAAGATCATATAATCCGACTGTGAGGTTGAGAGGTAGTAATTCTGTTTACATCCAAACAGCAGAGATGTCAGCAGGACTTGGAGCTAGTCCCTCACTTCCCCACCCCCATGAATGGAAGGTCAGAGCCACTATTTTTACTTTTAAAAATTCTGACAGTGGGTTCTGACAAAAATAATGTGGAACTGGGTTTTCATGGACCATGATTCTAAAAAAGTGAACATACTAGAAAAAAAATTCAGGTTGTATTTAAAATACAAAAGCTTGAGAAAGAAGTTTAAAGTAATTAATAAGCAACTGTATTCAAAATAGAAAAATGTATTCTAACGTCTTCGAGTGATTGCTCATGTCCATTCAACTTAGGTGTGTGTGCTTGCCACATGCACTGATGCTGGAAGTTTTTCCTTCAGCAGTGTCCACAGGGGACCAACTCTGGTGCCCCGTGGAGTGGCGTGTGTATGCCACGGAATATAGGGCACCACTGGCCTCCTCCACCCTCAGTTCCTTGCTGCCAATGACGGTGCATGGAACTGGTGCTGTTTCAACTAGGGCAGTTGCTTTTGGTTCATTTGAACTCATTTGCCTCTTGCAAATATTACTGTATATAGATTCCCTCTTGTTTAATTCAACCTATTTGTTAAGTTAGAGACTTACTAGGACTTCACCTCAGGACGGGTCAAGCGATCACTGTAAAAGGCCCATGCCCATTAGCGAGTCACATAATAGTTGTTTACGGTTCTTGGGCAAAGGTCACATTAGTGATAAGTGCAAAATCTGCAAGTCCTTCAAGCCCAGGACAAAGAAGGAGCGTGACATTCATTTGAAGGTGCTCCTTATGGAGTCTGCCCTTACTCCAGTGCCGGAGCAGTGCTCCGATTCGGCTGCGAGCACCGTGACCTCGGTGCGCAGTGCCCCGTCGGTACCATCTGCAAGCCAACACCAATCTCCTTCCATGGCTCCAGCCAAGAAGCCCAGGAAGAAGGGGCGAGGAAGGACTCCAACTTCCCGCAAGGGAAAGGAAAAGTCTGGAGTGAACCAAGGCCCGGTCTTGAGTACCTCTTCACTCCCTTAGGGATCCTGGGTCACAGCTCAGGTCGAGTGGTGTAGCCCAGCCCACTCCCTGCCAGCTACCCCGGATAGCGGCAGAGATCCTCATCCACTCAGGGTGCCATCCATGACAGAGGCCCTCCAAGTGGCACAAGACGTCCTTCCCAATGCTGCCCACTCTGGCCCCTGCAGGGTCCCAGGGTAAACCCGCACTGGGACCACCACAATCTCCACCTTTCCGGCAGCGCTCCTCATCGCAGGGACATCCTGGCAACGGTTGCCCTCTCACAGCCGACAGGCTTCTGACCGTGATAGGCAGAAGTTTCATAGCTCCATCTGGTCTACAGACCTAGGACAAGGGCAGAGAGGCTCAAGACGTGGCTCTCCAGTAGACAGGCACAGACCTGCAGGGGGGCGCGTGCCTCCAGAGAAGTTTCGGAGTCAGTACCCAGAATCTCCGTGGCACCGGTACCACTCCAGGGACAGGTCGAGGGACCAACGGTACCATTCCCTGGACCATCACCCATCCCTAAGGTGGGGTCACCCTGTGCGGCTACTTCTTCAAGACACCAAGCCTGCTCTAGTTTCTGATCCCGCTCCACATCCCAGTACTGCTCATTAAGCTTGAGGCATAGATCGCTGGCCCGGGACTATCGCGGATCTGCCGAGCGCCACTGAGCCATGAGGCCCTGATCCAGACGCTTATTGAGGTCAGCAAGCTCCAACTTTGAGAGAGGCGACCAGTACCGATCGGGACAGAGCCACCAATCAGTCCTATCTTGGTCGTAGAGGAGCGACCACTTGGGCTCGGGCTCAGGTTTGGCGCAAGGTTCCCTAGTGGTGGGACAGGCTCCGGCACCTCCCGTGCAGACTAAGTCAGTGGCACTGCAGCCAGGCCCATGGCTTCAGACTCTGTCCATCACAGTGGTACCCATGGGGGTTCACTCAGCCCACTCAGGCCGCCTGTTCAGTATTTAGAGCTTCGGAGGAACGGGCTACTGCCCTCTCCTGCCCCCCTCCAGCCCAAGAGGCCTTCGCTGCAGGCACAGGAGGAAGTGGGCGAGCAAGCTGCCAGACCACCTATTGTTGCAGAGGACCCTTTAGTGCCGGCTTCCTCCTCATTGTCACCAAACAAGGCCATAGTGGGGCCCCCTCCACCGGTGCCCCAGGATGATTTTAAAGCACATCAGGAGCTGTTAAAGAGGGTTGCCACCAACCTGGGCCTCTAGGTGCAGGAGGCAGAGGAACCTGCAGACTTCCTCTTTAACATGTTCTGCCCCATGGCCCCGGCCTTGCCCCGACATGAGGGGGTTGTTAAAATTACAAATGCCCTCTGGCAAACCCTTTCCTCCTTGCCTCCCATCTCCAAGAGGGTGGAGCGCAACTACTTTGTGCCTCCAAGGGCCATGAGTACCTTTATACCCACCCTTCTCCCAATTCCCTAGTGGTAGAGGCGGTCAACCACAGGGAGAGACAGCCTCTGGTTGACTATCTATAAGAATAAACACTCAAGGAGACTAGACTTGTTTGGGCCTAAAGTTTATTCGTCCTCCAGTCTACAGTTGCGGGTGGCCAACCATCAGGCCTTATGTGGCAGGCCATGACCAAGTTCAAGAGCGCCCTTCCTGAGGCTTCTAGGAAGAAGTTCTGGGTGATCCTGGATGAGGGCTTGACTGCTGCCAGAGCAGCTCTCCAGGCAGCATCGGGCGCTGTGGACACCGCCCCCCCCACCATTGCATTGGCCATCTCATTGCTCAGGGCTTCGTGGCTGCTCCTCTCTGGTCTTTCTTTGGAAGCTCAGCAGTCAATGCAAGACCTCCTTTTCGACAGGCAGGCCATTATGTTGGACCCACGGACATTAAATTCCATGACCTGAAAGATTTCTGTATGACCCTAAAAACACTGGGCCTGTATGTCCCTGGCCCTGCCCGCAAACGGTTTAAGCCACAGCAGCCTCAGAGCCAGGGGAGCCACCCTCACCAGGAGCTTCCCCACAAAAGATCCAGGGGCTACAAGAAGCGCCCTGGCCACCAACCCCTGTCTACATTCCAAGCGGGCTCGACCCACAGTGAGCCGACAGGAAAGCGCCTGTTTTGAGAGTACGCCTGAGGGTGACCTACCCGACTGGTCCCTGGATCCTTCCTTTCCCTCTGTTTGCCAGCCGCCTTTCTTCCTTTCTCCTTGCGTGGGTATCTATAACATCAGATTGATGGGTCCTCAATACAGTGGCGCAGGGTTACACCCTTCTGTTACTTTCTACCCCCCCTCCTTATCCTCTTCAGGGACCCCTCTCACAAGAATCTTCTTGTACAGGAGGCAGAGGGTTTACTACAGCTGGGTGTGGTGGAGGCAGTTCCTGTGGAGTACAGAAACAAGGGGTTCTATTCCCTATACTTTATAATCCCCAAAGCCAAGGGTGGTCTGCGGCCCATATTAGACCTGCGGGGCTTGAACCACGACTTAGCAAAACTGAAGTTCAGCATGGTCTCCCTGGCTTCCATCATCCCCTCCCTGGATCCAGAAGATTGGTATGCCGCCCTTGATCTGAAAGATGTGTACTTCCACATCACCATCTTTGAGGGACACACGCTTCCTCTGGTTCACAGTATCAGTTTGCAGTCCTTTCAACTGACCACTGTCAGTTTGCGGTCCTTTCATTGGGCCTAGCGACAGCACTGCGAGTATTTACCAAGTGCATGTTGGCGGCTTACTTCAGACCTCGGGGTATCTACATCTACCTGTACCTTGACACCTGGCTCGTCAAGGGCAACTCCAGGTTCAAGGGGACATTGTGGTGCTGCTAGCCACGTGCCATCGCCTTGGCCTGTTGGTGAATGACACAAAATCCACGTTAGTGGATACAGAGGATAGAGTTAATCGGAGCAGTGCTCGACTCTACCTGCGCCAGGGCATTCCTGCCACTAGAGAGAGATTCAGGGCACTGATGGACCTCAGGGCGGAAGTCTCCGCATTTCCCCCTGACCATAGTCAGGGTTTGTCTGTACTTACTAGGTCACATGGTAGCATGTACATATATGGTGTGGTACGCCAGGCTCTGGATGCGACCCCTGATGATCAGCTATGGCTGATGATGGTCTACTCCCAGTCTAGGGACCACTAGGAGAAGGTCGTCATCATCCCCGCAATGGTATTTAACTGGAAAGTCCTGGAAGGAATTCCCTTCATCAGCACTCCTTACTCGGTTTCAGACGCTTCAGCCTGGGGGGCGCACCTCGACACCCTCCAGACCCAAGGTATGTGGTCCTGAGAGGAGTTGACACTACAAATAAATGTCAAAGAGCTCAGGGAAGTGCAGAGTGATCAGAGTCCTCACGGACAATATAGGCTCAATGTTCTACATCAGCAGGCAAGGTGGAGCGTGACCCTTGGCCCTTCGCCAAGAGGCACTTGGGACTTCTGTCTGTGGGACCATCTCTGGGACTTCTGCATCGACCATGGAATCCATCTGGAAGCGTGTCACTTTCCAGATGCCAGCAACATACTAGCAGATCACCTGAGCAGGGATTTCTCCTCTCACCATGAGTGGGTGCTCCACCCGCAGGTAGCTGGCACAGTCTTCCAGAGGTGGGGAACTCCCCAAGTGGATTTGTTCGCCACCAGGCGGAACAGGAGGTGCCACAGATTTTGCTCCAGATGGGGTCTGGGCAAGGGCTCCATCTCTGATGCCTTCCTCCTGCCATGGGCAGGAGGCCTGATCTATGCGTTCCCTGTGATTCTGCTCATCAGCAAGGTCCTAGCGAAAATCAAGAGGGACAAGGTGCAGATTATCATGATCGCCCCAGCATGGCCTTGCCAGCACTGATTCGGGACGCTATCAAGTTTGTCAGCGATCCCTCTGTGGCCCCTGCCAAACCAACCAGACCTGCTGTCAGGATCACGGCCGACTCTTTCACCCCAACCTCACGTCTCTCCGCCTCACAGCATGGATGTTGTGTGGCTGGACCCTGAGGAACAGGCCTGTTCGGAGGGGGTCCAGAAGGTCCTCCTCAAGAGTAGAAAGCCCTCAACTAGGCAGACCTACCTGGCAAAGTGGACAAGATTCTCCCACTAGGCGGCCGAACGGGGCATCTCTCCTTCACATTCTTCGGTGCAGTCAATCTTGGACTACCTGCTTCATTTAAGGAACCAGGGCCTGGCACACTCCTCTATCAGGGTGCACCTGGTGGCCATTTTGGCCTTTCATCCGCCAATCCGGGGAAGATTGTATTCTCCCGTGACGCGATGGTCAGTTTCCTTGGAGGCCTTGAGGGGCTCTTCCCTCAAGTCGAGTCCCTGACCCCTGAGTGAGCTCCCAACTTGGTTCTGTCTAGGCTCACGAGTCTGCCATTTGAGCCTTTGGTCTCATGCTCCCTATCTTGGAAGGTAGCTTTGCTGGTGGCAGTGATGTTGGTGAGGCGAGTCTCCGAGCTGCGAGCCCTGACGTCAGAATCGCCGTACGTGGTCTTCTATAAGGACACGGTCCAGCTCCGGCCCCATCCTGCTTTCCTTCCCAAGGTGGTGTCCATTTTCCCCATGAGCCAGGACATCTTTCTTCCGGTCTTCTGCCCCATGAGACTAGTGAAGAAAGGCGTCTTCACGCTTTGGACATAAGAAGGGCTCTGGCTTTCCACCTAGTTCGGACAAAACCTTTCTGTAAGTTGACTCAGCTTTTCATCTCTACAGCTGATAGGATGAAGGGTCTCCCAGTGTCCACACACAGGATTTCTAACGGGATCACTTCTTGCATTTGGACCTGCTACAAGTTAGCGGGAGTCCATCTGCAACTGATCATCAGAGCCCACTCGACTAGAGTGCAGGCATCCTCAGCGGCCTTCCTGGCACACATTCCTATCCAGGACATCTGTAAAGCTGCGACATGGTCCTCAGTACACACGTTCATGGCCCACTATGCCATCACACAGCAGGCTAGGGATGATGCTGGGTTTGGCAGAGCTGTGTTGCAATCTACATCTCTCTGAACTCCTTACCCACCTCCCAGGGGTACTGCTGGGAGTCACCTAAGTTGAATGGACATGAGCAATCACTCAAAGAAGAAAAGACAGTTCCCTTTTTCCATAACTGGTGTTCTTCGAGATGTGTTGCTCATGTCCATTCCACGACCCACCCTCCTTCCCCACTGGCTGAGTTTCTGGCAAGAAGGAACTGAGGGTGGAGGGGGCTGGTGGTGCCAGAACCAGTCCCCTACGGATACTGCTGAGGGAAAAACTTACGGCATTGGTGTATGTGGCAAGCACACACACCTAAGTTGAATGGACATGAGCAACACATGTCGAAGAACACCAGTTACGGAAAAGAGTAACTGTCTTTGCTTCACTATCACTTTCATTTTTAGTGGGAACTTCTTTTCATAGTCTAAGGATATGGTTGTGTAAATCCCATCACTGGCTTTAAAGGGGCTTTTTAACAAATAAAGAAGATTGTTAGACTCTGATAGCAACACTCCACTCCAGAGTATGCATTCATTGGCGGTTGCTGCAGCTATTGAGTGATTGAATGCAAAAGGATGAAAAATGCACCTGTCATATACTCAAAGCACACATGGGATTGATAGTTTGGTTTTTTTCCTATAATAAAATGACTGTCTCTGTACTGTGGTTTTTTTTTAAATGTTGTTGTTCTTCAAGTGCTTGTCCCTAGGTATACTGTATTTCAAGTTCTGCATGCACCAGAGCCCGAAGAATTCTTCCTAGGAGCATCCGCTCACTGTGTGCCAATACCCCTGCTCTCCTCATGCTCCATGCACACTATGTAAGTAGTTATGGTGGACCACTGCCATCTCAATTTCTTTGCACCACTTGTGGTCCAAGACAGATCACACAAGTGTTCACAGTGCCTATTTTGGCTTCTCTGTGCCAGCTTGGGACCTAAATTTGGTCTTATTGCCCCTGCGGGGGTGCCATTTGAACAGTTGTCATACTCCCTGCTGGCATTTTTCCATGACGTTGGCATTTCTGGCTCTGATCATGTTAGCTAGGAGCTAGGGGTGCCTATGGAAGATCCCCTCTAGCATGTTCCACAAGGACAAAGTATCTATGCGGTTACACCCAAGATTGATTCCTAAAGTGGTATTGAACTTGCATATTAACCTGTGTTCTATGCTAAGTTGCACATTTGCAGGCAGGATGAGTTTTTACACACCTTTGGATGTGCTTGGGGCCCTGGCCTTTTACCTGCAGAAGACTTAAAGCATGGTGGAAGTTCTGTTTGTCTACTTTGCAAAAAGGCTAAGGCCATTTCCACTCAGAGGCTGTCAAAATGGACCTGAGGCTGCTTAATGCTGTGCTATAAGCTGAACAAGATCCCTCTTGAGAGCACTTGAATGCACACTTGACGAGAGACCCAGTAGCCTGTCACAGACAGCTGCAGAATGGCTACATGGGGCTCAGTCTACACCTTCACAAAACACTATTTTGACACAGATTGCTGGTTCAGCTGCCTTCCTAGGCAAAGGAGTCCTTCAAACACCCACTGCCTTGGAGGTGGGGGGGGGGGGGGTACTGCTTGTGAGTTACCGGAGGTGCACTACACATTGTGACAAGCACTTGAAGGGGGAGTAGTTATTCACCTTGTAGTAATTGGAGCTCTTTAAGAAGATGATGTCCCTGTCTGTAGCGTTAACACGTTAATGTAGCCTTATACTCTACAAGGCAGCAGGAATGGAGGGAGGGGAAACAGCATGGCAGAGAGAGACAGACACACACATGGGGCGGTGTGTGAGAGAGATGTGCATTGCCCCTTTAAGTATGCTGACCCCACTCTAAGTACATTGCCTTTTTAAGTAGATCAGCAGTTTGACAGCAGCTGCTGCCAGCAAGCTCCCACCATCCTGAGCCCTGTCATGTCCTCTGCCCACTCTGGAGATGGGGGGCAGGAGCAGTGGGGAGGGGGACACCCTGACATTAGCACCCCTCTTCTCCCCCCTCCCCCCATTTGCACAGCAAGCAGGAGGCTCCTGGGAACAGTTCCAAGGCAGAGGGCAGGAGCAGCACACAGCAGTTGAGGGAGGGACAGCGGAACTGCCTGGCAATTGATAGCCTGCTGGGCAGCTGCAGCACAGGGAACTTGAGTGGGGAGCTGATAGGGGGGCTGCCAGTCCACCCTGGTTCCAAGCCCCCACCAAGCTCCAACAGGCTGCTCTTTCTGCAAGCAGTGGACAAAGCAGATGGCTGCCAAACAACTTTATGAGGGAGCATTGCGCAACTTTAAATGAGCATGTTCTCTAATTGATCAACAACAAATCAATGTTAACTGGGACAACTTTAAGTGAGGAGTTACTGTACTTTTTACCTTTCCCCACCCTGAGGAGTGGTTTGTGAGGAAACACAGAAGTACGTGTGGGAGAAGCAAAGACTTGGGTATTTAAGGCTGGCATGATTGGCAGAACAGTCATGTGCCAACCTTGGAATAAGATGATAGCAAGGACAGGGACATGTGAAGGCTTTGAAGGTAAGAAGTTTGTGCCTGATGTGGTGGAAATAAAAATAAAACTTAAGGTTGATGTTTCATATGGTGATGGAGTGGATAAGCAGCAATATATCAGGAGAGGGCAGTGTGTAAAAGGATGGATAAAATGATAACAAATATCATAATAGATCGCTCTAGCTCCATGGTACACCCACTCCTGGAATAGTGCCTACAGTTCTGGCTGCCCTGTCTCAAAAAAGATATTAGAATTGGGGAAAAGTATGAGACATGGAAGGTGAGATTAAAAACACGGGGACTGTTCAGCTTAGAATAGAGATGATTGAAGGGGGGGTTGTCTATAAAGTCATGAATGGTGTGGGAGGAAATTAATAAAGAAGTTGGGGATCACCCAATGAAATTAATAGGCACTTCTTCACACATTGCACAGTCAACCTGTGGAACTTGTTGCCAGGGGATGTTGTGAAGGCCAAAAGTATAATGGGGTTCAAAAAAGAATTTGATATGTTCCTGGAAGATAGGTCTATCAATAGGTACTAGCCAGGACAGGAATGGACACAACTCCCTGCTTTGAGTGTCCTTAAACCTCTGATTGACAGACATTGGGCCTGGATGACAGGATGCATCACCAGATAAATGCCCTGTTCTGTTCACTCCCTCTGAAGCATCTGGTACTGATCACTGTTGGATGATAGGCTACTGAGCTAGATGAACCATTGGTCTGACCCAGTATGGCCATTTTTGTGGTGCATTTGCTGCTCTTCTGCCTCCTGAGTGAAGGGTGATAGAGTTGCCTTTGTTCAACTGGGTCTATCTTTGTGCAAGCATAATAGGAGTCATGTATATTGTTTAAATAAACAAATGACATCAATACCTAACTCTGACGCCTATTTGTTACCAACAATGGAAACTGACTTGATGCAAGGCCCTTAAATTGACTCCTGCTTGGCTCATCTACTTTCTAGTCAGAAGCAATATAGCAGAGCAATATTCGCTTTATATTTCTTGTTTGGTGTTAATGTATGGAAACTTTATATTAAAAAGAAAATGATGAACTTCCCATGTAAAAATTATTTTATATATGTTATGTGACTGATTCAGACCAGAAGGCTATAAGAGTAGTAGAAGGCAGATATTTCAGCCTCAGAATGAGCAGGTCCCTGTTTCCTGGATAGCCAAACAAAGGCTACTCCAGGCCAATCAAGACACCTGAAGCCAATTAACCAGATAAGGTTGTTAGGCTAATACCAGCACCTGACCCCAATTAACTGGCAACAGGTCAGTTAAGGCTGTTAGGGTAATGGAGACAGCTGGAACCAATTAAGGTCCCACTCATAAAGTGCTCCTTTCCAGTTCTCTCTCTCTCGAGCCCAGGTGAAAGGAGCTGGAGCAGAAGCATTGCTGAATCCTGAGGTAAGGGTGAAGCTGGGAAAAGGGGACCACAGGGAAGTGGCCCAGGGAATCAAAGACATGTCAGTCGTGAAGGGAAAGCCGCCAACAGCTGCTACCATTAGGGTCCCTGGGCCGGAACCCAGAGTAGAGCGTGGGCCCAGGTTCCCCTCTCCCCCTATACTCTACAGAGCTTCCTTGAGAGGGGAAGCAGGACTCGGTCCAGGCAGGAGGCTGAACTGAGCCCACTGAGCTCTACTGGTGACGGGGGTGGGAACTGATTGACTTGGTAGAAGAAGGGGAGAGTTTTTTTTTTTTAAAAACTGAGTTTGGGTGTCCTCACCATGATGGAAGATGTAATAAAAGCACTGATACAAGCCACTACAGCTCAGCAGAAGGCAACCCGACTCCAGCCAATGGCACAACAAGAATCCATGTGGCTACAACAAGAGACTAACAAATTATTGATAGGACAGGCCTCCTAGGATCGAGCCCTCTTGCAGGAGTTGGTAGACCAGTTGAAAGCCCTCCCTGCAAAAACCCAAGGGTCTGAAGGGTTGTAAGTAGGGTGGGCTGCCGGTTGTCTACCAAAGATGACACCCGATGATGACATAGAGGCATATCTCCTTTCCTTTGAGAGGCTTGCCTTGTGAGAGGCATGGCCCCAGGACCAGTATCCTTGCTCCCTTCTTACGTGGAGAAGCCCAGAAAGCCTATCATGATATGCCCGCTGAAGCTGCCATTGACTACCCTCAGCTGAAAGCAGAGATCCTGGCGCGATCAGGGGTAACGACCGCAGTATGGGCCCAGAGATACCATGAGTGGCGGTACCAGGAGGGCAAGCCTCTGAGGTCCCAATTGTTCAACCTCATCCGCCTCGCACAAAAATGGTTACAACCCGAGGCATGCACCCCGGAGGAATTGTTGGAAACTTTGGTCATAGACCGCTATATGAGGGGATTGTTGCCGGCTCTTCATGCATGGGTGGGTCAGAACGACCCCTCCACTTATGATAGTATGATTACATTGGTTGAGAGACAGACAGCGGCCTGAGAGCTGTCCTGACTGCCCCGAGAAGCCCCCTCCCGAAACAAGTACGCAGCCCCAATCCTGGAAGGACAGACAACAAAGCAGTCAGGAAACCCCAGGTGGAAGAGGTTAGTGGCCACAGAGCAGCTGGGAATCCAGAGGTGGGGGAATAGCCTGAGGTAAGGACCTCTAATCCAAGAGACAGAGGAGCACCTAGAGCCCCTTCTAGATGTTACGCATGTGGAGAATGGGGACACCTAGTGGCACAATGTCCCAATATTGAGGAGCCCATGCAGTGTAACCCGAGGGACTGGACAGCCCCATGCACTCTAATTAACCTTGTGGGGGTTGCAGTCACCCCACATCAATATACAAAGCCAGTAAAACTGAATGGGGTAGAGACCATGGTGCTTGTGGCCTCAGGGAGTGCTGTCACCCTGATTTCAGGGAAACTAGTGAAATGCAGCCAGTTAATACAGGCTAAGTGTGCGGGAGTAACATGTACATGGAACTGTTTGTTATTATCCTGTCATCTCAGTAAGGATCAAAATCCAGGGAACCATCACCGGGGTAAAAGTGGGGGTGGTCCCTAAACTCTCATTGGAAGGGATTTCCCGGGTTTTGGAAATCTGATCCTGCCAGAGGGGTGGGAAAGAGGAGAGGACCCAGAAGTTAAGGAGTCATCCCTAACAGAAAGTCACACCCCCCGTTTTTGTCGAAGTATCTCTAGTTGTTCCCCACCCCCAGGAAGGGCAGAAAAGCCAAGAGGGAAAGGAGGGTGGTGAAGGCTTTGGGCACCCGAATTCTGCTTCAGGGCCAGAACATGGCCCTGGTAGCCCGATGGGCATGGGAAACTGAGGAAGAGACCCCCCAGAGGGGAGGAGGAAGCAGAGGCTGGTCCCAACCCCAATGCCACTGAACTAACCAAGGAGGTGGAGGCCAGTTCCTCGGAATTCGGGTCAATAGGTCCTGGAGGAGAGACTTCCGGGCGAGACCAGGCAGAAGACCCCAGATATGATAATTTCAGAAAAGAGGTGGCTGAGATAGATGGGGTGCCTGTGGAGGGAAAGGCCCAAGGGCCAGCACCCTATTTCATGATTAAGAAGGACCTCCTGTATGGGGTGGTACAAATGCAGGAACAAGCAGTAAACCAGCTCCTGGTACCCCAAAAACACCAGAAGGCAATATTAACTCTCACCCACAGTCATCTTTTGGGAGGACTCTTGGGGGTAGAAAAGACCCAAGCACAGATCTTGCACAGATTCTTTTGGCCGGGAGTACGTGAGGACGTCTGGTGGTACTGCGTTTCCTGCCCTGAGTATCAGTTGCACAGCCCTCACCCACAGCTAAGGTACCCCTACCAATCATCAAAAATCCCTTTTGAGTGAGTAGCCATGGACCTGGTGGGACCTCTAGAGAAGACAACTCGAGGTCACCAATATGTGCTTGTCATCTTGGACTATGCAACCAGGTACCCAGAGGCCATTCCCCTATGAAATATGGCCTCTAGAGGCTAAATAGCTGGGCTACATTGTGGAGCGAGGCGTAGTGAAACTCCAACTCAATAAACCAGAGGCCATCCAAAACTGGCCCCGACTGGTTCGCAAGAAACAAGCCTGGGCATTTTTAGGAGTAGTGGGGTATTATCTACGCTTTATCCTCCACTTTGCCACCAGGGCAAGTGCCCTGAGGGACCTAATAAAAGCTTGGGGACGTGAGATGGTTTGTTGGACAGACACAGCAGAAGGCATTTACAGATCTACAGACAGCTCTCTGCAGTGACCTGTACTCATAGCCCTGGACTTCACTAAGGAGTTCATCCTGCAGACAGATGCATCTGAAGTAGGACTAGGGGCTGTCCTATCCCAGATGGTCGGAGAAGAAGAACACCCGATCCTTTACCTCAGTAGGAAACTCCTCCCAAGGGAACAGAAGTATGTGGTGGTCGAGAGGGAATGCCTCGCCATTAAGTGGGCCATGGAAACACTGCGATACTACCTCCTAGGGAGGCACTTTGTCCTCATGACTGACCATGCCCCTCTGCAATGGATGCAGCAGAACAAGGGAAAAATGCCAGGGTGACCAGATGGTTCTTATCCCTCCAACCCTTCCAGTTCCACATACAGCACAGAGCTGGAAGTCAATGTGACTTGGGAAGAAATAAAGCAATAGTGGCCCAAGGTGTTGAGCAGGGGGGAAGGATATCTGACAGACTCAGACCAGAAAGATATAAGAGAGAGTAGTCCTATTGGATACTGGGAAGTGGGTGGCAGCCCGCCCACAGCTAAAGGCCCCTCCCCCAGCCTGGGGAGGAACTACTGAGCCCAGACCTCAACTAAATTCATGCGACAACGAAGGAAAAAAACGGGACAGGTGTGGGGGGTCAAAGGGCCATAACTAGGGAACTGGAAGGGGACACCGAGCAGAGAACCCCAGACAGTGACCACTACGCCTCAAAAACATCCAAGGAGCCAGTGGATGCCACCCAAAGGAAATCTGTGGGGCCTGTTTTCATTCTTTCATCTGTTCAGTCACAGCCCTCCCACTCAGCCAATCTCCTCTCCCTGGTGTTATAAATGGCCACTTTGGCCATGGCTAGGAGGAGGTTGATGAGGTGGTCCCGCAACTTCGTGGGGCTATGGATGTGGTGAGCATATAGAAAAAGATGCAGGGAAAAGTGCAGCCAGAACCTCAACAAGAGGTTCTGGAAGAGCCAGAAGAGGGACTGCAACCTGGTGCAGTGCAGACAGACATACACCAGGGTCTCCCTCACACCGCAAAAAGGGCAGGTGTTGGGAAGAGGGGTGAACCGTGCAAGGTACATGCCCGTGCTCACGGCTCCATGAAGGAGCCGCCAACTAATGTCCCTGGCGCGTCGTGGAACCAGAATGGAATACAGGCTGGCCTACCGGGGTCCCCTACCCTCTGCAGCTGGTAGAAGGTCCAGCCACTTAGTATCGGGGCGGGATGTGAGGGTGGGGAAAATGAAGAATGTGGAGCACGAGCATATAGAGGTGGTCCTGTGGCGCAGTTTGGAAACGAACAGGCTGCAAATTGTGCAGCTGGCTTGGGGTACAAAGGGGTGGGGGTCTTAAAGGTTCATGGGACAGGGGCCCGATTAAGAGATCCGGAGGGCCTGGGGTAAGGGGTGGGCGGGGAATACCCTCTCGCAGGACCCGCTCGAGGAAAAACCGAGAAGTGGGCAATAAGACTGCCTCCACCTCCCAAAGTACGCACCATGGGGTGCCAAGGGCGGAGAGCCCCATGCGCCTACCGAGCACATAGGGATCCACCCAGTCCCCCCCCAGTCACTGAGACCAGCTTCCAGGTCCAGGGAAGGTTTTGGTAGAAGACTGGCAGCTTGGAAGGGTCTCACGGAAGACCTCTCAGGTGAAGATAAAAGAGCTGCCGGTCATATCGGAGGCGGGGGAGGAAGGTGTGCGCCAACATACTCCACACCGAGCTACCTGCACCATAAAGGAGTCTCTGCAGAGCCTGGAGGCAAAAGATGCAGACCTGCATGCGCAAGCACGTCAGGCCCTGTCCTCTCTCCTCCAGAGGACAATGCAAAACCCCCAGAGAGACCCAGTGCAGTCCTGGCCAAAGGAACTCCAGAACCAACTTCTGGAGCTGGGCCAGGAGCCCTGGGGCTGGGTACAAGGTATTGAGCTGGTGCCAAAGCATGGACAGGACTAGCTGATTAAGCACCAGTGCCCTCTCACAAAGGGAGAGGCACTGGAGCAGTCCTGCCCACCTCTGCAGCCACTCAACCACCCTGCCCTCCAAATCGTGCCAGTTCTCTGGAGGAGAAGGCTGCATGGCAGAAAGATAAACACCAAGATAGAGCAGTGGACCCGCGCCCCACCAAATGGCCTGAAGCACAGATGGGAGGGAGCTCACCTGCCACCCGGCCCCGACCATCAGGCCAGAGCTCTTGACCCAGGCGCATGAGGCTGCCAAGTACAGAGCTTGGCAGGCCTCCACCCACACCAGGTTGCCCAGGTCCTGGACCATGAGGAGCACGACATCGTCATACGCTGACAGGACCAGCCACATCCCTGGCTCACGGAGAAGCATCCCTGTCAACCTCTTTCGGAGAAGAAAGAAGAAGGGCTCAATGGCCAGAGTATACAACTGGCCTGACAGCAGACAGTCTTGATGCACTTCTTGCCTGAAACTGACAGGTGCAGTCAGGGTCCAGTTGAGCCTGTCCAAGCACTCCGCGGAAGCGTACAGCAGCTGGAGAAAACCCATGAAACGGGGCCCAAAGCTGAATGCCCATGGAGTGCCCGGGAGATACCTGTGGTCCATCCAGTCGAACACCTTCTCCTGATCCAAGGAAAGGAGGGCGAATGCAGACCATCCCTACACCCAAGCTCAAGGAGATCCCAGACCAAATAAAGATTCTCAAAGATGGGACGGCGTAGGTCTGGTCAGGATGGACCACGTCCACCAGCACAGACCCCAGTTGCAGCAAAATGGCCTTCGCCACAACCTTATAGTTCATGCTGAGGAGCAAGATGGGGTGCCAATTCCTAAGGTCGCGGAGGTCCTCCTTCTTTGGAAGAAAGACAGAGGGAGGACCCCACTTCCCAAGGACTTGGCCCAGACTATGGCAAGGTCCGGGCTGAGGACATCCCAGAACACGCAGTAGAACTCCACAGTCAGCCCATCCATGCCCGGAGACTGGAGGGCTTCTGAGAACTCAGCCAGAGTGAGAGGCAGCTCTAACCAGTCCCTGTCACCCATGCTGAGCACTGGGAGTTCATCCCAAAGCAACCCAGAGGCATTGGCTTTGGTCAGATCCAAGGAGTAAAGGCCAGCGTAGAAGGCCCTGGTCCTCTCACACATCTCCACCATATCCGTGAGGGGGGTGCAGTTGTGGCAGATTTTCGTTACCAATCTGCCTGGGGCATCAGTTGATCAGGCTGATGCTGCAGGATCTTTGGGGAGGAGGTATGGAACACATCATCAAGTGTCTAAGTTTTAAAGCTTTATTGATAAAATAATAAAACAACAGCAGAGAGTGCTGGGAACACTCCCACATCACTCAGGAGAAGAAATAAAGCGTTAGTGCCCCAAGCTCTAACCTACTTTCATACTCACACACGCGCTACCCGAGACTGGCCAGACCTGGGTGTAACGTCAGAAGAAGAGGGGGGGGAAGGGTGGACTGGAGTGGTGTCCTGCGCCCAGGTTGTCCAAGGATCTGCTATTGATCTCCAAGGTGTTCCAGCTCTCAGGAGGGTTTTAATCCTGAGCTCCTTGCGGGGTATTCCACTCAGGGACCTCTGCTTTTGGTGCTCTTTGTGCCAGTCCAGACCGGCTTGCTGTGGCCTCCTCGGTTTCCCAAACATCCCGGCTCTGGAGACTTTGTTTTCCCTTCTATTGGTCCTTGCTGTCGCCGTCTCATTTGCTCTCAATGTTCTCGCTGCTATCTCTGCAGCTCTGCTCAACTCAGTTCTCCTCTTCTCACGGCTGGGCAGCTGCTGATTTCTCGTCAAGCCCATGACCTTGGGCCAGGGCCAGCGTCTTATCTTCACACAGAGCTAGCTGAAGTGTTGACTTAGCCCATTCTCTGCTCTTCTTTCTCCCCACCCCCACCCCAGGCCTCTCATAGTCTGCAAAGGAAACCTCCACTCTCCACTCACACACCTTTGACCCTCCCCAATTGCGATGCTTGCAACAGTGTTAGCCACATACAATGCTGATCTTCCTTCCCTGGAGACTCCCTGAGGGAGGGGACCATTTGGGTGTGACACGATCCTCTGCCAAAAGGCAAAGGACGTACTTTTTCGCCCCCCTCTTTTTTCTCCAAGGCATAGAAGAAGCACGAGTCGCGATCCATCTCCTGCAGGAGATGGATGCGAGATTGAACAAAGGCACCCTGGGCTCGGAGATCATCAAGGGCCCGGAGCTCCTCCTGCTTCTCCCAGCACGCTCCACAGAGGGATGGATTGCCTCCAGCTCTAAGACCTCCTGTTCCAACTGCTCTATCGCCACATCCCTCCGCCAGCTGGTGGCCTGGGTGTAGCTATGGCAGAAGAGCTGGGCGCAAACCTTCCCCACATCCCACCACCGTTGCACCAAGGGAAAGGCCTGCCTCTGCCCGCACCAGGCCAGCCAAAACTCCTGGAAGGTCACCGCGAAGCCCACATCCTCCAGCAAGCTGTTATTAAAGTGCCAATTGCCCGGCCCCAGCCTCTTTGGAGTACGAGAGGCCTTCATGGCCACCAGACGGTGGCCCAAGAACGGGGCTGGCCGGACGCTGGAGGAGTGGGCCTGCGAAAGATGGTAATGAGATAAGTAAATACGATCCAACTGTGAGTGGCATGACCGATCAACCTCCACCTAGACATACATAAAGGTGGAGTCATCATCTGCGTGGTGGTCGTGCCAGACGTCCACCAGGGAGTGATCTATAATCTCCCAGAGGAGGTCTGCGGCGGCCTGGCACTGCTCGGTCCCCATGTGATCCCACTTCTCGAGAGTAGCGTTAAAATCCCCACCCAGGACCAGACGTTCATGAGGATCTAGAGAGCCGAGGAAGGCAGACACCTGCTGGAAAAAACACACCCACTCCGGGCCCGATGTTGGGGCATAGACATTGACTAAGTTCAACGTCATCCCCTCCACCTGGGCCCAGAGGTGCAGCAGGTGACCCGGCACGACCTCGGTCGTCCCCAGCACCTTGGGCTATAGGTCAGGGGAGAACAGGGTAGCCACCCTGGCCTGATGAGCCAAAACGTGGCTAAAATACACCATGTCCCCCCACTCCAGCTGCCAGTTCGCTTCGGCTGCCAGATCTGCGTGGGTCTCCTGCAGGAAAATTACCGAGTACTCTCCACCATTGGGCTGCGCAACAATCTGTGAGCGATCCCGTAAGTAAGCAGGGAGTCATGGAAGCAGTGCGTTCACTGGTAGGCCAAAGAGCCCAGCCTCCCGGACCCTCTACCCTCCCCCAAAATGGCCCTCATGGCCTGGAGGATTTCATGAAAGTCCCCCCAGAGCTGGAGAGTGAGCTGCACCCACGGTCATTCTGGAGAAACTCTCGCAGCCTATCAGGAGGCGGGGTCCCTGGGCCCTGGCTGCCCTCCAGCGGGCCCCCTGTCGAAGCCCTGTGGCCTATCGAGACGGGCAGGTAGGGGGTGGACCCCCAGTGTGGCGCCCAACGTGCTGGTCCCATGCAGCCCGCCTCAGACCCCAGCTCGGTTGGGGGTGGTGGAGGGAAAATAGCAGGCCCTAGGTTATCGGGACAGGTGAACACAAAGGCCGCTCTGTGGGGGTCATCCTCTGGGAAGGGGAAGGAGACAGCCCAGGGGCAGCAATAGCAGCACGGGAGGTGGAGGGGGGGGGGCGGGGTTGGCATCAGGCACAGGGGCAGGACAGGGATCAGGAGTGGGGTTGGGGATTGGTCCGGAAGCAGGATCATGGGCCCCAGCAGCCAAGCCACTGGGGAGTGGCACCTTTTGGCCGGGCTCAGGAGTCTGTGGAGTGGGCCCTTGCTGATGCCAGGCTCGGGCTCCAGGGCAGGTGTTTCAGCCACGGCATCATCAGATGGACAAGCGGCAGTGGGGTCCCCACCTGGGAAGGGTGTCGGCTGCCCTGCATCAATGAGGGATACCCCTAGTAACTCAGGCCCCGGCCGCACAGCACTGGCCATCACCTCAATTGGCTCGGTGGCCGGTAGCAGGGTGCCATCCATGGCTGGGTTGCTGGAAGAGTCCAGGGGTCCCTCAGAGGCGGTAGCAGAAGCAGTGCGTAGGGGGAGGGAGCATAGGGAAAGGGGAGCCAGGGTGAGGTTGCCCAGATTGAGGCCCTCTGGCAGAGGGTCACCCTCCCCCTGGGTGACTGGGGTCAGACCCAGGGCCTCGATCGCCTCAAAAATGGAGGAAAGATCACACACACACACAGACCCCCGGGACCTCTTTGCCGATGCCCGAAGTGACGCTCGCCTCAGGGCTCACAGTGGCCTTAGGTGGCAAGGGGGCAGGAGGGGCTCTATTGGGGGCCCCCTCGAGGAGGGATTCTGGAGGAGGGGCAGCGCTACCCTCCATTGCTGCCACATCATCCCCAGCTGGCTCCAGCAGATGGAATTCCCCTGGGGGAAAGGCAGAAGGCTCGGTGTCAGTGGCCCCCTTCCTGGTCTTTTGAGGGGCCTCCGCCTCAGATGGGAGGAGCGGAGCTCAAGTCTTCTGCTTGCACCACTTCCCCTGAACTTGGACCCAGCCCTCCATGGTATCATCCGTGGGCTGGTGAACAGGGGTGGGGGCATGGCATGAGGGAGGGAAAACTCCCCTGGGGCAGGCCTTTTCCCATACCCGGCAGTAATCCCGCAGCACCCTCTTCCAGAGGCCCTGCCAGACTGCACGCAGCAGAGGCGGGGCTCTCCCGCTCATCTAGGCGCGCTGCGGGAGGTGTCCCTATGGCCTGAGCAGGAGCAATTGTGTGCTGGGGAGGAGGAGGGGCAGTTCTCTACTAAAGGACCTCCCCCAGCCTAAGGGGAGGATCCACAAGGTCCAGGATCTCAATTAAGTACGAGGGACAACTAAAGATATAACAGGGATGGGAGCGAGGTCACAGGGCTAAACAAAGGGAACCAGACAGGGACACGGAGCAGAGAACCCTAGACAGGAGAGCAGCTGCAGAAGAAGCAGGTCCCAGGATAGCTAAACAAAGGCTACTCCAGGCCAATCTAGACACCTGATGCCAATTAACTAGTTAAGGTAGTTAGGCTAATACCAGCACCTAACCCCAATTAACTGGCATAGGGACAGTTAAGCCCACTAGGCTAATGGGACAGTTAAGCCCACTAGACTAATGGAGGCTAATGGAACCAATTAAGGTTCCACTCATACTGCTTAAAAGCTGTTCTTTGCAGCTCTCTCTCAAGAGCCTAGGTGAAAGGAGCAGCAGTGCTGAATCCTGAGGTAAGGGTGCAGCTGGGAGAAGGGAACTATGGGGAAGTGGCCCAGGGAATCAAAGCAACATCAGTGGTGAAGGGAAAGCTGCCAACAGCTGCTACCATTAGGGTCCCTAGGCCAGAACCCAGAGTAGAGGGTGGGCCTGGGTTCCCCCCTCCCCCCATACTCTACAGAGATCCCCTTGAGAGGGGACACAGGACTCGGTCCAGGCAAGAGCCTGAACTGCACCCACAGAGCTCTACAGAGCAACAGAGACTGTGAGGTAATCCCCCTTCTCATCTACCATACTGGTCTGTGATGAAAGTAACTCAATAGACTGTGATTCTTACTGCTACACTGAGAAAGGGAAGTCACATTGGGGTCTTATTGAGTTTGAGGCCACTGAATCCACCTAGAAGTGCAGGACCCACCACTACAGGCTTGGAACTTTGTCACAGTAGCTGATAGTACATTAGTAAATTTATGTAAATTCCATTAGAGATGTAATTATCCCTACTGATGCATAATCTTTGCAAATTCAGAGTTTAGTTGCACTTAAAAGAAATCCAAGCAGATTAAGGTAAGAAAAGCACAGTTAAGGCACCCAAAAAACCTTAAATCTGCCCTAATGAGACATAGGGGGAATATTTGTTTTAAAAATATTCTATTCTGTGACTGTAGACACTTATGTTGGAAAATAAGTGCCTTATTTTGAATTAGCTTAATTGACTTCCAAAGTGAATTAACTAATTTGAAATAAGGAACTCTTATTCCAGTATAAGAACTCCCTCTGTGGATGCTAATACAACATAGTTAAACAGGAATTGCTATTGCAGACAAGCCCTAAAATGTGTGTGGGTAAAGTATACCTTGCTGACAGACATCCAGTCTTGGCTAGGTGCATGGTTAGTGCACAGCAAGCAAGTCTGTCATGCACTAATTGTCTTTGTGGACCCTGCTGCCACATGCTAAAAGTTCTCTTGTGTTTTCCACTATTCCCATTTCAAAGTGGGGAAGATCAATGTGCACTAGAGAAGTTGTGCTTGGCAGCAGGGTCCACAGGGAGGGCATTTTTTAAAAAAAGTTACTGAATTGAATGTATTTAGCTTCAGCTTCCAGTAGCCCTTTAGTATCTAGTATTTTCCTCCCTGTGGAGGCACTTACACATAAGTCAAATCTCTTCTTGGCCTGCTTTTTGGTAAACTAAGCAGATTGCGTTCCTTGAGTCTCTCACTGGATGGCATTTTCTCCAGCCCTCAAATCATTTGTTACTCTTGTCTGCATCCTCTCCACCTTTAACATGTGGACACCAGTAGCATACAAAAGGATTCTAGTATCAAGCGCATCAATGTTATATACAAAAGCAAAGTTGTCTCCCTACTCCTATCCACAGTTCCCCTATTCACACGTCCAAGGATTGCATTGGCCCTTTTTGCCACAGAATCAGTGGGAGCGCATGTTGAGTTTGTCCACTATGACCCCTAAATCCCTTTCAGAGTCGCTGCTCTCCAGGTTACAGTCTCCCAATCTGTAGGTATGGCCTGGGTGCCTTGTTCCTCAATGTATAACTTCACATTTGGCTGTATTAAAATACCTTGTTTGAATGGGCCTAGGATAAGTGATCTCACTCTGCATGACTGCCATGTCTTCATTATTTATCTCTTCCCCAAACTTTGTCATCTGCAATTTTATCAAGTGACTTTTTTATTTACTTCCACATTGCTGATAATGTTGAACAGCATTGGGTTTTAGTACTGATCCCTAAAAAATCCCACTAGAAGCCACCCCTGTTTGATTATGGTTCCCCCATTGACAACTACTTTGAGATGTCAGCCAATTCACAAGCCTGCTAACATGTGTTATCAATAGTGCTAATTTTGTGACCAGAATGCCATGTCTTACTAAAGTCTATATTACATCTATGCAGTTAATCAAACTGTGTTCAAAGAATGAAATCAGGTTTAACAAGATTTTTTTCTCCCCCCATAAAACCAAGTTGGTGGTGGTTTTATGTTTATTTACCCAGACATCTGTTGGGGAAAATACAACGGGGCACAGATTATCCAAAAAATTCTGTGAATGCATTGGAGACTACCTTTTAGTACAGAAGGTAGAGAAAGTGACTAAGGAAGAGTATTCTGGATTTGGTTCTGACAAACAGAGGAACTGGTTGAGAATTTGAAGTTGGAAGACAGTTTGTGTGAAAGATCATGAAATAAAGACAGTGGACTTCAAGAAGGCAGAATTTAACAAGCGAGGCTATGGGAAGAAAGTTCAGGTGAATGGGCAGTTTCAGATACACGTTATTATACAAGAGCAAACTATCCCAATGTATAGGAAAGCAAGGAAGTATGGTAAGAAAGGAAATCTTCAATGACCTGAAACTAAAGAGTGTGTCATACAAAAAGTGGAAACTAAGTCAGTTTACAAAGGATGAATATAAACAGAAGCATGTAGGGACAAATTTAGAAAGGCCAAGGCACAAAATGAGATTAAACTAGCTAGGGATATAAAGGGTAACAAGAAAGCATTTTACAAATACATAAGAATCAAGACTAAGGACAAGATAAGACCATCATTAAATGAGGGAAAGACAACAGATACTGCAGCAATGGCCTAAGTGTTAAATGCTTTATACCAAACTTTGACTTGAACCAGTTGCTTAATTTTCCAGCAATTACTACAATATGGTAGGAATCTTGGTAAACAGCTTTTATAATTACAGTGGTCTGATCTGGAGCTCCAAAAGATCTTTCCATAATGCTGCTTTTCCTGGAGATGGTCACAGTGGCAGCATGGGGAGTAGGGAGGACCAGACCACCTTTTCCTCCGCAATGGGATACAGCTCCTCCTGGGGGGATTCCCCAGCATTCCCAGGCCAGCCAGGAGATATAATCCCTTCAGCATGTCCTGAGTTGGCCTCAGGGCCTCCGCCCAGTGGGACATGCCTGGTATAGTTCCAGTGGAAGTCTCCCAGGGGGCATCCTTATCAGTTGCCTGAACCACATCAACTGGCTCCTCTCAATCTGGAGGAGTAGTGGCTCTACCCTGAGGCCCTCCCAAATAGCCAATCTCCACACCCTCTCTCGAAGAGTAAGCCCAGCCACCCTACAGAGAAACCTCATTTCCACCACTTGTACCTGTGATCTCATCCTTTTGGTCATTATCCAAAGTTCATTACCATAGATGGGGATGTAGAGCTACCTGTAAACCAAGAGCTTCATCTGAGAACTCAGCTCCTGCTCCACCACCACGGATTGGTACAGCACCTGCATCACTACCACCACTGCACCAAACCACCAGTCAGTCAATCTCTCATGAACAAGACCCCTAGATACTTCAATTCATCCACTAAGGGCAGCTGCTGCCCTTACCTGGAGAGAGCAGTCCACCTTCTTCTGGGAGAGGACCAAGACTTCCAGTTTGGAGGTGCTGATTCTTATCCCAGCTGCTTCACACTCAGCAGCAAAACATTGAAGTGAGCATGCAGAGATGCCACCAAGTCCCCATACCAGATGGCTCCACAACCTGGCTGTGCCTTGATATCCTGTCCATGAAAATAACATATTATGGCCAGATTTAAGCCTCTTTGTGAATTACTTTCATTATGCTTTCTCCCCCCCCCCCCCCCAATATTGAATCATAGAAGATTAGGGTTGGAAGAGACCTCAGGAGGTCGTCTAGTCCAACTCCCTGCTCAAAGCAGGACTAACCCCAACTAAATAAACTTGAGAATAAGTTTATACCTTTATTTGTTACTCCCTCAAAACAGACCCAGGATACCAGCACAATAGCTCACCTATTACCTCTTCCTGGATTTCCCAGAGGTTCCCATCAGTTGACTCATTTTATCTGTTTTTGTAAGGTGAAAGGGGGGCAGCTTTTGAGAAATTGCCATGGTTTTGCAAGAAACTTAGGAAAAACATCCTACTCCAGCTTAAACCGTCTGCCTTTGGGAGGACACGGATACAGTCCTCTGCTATAATTGATTGACCTCCTGAGGTCTCTTCCAACCCTAATCTTCTATGATTCTATGACACCCAGGCAGTATTCTTCCAAAACAAAGTATTTTATTTAGTTAGCGTAACCAGCCTTCCTTGATACAATTGTGACATTCTATACCTTAGGACAGCATCCTGTTACCCCCATATTTTTTAAAATGATCTGACAAACTGCAGAAATGGCCTCAAGTAAATAGGCTGAAATTCAATAAGTGCAAAGTACTCCACTTAGGAAGGAACAATTTCAAAATGGGAAATCGCTGCCTAGGAAGGAGTACTGTGGAAAGGGATCCGGGGGTCAGTGTACCGCTGCTGCTGCAAAAAAAAGCCACACAAATCATTCTGGGATGTATTAGCAGGAGTATTGTAAGCAAGACACGAGAAGTAGTAGTTAATTGTACTTTGCGCTGATTAGGTCTCAAGTGGAGTATTGTGTCCAGTTCTGGGCACCACATTTTGGGAAAGATGTGGACAAAGTGGAGAAAGTCTAGAACAAAAATGATTAAAGGTCTAGAAAACATGACCTATGAGGGAAGATTGGAAAAAAAAATTGGGTTTGTTTAGTCTGGAGAAGAGAAGACGAGGGGACATAAAAGGTTGATGCAAGGAGGAGGGGAAGAATTATTGTTCTTTCCCTCGATCTGCTGGCAATGCTCTGAGAGGTTAAGTGATTATTCCCCTCTATTTGGCACTGGTGAGGCCACACCTGGAGTATTGTGTCCAGTTTTGATCCCCCCACTACAGAAGGGATGTGGGCAAATTGGAGAGAGTCCAGTGGAGGGCAACAAAAATTAGGGGGCTGGGGCACATGACTTATGAGGAGAGGCTGAGGGAACTGGGATTGTTTAATCTGCAGAAGAGAAGAGTGAGGGGAGGATTTGATAGCTGCCTTCAACTACCTGAAAGGGGGTTCCAAAGAGGATGGAGCTAGGCTGTTCTCAGTGGTAGCAGATGACAGAACAAGGAGCAATGGTCTCAAGTTGCAGTGGGGAGGTCTAGGTTGGATATTGGGAAACACTATTTCACTAGGAGGGTGGTGAAGCACTGGAATGCGTTACCTAGGGAGGTGGTGGAATCTCCATCCTTAGAGGTTTTTAAGATCTAGCTTGACAAAGCCCTGGCTGGGATGATTTAGTTGGTGTTGGTCCTGCTTTGAGTAGGGGACTGGACTAGATGACCTCCTGAGGTCTCTTCCAACCCTAATATTCTAGGATTCTATGATAGGACAAGAAGCAATGGGCTTAAATTTCAGCACAGCAGTTTAGGTTGGACATTAGGAAAAACTTAATTGTCAGAATGGCTAAGCACTGGAATAAATTGCCTAGGGAGGTTGTGGAATCCCCATCATTGGGGATTTTTGAGAGTAGGTTGGACAAACCTGTCAGGGATGGTCTAGATCAGTGGTTCTTTTCCTGGGGTGCGAAATGCCCTTTCTGGGGGTGCGAGACATGCCAGATTTTTTTAGAAGGTAAATCAAAAACACAAATTAAGCACAGGCATGTAAGTACAACTACTTTGCTTCATCAGACCTATGTATTTATAAACATTATACTTTAACAATTACTGTAATAGAAAAAATCTAGGTTTAAAGAACTGACCTACTTCAAAAATTTTTTTTATAATGGGTGCGAGAACATATTGAGAACCAAAGGGGTGCAGGCTGCAGTAAAGGTTAAGAACCACTGGTCTAGATAATACTTAGTCGTGCCTTGAGTGCAGGAGATCAGACTAGATGACCTTTTGAGGTCCCTTCCAGTTCTGTGATTCTATATTCCTCATTTATATAGAATTGTGATGTTCCATATAAAGCATGCCATGTTTGGTATCGGGGGAGAGGTTATGATCTGCTGAAAGTCATTGTTCTATCATTAATGCATACAAAGTTATGAGAATGTTTTGTATGGTTGTCACTAAAATATGCTGAGAGTCTGGGAAGCACCCAGATATTAGCTCTCCAGAGACAATGACAAGGGTGGTAACCAATGCCCAGGTGTGTGCTGAACAGACATCACCAGCCATTGTCCAGCAGAGGAGTTACAATTCAGTGACTCACAGGATGCACACCAGGGTATTGCTTCACCTTGTGACTCAGCAAGGCCCACATACCTGGACTCTCCAAGCACATGGACTAAGGGTATAAAACAAAACACCATGGCCTGATGCTTAGCCTCTCTCCTTCCCCCACCTATACTGCAAGCAACAAGGATGTTGCCAAGCCTGCTCCCAGTAAACGTATATTGCCTATTCATTTCTTTAAGTAGCGTGTTTCTTATTTGGGGGCTTTTCTGGGGGTGTGGCTTCTGCTTTTTTTTGTTGGTTTGTTTTTCCTGCCAGAGAGCATGATTGCTCAACTGGGAGCCAGTCTGCTTAAAAAAGCTTTAAAAGACTGCTTGCTGTTAATTTAAGAGTGATGACTCCAACAGAGGGGACTGGCCCAGGTTTCAAGGATGAAACCTGTGTACTATGAACTGCAATATCCAGTGGGGTGAGGAAAAACTGCTTAATCTAGAAGTTTCCCAGTCTAACAGGGTTGAGAGTTTAGACTGCATGCTTATATTTTCTTTTGGTAACCACTGACTTTTTGCCTATCACTTAAAAATCTAACTTGTTTTGTTGTTTACCAGCAAGTTTATCTGAAGTGTTTGGTAAATCTGCTCATGTTTACAAAGGCTGGTGTAAATCCACTTTCCATTGATGAAGTGATGTACCAATTAATAAATTTGCATTGCTTAAGAAAGGGTCTTGAGTAGTGCAAGATGTTATATTCCTGAGATACAAGGCTGGGAGGATTGGGTTGGTGCCTTTCTCTGTGTGATTCATGAGTGGCTCTGAGGGCATTTGTTCAATCTAGCTGGTTGTGGGGCACCACATGCTGTTGTGCTGAGTGATAAAAGTGCCTGGAGGGGTTTGTTGCTTGTCACTCACAGCATTGAGAGAGACAGCCCATGCTGGAGAGTTAAGGGGGCACAACGGTCCCAGGCTGCACCCCAGGGGTCTTGTCACATTAATCTAAACACAAACCCCTTAACACAATCTTTGGGTAAGAGTTAGTTACCCAAACGATAAACATCTAGTTAGAGCAATACTAAGCAACTGCATTTGGTAATCAGTCGGTGACAGCATTCTTATTGTTTTATAAGTTTAACATTCATAACATCTTTATTCACAAAGATACAGACATAGAAATTGGATTAATGAGTATCTGTTTTGCACTATAGCTAGCATGCTTAGTCTCTTGCCTTCTGACTGCCTATCTTTTATTCTGTTTTTATTAGCCACTAGACCATTTCAGAGTGGCTTGTTTCCCCAATCTTGATATTAGCATACTCCATCCTCCAATCACGTTTAGAGCCTCTTTGATTAGTCTGTTCTTATAGAAGAATCATAACTGCTAAATGCTGGCTGTCAATCACAGCAGTTGCACCACTAGCCTGAGTATTCTGATCCGTTTACTATTATGGTCTAGTTTCAGAGTAGCAGCCGTGTTAGTCTGTATTCACAAAAAGAAAAGGAATATTTGTGGCACCTTAGAGACTAACAAATTTGAGCATAAGCTCACTGTAGCTCACAAAAGCTTATGCTCAAATACATTTGTTAGTCTAAGGTGCCACAAGTCCTCCTTTTCTTATTATGGTCTAGTGACTTACCTAGTTTTGCACTGAGTATACCTGACTGACACTTCCCTGCAATGCTGGAGTGACCTTTATCTGATCTCAGTCCACATTTGTCTTCCTGCCAACAGATCAACTATACACTAAGGTCAAATTGCTAACTCATTTTTCTTGGCTGTGCATCAACATTCCACACAGCAAATTACCACAACTATAAACAACCTCATCCTGTTAATTCATGCATCTTAATGTTATGGTCTGTTGTTGCCACCCTATTTTCAGTTAATGGTGACAATACTTTTAGTGCTGCGCTTAAGAGTAGAGCAGCTCAAAATCTAATTTGTTTGGTAGGATCATTTTTCTTCAAGATTGGTATAAATGCCTTTAGTCAGTACCTCCCCTTGCTCTCATACCTTCTTGCATATTTTTTCTAATGCTTTGATACCACTTGTTACAAGAATAAGCTGCTACAAGCCAACATAGCTGTGGACTGGCATCAATTAGTCTCATCCTTTAATTATATTTCAGTTGAATCCCTTATCAGCTTTTCTATTACTTTGCCTGGGGTTGATGTCAGGGTCACCAGTCTATAATTACCCTGGTCATCCTGTGTGCCCTTTTTTAATTATCAGCACAGCATTACCACTCTTCTAGTCTTTTTGAATTTCCCTGGTAGTCCAAGATTTACTAAAAAAATAACACCAGTAAACCAGAGATCCGAGACAGCTCTTTTATGATTCTTGCATGCAAGTTATCAGGGCCTGCTCATTTTAAAAGATTAGTAGATGCTGTTTAATACCCTCCTTAGTTTAATAGATTGGAAAGTGTCTCTTCTGTCCTGCCAGATGGCCTTGATGAAGAATTGCAGAAAGCAGGCAGATTCCAGCCAGTAGAAACCAAAATAGCTAAAGCAGGGACCTTTTTCACCTTTGGACATTAGTCAAAATTATAAAAAATTCTCTCTACCCTGTGTTTAGGTGTTTGCTCAAACAGCTTCCCCTCCCTCCAAGTCTCTTCAGCTCAGCTTCACTACACACCAACACCTCCCAGCCTCTCCTCCCCTTTTCTTTCAATTTAACTGATTCCCACCTAACTAAACCCATGCCCTCCAAAATCATGGCACTGACATCACATTCACTATCAGATTGTTCACCCTGCTTGCATGTTATATGCCTTCCCCTACCCTGTATCTTCCTTGTCTATTTAGACAATATTGCCTCATTATTTCTTTGTACTTTGCCATCTGCCTGTATCCATCTGTCTCCTTCTTAGGGCTAGCCTACAGTAAAAGGCTTTGTCAATACAGCTATGCCTCTATAGCTATAACAGCAGAGGCCCCTAGACATGCAGCTTATGCAGGCTGCAGGAGGGACTCCGGGTGCAGGCGGGGACTCCAGGGCTGGGGACAAGGGGTTTGGCATGTGGGAGGGGGTGTGGGCTCTGGGCTGGGGCAGGAGGTTGGGATGTAGGAGGGTGATGGCTCTGGCTGGGGGGGGTGTGGGCTCTGGGGTGGAGCTGGATGAGGGGTTTGGGGTGCAGGAGGAGGCTCAGCTGTAGGGAGTTGGGGAGGGGGTTCAAGCTTCAGGGTCCAAGCAGTGCTTACCAAAGCTCCCAGGAAGTCCTGGGATCCTGCTCAGCAGCATACTGTTCAGGACAGTCCTTATCTGCTTCAGGACACTGCCCCAGTCTCACCCCCTTCCAGGGAGGATGTTATTAACAGCCATCCTTCTGTCTGCACCTGCCTCAGTGGCCAACCGCAACCCTGTAGTCTAGCCCCTTATCTCAGGGGCCAGTCGCTATCTGTCTCAGCTCTTCTCCTTGATAGCAGGTGTAGTGCAAAGGGGGGCAGGACCCAAGCCCACCCACTACTCTGGCCCCTGACCCAGGGACCCACTAACAGCAGCCTCCCTCTGCCCTTCTTCCTTCCCCTCTTGCCTGCTCAGTTTCCCTAGGCCACTTCCCCTTTGGCCCTATACACCTTCCCGACCCTTTGCAGCAGAGCTGCAGCCTGGCAGGTAATGGGCTAGAGCTCCTATCTGCTCCCCCATACCTGCCCAGCACTGTTCTGTTTGCTACTCTTTTCATCAGGAACTAATCCTTCTCCCTTGCTAGCCAGGGAGTGACTTCATTCTCCCTTGCTGGGCAGCCTTTATATAGGACCTAGCCCAGTCCTGATTGGCTGCCCCTTCCCCCACCCTGATTGGCTCTCCCCAGGCCTTCACTGATTGGCTCTGGGTCCATGCAGCCTCTTTGGCCTGGTTCAGCCCTTTTTCTCAGGGAGTGTGGCTCTGCCCCAGCACGGGTGCCAAGGTGCAGTGGGAGGCCAGTGGGGCTCCATGTGCTGCCCCGCGGCTCCCATTGATCATGGTTCCCAGCCAATGGGAGCTACTTAGTTGGCATTGGGGGCGCAGGCAGCACGTGGAGGCTCCCTGGACACCTAGGGGCTACAGGGACCTGGTGGCCACTTTTGGGAGCTGCACGGAGCCAGGGCAGGCAGGAAGCCTGCCTTTTTCTTGGGGCCCTGCTGTGCCACCAGTCGTACTTTTAATGGACCGGAGCCTCCAGGGTCCCTTTTCAACACTACACTCTTTGGGTAAATTCTTCAAAAACACATCAAGTCAGTGGGTCTTATGTCACTTGGGCCACTTTTGAAAGTGATAACCTTCGTTGCTAGATGTATGACCTTGCATTTGGCCACATTAAAAAAACCCAGCATGTTGCTTGAATGAACTCAGCTTACCCAGCAACCTAGACCGCTCTGTGGAATCAACCTGTTTTTATCATTATTTACCCCTCTACCAGTCTGTGTATCACCTTGTTTACAAGCAATGGTTTGATATTTTTCCAGAGGACTAAAAGATAACGAATAGCTCCCCAGTTCTGACTGTATTCTCTGCAGTATCCAAGAGATGGTGATACAAATGTTTTAGTCCCTTTTTTTAACCAGTGTTGTGGTGACATCGGGCCGAAAGTCAGCGGGGGCGGGTTTCACGGTGACACTGGCGCCAGAAACTGGCAAGGGGGGGGGCGGGGTTTGCGATGACACCGGGCTAGAAGCCAGTGGTTTGCGGTGACGCCGGGCCGGAAGCCGGGGGGGGGGGCGGGGTTTGCAGTATCTCCGGGCCGGAAGCCGGGGGGCGGGGTTTGCAGTGACGCCGGGCCGGAAGTCGGCAAGGACACGAGGTGGCAGCGGTTGCGGGTGGGGCGCTCCGTCATGGCGTTGCCGGGAGAGCTCTGGGCTGAGCTGACCATGGAGAAGCGGATCTTCTGCTCCGTGCTGCTCTTCTCCTGGGCCGTGTACCTGTGGGAGGCCTTCCTGGCGCGGCGGCAGGTGCGGGGGGGGCCCGGGTCGGAGCACAGGGCGGCCGGCGTGGGGCAGAGCGGGCGGTGAAGTCCCTCTGCGGCCGCCCGCCTCGTGCCCTGCCGAGTGGGGAGCGCAGGGACCGAGGAGGCGGCGGCGATTCGGGAGGGGAGAACGGGGAACACACAGAGCTCCTGGCGTGGGAAATCAGGAGAAGCCCGTAAAGCTCCTAGCATGTGGTGAAAGGTGGGAAGGGAGGGGACCCGGAGCTCTAACAATTACTCGTCCCGAATATGATATTAAAGCCCTGGCTTATGGCATTATTTAGGCCTTGCCTGAATGCATGGTACTACTAGTGAAGTCAGTGGGACTGGTGGGCAGAATTTGGTCCTCTGCCTAGATTCTGCTCAGTCATCACCATGGCTCCCCAAGTCATGCTGTGTGAAACAGCGTTCCTGGGATCTTCATAAACCGTTTTTGAAAATCTTTTAAAATAAGAGAAACAAATAGACAAGCAACTCCAATGTTAGCTTCTGGTCTCTGAAATAATAAATCATTCCGGCTTTACATTTGTCATTTGATAGGGTTTTGAGAACAACAGTTATTCTATAGATTCTAAAAAGAAAAGGAGTACTTGTGGCACCTTAGAGACTAACCAGTTTATTTGAGCATGAGCTTTTGTGAGCTACAGCTCACTTCATCGGATGCATAGCATATCGTGGAAACTGCAGAAGACCTGTTGCCATGTAGCTTTGATACATAAATAATCCCACAAACCTAGTACTGGATATTGTTTCATCTTTACTGAAATTAAAATAACAAATCAAATATAGAATTTTATTAGACCATAAGAAGGGCCATACTGGCTCAGACCAATGGTCTGTCTAACCCAGTATGCTGTCTTCTGACAGTGGGCAGAGCCAGATGCTTCAGAGGGAGTGACCAGAAAAGGGCAATTTGTCAAGTGATCCATCCTCCGTTGTCCAGTCCCAGATTCTGGCAGTCAGAGGTAGGGATGCTCAGAGTATGGGGTTACATCCCTGACCATTTTGGCTAATAGCCATTGATAGATCTATTCTCCATGAACTTATCTAGTGCTTTTTTTACCCCAGTTGTACTTTTGGCCTTCACAATGTTTCCTGGCAACAAGTTCCACAGGTTGACTGTGTTGTGTGAAGAAGTACTTACGTTTGTTTTTAAACCTGCTGTGACCCCCCCCCCCTTTGGTTTATGTGTTATGTTAAATAACACATCCTTATTCACTTTCTGTACACCATTCATGATTTTATCCCCCCATGTCATCTCTTTTCCAAGTTGAACAATCCCAATCTTTTTAATTTCTCTTCTCCCTTCTCTAGTTTTTCTAATTCTAATGCATCTTTTTTGAGAGGGGTGACCAGAACTGCATGCAGTATTCAAAGTATACCATGGTTTTAGAAAATATCATAATACCACTCTATATCTTAGTATCTGTCCCTTTCCTGTTTCTAACATTCTGCTTGCTTTTTTGGCTGCGGCTGCACATTGAGCAGGTGTTTTCAGGAAAGTATCCACAATGATTCCCAGATCTCTCTTGAGTGGTAACAGCTAATTTAGACCCCATCATTTTGTATCTGTAGTGCCAGTTTTGTGAGATGCCTTTGTAACCCCTTGCAGTCTGCTTTCGACTTAACTATCTTGAGTAATTTTGAATTATCTTCAAACTTTGCCCCCTCACTGTTTACCCCCTTTTCCAGATCATTTACGAATACACTGGTCCCAGTACAGATCCTTGAGGGACCCCTCTATTTACCCCTCTCCATTGTGAAGTTTGACCATTTATTCCTACCGTTTGTCTCCTATATTTTAACAAGTTACTGATCCATGAGAGGACCTTCCCTCTTATCCCTTGACTGCTTACTTGCTTCAGAGCCTTTGGTGAGGTACCTTATCAAAGGTTTTCTGAAAGTTCAAGTCACCCTAGTCCACGTTTGTTGACCCCCCCCCCCCCCCCTCAGAGAATTCTAATAGATTGATGAGACATGATATCCCTTTACAAAAGCCATTTTGACTCTTCCCCTACATGTTAATATTAATATGTTTTTCTCTCTTTCAGAGGAAGGTATATAGAACAACAACACATGTCCCATGGGAATTAGGACAGATCATGGATTCGGAAACCTTTGAAAAGTCTCGTTTGTATCAACTGGACAAAAGTACTTTCAGTTTTTGGTCGGGCCTATATTCTGAGCTAGAGGGCACTGTAAGTACCATAGCTGCTGTATAATTTATACAATACTTGTCAATGAATCCGAATGTAAAATACTTTATATTTAATTCTTCAAATATAGCTATACAACTCCAGGGTAAATGCTGTGGCCTGCCTTATAAGCCTCATACTGTGAGTGCAGTCTTTAATAAGGTTTCTTGCTTTGGATTATGTTGTCACTGCCAAAAAAGTGAGTTTCTGCACCAAGATTGCTATCTCACTGTCAAAATACTTTTTATTTAGTCAGTGCGAACACAGCAGAACGTTACTTCTCTATGTTAACAAGAAAGTCACTGTGCTGACACAGAGCCCTGTGCAGATACAAAATTTGTTTCTGCTTCCGATCCACAACCCGCAGAAATGATCCGTGGATATCAGAGGATTTGCAGGGCTTTAGATATAAAATTTGGATCCACCTCCATCTGTGATCTACAAAAATGGTTTGCAAATATCCGTGGATATCTACAGATTTAAAGGGCTCTACAACACTTTCATAACAAGGGCCTATTTGTTTGTAAACTGCCTTGGGTAGTTTCCTTGCTAGTACAGCATGCAGACAGGTGCCATGTTCATCTGGTAGTAATTCATCCTCAGCACGTAAGCCTGCTAGACTTGGAGATCTTATGTTATGATTTTGCATTGTCCCTCTTTTCTTTTTCCGGGCAGTATGTGTGCATTTGTATTGATTATTTTTCCTTTTTAAAAAAAAACACACCAAAAAAACCTAGAAAATGTAATGCGAAAGTTTGAATCTGCAACTGTAGTTCTGTCCCTTTGTGTGGATGCATTATTTAAGTCTTTAATTACATGATCTATTTCTTAAGTGTATGTAGAAAACACTGTAAATTTTCATGGTAGCATTTTGTAGTACTGTCTGCCAGTGTTCCTTATAATTTTTCCCACCCATGTGTGGAATGAATTTTATGTGCACCAATATGGAGGTGATGTGTCACACATGACGTTCATATTGGTGCACATAACAAAATTCATGGGGTGGGGGTGGGGCCAAGGGGTTTGGAGTGTGGGAGGAGACTCAGGACTGGGGCAAAGGGTTGGGGTCCAGAGGTGTGAAGGCTCCGGCTGGGAGTGCAGGCTCTGGGGTGGGGCCGGGGATGAGGGAGTTGGAGTGCAGGAGGGTGCTCCTGTGCTATGGCAGGGAGAGAGAGGACTCCCCCCAGTTCTCTCTCTCCCTGCAGCAGCTCCTGGGCTGGGGGAAAGGGGCCTCTCCCCTCTCCAGCACTGGAGCTTCAGGATAGGTGCCCCTTCCCTGGCCCCAGCAAGTTCATCTGGGGCTGGGTTTGGGCTGGGGGAGGGGCCCCCGGCCTAGCCTGGGTCTGCACCGCCCCAGCTGCACCTGAGACTGGGCCAGGCCAGCCCATGCCTGGGTCCGGGCTGCAGCAGAGTTGGGGACCGGGCTAGGTTGGGGCTAGGGGAGGGGCGCCCCTCCCCCGGCTGGTCCCTGGCTGGGCAGGTCCCCGGGCGGATTTCCTGAGTGCCTGCATGGCGCTAAATAGGTTGCTGTGTGGCCACGCAGCTTACAGGGAACTTAGCTATCTGCTATGGTGGGAAAGTAGTGAATGATACGCACAACAAAATATTACAGCAAAATGTAAGCAACATATAAATCGGGGGTGGGCAAACTTTTTGGCCCGAGGGCCACATAGGGGTTGCAAAACTATATGGAGGTCTGGGTAGGGAAGGCTGTGCCTCCCCAAACATCCTGGCCCCCGCCCCTATCTGCCTCCTCCCACTTCCCACCCCCTGCTCCTTGGGTCCCCCCGCCCCCTTACCGTGCCGGAGCCAGCCATGCCGCCGTGCTTCTTGGCAGGAGCGGCAGGTCAGAGTGCTGGTGGCCCAGTGAACTGAGGCTGTGGGGGAGGAGGTACAGCAGGGGAGGGGCTGGGGGCTAGTTTCCCCAGCCAGGAGCTCAGGGGCTGGGTAGGATGGTTCCGCGGGCTGGATGTGGCCGCGGGCCGTAGTTTGCACATCTCTGATATAAATGCATTATAATAAAATGTGATACGGCATTATCAGTTTTCATATACAGTATCAATTAAAGTTCTGTAACTACAATATTAAGTGTCTCTTTAAAAAGAATAGGAGGACTTGTGGCACCTTAGAGACTAACCAATTTATTTGAGCATAAGCTGTAGCTCACGAAAGCTTATGCTCAAATAAATTGGTTAGTCTCTAAGGTGCCATAAGCCCTCCTAATCTTTTTGTGGATACAGACTAACACGCCTGCTACACTGAAACCTGTATCTTTTTTAGTATATTTTACTGTTTCCATTGTATTCTGTACTTAAAACACTCCTTTATAATAAAATTAACAGTTAAGCTAGAAACACCTACATTTTAATGTCAGTTTTATGGGGTGGGAGTTTAGTTTTCAGAGTAATTTAATTAGAAGTTAGAAAAATAATCATAGGTTGCAAACACCCTTCAGAGGTGTAGCTATTTCCAAAGCAAGGTGTGGAAAACAGCTTATATGACACATCTGTCATTAAAGTTATACCATAAAGTTATGATCATGAGCTGTTATGTGAGAATGTAAAGCTGACCAATTATAAAACAAGGTTGGGAAAAGAGCATCAGCTTGAAATAGTATAAGATCATATAATTAGACTATTGTAAAACATACACACAAGGGAGCAGAGTTAAGAGTAAGTTCCATCTTAACTTGCGTTTCTTCAGTGCTTTTTGTGAACTTCAAGTTGCATTTTGTGTTCGTGTGTATACGTGTATTTTACAGTTCTTGATATAACACTCATGTTCATGGTACGTGAGTTAGGATTTTTGTAGCCGATTGTAAAATTGTTTGACACACAACTTTTATTTATTTATTTATTTATTTTTTTTTTGGACCAACTTCAGACCTGATTTGGCTTTCAAAATTAGGACAATTTAAAAAACTCTAAACTGAAAAAAATTGAAAAATAATTTTTTAAACTGTCATTTCTCTTTTTTCCCTTCCTACACTAGTGGATTAATGAACAGATGGTATCATGGCACCACCTACTAGAAGCAAAAAAGCAAGGAGTTCTGAAACCTCATCCTGATAATATTAGCCTCAGTCAGAACAGCCCCTCCCCAGGTTTGTTTTCTCTAAGCAGAAACTTGGAGGCTTCGCTTCATCTCCTCTTTTAGTCTCTACACTCTACACTGCGAGGGGGATCTGTCCTGCTTTGAGCAGGGGGTTGGACTAGATGACCTCCTGAGGTTCCTTCCCACCCTGATATTCTATGGTATGCAATTTCAGCCACGAGAATAGTGTAGCTGAAGTCAATGTATCTTAGGTCAACTTACCTCACGGCACAGGGTCGACTGCCGCCGCTCCCCCGTTGACTCTGCTTCCGCCTCTCGCCACGGTGGAGTACAGGAGTCGATGGCAGAGCAATCTGGCGGGTAGTGTAGACGTACCCTTTGTCTTGTAGGGACACTAATGGAAAAACATGAGGCCGTTGCACTGCATTAAATCAGTTAGTGTGTGGAAGGCAGAGCTCACAGCTCTTCAGCTGAGCAGTGCGCTGAATCAGGGGCTTTCAGCTGGGGTCTGCCATTCACAGATTGTGAATCCCACTGGTCAGAGGCATGCCAGTGTGTCCGACCTTCCCCAATCCTCAGAAGTAACACCTCAGAAGTAACATGATGGTCATGAGCCCACATAAGGAATGTTGGTGTGTTCAGTCTTCCCTCATGCTTGGAATTGTGGGCTGCCACAAGAAGGACACTTATAGCTCTAGCAATCTGTCTGCCTGCTATCAACTTCTTTGAATGCTTGCTTATGTCCATTCCATGCTAGGTGTGTGCACACCATGTGCACAATTACTGGAGATTTTTCCCTCAGTGGTATCCATTGGGCTGGCTCTAGTGCTCTCTGGAGTCTCATGCAAAGAGAGCTGCTGGCGTCATGCCTTCTCAGTTCCATCTTAGTACCCAGGACGGTTGCTGGAACAGCCCCTCTTGTTGCCACAAGGCTTCTTTCCCAATGGTTTGGACTTTCTCTGTACATATGTTGTATAGTTATTGTAGTTCTTAAAGTTAGGGTATATGGTAGTGCTAGTAGTTGCATAGAATCATAGAATATCCGAGTTGGAAGGGACCTCTGGAGGTCATCTAGTCCAACCCCCTGCCTAGAGCAGGACCAATCCCCAACTAAATCATCCCAGCCAGGGCTTTGTCAAGCCTGACCTTAAACTTCTAAGGAAGGGGATTCCACCACCTCCCTAGGTAACGCATTCCAGTGTTTCACCACCCTTCTAGTGAAAAAGTTTTTCCTAATATCCAACCTAAATCTCCCCCACTGCAATATGAGACCATTACTCCTTGTCCTGTCATCTGCTATCACTGAGAATAGTCTAGATCCATCCTCTTTGGATCCACCTTTCAGGTAGTTAAAAGCAGCTATCATATCCCCCCTCATCCTTCTCTTCTGCAGACTAAACAATCCCAGTTCCCTCAGCCTCTCCTCATAAGTCATGTGTTCCAGTCCCCTAATCATTTTTGTTGCCCTCTGCTGGACTCTTTCCAATTTTTCCACATCCTTCTTGTAGTGTTGGGCCCAAAACTGGACACAGTACTCCAGATGAGGCCTCACCAGTGTCGAATAGAGGGGAATGATCACGTCCCTTGATCTGCTGGCAATGCCCCTACTTATACATCCCAAAATGCCATTGGCTTTCTTGGCAACAAGGGCACACTGTTGACTCATATCCAGCTTCTCGTCCACTGTAACCCGTAGGTCCTTCTCTGCAGAACTGCTGCCTAGCCATTCGGTCCCTAGTCTGTAGCGGTGCGTGGGATTCTTCCGTCCTAAGTGCAGGACTCTGCACTTGTCCTTGTTGAACCTCATCAGATTTCTTTTGGCCCAATCCTCCAATTTGTCTAGGTCCCTCTGTATCCTATCCCTACCCTCCAGCGTATCTACCACTCCTCCCAGTTTAGGGTCATCCGCAAACTTGCTGAGAGTGCAATCCACACCATCGTCCAGATCATTAATGAAGATATTGAACAAAACCGAACCTTGGGGCACTCCGCTAGATACCAGCTGCCAACTAGACATGGAGCCATTGATCACTACCCGTTGAGCCCGACAATCTAGCCAACTTTCTACCCACCTTGTAGTGCATCCATCCAGCCCATACTTCTTTAACTTGCTGACAAGAATACTGTGGGAGACCGTGTCAAAAGCTTTGCTAAAGTCGAGGAATAACACGTCCGCTGCTTTCCTTTCATCCACAGAACCAGTTATCTCATCATAGAAGGCAATTAGATTAGTCAGGCATGATTTTCCCTTGGTGAATCCATGCTGACTGTTCCTGATCACTTTCCTCTTGTGTAAGTGCTTCAGAATTGATTCCTTGAGGACATGCTCTATGATTTTTCCAGGGACTGAGGTGAGGCTAACTGGCCTGTAGTTCCCAGGATCCTCCTCCATCCCTGTTGTTGAGGGACTTTTCACCCCAGGGGCTGGGCATGCCCTAATCCCTGGGCTTCAATTCGTGTGGCAAGCTGATGCCAGTTGGTGACCTCTTTAACATGAAACAGTTTAGGCACCTAGGATGCAGAAGTGCCAGACCTGCAGAGACTTCAAAGCCTGCATGAGAGAGGATACAGACATTTGGCTGAAGGCCATTCTTATGAAGGTGGCCCTCAGACCAGCCTCAGAGCCGAGCTGCTCTGAATCAGTGCCAAGAACCTCAACATCCATGTGGAGTGCTCCCCAGCACAGCTCTCCATCCCTGGTGCCGAGGAAGAGGCATAAGAAACAACGAACCAAGAGAGGGTGTTCTCCAGGTCAGAGGAGGGACAAGCAAGGAGCGACTAGTGTAGTGAGACCTGCATCAGGCCACTCGTCCTCCCCCAAGCCTCTGATGGCACTGCCAACTCTACCTAGAATGCTGAGTCCAGTATGGGACCAGCCACCGACTCCGGGAGCAGTGGTGGGATCAGGCGTCTGCTGGTTCCTTCGATCCCAGAGGCTTTCCAAGCGGCAAAGGACCTGCTGTCACTCCCGATCCCGCTGGCCCCTCAAGGACCCTGGTCAGCCAAGGCAACCGGGGACAGAAAGGAGCAAGGGTCAACAAGCTCCATGTGGCACCATCCAGAGGCAAGCTCTCCATGGTCCCGATGGACCGATCACTGGCCTGTCCCCAGTTCCCCGGCACGGCCAGAGACAGAAGCGGATACTGCACTGCTATGGTCTCCAGGGGAAGAATAGTCTTCTGAGTCTGAAGGGGAATCCTTGGCTCCACCCAAAACCTACTGGTACACAGCCTACACGCCAGACTTTGGTACCTGCCCTCCCGCTGGTGCCTGGCCACTGGCTAATACAGTAGCAGTACTGGAATCCTTCAGCGTTTCCCCGGTACTGGGCCCCCCTTCCCAATGCTCATACTCAGTGGTGTCAGAAAGATAAACTACTTTCTCTTCCTGTCTGGCACTGGACCCTGATTTCAGTACCGATCCCGGTAAATGGCCCCAATGGATGTGGTGGAAGGTGGAGGAGTAGGAGGAAGTGCCGCCTCCGGCACAGGCCGCCTCCTTGTCATTCCCAGACGAGACTATTGTAGGCCCTAGTAACCCACTCCTGCAGGACAACTTCAGGGCCCACCAGGAGTTCCTGAAAAGGGTCACTGCGAATTTGGGCCTGGAAGTTGAGGAGCTTAAGGAGTCAGCACACAGCCTAATCAGCATCCTGGCTGCAGCTGCTCCCTCCAGAGTGGCCTTGCCTGTTAACAAAGTGGTCATTGGGCCCCATCAGAACACTGTGGCAGACTCCTTCTCTGCGCCCCCCCCCCCCCCAAAAGGGCATAAAAGAAATACTGTGTCCCAACCAGTGGGTTCAAGTACCTTTACTCGCCCCCCTTTCCCCTCACTGGGGTCTCTGGTAATGTTGGCAGCAAATGAGTGGGACAGACGGGCAGTCGAGTGCTACCCACAAAAATAGAGTCCAAGAGACTGGACCTGTTTGGATAAGAACACAAGAACGGCCATACTGGGTCAGACCAAAGGTCCATAAAGCCCAGTATCCTGTCCTCTGACAGTGGCCAATGGCAGGTGCCCCAAAAGGAATGAACAGATAGGTTATCATCAAGTGATCCTTGCCCTGTCACCCAATTCCAGCTTCTGGCAAACAGAGGCTAGGGACACCATTCCTGCCCATCCTGGCTTATAGCGATTCATGGACCTATCTTCCATGAATCTGTCTAGCTCCCTTTTGAACCCTGTTATAGTATTGGCCTTCACAACACCTTCTGGCAAGGAGTTCCAGAGATTGACAGTGCGTTGCATGAAAAAATACTTTTTTGTGTTTGTTTTAAACCTGCTACCTATTAATTTCATTTGGTGGCCCCTTGTTCTTGTGGTGTTTACTCCTTCTCATAATACTTCCTTATTTACTTTCTCTGTAACACTTAAGATTTTATAGACCTCTATCATATCCCCCTGCAGTCGCCTTTTTTCCAAGCTGAAAAGTCCCAGTTTTATTAATCTCTCCTCATACGACAGGTGACCTCCAGTTACATATCTCCAACCAGCAGGCTCTACTGCAGAGGTACAATTTTAATCTGTGGGACTCATTGTCCAGATTTAAGGAGAGACTGCCATAGGAGTCAAGGCAGGAGTTCTTCACAGCCATCCCAGAGGAGGGCTGGACTGTGTCCAGGACTTCCCTCCAGGCGGCTCTGTATGTGGCTGACTCAGCAGCCAGTACTGTTGCATTGGCAGTCATCAGCAATTATATGGCCTCCATCTTGAAGTGCAGCAGTCCATCCAGGACCTCCCCTTTGAGAGCACCTCCCTGTTCTCTGAACAGACAGATTCAAAGTTTCACAGCCACCCTTCGCTCCTTGGGCCTTTATACACCTGCAGCTTCCAGGAAGCACTTTAGGCCCCGGTAGCCTCTCAGGTTTGCAGTGTCTCCCAAGTAGGAACCCTACAAAAGAAAAGGGAAGGGTTATAAGTGTCGCCAACACCTCCCTCCTACCTAGGCCTCCTAAACGGGCTCTCATAGATATCCCAGCAGGGCCAGGCAGGCCTTTTCAAGGTACGTCCGAGGGCAATATGCCAGTCTTCACTCCAGATTCATCTCCCCTTTTATTTTTGGACTGCCTGTCGCCCTTCAACCCAGTGTGGTCAGATATAACATTGGACCACTGGATACTGAGTACAGTAACTGTAAGTTACGTTCTCCAGTTTTCATCCACCCCTCCCTCCCACCCTCCACCCCCATCCCTCTTCAGGGACGATTCTCACAAGCTGCTTCCCATCCAGGAGGTGCAAGCCCTCTTACTTGTGGGGGTCATAGAGGAGGTTTCTCAAGACTTGAAAGGGAAGGGGTTTTTACTCCCTATATTTCCTAATCCAGAAGGTTGGGGAATGAGGGAGGGGGGAAATCTACGGCCTATCCTGGACCTGTGTTGTTTCAACAAATATTTCAAGAAATTGAGGTTCTGCCTGGTCTCCTTGGCCTTCATCATTCCCTCCCTGGATCCAGTAGACTGGTATGCCGCCCTTGACTTAAAAGATGCTTATTTCCACATCTCTATCTTCCATGGTTGCAGAAGATTTCTAAAGTTTGTAGTGGATCAGTATCACTACCAATTCACTGCTCTTCCCTTCAGCCTATTGGCAACCCCACGAGTCTTCACGAAGTATTTGGTGGTGGTAGCAGCCATCCTCAGGCATCAAGGCGTGTAACTCTACTCATACTTTGACTACTGGCTGATCAAAGGTCAGTCACAGGCTCAGGTGCAGCACAGCATTAGTACAGTACTGGCCACCTTCCATCTGCTGGGTCCGTTAAGAAACGAACAACCCTGGTTCCGGTTCAGAGTCAACAAAAGTCAGTTCTAGTCCCAGTTCAGAGAATAGAGTTCTTTGTGGCAATGCTTGACTTAACCCAGGCCAAAGCCTCCTTTCCGGAAGCCCAATTTCGAGCTATATCAGACCTGATATCCAAAATCATGATCCCCCCCAATAACGACTGCTCGGTTATGCTTCAAACTGTTTAGACACATGATGGCATGTACCTGCATGGTGCAGTATGCAAGGTTGTACCTCATACCCCTCCAGATATGGCTGGTTTCCCTGAGCAGACACCACCTGGACTCTACTCACAATTCTGCCTCCAGTCTTCGCTGACATGGTGGAGAGACCCAGGATCCGTAATGGAAGTGGTACCCTTTGCTGCCCCTCAGCTGTTGATAATCCTAGTCTTGGATATGTCAGCCTGGGATGGAGAGCCCACCTTGTCAGTATCATCTTCCAGAGGTGGGGGCCTCCCCAGGTGTACCTCTTTGCCACCAGACAGAACAGGAAATTCCATCAGTTCTGTTTGTTGCATGGGCACAGCCTGGGCTCCCTTTCCGATGCCTTCCTGCTCTCATGGGCAGACCACCTACTTACTGTATGCCTTCCCACTGATCACCTTGGTTCATAGGGTCCTCCTAAACATCAAACAGGACAAGGTGAAGGTTATCCTGAAAGCACCGGCATGGCTATCCTAGCATTGGTTCGGTACTCTTCTGAACCTCTCAGTGGCAGTGACATTCGTGCTTCCGCTCCTTCCAGACTTGATTTCACAAGACCATGGCTAGTTGCTTCACCCAAACCTCACCTCGCCTCCCTGCACCTAACTGCATGGGGGTTATGTGGCTGAATCCTGAGGAGCAGGCCTGCTCAGATCAGGTTTGACAGGTCTTGCTAGGTAGTAGAAAGCCTTCCTCCAGGGTTACCTACCTGGCCAAGTGAAAACGTTTCACTTGTTGGGCCTCTGAACAGAATCTTTCTCCATCTCGATCTTATCTGCATTCTATCTTGGACTACCTGCTCCACCTAAAGCATCAGGATCTGGCACTGTCATCTATTAAAGTTCACTTGGAAGCCATCTCATACTTCCACCCTCCTGTGAATGGCAGAACAGTGTTCTCCAACAAGATGACGGTCAAGTTTCTCAATGGGCTGGAAAGACTACCCTTAGACTCAGAACTGACCCCCCCCCCCCCCCCATGAGGCTTAAACCTGGTCTTTTCGAGGCTCACAGGGCCTCCCAGCAAGTCATTAGTATCGTGTCCCATACTGCTTCTCTCTTGGAAGGTCACCTTCCAGGTAGGGATCATCTCAGCTAGAAGGTCTCTGAGATTAAGGCCCTTATGTCAGAACTCCCTTATACGGTGCTCTTCAAGGACAAGGTCCAGCTGTGTCCCCATCCAGCCTTACTACCAAAAGTGGTGTCGCAGTTCCAGGACATTTTTCCACCTGACTTCTTTCTAAAACTTCACAAGACTGCTGGGGAACGTTGGATGCTAGGTGGGCCCTCACAATCTATATTGAGAGAGCTAAACCCTTCAGCAAGTCCACACAACTCTTTGTAGAAGTAGTGGAAAGGATGAGAAGGGTACCTGTGTCATCCCAAAGAATCTCATCCTGGATAACTGCCTGTATCCAAACTTGCTACAAACCGGCAAAGGTTCTGCCTCTGGCCATCGTGCTCACTCATTCCACAACAGCCCAGGCTTTCTAGGCAGCATTCATCACACAAGTACCAATCCAGGACATCTGCAGAGCTGCTACCTGGCAGTTGGTTCATACCTTTGCTTCCCGCTACGCCATCATCCAACAGGCCCGTGAAGATGTCAGTTTCAGGAGAGCAGAATTGCAGTCAGCATGTCCATGATCTCTGAGCCCACCTCTAGGGGTACTGCTTGTGAATCACCTAGCATGGAATGGACACGAACAAGCACTCAAAATAAACAGTTACTAACCTTTCATAACGGTTGTTCTTCGAGATGTGCTGCTCATGTCCATTCCAGAACCGACCCTCCTACCCTTCTGTCAGCATTACCGGCAAGAAGGAACTTGGCAAGGGGGCATGGGGCTGGTGGCGCTCTTTATACCAGTGCGTAACTGCAGAACTCAAGGGCTGCTAGAGCTGGACCAACAGATACCACTGGGGGAAAAATCTCTGGAAGAACAACAGTATGAAAGGTCAGTAACTATTTTATCTTGCCTCAGCTTGCAGCTTGGTGCCATAGCTGATACAGCTCTGTAGTAACATCTTTGCATCCACAAAGTCCAGAACTGCAGTTCCGGTAAGTCCCGCTTTTGGGAATAACTGGTGGTAGTGCTGAAAAGAATCTGGGGGTTAGAATGGATCACAAATTGAATACGAGTCAACAATGTGATATAATTCGAAAGGCTGGTGTCATTCTGGGGTGTATTAACAGGCATGTGTAAGACATGGGAGTTCTGCTCTAGCTGGCCTCTTCTGGAGTACTGAGAGTTCTGGACACCACACTTGAGGAAAAATGTGGACAAATGGGAAAGAAACCGGAGGAGAGCAAAAAAAAAATGATAGAAAGTTTAGAAAACCTGCCCCCACTGGAGTGGGTTACCTAGGGAAGTGGTGGAACCTCCATCCTTAGAGGTTTTTAAGGCCCAGCTTGACAAAGCCCTGGCTGGGATGATTTAGTTAGAATCATAGAATATCAGGGTTGGAAGGGACCTCAGGAGGTCATCTAGTCCAACCCCCCGCTCAAAGCAGGACCGATCCCTGACTAAATCATCCCAGCCAGGGCTTTGTCAAGCCTGACCTTAAAAACTTCTAGGGAAGGAGATTCCACCACCTCCCTAGGTAACGCATTCCAGTGTTTCACCACCCTCCTAGTGAAAAAGTTTTTCCTAATATCCAACCTAAATCTCCCGCACTGCAACTTGAGACCATTACTCCTTGTTCTGTCATCTGCTACCACTGAGAACAGTCTAGAGCCATCCTCTTTGGAACCCCCTTTCAGGTAGTTGAAAGCAGCTATCAAATCCCCCCTCCATTCTTCTCTTCCGCAGACTAAACAATCCCAGTTCCCTCAGCCTCTCCTCGTAAGTCATGTGTTCCAGTCCCCTAGTCATTTTTGTTGCCCTCCGCTGGATTCTTTCCAATTTTTCCACCTCCTTCTTGTAGTGTGGGGCCCAAAACTGGACACACTACTCCAGATGAGGCCTCATCAATGTCGAATAGAGGGGAACGATCACGTCCCTCGATCTGCTGGCAATGCCCCTACTTATACATCCCAAAATGCCATTGGCCTTCTTGGCAACAAGGGCACACTGTTGACCCATATCCAGCTTCTGGTCCACTGTAACCCCTAGGTCCTTTTCTGCAGAACTGCTGCCGAGCCATTCGGTCCCTAGTCTGTAGCGGTGCATGGGATTCTTCCGTCCTAAGTGCAGGACTCTGCACTTGTCCTTGTTGAACCTCATCAGATTTCTTTTGGCCCAATCCTCCAATTTGTCTAGGTCCCTCTGTATCCTATCCCTACCCTCCAGCGTATCTACCACTCCTCCCAGTTTAGGGTCATCTGCAAACTTGCTGAGGGTGCAATCCACACCATCCTCCAGATCATTTATGAAGATATTGAACAAAACCGGCCCCAGGACCGACCCCTGGGGCACTCCACTTGATACTGGCTGCCAGCTAGACATGGAGCCATTGATCACTACCCGTTGAGCCTGACAATCTAGCCAGCTTTCTATCCACCTTATAGTCCATTCATCCAGTCCATACTCTTTAACTTGCTGGCAAGAATACTGTGGGAGACCGTGTCAAAAGCTTTGCTAAAGTCAAGGAACAGTTGGTCCTGCTTTGAGCAGGGGGTTGGACTAAATGACCTCCTGAGGTCTCTTCCAACCCTAATCTTCTATGATTCTATGACCTATGAGGAAAGGTAAAAAACACTGTGGTTGTTTAGTTTTTAGGAATGGAGACTGAGAGGGTACCTAATAAGTCTTCAAATATGTTAAGGGCTGTTATAAAGAGGACTGTGATCAGTTGTTTTCCATGTCCATTGAGGGTAGGATAAAAAGCAATTGGTTTAATATGGAACAAAGGAGGTTTAGGTTTGATATTAAGAAAATGTTTCAATTGATAAGGATAGTTAAGCTCTGGAATAAGCTTCCAAGGGACATTGTGGAATCCCCATCGTTGAAGGTTTTTTAAGAACAGGTTGGACAAAGACCTGTCAGGGATGATTTAGGGTTACTTGGTCCTGCTTCAGCAGAGGGGCCTGAGTTAGATGACTTTTTGAGTTCCCTTCTAGACCTGCATTTCTATCGTTCTGAGATTTCCTTCTGTTAGTATGAGTGCGTCTTAAAGACCAGGGATTCATCTTGGGATCCCTCAGTAAGGCTTGATCTTCATTAACAGGCTAGGATATGTACCTTTCTTTGACACTTTAGGGCAGACTTCTGTCCTTTAAGATACTTTCTTTGTTGCCGCAATCTCACAATGATGAGGGAGTGAGCTCATCTTTAATCATCCCTTCTCCTCACCCTCTGTTTTTTCCAGAAAGTTTTTTTATTAGCTTACTCTTTGTCCCCAAAGTGAACACCCAGTTCCATGTGAGTGAACCCATTGTTCTTCATCTGTCTGAACCCGCTACCCTCTTCGGACAATAGGCTGTGTTTTGTTAAGCGTGTTCTCAAGTTCGATCTTAATTCTCAGGAATTTAGAAAGTTAAAACAGCTATCTCTGTTTTGAGGGTTTTAAAAGCTGCAGCTAATGCCAGTGTTGTGCTTTAGGCTGCATTAGTTTGTGCTTTAGGCAGCATTCTTGCAGTATATGACCAGGTTGGTGGACTTGGCTTGGATTTATCAGGTGCTACTTGGCTAGAAAAGCCTCCTCTTTATGGGCAGTGAGCATTCATTTCCTAGGTATATAAGGTGGCAATGTGGTGGTCATCCTGCTTCTTGATATACTTCCTTATTAACTGGGTCTCTTTGCTTCTCAGGCTGTCTTTTGGCTCCAGGACCCTGCTAGCAACACAGTAAGGTAGGCCCCCTTCACCTCCTGTGACAACTACTTGTTACATACACTGTCTGTCCAGTAATGTACTTTCGTAGGTGGGAGAAGTGAGAGGCATATGACAAAGGAAAATTACTTACTGGTAATCTGCTTGTCATAGTTTCCTCTTCTCCTCCCCCCCTCACCTCCCCCCAACCCCTTTCCAGGGTGCTTGCCTGTTGTTTCTCTTGGTGTCTTAGACTGACTTTGGAAGTTAGACTAGAGGGAGGCTTTCTGGCTGAAACTCATGTAATCAAGATGGGATTTCAGAACTCTTTGACTCCTTCCTTCAAATAGGTGAAACTACAGCACTGTGTCGCCATTAATTCTGTGTTGTAGAATGATCGAAGAGGAGACTGCAACTAACAGAATTACCAGTAAGTGATTTTAGTTTTTTTCCCTTTCAACTCGCTTTATTCATGATCTTTTACCGAAGAGAGTTAACAACTTGTGACCGTTCATCAATAACTGAAATTCTAGGTGTTAGAGGTGCCAAAAGGTTAGAGGCAACTTATAAGAGCAGAAACACAGTTTTTCTTGTGTCCTTTTGCCATCTTTTATTATATCTAAACTTCAACCTGAAAGTTGGTTTTTCTTTAAATAAATAAATCTGCTTGTTTTTGTAAATCAGAAATTACGTCCTATCCAGGCTGGAAGATGCTCTGACTTGAGACCTAGCTCAAGGTGATATCACACTAGTGAAGGAAGTAAAAGTCTGACTGTTTGAAAGTCTGTTTTTGTTTTTTATCAGCTATTTAACTTCACTGGTTGTCTTTCTAAATAAGGAAGCCTTTGTTAAAGATGTACCCCCAAATCTTCAATTAAGGTAGTAGAGGCCACAGTAACCATGCCCTGAGATGTGCCAACATTTCCCAAGTAAAACCAAGGAAGGTCTGACTTTCTATTCCTGATGTCTAAGGTTAAGAAGGGGGGAGCTAAAAAACCTTGCAGGTGTTCTTTATATATTGTAAAGAAGCAAAAGGATGTAAAAAAAAAAAAAATTCCATGTCACTTTTCAAAATTGGTCTTGTCCTTTTCAGGCTTTTTTTACTCCACGATAGCACAGAGTGAATTGAATCCATTACATGTTTTTTGTTATAGATGATTCTTCTCTGTGGGGGAATTCCTTTCCTTTGGAATGTATCTGGACAAATTTCTGGTCGTGCTGGTTTTGAACCAGAATACGAGGTAAGCATTTTTAACTGTTTCTGAAAATGATGGGTTCCTAAACTGTGTGTATAACAGAATTTATGGTAAAGCTCCCATTTACTTTTATTGTACTGTATTGTATTATAGAGAAAGAAAGGATTATATATTAACTTTCTGATATGGTGAACTGGATGGTTCTGAGGACTCATAATCGTATATGAAGCCTTTTGTTACAAGGTCACTAATTCAAATCCAGCCTGGTCTCTGACCATCAAACAACTTTTTATCACACAAGTCAGTTGAGATGGTTATCAGATTTTTAGTGGCACCGTTTTTCAGTCTCAGAATGGACACAAAGAGGGCTCACTCCTAGATGTGGTCTTTCGAGATCAGAGATGTGGGGAGGAAGTGTGAGGCTTCCTGGGTGATGTCTGTTTGGTGAATGAATTAGTGTTGTTCTCAATGCTGAAAGCCCTGACAAGTAAAAATAATTACTTACAATTAATAATTTAAAATGGAAAGAAAAGCTTTTTTTCCTTCTCCCTCATTGTATTGCCTTTGCAGATCCCATGTAACCACCACAGAGGGGATAAATTACCTTTCCTTACCCATCCCTCAGTTCTTCTCTTTTCACTGGCCATGGTAGTCATGGATCCCAACCTCCTTTGTGCATGGTCTAAGGCTGTTGCTACACTATGGGCACTATAGTAATAGAGTTGTAGGGTGGATGCTTTCTGTTTCATAACTGTAGGCACTCCACCTCCTTGAGTGATGGTAGCTAGGTTAATGGAAGCATTGTTCTATCAATGTAGCTCTGCCTGCATAGGTAGGTTGGCGTAGCTAGGGCACTTGGAGTGTTTTTTTCCCCACACCCTGAGCACCATAGTTATGTCAACTTAACTTTTAGGTGTAGACCAGGTCTTAATTTTTACTGCTAAAATTAAACACCATGTAAAACTTATCTTTTGTTGAATAGTTCTTAGTATAAGAACCTGATCCAAACCCATAGAAGTAAATGGGAAGACTCCTTTTGACTTCTGTGGACCCTGTATAAAGCCCATAGTTAAGATTTGTTTTTGTAGCATTTAGGATTTATCAGACAGAACTTGCTGCTTTGGCAGACAGAGTGCAGAATAGGAAGAGAGACTTTCCTCTTGCATTGCTGGTTTGAACGAGACCTACTTGAACAGCAACTTCTGCATTTTTGTTTAGAAACATTTTAAGCCACAGTTCCACAATCAAGAAAGGCCATACCTGGTTTAGAGTGGAAGTGAAAGAAGCTATTAAAACAGACAAAAACAAACGGAAGAAAAGGGACGTTGATAGTAATGAACATAAATCAGAAGCTAGGAATTGGAAAAAATTGATGAGGGAAGCAAAGTGACACAAGGAAAAATCTATTCTGCAGAGTTAAGGACAATAAGAAGTTTGTTAGCATTTGTTTTAATCCTAATATGCTTATAATGATATTGGTCCTTTACTAGATGGAAATGGTAGAATTATCAATAATAATGAAGAAAAGGCACCAGTGTACACTTAAAAAATTTCTGGTCAGTATTTGGAAAATACCTCACCATATCATGGGTGGTGATGGATACCTCACCATATCATGATGGTGATGACACACACTTTCTATTCCTATAGTAACTCAGAAGGATGTTTAACAGCAGCTACTGAAGTCAGACATTTTTAAATCATCAGGCCCAGATCACTTAGAATCATAGATTCATAGAATATCAGGGTTGGAAGGAACCTCAGGAGGTCATCTAGTCCAACCCCCTGCTTAAAGCCGGACCGATCCCCGACTAAATCATCCCAGCCAGGGCTTTGTCAAGCCTGACCTTAAAAACTTCTAGGGAAGGAGATTCCACCACCTCCCTAGGTAACACATTCCAGTGTTTCACCACCCTCCTAGTGAAAAAGTTTTTCCTAATATCCAACCTAAATCTCCCGCACTGCAACTTGAGACCATTACTCCTTGTTCTGTCATCTGCTACCACTGAGAACAGTCTAGAGCAGTCCTCTTTGGAACCCCCTTTCAAGTAGTTGAAAGCAGCTATCAAATCCCCCCTCATTCTTCTCTTCCGCAGACTAAACAATCCCAGCTCCCTCAGCCTCTCCTCATAAGTCATGTGTTCCAGTCCCCTAATCATTTTTGTTGCCCTCTGCTGGACTCTTTCCAATTTTTCCACATCCGTCTTGTAGTGTGGGGCCCAAAACTGGACACAGTACTCCAGATGAGGCCTCACCAGTGTCGAATAGAAGGGAACGATCACGTCCCTCGATCTGCTGGCAATGCCCCTACTTATACATCCCAAAATGCATTGGCCTGTTGACTCCTATCCAGCTTCTCGTCCACTGTAACCCGTAGGTCCTTTTCTGCAGAACTGCTGCTGAGCCATTCAGTCCCCAGTCTGTAGCGGTGCATTGGATTCTTCTGTCCTAAGTGCAGGACTCTGCACTTGTCCTTGTTGAACCTCATCAGATTTCTTTTGGCCCAATCCTCCAATTTGTCTAGGTCCCTCTGTATCCTATCCCTACCCTCCAGCGTATCTACCTCTGCTCCCAGTTTAGTGTCATCCACAAACTTGCTGAGGGTGCAATCCACCCCATTCTCCAGATCATTTATGAAGATATTGAACAAAACCGGCCGCAGGACCGACCCTTGGGGCACTCCACTTGATACTTAAATCTAAGAGTTTTAAAAGAACTAGCAGAAGTGCTCTCTAGACAGTTTTTTTTCTCAATAAGTCTTTGAACACTGCGGAAGTCCCAGAAGACTGGAAGAAAGTGAATGTTGTGCCAGTATTTAAAAAGAGTAAACGGGATGCTACAGGTAATTATTGGCCTGTCAGTCTGCCATTGATCCTGGGCAAGACAAATGCAAGGAGTAGGAGGAATTAAACAGGAAGAACTGAAAATATTAGTACATAAGCTAAATTAGTACTTAATTGTCATCATAGAGACTTGATGGGATAAATATTATAGCAGGAATATTAGTATAGAGTGGTATAGCTTGTTTACGAAGGACAGGCAGGGAATAAAGGGAGGAGGTGTTGCATTGTACATCAAAATATATATGCTTGTTCAAATGTCCAGAAGGACGGGAGAGCCAGATAGTTAACATCGCTGGGGGCGATAAATGGAGGAAAAAAAGGGGACATCATGGTAGGGGTCCACTATAGACCACCAAATCATGAGGAGGAGATAGATGAGGCATGTCTAGAACAAATATCAGGAATATCCAAAATGTAAAACTTAGTAGTAAAGGGAGACTTTAGTATCCAGGCATCTGTTGGAAAAGGAATAAGGCAAAGCACAAAATGTCTAATAAGTTCTTAGCATGCATTGGGGACAAGTTTTTGTTTCAGAAGGTGAAGTAACCAGGGGGACAGCTATATTAGATTTGATTCTGACTAAAGAGGAGGAATTGATTGCAAATCTGAAGGTTAAAGGCAGTTTGGGTGAAAGTGATCATGATTTTAAGGAAAAGGCATGAGAGCAGCAGAATAAGGACACTAGACTTCTAAAAAGCAAATTTTAATAAACTCAGAATGGGTAGATAAGGACCTATTGAAAGAAAATGTAAGGGGAAAAGGAGTTCAGGATAGCTAGCAGTTTCTCAAGGAGACTGTATTAAAGGCACAGCAGTAAACTATCCTGATGCAAAGGAAAGATAGGAAGACTAGGAAGAGACCATTAACAGCTCTTTAATTACCTGAAAATCAAAAAGGAATCCTACAAAAAGCAGTAACATGAACAAATTGCTAAGGAGAAGTAAAAAGAATAGCACAAGCATGTAGGGACAAAATCAGAAAAACAAAGGCTCAAAATGCATTATAACCATGCAAGGGGCACAAAAGGCAATAAGTTGTTCCATAAACAGATTAGGAGCAAGACAGCGACAAAATAAAGTGTAGGCCCTCTACGTAGTGGGTAAGGAAAGCTTATAATGGGCTACTAGGATGATCTGAGGAATGGAAAATCTGCCTTATAAGAGGAGAGTCAAAGAGGTTACCTTGTTTAACCTAACCAAAAGAAAGCTGAGGGGAGATATGATTGGTCTTCCTAAATACATCATAGGGATAAATACCTGGGAGGGAGAGGAGTAATTTAAACGCTAACATTGACAGAAGAACAAATGGATATAAACTGGCCATCTACAAGTTTACACTTGAAATTAGACAAAGGTTTCTAACCATCAGAAGAGTGAAGTTCTAGAACGGTTTTCCAGGGGGAGCAGTGGGAGCAAAAAATCTGACTGGCTTCAAGACTTAGCTTGATAAGTTTATGGAGGGGATGGTACGATGAGCCCTGCATCTCATGGGCGAGCACCCTGTGTGGCTGCAGCTCAGCCTGGCTCCACAAGCAGCAGGTGAGTCCCATTGCAGGCAGAGGAAGCCCAGCTCATGCTGAAGATGGGTGGGGATGCCCACTGCAGTGTTGAGAGAGGGGAAGGGGAGTCCATGGGTGCAGTTTGGGGGGCAGCAGGGGGTCATTGGCTCCTCAAACAGAGGCAAGGTGTGGTGTGTGTGGGGTGCATGCTGAGTCAGACACTGCTTCCCCCGCCCATCCCCCAATTTTTGCGAGCATGGAGCTGCTGTGCTCTGCCTGGGGGAAAAGTGGGCTCTGTCCTTCTCACACTCTCTCCCTCCTCTCCTGCATGTTCCTGGCTCACTCAGTCCCTCTCCCTGCCTCCTGCAAGGGTGGAGGCAGTGGGGAAGGGGGAAGGCCAGGGAGTGAAGGGGCGGGGAGGGGAAGGGATGGAGCAGGGAGGGGGAAACTCAAGGCTATTAGGAGAAATCTTCCTAAGCAATGCGATCTCTGTCTTAGGCTGTGGAATAGTCTCCCAAGGGAAGTGCTAGAAGAAACCAAGTCTTGAGACTTTTAAAAGGAGACTGGACAAAACATACCATAAGGATCAGCCCTGCAATGGCAGGGGGAGAGATCGAGCTGGGATGATCACAGAGGGCTTTTTCTCCTGTAACTTCTGTAATTCCATCCCACTATTCAGGGAGTACAAATTCTTGTACTAAAGGCCTGGTGCCTGGATCCTATTGGACTGGATTGTGAATTAATACCTTGATATGCAACTTCTACTGGGCCAGTAGTGCAGATCCTGCTGCTAGTAAAGCTGTTTGCATGTGCCCTTGTGTTTAGCTGAACCATTGCCCTCAATCCCTGAGTGTATCCCCACTATACTGAGAGAGCGTGCACTGTGACACTGCTACCTGCTGTGTGGATCCCAGAGTGCTTGTACCGTGAATTTTTCTCATTCTGCTGGTAGTATTAGTTCCCTGGTGTAATGATGACATTATGCTAGGAATATGAATCCTGAAAATAGTGCTCTGGTGTGATGGTCACTCTGGGCTGAATCCTCCATTTTTGTATGCAATATTGTTGTTGCTGCTCTTACTTCTGTTGGTGAGAGAGAGAGAGAAGCTTCTGAGCTTATGCACAACTCTTCTTCAGGTCTGTAAGCTTGAAAGCTTGTCTGTCTCTCTCTCTCTCACCAATGGAAGCTGGTCCAATAAAATATATTACATCACCCACCTTAAAAAGAAAAGGAGTACTTGTGGCACCTTGGAGACTAAGCTGTAACTCACGAAAGCTTGTGCTCAAATAAATTTGTTAGTGTCTAAGGTGCCACAAGTACTCCTTTTCTTTTTGCGGATACAGACTAACATGGCTGCTACTCTGAAACCTATCACCCACCTTGTCTCTCTAATATGAATCCTGTCATTATGGCCCTTTTGGGCTGTTATAAAGAGCTGTTATAAAGAGGACTGTGATCAATAGTTCTCTATGTCCGCTGAAGGTAGAACAAGAAGTAATCAGCTTAATCTGAAACAGAGGAGATTTGTTAGATATTTGTGAAAACGGTCTAAATATACAAGTAGTTAAATTCTGGAATAGATTTTCCAAGAGGTTGTGGAATTCCAGTTGTGACAGATACGGCAAATTTTCTGAAATGCCCTTTCGAGACCTTGAATTAAATTTGTGTTTTTGAGGTCCATTGTGTTAAATGTATTATTGTGGGCTGGGATTGTATGTAATGTGACATATATAAGACTTGAGGGTTCAAAGTACTGTATTAGACAATGTGCAGTCAAGCATGGACTTCAGGAAAAAAGTGTTAAGGTGAATGCAAAAATTTAGCCTTTTGAAGTTCTGCACTGAGGAGTGTGCCATTGTCTGCTGATCACATGTTACATGAGGCCAAGATCGAAGGCCCAAGCTGTAAAAAGAAGAGACTGAATTAGTCATGGTTGTTCTGGTTCTGAATCTGAGACAGTTATGAACATGTAATCATGGGGAAAACCCAGTTGTGGATTTTAAAAGACTGACATGTGCCAGAGCCCAAAGTTGGAGTTGGGGGTGACCTCTGGTAAGCTTTTTAACATGCAGGTGTGTTCTTTTATTGTTTTCTCTGTAATGCTTTCACCTTAAGAATGTATGTGATTGGTTATAAAGAGCTGTGTGGTAACTTGTAACTGCTGGCAATTACACTATTTCTAGCCTGATGAGAGAAAGCAAAGTACAGATGCTGGCCTATTTAGGCAGTCTGGCTTGCTGGGGATACCACAGTATAGGCAGAGAACAGTTCAGCCTGGAAAAACCCTGGCCGGGAGGAGTGGGTGTCCTTGAGGGACCAGAGAGCGGGAATACAAATGTAAAGATGGTCTAAGTGTAGTTGGACCTCCCTTAGCACAAGGGAGTCCCTTCCTGACCTACATTGCTATGATTCCAAGGTAATGGAGTGGCTGATGTACAACTTGATTGACTGGCATTAATTCTTTATCAATGTGGGTTTATGGAAAATAAATCCTGTCAAACTAACTTGGTATCTTTATTTGATGCGATTACAAGTTTAATTGATAAATGTAATAGTTTAAGTATATTACATCAACACTTTCTCCTTTGAGTGTCCTCTGCATATTCCTACTAATGGGGTGCTCCAACCAGTGCAGCCTGAATGGTAAAAGTCTACTAGCAATGTGCCCTTTCCCCGAACTCTAGACATTCAAGGGCATGGGTTTAAAGGGAGTGTGGTGCTCCAGCACCTCAGTTCTTTCATCCACCATCAGCTGAATGATTACATTCTTGTTGTATGGTCCTTACAGAAACATAGTAGCTGGATAGTTTGTATAGTGTTATAGTTTTAAGTTGAGATCGCTAAAGGATAACATGTCAGATCAGATGGCTAAGAAGTCTTGTTTCAAAAGACATGTCTCATGCCTGGCATAATTCCCAGTATCTGATGCACATGCCAGATGCTTGGAATGTTTTAGGGAACGTCATCCTCCCTCTAAAATGTCCACACTGCTCATTGCTTACTACAGGGGTGTAGAAAGAGACAAAACAGGCTCCCAGCAATTTTATTGCAGGAAACTCTGACAGCAGTGGTAGCTCCTCTGAGCTTTGGCTCCAAACAATTCAGCTGGAAAGAAGTGAGATTCAGCTTCTGTGTCAAGCACAGAATCTTAGAGTTAAGGATGCAGAAGAGAAGAAGAGGTTGGTTCAGTGAAAGACTCTGTTCCCAGAACTGTCCTGTTTCAGAAAGATTTGGTTGCGCCCCTCGGTGTCGGCCTTATTACAAAGAGAGGAGGACTTACAGGGACAGACTCTTATTATGAAGCCAGACTCTTGGGTCTGCAGGAGTCTAAGGATCCAATTAAAAGAGCTGATGAGAGTTCATTAACTAGTACAGCTCTGCATAGTATTACTATTAAAGCAGTAGTTCATCAGGCAGACCTGACTACAGCTCTGACAGTTGAGGTGAGTACTGCATCTCAGGACGTGTCATGTGTTACTACAACCAGTCAGGCTGTCTACTTCTCCAAGAGTCATCAAAGAATAGGAAAGAGTTAGAGCTCTCTGTTGCTGCCTCCTCCTAAGATCACTTCGGGAGAAGAACTCCTTGCCGCTTTCCTTTTTAAGGAAGTTATGGTCTCCATTTCCATGAGAGCCGTGAATGGATTGGGGCCAGAGAGATGCAGATCACAGATTAGAACCAGGAAAAAAATATTATAATCTGTTCAATGCAGCCTCACTGGACCCGCAGGCGCAGAAATATTTCCAGCCGGATCCATCGCTGGGGTGGTTCTTCGAGCAGTGTCTCTATGGGTGCTCCACCTCAGCTCTTGTCCCCTAATGCCCCTATTCTGCTTGCGCTAGATTGATGACATCTTCATCATCTGGAAGCCCTTGAGAATTCCACCATGATTTCAACAATTTGCATCCCATCATTAACCTCAGCCTGGACCAGTCCACACACGAGATCCACTTCCTGGACACTGCGGTGCTAATAAGCGATGGTCACATAAACACCACCCTATACCGGAAACCTACTGACCGCTATTCTTACCTACATGCCTCCAGCTTTCATCCAGATCACACCACACGATCCGTTGTCTACAGCCAAGCTCTGCGATACAACCACATTTGCTCCAACCCCTGAGACAGAGACAAACACCTGCAAGCTCTCTATCAAGCATTCTTACAACTACAGTACCCGCCTGCTGAAGTGAAGAAACAGATTGACACAGCCAGAAGTATACCCAGAAGTTACCTACTACAGGACAGGCCCAACAAAGAAAATAACAGAACGCCACTAGCCATCACCTTCAGCCCCCAACTAAAACCTCTCCAACACATCATCAAGGATCTACAACCTATCCTGAAGGACGACCCATCACTCTCACAGATCTTGGGAGACAGGCCAGTCCTTGCTTACAGACAGCCCCCCAACCTGAAGCAAATACTCACCAGCAACCCCACACCACAGAACCACTAACCCAGGAACCTATCCTTGCAACAAAGCCCATTGCCAACTGTGTCCACATATCTATTCAGGGGACACCATCATAGGGCCTAATCACATTAGCCACACTATCAGAGGCTCGTTCACCTGCCCATCTACCAATGTGATATATGCCATCATGTGCCAGCAATCCCCCTCTGCCATGTACATTGGTCAAACTGGACAGTCTCTACGTAAAAGAGTAAATGGACACAAATCAGATGTCAAGAATTATAACATTCAATAACCAGTTGGAGAACACTTCAATCTCTTTGGTCACTCGATTACAGACCTAAAAGTTGCAATTCTTCAACAAAAAAAACTTCAAAAACAGACTCCAATGAGAGGCTGCTGAATTGGAATTAATTTGCAAACTGGATACAATTAACTTAGGCTTGAATAAAGACTAGGAGTGGATGGGTCATTACACAAAGTAAAACTATTTCCACATGTTTATTTCCCCCTTCCCCCATCCCCCACTGTTCCTCTGACGTTCTTGTCAACTGCCGGAAATGGCCCATCTTGATTATCACTACAAAAGGTCCCCGTTCCCCCCTCCTGCTGGTAATAGCTCACCTTAAGTGATCACTCTCGTTACAGTGTATATGGTAACACCCATTGTTTCATGTTCTCTATGTATATAAATCTCCCCACTGTATTTTCCACTGAATGCATCCGATGAAGTGAGCTGTAGCTCACAAAAGCTTATGCTCAAATTTGTTAGTCTCTAAGATGCCACAAGTACTCCTTTTCTTTTTGTAGGTGTATCTGTGTCCCTGTGCCTCTAACCGGGGATTTTAGTTAGCAGTGTCCATTCAACTGCACTCTTCCTCCCCCATTGTCTGACTCAGGGCTATTTAGCACTATGCAGGCAACCCCCACTCAGTTCCTTCTCCATGGCCTTTGGCCTGGAATGGAGTGAGCAGTCTCTTTGTTCTCTGCATCATTAGTATAAATAGTTGGTTTTGGTTCTTTTTGTTCTTCTTAATAGTTAGTGTTTCAGTTTACCCTGTTAGGGTTTTTTAAAAAAATGAAAAAGAAAATAACTTTACGTTTCCCACCCTTTTGGGGGGGAACGCCCATCTGCCCATCCCCCTAGGGGCATTAGGAGATGTTCTTTCTTTAAAAAAAAAATGGGGGGAGAAGAGGACTGAACATCTTTCTTCTGCACTCCTCGCTGCTAGAGGGTGATAGCCTCTCTTCCCCCTCCCTGGCTTACCTAGCTTTAAGAGTTGCCTCTCCTGCAAGGAGTCTATTCCAGCAGTGGACAGACACTCTCACTGTGTCTGGTGCCTGAGAGAGTCCCATATCACGCAGAAGTCCTCTCTCTGACACCAGGGAAAGCTGAGGTCTTGCAAGAACCAGGAGCTTTAGTTAAAACTCCTCCTTATGGAGAAGGCACTTCAGCCTCGAAAGGACTCCGATGCTGCCTCCAGATCCTCCCTGGAACTTTCAACTTCAAAGGGGGTAGAGTCGCAGGGGGGGAAAAAGCAGATTTCCCTCTGTAAAGGCTTGAGAAAAAGGGCTCCAAGCCCACAGTCTGAGTAGTTGCCCAGCCAGAGTGGTTTCCCAGCGTGATCGACCACCTTGCTACCAACGGCTCTGAAGCATCAGGGTGCCTCCACTGTGAGCTCAGCCGCACTGCCTTGAGACGCCAAGGGCTCAGGCTGTGAGGTAGCGGTGCCACGCCCTAAGAAACAGACAAATACTGAATTGACTCTAAAGGAGTGGCACCTAGTAAACCTTCAGTAACAGATGTGACACAGCTCCCATCTAGGGAGCTCTGTGCACCTTCACAACCATTGGTACCAACAACATACCACAGACACTCCTCCGTGATACTGAGTGAGCTGACGATACTGCAAGAGCTCTGGCACCAGGCTCTGTGTGCCACCAATACCTTAGTCAGCACCACCCTTACCCAGTGATAACAGTGACCAGGACGATGTCATTTGCCTGGCCTCTCACTGTGTCCTGAGCCAGTGGAGGAGGAAGCTTTGGAAGAACACAAAGAAGGGCTTGAAGGGGAAGCGGCCCCCACAGCAAATTTCTTCTCATCTTCACCAGATGAGGCTGTAATTGCCTCCACCTCCATCGTCACTAGTTGATGATTTTAAGACCTTTCTGAATCTTACCAAGGGGGTGGCGGATAAACTGCAAATTCACCTGCAGGAAGTGACAGACACACATTACAAGCTGGTGGATATTCTACATACTTCCTCCCTCCTCATCCAGAATTGCCCTTCCAATTAATTAGGCGATTCTAGATGCTGCTAAAATCATCTGGCAGACGCCAGCCTCCTTAACACCAACTTCCAAGAGAGCCAACAAGAAGTACTACATCCCTCCCCAGGAGGCAGACTTTTTGTTTCAACATCCGCAACCCAACTCAATTAGTGGATGCGTTTAATCCACGTGGCAAACAAAATCATGCCAAGTTGACCCCAAGTCAATCAGGATTGGAAGAGACTAGATTTCTTTGGGAGGAAGGTGTATTTGTCGGCAACATTGCAGTTTAGAGTCGCAAACTACCAGCCTGTTATGGCCAAATATGATTTTATTAATTATGGGAAACTCAGTGCGTTTGTGGAACATCTATCTACCAGAGGTGCAAAAGAAGCCATTTCAGACCATTGTCCGAGATGGCCAATTAGTACCCAGAACTGCGCTACAGACAGCACTGGATGCAGCCAATACAGTGGCCCACTTAGTCTCCACAGCAGTATAATGAGGCAGGCTTTCTGGATACACCTTTCAGGGTGGCCCAAAGAGCTGCAGATGACAGTGGAACATCTCCCATTTGAAGGGCTCAAGCTTTTCGCAGATAAGACGGACTCCTCTCTTCAAAACCTGAAGGATTCCTGGGCCATATTATGCTCCCTGGGAATCTACACTGTGGGACAAAAGAAAAGATACAGCTCTCAACCACAGCACAGGTCACAACCTCGTCAGTACCCACTGTCACAGCGTAATTACAAACCGCAGTGCAGAAGGCCCAGAGTACAAAAGCAGAAGCAGTCAGCACTCCAATCTGCGTCCTCTCAGCCCTCTTAGCACTTTTGATGGGTTCGGTGTGGGTCTGAATAGTTATTCCTTGCAACATCAGCTGCCTTCTGCGCACTTGTCTAGTCCCTTTGGAAGTCATCTGGCCACCAGCGAAGGGCAACAAAAATGATTAGGGGTCTAGAGCACATGACTTATGAGGAGAGGCTGAGGGAGCTGGGATTGTTTAGTCTGCAGAAGAGAAGAATGAGGGGGGATTTGATAGCTGCTTTCAACTACCTGAAAGGGGGTTCCAAAGAGGATGGCTCTAGACTGTTCTCAATGGTAGCAGATGACAGAACGAGGAGTAATGGTCTCAAGTTGCAATGGGGGAGGTTTAGATTGGCTATTAGGAAAAACTTTTTCACTAAGAGGGTGGTGAAACACTGGAATGCGTTACCTAGGGAGGTGGTAGAATCTCCTTCCTTAGAGGTTTTTAAGGTCAGGCTTGACAAAGCCCTGGCTGGGATGATTTAACTGGGAATTGGTCCTGCTTCGAGCAGGGGGTTGGACTAGATGACCTTCTGGGGTCCCTTCCAACCCTGATATTCTATGATCTTTCACAACAGTAGGGGGAATATCACTGCCAACAGATGGATCTTGGAGATTTTTTCGAAGGGGTTATGCCATTCAATTCACATCATATCCCACCAGGAGAGTGCCAGAGCTCCCTCCCTCTGCACACAAGTACTCCTTCCCTCTGTACAGAAGCACTCAAACTTTGGAATTGGTGCATCTGTCACAACATGCTCATCTCAGCTTCCACCTACCAGGGATGCAGAATGTGACAGCTGACAGTCTGTTGGAACACACATGGGAACTGAACTCAGAGGTGCTTTGTGACATATTCGCCCTTTGGGGAACCCCCAACTATAGATCTCTTCGCTACTTACTGGACCAAGAAATGCCCTCGCTACTGCAGGGCCAGCCTGGGGAAACATTCACTGGGAGACGCCCTCTTCCTCCTATGGGACAGGAACCTCTTGTATGCCTTTCCCCTGTTCCCTTTTCTATACAAAGTCCTGTTTGAAAATCTGATGAGTTAAAGCTAAAGTTATTCTGATTGTCCCCTCCTGGCTAAAACACGTCTGGTTTGGCCCTCACTTGCTCTCTCAGAACGACGGGATGATCCTTCACCCCAACTTGCGGATCCTCCGCCCTCATACTTGGTTCCTTCTCGATTTAGAGGTAGAATGCTCTGACGAGGTGAAAGATGTTGCTAAACAGCCAAAAGTCGACCGCTTGATGCACTTACCTACAAAAATTGAAACTATTCTAAATTTGGGGTCATTCTAAGCACATAGGCCCGGCCTCATTCTCCCTCTCTCTGATTTTAGACTACATTTTCGACCTCGAGGTCAAAACTTTTGCTTGGCTCCCTTAAGGTGTATCTCGTGGCCATAACGGCCTTCCACCATCAAGAAGACACATACTTGGTGTTCATTCAACTGCTGATGTGTAGATTCTTCTTCAAGTAGTGTCCCTATGGGTGCTACACTGTAGGGTGTGGCCAAAGAGCTGCGGGATGGCCGTGGGCTCCGGCAACTTGCAGACCCCATCTGATAGCCAATCGGCTGAACAAGAAGTAGGACTGAGTGGACTTGTAGGCTCTAAAGGTTGACATTGTTTTATTTTTGAGTGTAGCTATGCCAAAAAAAAATATACATTTGTAAGTTGCACTTTCATAAGAGTTCGCACTACAGTTCTTGTATGAGGTGAATTGAAAACTACTTTTTTGTCTTTTTTAGTGTAAATATTTGTAATAAATATAAAGTGAGCACTGTACACGTTGTATTCTGTGTTGTAATTCAATATATTTTAAAATGTAGAAAACATCCCAAAATATTTAAATAAAAGGTATTCTATTGTTTAATAGTGCAATTAAAACTGCAATTAATCACAGCTGTTTTTTTAAATCTCACAGTTTATTGCAATTTTTTTTAATCATTTGACTGGTCTTCTTTAAACTTTGTTTTTCTTCAACACTACCCCTTCCACCCCCGGCCTGTGGCTCCCCTGGACAGGATATGAGTTCACCAAGCTTCAAGAAGTGTCTCAGTAGCAAAGAATCTAGCATAGTGACTGACGAACATTCTCAGCGTGCTCTGTCTGGGAGAGAACCACATTCCCCGGAAGTGTGGTTTATGCCAGCAATTGACACCCAAATCTAGAAAGGATAGAGAACTGAGGGTATGTCTACGCTACGAAATTAGGTGGATATTATAGAAGTCTATTTTTAAAAATCAATTTTATACCGTCAATTGCATATGTCCACAGTAAGCGCATGAAGTTGGCGGAGTGCGTCCTCACTACTGTGGCTAGCATCGACTTAAGGAGTGGTGCACTGTGGATAGCTATCCCACAGTCTCCGCCACCCATTGGAATTCTGGGTTAAGCTCCCAATGCTTGATGGGGCAAAAACATTGTCGCGGGTGGTTTTGGGTATGTCATCAGTTGCCCCTCCCTCCGTGAAAGCAACAGCAGACAATCGTTTTGCACCTTTTTTCCGTGCGGACGCCATACTGCTTTCAGCAGATGGTGCAGTAGGTCTGCTAACCATCGTCATCCACCGCTTCCGCTGCAACTCTGCTCTGCTGCTATTGTCTCAATAGCGAATTTCTCCATGTTGTCTGTCATGGGCTCCTGGGTACGTGTATTCTTCCTCAGGAAATGTGCGCGGTGCTAATGGTCGTCCTCCACCACTTCTGCTGCAACTCTGCTCTCATGAATCCACCTTGCAGGTCCTCTCTTCATTCTCTCTAAATATCCTCGTGGCATCCGTCATCAGCTACCACTTCCACTGCAACTCTGCTCTCCTGCAGACGCCATACGATGGCAAGCATGAAGCCTGCTCAGATCACCGCTGCAGTTATGAGCATTGTAAACACCTTACGTATTATCCTGCAGTAGGTGCAGAACCAGAACCTGCAAAAGAAGGCAAGGAAGAGATGGCAGCGCGGTGACGAGAGTGATGGGGACATGGACACAGACGTCTCTCAAAGTACGGGACCCGGCATCCTGGTGGCAACGGGGCAGGCTCATGCCATGGAATGCTTGATTCTGGGCCTGGGAAACAAGCACAGATTATGGTGGGACTGCATAGTGTTGCAGGTCTGGGATGATTCCCAGTGGCTGCAAAACTTTCGCATGCGTAAGGGCATGGAACTTTCATGGAACTTTGTGACTTGCTTTCCCCTGCCCTGAAGCTCAAGAATACCAAGATGAGAGTAGCCCTCACAGTTCACAAGCGAGTGGCAATAGCCCTATGGAAGCTTGCAACGCCAAAGCTACCGGTCAGTCGGGAATCAATTTGGAATGGGCAAATCTACTGTGATCCAAGGAGCCAACGCAATCACTGAGCTGCTGCTATCAAGGGCAGTGACTCAGGGAATCCCACTGCAGCAAAGCCATCTGCTATGACCTGCACATTTCCCAAACTGTGGTGGGGCAATAGACGGAATGCATATCCCTATCTTGGGACAGGACCACCTTGGCAGCCAGTATGTAAACTGCAAGGGGTACTTTTCAATGGTGCTGCAAGCACTGGTGGATCATAAGGGATGTTTCATTGACATCAACATGGGATGGCCGGGAAAGGTACATGATGCTTGCATCTTCAGGAACTCTGCTCTGCTTGAACAGCTGCAGGAAGGGACTTACTTCCCAGACCAGAAAATAACAGTTGGGGATGTTGAAATGCCTATAGTTAGCCTGGGAGACCCCTCCTACCCCTTAACGCCATGGCTCATGAAGCCACACACAGGCAGCCTGGACAGTAGTCAGGAGCTGTTCAACTATAGGCTGAGCAAGTGCAGAATGGTGGTAGAATGTGCATTTGGACGTTTAAAAGCGTGCTGGCGCAGTTGACTGACTCAGTTAGACCTCAGCGAAACCAATATTCCCATTGTTATTTCTGCTTGCTGTGTGCTCCACAATCTCTGTGAGAATAAGGGGGGAGACGTTTATGGTGGGGTGGGAGGTTGAGGCAAATTGCCTTGCCACTGATAACGCGCAGCCAGACACCAGGGCGATTAGAAGAGCACAGCAGGGCATGCTGCGCATCAGAGAAGCTTTGAAAACCAGTTTCATGACTGGCCAGGGTGCGGTGTGACAATTCTGTTTTGTTTCTTCTTGATGAAAACCTGCCCCCTTGGTTTACTCTACTTCCCCAACCACCCTCCTCCCTTCGATCACTGCTTGCAGAGGCAATAAAGTCATTGTTTCAAAATCATACATTCTTTATTAATTCATCACACAAATAGGGGGATAACTGCCAAGGTAGCCCGGGAGGTGTCGGGGAGGAGGGAAACACCAGGTGGGGTGGGGGCGTTCTTGGGCGTCTGGGTGAGGAGGCTGTGGAACTTGGGGGGGCGGGCAGACAGTTACACAAAGGCTGCAGTGGCGGTCTGTGCTCCAGCTGCCTTTCCTGCATCTCCACCAGACGCCGGAGCATATCAGTTTGATTCCCCCAGTAGCCTCAGCATTTCATGCTGCCGCCACCGCTCATCATGCTCCCGCAACCTCTCATCTTGCTAGTCTCTTCTGTCATCACGTTCATTTTCTGCTTTCCTGGACTCTGCCATTGTTTGCTTCCACACATTCTGCTGAGCTCTTTCAGTGCGGGAAGACTGCATGAGCTCAGAACATTTCATTGCGAGTGAGTGAGGTTTTTTTTGCCGCCTTATCTGCACTAGCCTCTGGAACGAAGATGATAGGGGGAGTGTTGAAAATATTTGCAGCTGCGGGAGGAAAAAAGTATTTAAGAGTAGTATTTAAAAAGACACATTTTAGAGAACAATGGGTAGACTCTTTCACGGTGAACCAAGCTGTTAACATTACATAGCACGTGTGCTTTTGGTACAAGGTCGCATTTTGCCTCTTATATTGAGGGCCTGCTGGTTTGGTGTGTGAGATCACATACGCAGGGCCGGGCAACAGAATTTGGCTTGCAAGCAGCCATGGTAAGCCCAGTCTTTCAGCTTCTTCAACCTTCGTAACAGGTGGGAATGGTTTCAGACAGCAGGGCCTTCTTTCCCATACCCGTTGGGTTGGCCATTTAAAAGGAGGGGCTGCAGTTTTCGGGTTAACGTTCAGCACAAACCCAACTAGCCCCTCTTCCCCCCCCCCCCCCAAATTCTCTGGGATGATCGCTTCATCCCTTCTCCCACCACGTGACTAGTATCAAAAAAGATCCCTGCCAGCCAAATGTGAACTGCTCAGCGTGAACGGCCCCTCCTCCACCACCTGGCTAAAAGCGGGGATGATTTCTTTTCAGCCACAGGCAAACAGCCCAGCAGAAATGGCCACCTCTGAATGTCCCCTTAATAATGTCCCTGGAGGATTTCCGCTCCATTCCCAGACATGTTAACAGACTTTTCCAGTAGCTGTACTGGCCGCGAATGCATCCCAAGTCTTCAGGGCAAATCAATCATTAAACACACTTGCTTTTAAACCATGTGTTATATTTACAAAGGTACAGTCACCAGAGGTGCCTTCTCCGGCTTCATGGTCCGGGGCCCGCCTTGGGAGGGTTCGGAGGGTATTGGCTCCAGGGTGATAAACAGTTCCTGGGTGTCGGGGAGAACGGTTTCTCTGCTCGCCTGTTGTGCGCTATCCTCCTCCTCTTCCCCCAAATCCTCATCCCTGTTGCGTGAGACTCCCCCCCTTGCAGGTGTCCACGGACGGGGTGGGGGAGTGGTAGGGGCACCCCCTAGAATTGCATGTAGCTCATCATAGAAGTGGCATGTCCTGGGCTCTGACACGGAGCGGCTGTTTGCCTCTTTGGTTTTTTGGTAGGCTTGCCTGAGCTCCTTAATTTTCATGCGGCACTGCTGCGGCTCCCTGTTATAGCCTCTGTCCATAATGACTTTGGAGATTTTCTCAAATATATTGGCATTTCATCTTTTGGAACGGAGTTCTGATAGCATGGATTCATCTCCCCCATTCAGTGATCAGATCCATTACCTTCCGTTTGGTCCATGCTGGAGCTTTTTTGCAATTCTGGGACTGCATGGTCACCTCTGCTGATGAGCTCACCACGCTGGCCAAACAGAAAAAGAAATTCAAAAGTTCCCGGTGCTTTTCTTTTGTACCTGGCTAGTGCGTCTGAGTTGAAAGTGCTGTCCAGACTGGTCACAATGGAGCACTGTGGGATAGCTCCCGGAGGCCAGTACCGTCGAATTGCGTCCACGCTACCCCAAATTCAAACCGGCGATGTCTATTTCAGCGCTAATCCCCTTGTCGGGGAGGAGTACAGAAATCGATTTTAAGAGCCCTTTAAGTCAACAAAAATGGCTTCGTCGTGTGGACGGGTGCAGGGTTAAATCAATTTAACGCTGCTAAATTCGACCTAAACTCATAGTGTAGACCAGGGCTCAGACTTAAGCTTCTTCTGATGAAAGCTACCCTCTAACAACCCTCGGAGCGGCTCCAAGACTCTGTACGACAGGAGTCCTCATGGCAACCCTCTATGTCTAAGGAAGGTGAGTCTAAGAAATTAACCATGAACCACTCACAAGCCTTCTAAGAAAAGAGCTGTGAGTCCTCACAGCGAGCCGTGACTGAGCCGAATACGCTGTCTGGCTCACTCACTATCAACGGCACTGAAGTGATCTAAATCTGGTACCCAGAGCTCAAACGGTACCACCCCAACAGAACATGTTGGGCTGCTTAAGGACCTGATGGGCGCAAGCAAGGAATCATCGGTACCAACTGGGTGAAAGGAAACTAAAGAATCCATCTTGGGGAAGGCTCCTTCGGTGTGGACATTGACGTCGGTACTGTCATTGGTATGTCAGGCACCGGCGGACCGTGCGATCAGGACTGCGTCGTTCACTCCTTTGGTGCAGTCATCTTGGCGCTGCCAACTGCTATTGGTACCTACACCTGTAGCACCGCCGGACTTTTGGTACGTGTCAGACCTTTGTGTCTGATGCACCAGACTGAACTCTACTCATTACCGGGTCTCCGGTTCTAAGTCCACCCAGAGCTCCAAACTCGCCAGTGATGACATAACAGGCACCCCCATTTTCGAGTCCTGAGTCAGACAGTGAGCTGATGGACCACAACCTTGTCATGGTGGAGAGGCTTGTCTGGGCTAAAGACCCTCAAAGCTATATTGTCCAGAACTTTCATACTCCTAGTAGGGTCACCCTTGGCGAACAGGTCTGAGGTGAGGCTCCTGACCAACCGTGGTCCAAACTTCACAAGCCCCCAACAGTAGATCAGGCGCATAAGAAGACCTTAGTACTCTGCAGCTGTGAGGGCTGCAGCAGGAGGGAGGCCCCTGGTTGTCTTGGATCCCCTTGTCACCAGGTAAGGGTCTTCCTCCTCTTCTGTGGTTACTGCCTATGCACTGGTTTCCCCATGTTAAAAGATTTAATGCACAGGCCTCTGCCAAAGGACTCTCAAAGCCCTGCAGCGACGGACAAGTGGTGGTGAAGACAGGAGCAGTGTTCCCTGGGAGTCTTCAGTCACAAATCTGCTTGCAGGTGTGGCTGTTGTCTTGTGCTTGGATGAGACAAAAGAGCATTTCTGCAGCAGTGGCTGTGACTGAGAAGGCCTTTTCAGGATCCCCTCTGCTCACCACAAATGGGGAGGGGTCTAGAAAAGGTGCCCCAAACATAGGCTGTTTCAACAGTCTTCTTACTAGATGACCGCCTCTAATGGGATCACTCAACTTTGCAGCTGAAATAAGAGATACAAGACCATGTATTTTGCCACCTGGTATGTCCGCACCCTTGTGGACTGTCAGCACAGTGAATGCCCCGAAAGAATTGCCATAATGGCCAGAGAACTGGCAAGACTGAACATTGACATTGCAGCCCTTAGTGAGACCCATTGGGCCGCTGAGGGCCAATTAAATGAGGATGGAGGTGGCTACACCTTCTTTTGGAAAGGAAAGTCATCTGAAGAGTGACTCATTCACGGGATTGGCTTTGCCATCAAAAATAAGATCACCAGTCAGCATTTGGAACTTCCCGTGGGGATCAACGAGTGTCTCATGACTCTTCAGCACAAGTTCAGCAACAACTAATATGCCACGGTCACCCGTGCATATGTCCCAGCACTCGATGATGAGGAAGGTAGCAAAGAGCAGTTTTATAGTGCTCTTGATGCAGTCCTCACAAACACACCTAAGGCAGACAAACTCATCCTCCTGGGAGATTTCAGAGTCAGACAAGATTCCCAACTCTGGAGTGGCACAATAGGTAAAGGAGGGGTCGGAAATGTAAACCCCAATGGTAATCTCCTCAGCAAATGTGTGGAGCATGACCTGCTCATCACAAATACCATCTTTAGGCAGAGTAACAAATTTAAGACCAGCTGGAAACATCCTCGGTCCAAACACTGGCACTTCCTTGACTGTTATAGTCAGAGCCCGAGATTACACCAACATCCATATAACACGAGCTATGACAGGTACAGATCGCTATTGGACAGACCAGCAGTTCAGCAACACCTGTCTGAAACACTCTAACTTGCCTGACAACATCACTGACATTCAAGAGCAGTGGGATCAACTTGAAAATACCATTCACGGTGCATGCACTGAAACCATAGGATATTCCACTCATTGGCATCAAGATTGGTTTGACGAAAATGAGGAAATCCTAGCATTAATTCAGCAGAAAAGAAATGCATTCTGTAACTGGCAAAATGATTCCTCTAACCAACGAAAACATGAGGCCTATCACCTGTTCTAGGTGGAAGTCCAAAGGAGGCTACATGACATCAAAAACAAGTGGTGGCAAGAGAAGGTCTCTGAGATCTAGGGTTTCGTAGACTGGGATGACATGAAAAGCTTTTTTCAAGCAACAAAAGTTATATATGGGCCAAGCTCCAAAGGCCCAACCCCCTTACATTCCCAGGATGGCGCCACCCTCCTCAAGGATAATGCAGTTATTAAACAAGAGCACTTTGAGAGCCTACTAAACCCGAATCCATGGTCTCTTAAGAGACCAAGTTCATTCCACAATGCTCAGCAATGGAACACCTTGCTGATCCCCCATCTTCTGAGGAAGTCTGGTGTGCCATTACCCAGATTAAAAATTCACAAGCCATCAGGCCCAGACAGCATTCCAGCTGAGGTTTTTAAAGCTGGTGGAACAATACTCCAGCACAAACTTTGCCAATTCCTCGACAAAATCTGGACCTGCAAAGAAATTCCACCCGCCTTTAAGAATGTCAGCATTGTTACAATATTCAAGAAAGGGGACAAATCTTTGTGTGGGAACTACAGAGGTATTGCCCTCCTCTCCATCGCAGGGAAGATACTTGCACAGATCCTACTAAATAGTCTCCCCCTCTTGCCGAGGAACTCGTCCCTGCAATCAGTGTGGCTTCAGACAATCCCAAGGCACAACCGACATAATCTTTGTGGCATGATGTATTCAGGAGAAGTGCAGAGTGAAATGCCAGGAACTGCTCATGGCATTCATCAGCCTAACCAAGATCTTGGACTCTATCAATCGTGAGGCCCTATAAGGTGCTGTGTAGGTTTGGCTGTCCACAGCAATTCATTTATATCATCAGACTACTCCATGATGGGATGACTGCCACCATTCTATGCAATGGCTCAGAGACTGAACCATTCATCATTCACACATGGCTCCAACACTCTTCTCCATTTAGCTTGCCATGATCCCGATTCTCATCTGCAACCAACTTCCTGACAGAGTTGGGATTGAGTATCATACAGATGGCCAATTCCTCAATCTCCGATGTCTCCAAACAAAATCTAAGATCACGAGAATTGGTATCACTGATCAGTATGCAGATAACGCGCACACACAAGGTCGATCTGCAAAGCACCCTAAATCTTTTTGCAGATGCCTATCACAGCCTGCGTGTCTGTCTCAACATCTGGAAAACCAAGGTACTCTATCAGCTCTCACCTGCACAAACTACTCTTGGTACTCCACAAATCACCATCAGCAGAGATCCCCTGGAAAATGTGGACCATTTCCATACCGTTGCAGCCACGTCTCACAAACAGCCAGCATTGACACAGAAATTGGATACAGGATCTGCTGTGCCAGCACATCCTTTGGAAGATTACTCAAACGAGTCTTCAATTATAGGGATCTGAAAACAGGCACAAGATCTTTGTTTACAAGGCAGTTGTCACCCCCACCCTTCTGTATGGGTGTGAGACCTGGGTAACCTACAGATGACATCTCAAGCGGCTGGAGTGGTTCCAGCAGTGCTGCCTCAAGAGGATTCTCAGGATCAGCTGGGAAGACCAACACACTAACATCAGTGTTCTCTCTGCAGCTGACACAAGTAGCATTAGAGGTGCAGATCATGAAACCCCAATGCTACTGGGCTGGCCACTGTGTACATATGCCTGACACTCGCCTCCTGAAGCAAGTACTCTTCTCTCAGTTAAGTTAGGGAAGAAGGGCTTGCAAAGGGCAGCGGAAACGCTTCAAAGACATACTGAAAGTACACCTTCAAAATGGAGGCATCACCCCAACAAACTGAGAGGACTTGGCACGAAACAGAACACAGTGGCTCCACACCATACACCAACCCCGTTAGCAGACACCATCCTTGTATCAAGGGATAGCTGAAAAAAGTCTCCTGCCACTCCTCTCATCCATGCTTTTGTATTTATTTCCAGTATGGATCTCAACTGTACCACCACTCTGACCACCAGCTCCTTGTTATGGGCAAGTGTGGTACCAACCTCCAGGGCCCTTCCCACCCTCTCAGTGGCTTTACTGGTACCCATGGCAGGCACATGGATACCGTGGCTCTAGCTTGGCTTATTAGGAGCCAGTGAGACACCTCCCTTTGGCTGCTGCATTGAAGGCATTCAAGCCCCCGAACAGTTAGGAGAGGTGTACAGGAGGCTGAAGTTGAGGAGGAGATTACCCCCAGATTAACTTCTTGTCTTCATCACCGGACTAGACTAGTTATGTCCCCTCCTCTGTCGTTGGCAGACAACTTTGAGCTTTTCCAGGAGCTAGCTCAGAGAGTGGCAGATGTTTATAACTACCATTACAAGAGATGAATGAGAGACATCCTAAACTTTTGGACATTCTACACTCCTCTGCCTCCTCCAGAGTGGCCATCCCTATTAATGAGGCCCTCCTAAACCCTGCCAAGCTCACATGGCAGACCCTGGCATCAGTCCCACCAACATGCAAGCAGGCCAATAAAAAATACTGTGTGCCAGCAAAGGACACGGAATTCCTCTTCTCCAACCTGTCCCCTTATTTGATCATTGTGGACGCAGTGAACTTGAGGCTGTCAACATCTTCTGAAGTCCTCCCCCCTATGACCGGGACTGGAAGCACCTTGACCTTTTGGGGAGAAAAATATAGTCGTCAACCACTCTGTAGTTCCATATCACAAACTATCAGGCCTTAACAGCAAAATGTGATTGCATCAACTGCTCAAAACTCAATTCCTTTATTGAGCAGATCTCAAATTTTCACAAGGGCCAATTCAAAGCCATTATTAACGCAGGCAAACTGGTGGCAAAAACATCACTCCAGTCTGCACTCGACGCAGCTGACACAGCGGCATGTTCCATCTCCACTGCCATCATGGTGAGACAAGCCTCGTGGCTGCACTTATCCAGTTTCCCCAAAGAGGTGCAAACAACTGTGGAGGACCTTCCCTTAGAAGGCACAAAACTATTTGCGGAAAAGATGGATGTTTCCCGTCACACTTTAAAAGACTACATGGCTACTCTTCGATTGCTCAGAATGTATGCACCTGGGCAGAAGAGAAAGTACAGTCCTCAGCCTTTGTTCAGGCCCTGCTTGTCACGGTATTCATCCCAATGTCCATATGAAACCCCCTCTCCTCCAAAAATCCAGGTTCTCCAAACGGAAATCTTCAGGCCCTCAACCTACTTCTTCACAGCCTTTCATCCGTATGGATGTGTCTCATCCCATTGCGCAGCACTTGGGAACGTTTAACCAACAAATGGGTACTGGAGATTATTCAAGATGGATACTCCATCCACTTCACAGGCACCACCCAACACCTTTCCCCGTCAGTCTTCAGAGACCCTTCTCACAAGAGCTTATTGCGTCAAGAGATAGGTCATCTCCTCAGCGTAGGAGCCACAGAGCCGGTGCCCACACATCTAAGAGAGAAAGGCTTTTGCTCTCGTTACTTCCTGATACCCAAGAAAAAAGAGGCTGGAGACCCATACTAGACCTCAGAGCACTCAAAAGTCCAAGATGGTCACTTTGGAAACGATTATTCCAGTGTTAGAAAAAGGAGACTGGTTTTTGGCCCTCGACCTCCAAAATGTGTACTTCCACATTTCAATCATACCATGTCACAGAAGATTCCTCAGATTCACCTGAGGCCAGGACTGCTACCAGTATAGAATATTCCCTTTTCACTTCTTTTCAGCCCCCAGAGTATTTTCCTGGGTCCTCTCTGTAGTAGCAGCCAACATATGTTCCCAGGGCATTATGATAGAGGTGGTTAGGGACTATTTAGAAAAGCTGGACGTGCACAAGTCCATGGGGCTGGACGAGTTGCATCCGAGAGTGCTGAAGGAATTGGCGGCTGTGATTGCAGAGCCCTTGGCCATTATCTTTGAAAACTCGTGGCGAATGGGGGAAGTCCCCGGATGACTGGAAAAAGGCTAATGTAGTGCCAATCTTTAAAAAAGGGAAGGAGGAGGATTCTGGGAACTACAGGCCAGTCAGCCTCACCTCAGTCCCTGGAAAAATCATGGAGCAGGTCCTCAAAGAATCAATCCTGAAGCACTTACATGAGAGGAAAGTGATCAGGAACAGTCAGCATGGATTCACCAAGGGAAGGTCATGCCTGACTAATCTAATCGCCTTTTATGATGAGATTACTGGTTCTGTGGATGAAGGGAAAGCAGTGGATGTATTGTTTCTTGACTTTAGCAAAGCTTTTGACACGGTCTCCCACAGTATTCTTGTCAGCAAGTTAAGGAGGTATGGGCTGGATGAATGCACTATAAGGTGGGTAGAAAGCTGGCTAGATTGTCTGGCTCAACGGGTAGTGATCAATGGCTCCATGTCTAGTTGGCAACCGGTGTCAAGTGGAGTGCCCCAGGGGTCAGTCCTGGGGCCGGTTTTGTTCAATATCTTCATAAATGATCTGGAGGATGGTGTGGATTGCACTCTCAGCAAATTTGCGGATGATACTAAACTGGGAGGAGTGGTAGATACGCTGGAGGGGAAGAATAGGATACAGAAGGACCTAGACAAATTGGAGGATTGGGCCAAAAGAAATCTGATGAGGTTCAATAAGGATAAGTGCAGGGTCCTGCACTTAGGATGGAAGAATCCAATGTACCGCTACAGACTAGGGACCGAATGGCTAGGCAGCAGTTCTGCGGAAAAGGACCTAGGGGTGACAGTGGACGAGAAGCTGGATATGAGTCAGCAGTGTGCCCTTGTTGCCAAGAAGGCCAATGGCATTTTGGGATGTATAAGTAGGGGCATAGCGAGCAGATCGAGGGACGTGATCGTTCCCCTCTATTCGACACTGGTGAGGCCTCATCTGGAGTATTGTGTCCAGTTTTGGGCCCCACACGACAAGAAGGATGTGGATAAATTGGAGAGAGTCCAGCGAAGGGCAACAAAAATGATTAGGGGTCTAGAGCACATGACTTATGAGGAGAGGCTGAGGGAGCTGGGATTGTTTAGTCTGCAGAAGAGAAGAATGAGGGGGGATTTGATAGCTGCTTTCAACTACCTGAAAGGGGGTTCCAAAGAGGATGGCTCTAGACTGTTCTCAATGGTAGCAGATGACAGAACGAGGAGTAATGGTCTCAAGTTGCAATGGGGGAGGTTTAGATTGGCTATTAGGAAAAACTTTTTCACTAAGAGGGTGGTGAAACACTGGAATGCGTTACCTAGGGAGGTGGTAGAATCTCCTTCCTTAGAGGTTTTTAAGGTCAGGCTTGACAAAGCCCTGGCTGGGATGATTTAACTGGGAATTGGTCCTGCTTCGAGCAGGGGGTTGGACTAGATGACCTTCTGGGGTCCCTTCCAACCCTGATATTCTATGATTCTATGATTCTATGATCTGCCCTTACCTCCTCTGGACATGTTCCTTCGTCAAAGCCCAGTGAGTTACCCATACCATTCTGGATCTATGCAAGAATCTGGGCCTGCAAATCAATGCACAAAAATTGACATTAATACCATTAATACCAGTACAGAGACGCCGACCTTGACTCTGTCCGAGTGAAAGTGCTCCTCCCACAACACAGATTCCTCAGTCCCTCTATGCTTATAAAGGTAGTGCAATCCAGCCCTCATATATTGGCCAGACACTGCCTTCGGCTTCTGGAGCACATGGCCGTGGGCACATCAGTGATAGCTCATGCCAGACTTTGCATGAAATGCCTCCAATCATGGTTCAGCTTGGTTTACAGACCTAACAAAGGTTTCAGACTAGCAGCTGTGTTAGTCTGTATCTGCAAAAAGAAAAGGAGGACTTGTGGCACATTAGAGACTAACAGATTTATTTGAGCGTAAGCTTTCATGAGCTACAGCTAGACAAAGACAACCTAGACAAATGGCTATTGATGACCACCAGAATCAAGAAATCCTTGAATTGGTAGAAAGACTCAGCAAACACCTGTACTGGAATCCCGTTTGCTCAACCTTCTCCATCACTACTTCTCATCACCGATGCATCCCTCATAGGATGGGAGACACATATCAACAATCTCACAAGGCAGTGCAAATTGTCTCTTGTCTCTTGAACTCGGTCGTCAGGATTGGCTGTGCTCACTTCCAGTGATCAGAGGTAAACACACATGCTGGACTATATAGCGTGCGTGTATTACATAAACCATGAAGGAGAAGCCAGATGGCCCTCCCTTTGTGTGGAAGCACTAAAGTTATGGAACTGGTGCATTTCCCACAATGCACAGCAGACAATCTGAGCCACAAAATCCCTCATGACAACGAATGTGATACTGCGCAACATATTCCGATGATGGGGGACGCCCGTTATAGACTTGTTTACTACTTACCAGAACAAGAAATGTCCATAGTACTGCTCCAGAGCGAGCACCGGCCAGCACTCTTTTGGGGGATCATAGAATGTCAGGGTTGGAAGAGACCTCAGGAGGTCATCTAGTCCATCCCCCTGCTCAAAGCAGGACCAATCCCCAATTTTTGTTCCAATCCCTAAATGGCCCCCTCAAGGATTGAACTCTCAACCCTGGGTTTAACAAGCCAATGCTCAAACCCTTGAGCTATCCCTCCCCCGGTCAGGATTGGGTGTGCTCACTTCCAATGATCAGAGGTAAACACACATGCTGGACAATATAGCATGCGTGTATTACGTAAACCATCAAGGAGGCGCCACATTGCCCTCCCTTTGTATGGCAGCACTAAGGTTATGGAACTGGTGCATTTCCCACAATGCACAGTGGACAATGGAGGATGCGCTCCTCCTCTAATGAGACAAGGGCCTTGTTTACGCCTTTCCCCCATTTTCTCTATTGCTGAAAGTCCCACTGAAAGTAAAAAGAGAAAAAGCAAACATCATACTTATGGATCCCATCTGGCCCAGATAGGTGTGGTACCCTTACTTGTCACAACTGGCGCTGTGTCCACTGATGACTCTTCCAACCACTCCTTATCTCCTCTCACGGAATGAGAGATGCACTCTACATCCCAGACTGCAGATACTACCGCTCAAAGACTTCTTGGTTCCAGCGCATAGAAACATCATGCTCTGAAGAGGTACAGGAAGTGTTATCTCATAGCAGGAAAAGGACTACTCATCGTACTTAGCTATGGAAGTGGACCAGATTTCAGATCTGGTGCTAGTCCAAAAGAGTTGCCCCAGATACTGCCTCTCTACCTGTAGTCCTAGACTATTTGCTGAATCTCAAGAAATTGGGACTCTGTTATCTCGCTAAAAGTACACTTACCAGCAATAGTGACCTTCCACCAGCAGGTAGAAGGGTACTGAATTTTTTCCCACCTGACTAGGAAGAGGTTTCTCAAAGGCATAGTGAGCCTCTTTCCCGAGCCCAGGCTTCCTACTCTACAATGGGATCTCAATTTAGTATTAAAAGGACTGACTAGACCACCCTTTGAACCCATAGCCACTTGTTCCTTAACCCACCTTTCCATGAAGACTCTGTTCCTTATCACCATTACCTCAGCAAGAAGGATAGGGGAGATAGCAGCCCTGATAGCGCACCCCCAAGATCGCTTCCGCATTTCACATGAACCTACTCATTCACATTCTAGCATTTTATTCCAAGCCTCACCATGATAAAAGGGAAGCCATCTTCCATGTGCTTGATATAAGGAGAGCCTTGGTCTTTTATTTGAACAGGACAAGTGTTCTTAGAAAATCTGAGACACTTTTTCTCCGTCATGGACAGGTTTAGGGGCACAACTATTTCTGCCAAAATACTCTCTAAATGGGTCTCCAACTGTATCAAACTCTGTTATGAGACTTGCAATTTAGCATTCCCATCCACAATCCGCACACATTCTACGAGATCAGTTTCCTCATCCATCGCCTTCTCCAAGGGTATCCCTATATCAGAAATCTGCAGAGGAGCTACCTGGGCATCTGCACGTACCTTTGCAGAACATTATGCCATCCTGGGGGACTCTGCTGCAGATGCCAGATTCGGCGTATGGTACTATCTAGCACAGACTCAACTCCAAAACCCGAGTCTCCAGTGCAGGATACTGCTCAGGAGTCACCTACAGTGGAGCACCCATAGGGTTGCTACTCAAAGAAGAAGAGGAAGTTACTCGCCTTTTGCAGTAACGATGGTTCTCCAAGGTGTGTGTCCCTGTGGATGCTCCACGACCCATCCACCCACCTTCCCTCTACTTTGGAGTTCTCATTGTACACTATGCAGTAGAGAAGAAACTGGGGAGGGTTCGCCAATGCAGCGCGGGTTAACTTCTTGGCAGAGCATGTGGGAACAGTGCATGTGCGAGCTGAACGGACGTTGCTACCAAAATTCTCCGGTCAGGAGTGTAGGGATGCAGACCCACTCTACAGTGGAGCACCCATAGGGGGACACATCTCGAAGAACCATCATTACTGCACAAGGTGAGAAATTTTCTCTTCCTTAAGGGCATTGGGAATCTCTTCTCACATGTGAGACCACGCACTCTGACCTGGGATCTTAACCTAGTTCTCAGAGCTTTGACTAGCCTTCCCTTTGAGTCCATGGCAACTTGCTCTCTCTTACACCTCCATGAAGACAGCATTTCTAATCTACCCTCAACAAGCACCACTTTTTTAAAAAACAAAGTAACCCTGAGGCTGCATCCCAAGTTTCTCCCTAAAGTTGCCTCCACCTTCCATATGAATCAACAGGGCACTCTCCCTGTATTTTCCCCAAAATCACATTGTGGCAACAGCGAGATGATTCTGCATATGCTAGATGTTAGAAGAGCACTATCATTCTACTTGAACAGAACTAAGGTCACTAGAAAATCCCCTAAATTCTTCCTTTCGTTCGTGGAAAAACCCAGAGGCTCTTGTAATATTGGCTCAGAGACTATCCAAATGGGTCTCGAGTTGCATTAATCTCTGTTAGCAAGGATGCAACCTGTTGCCTCCGTCTGGAGTCCGTATGCACTCCACAAGGTCAATTTCTACCAAGGTCGCATTCTTTAAAGGTGTCCCTATCTCGGAAATCTACAGAGCAGTGACTTGGACCTCTGTCCACACTTTCGCAGATCATTATGCAATCACTGGAGATTCAGCCTCCAATGCCATCTTCGGCTCCTCAGTACTTTCTGTAACAGATTCCATTCCTAAGTCCCAGCCCTCCGTGGGGGATACTGCTGCGAAGTCACCTACCGTGGAGCGCCCATAGGAACACTACTTGAGGAGGAGGAAGTTACTCACCTTGTGCAGTAACGATGGTTCTTTGATTTATTTTCCCCTGTGGGTGCTCCACAACCCACCCTCCTACCCTCTACTTCAGAGTTCTCAGTGTGGGACTCTGCAGTAGAGAAGGAACTGAGGGGAGTTTTAGATTGAAGGAGTTTAGACTGAAGGAATGAATGTTGCTAAGCAACAGCTGAGAGCACCTTTTTACTCCTCAGATACTTAAGAAAGATCAGTAGCTTTGGCTGTCTCACAAAGGAGACACACGTGTTTAAAATTGGTGGGACTCCCTCATGACACAAAAGAGGATCAGCGACCTTCCATTTGAAGGAGAAGGTCTGTTTAGTGTTCAGACTGATGAGATGCGGGAGAAGATGAAAAGTATAAGATCTACTACTAGATCTTTAGGTTTCTTTAATACAAGGAAGAGGTCATATCAACTCCATTAAACAAGTATTAAAGAGAATACTCAACTTCTTCGTCTGCTTCAGTTCATTACAGTTATCAGAGAAGGGCATGTCATTTCCAACCTCAACATTACACCTCACAAGACCAGCTACAACAGAGGAAGAAAATCAAACCTTACAATAATAAAAGGAAGGTGTTTTGTCTTCATCTTGTACAGTTCCTCCAAGATATCAGATCTGACATAAGGACATGGAGCTTCAAGTCCATCTATTTGCACATTTTGTCCATAGTTTTGAAACTGGCTGTCCTGTTTTTATTACCCATGGGAGTTAATAACATCAGACAGATGGATTTTAAGTTATTTCATGTGTTTTACACAATTCAATTCAAACACCCCTGCCCCCCCCCCCTCCACCCACCTGCTTTATAGCTGGACAGAGAACAAGGTCATCTCAATTTGTTAAAAAACATGGTTCAATTTCTACTATAGTTAGGTGCAATAGAGGTAGTTCCACAAGATCAAGGGGGAAGGGTTTTACTTGTGTTACTTTCTAATTCCCCCTTCCCCTCCCAAAAATGGGAGCCTTTGCCCTATTTTGGATTTAAGGAGATTTGGACTTAAGGAGACACTTCTATAAAGAAATTTCACTTCCGCATTGGTTGTCTCTAACTTCTATAATACTGTCTCTTTCCCTCCAGGATTGGTTTCAGGTCTGGACTTAAAAGACACACATACTTCCACTTTTTTATAAGACTGTGTCAGTGGAAGAATCTGCATTTTGTTGTTAGAGAGGACCATTTTCAGTACAAGGTCCTCTCTTTCAGGTTGTCCGTTGCACCCAGGATGTTTACAAAATGCCTCTTGTTGCAGCATACCTAAGAAGGCAGAGCATGTATATTCATTAGAACACCAAGAGTTATGAACTGACCGGTCAACCACACACCTCATTTGGAACCAAAAGTACGCAATCAGGCAGCAGCAGACACACACACACGCACACACACACAGCAAATACTGTGCAGTACTGTGTTTAAACATAAACTACTAAAAAAAAAATGGAAAGTTTAAAAAAAAAAAAAAGGCAAGGTAAGGAAATTGTTTCTGTGCTTGTTTCATTTAAATTAAGATGGTTAAAAGCAGCATTTTTCTTCTGCATAGTAAAGTTTTTCAAGGTTGTATTAAGTTAATGTTCAGTTGTAAACTTTTGAAAGAACAACCATAATGTTTTGTTCAGAGTTGTGACCATTTCAGAGTTGCAAGCAACCTCCATTCCCCGAGGCGTTCCTAACTCTGAGGTTCTACTGTATACCTGTATCTAGTTAATGACTGATTAATAAAAGTGTCACCCAAGTAAGAGATGTTATTACATGTATGTCAAATATGTTCACTTCTGTTAGTCTGGGATTACAGATTTGGGAAAAGTCATGTCTAAACACTACTCAGATTTTTTTTTATAGGAGGCATATTGGATTCAACTGTGGAGAAAACTTTTCTCCCAGAGTGGGGAGAGATCAAAATAAAAAGAGGTATACATCTCTTCCACCAGTCACTAAGACAATCTATTCTTTTCTTCCTTCGGTTGCTGGGTCTGTGGGTGTTAAGTGCAGCAGTGACTCCTTATGCTTGTCTTCAGATGAGACCTTCAGCACGGGTTAGCAAAGAATTATAAATCCTCTTTAGACAGCGTGCATTGAAAAAATTAGTTCCTTGACAGCTGTTAACGTCATTAATATGGTGGATAGACAATCAAAATGCAATGAAAGGCACACTTTCAATCACCATACAACATCTGTAATACTGATCAAGGATGCATCTGTCTTAGAATGGCGAGAACATCTGGCCAACAAATTGTTGGTCAAAGATCATTATCACCAAAGGAAAGGAAATTACACATCAGTATTTTAAAACTGAGAGCAATCAAACTAGCTCTAAGATCTTTTTAACCTCAACTCAAATACAAAGCAATTTAGATTGTAACAGGCACTATAGCAGTGTTGTTTAAATAATATAAAGGGGACTCACTCTGTGAAATTATGCAGGGAGTCCAAGAGTCTTTGGAACTATTTTATAGAACATGATATTTATCTAGTAGGAATTCACAAAATGGGGGAACAGGACCCCCTTGCAGATCATCTGAGCAGGTCCTCTGGTCAGATGCATAAATGGTCTTTGAAGGATGAAATGGTGAATCACCTCTTCAGTTTATGGAGGAACTCAATAATAGACCCGTTTGCATCCAGCAACAACAGGAAATGCCAGAGATATTGTTCCAGGGCACTCAAAGAAAAGGAATCTGTATTGGATCCTCTGAGGAGCGGTTCTTTATTTCATCCATATGTAAAAGCAGTGTTTTTGATAAGTCACTTTTGTGAGATTCATAAGTGAATTGCATCACACTCACCCTAAAATTTTACCAAAAATGTCATATTGTCTCATAAATCAATCTATAATTCTATAATTTTACCAGTCTTCTTTCCCAAGCCCCATATACATGATGAGAGAGCTAAATTACATGTGTTGGATGTGAGGAGAGGATTATCTTTTTATTTAGACAGGACTAAACAGTTTAGACAGTCTTCAAAGTTGTTTATAATTTATGGACCAAAAAACAAGGACAAAGCTATTTCTGTACAGTCTCTCTCTAAATGAGTTAGATTAGATTTTTATGAATCTTATAAATTGAAGGGATTATCCATTCCTCAAGTCACCAGAACTCATTCAGCTAGATCAAAGACAGCTTGCATGGTTTTCTCTAGACATATTCCTCTGATAGAGATATGTAGAGCAGCAACCTGGGTCTAGATTGGATAGAAAGCTTGGCAAGGTAATCCCGTTCTTTGCTTAAGTAGAACTCTGGGTCCCACCATCACTGGTCAGAATACTGTTTATTAATCTAGCCCAGGACTGGGAATATGCAAGAACACTCAAAGCAAGAAATGAAGTTTATCTGTAATGGAGGGTCCACGGGACCTTTTCCCCACTAACATGGAGTCCTACTTACTAAAGGGCTGGGGTTGCAGGGGAAGGAACTCAGGGGGAGCACCAAGCTTCTTTTAAACCCTTGCCCTTGAATATTCACAGTTCGGGGGGGAGGGGGAGGATGGCAAGGGAGATGCATGGATGCTCCAAAAGCTGCTGCTAGTAGAATTTAACCATTCAGGCCGCCCTGGTCGGAGCATTCCATGAGTGAGAATATCCAGTGAGTGGAAATATTGCAGAGTTCATCTTGAAAAACCTTGTTTCCAGGTAAGTAACCTTTATTTCTTTAAGGCATATAACTTGGTACCATGCAACATTTTGATTTAAAAACTAGAATGAAACAAAGTTAACATGGCACACATTTAAATGGATTAACAGCTGGCTATCTGAAAGGTCTCAGAATGTAATTATAAATGGGGAATCATCATTGAGCAGGTGTGTTTCTAGTCGGGACCTTCAGGGATTGGTTCTTGTCTCTAAGCTATTTAACATTTTTATTAATGACCTGGAAGAAAACTTGAAATCAGCATTGATCTGGATTGCTTGGCAAGCTGAGCACAAGCAAACAATATGCGTTCTAATTAGGACTGTTGATTAATCGCAGTTATTAATTAATTGTGATTAATCAGGCTAATAGAATACCAATTGAAATTTATTAAATATTTTTGGATGTTTTTCTACATTTTCAAATATATTGATTTTTATTACAACACAGAATACAAAGTGTACAGTGCTCACTTCATATTATTGTTTTGATTACAAATATTTGCACTGTAAAAATAAAAGAAATATTAATTTTCGATTCACCTCATACAAGTACTGTAGTGCAATCTCTTTATCATGCAAGTGTAACTTACAGATGTAGATTTTTTTTTTGTTACATAACTGCACTCCAAAACAATGTAAAACTTTAGAGCCTACAAGTCCACTCAGTCCTACTTCTTGTTCAGCCAATCACTAAGACAAACAAGTTTGTTTACATTTACGGGAGATAATTCTGCCTGCTTATTTACAATGTCACGTGAAAGTGAGTACAGGCATTCACATGGCACTTTTGTAACCAGCGTTGCAAAGTATTTACGTGCCAGATATGCTAAACATTCGTATGCTCCTTCATGCTTCAGCCACCATTCCAGAGGACATGCTTCCATGATGATGATGCTCCTTTAAAAAAAAATGTGTTAATTACATTTGTGACTGAACTCCTTGGGGGAGAATTGTATATCTTCTGTTCAGTTTTGCCCACATTCTGCCATATATTTCATGTTATAGCAGTCTTGGATGATGACCCCCCCAGCACATGTTCATTTTAAGAACACTTTCACAGAAAATTTGACAAAACGTGAGGAAGGTGCCAATGTGAGATTTCTAAAAAACAGCACTCGACTCAAGGTTTTAGAATCTGAAGTGCTGTACAGAAGCTGAGAGGGGTGAGGTGTGGAGCATGCTTTCAGAAGTCTTAAAAGAGAAACACTCCGATGCGGAAACTACACAACCCGAACCACCGAAAAAAGAAAATCAACCTTCTGCTGGTGGCATGTGACTCATGATGAAAATGAACATGTATTGGTCTGCTCTGCTTTGGATCGTTATTGAGCAGAACCCATCATCAGCATGGACGCATGTGCTTTGGAATGGTGGTTGAAGCATGAAGGGACATATGAATCTTTAGCGGATCTGGCACGTAAATATCTTGCGATGCCGGCTACAACAGTGTCGTGCAAACACATGTTCTCACTTTCAGTTGACATTGTAAACAAGAAGCGGGCAGCATTATCGCCTGCAAATTTTAACCAAACTTGTTTGTCTGAGCGATTGGCTGATATAGGACTGAGTCAATGTGTAGGCTCTAAAGTTTTACATTGTTTTATTTTTGAATGCAGTTTTTTTGTACATAATTCTACATTTGTAAGTTCAACTTTCATGATAGGGACTGCACTACAGTACTTAGATGAATTGAAAAATATTGTTTCTTTTTTACAGTGCAAATATTTGTCATCAAAATAAATATAAAGTGAGCACTGTACACTTTGTATTCTGTGTTGTAATTGAAATCAATATATTTGAAAATTAGAAAACATCCAAAAATATTTAAATAAATGGTATTCTATTATTGTTTAACAGTGCAATTAATTTCTTGGCAGCCCTAGTTTTAATACGGCTAAATGTAAATGTAATCATAGACTTGAGGCCAAGAGAAACCATAATGATCATCTAGTCAGACTTTTTCTGTGCACCGCAGGCCACAGAATCTTACCCCACCCCTGCAGTAGTCCCATAACCTCTGGCTGAGTTACTGACTTCCTCAAATCTTGATTTAAAGACTCCCAAGTTACAGAGAAACCACCATTTAGTCTAGTTCACACAAGCAGGTGACCCATGGCCTACCCTGCAGTGAAGGTGAAAAACCCTCAGGGTCTCTTCCCCCAGGTCAAATTGGCAAAATTCCTTCCTGACCCCAGATATGGTGATCAGTTAGACCCTGAGTATGTAGGTAGGCATCTGGGAAAGAATTCTCTGTAGCAACTAAGAACTCTCCCCACTCTAGTGTCCCATCTCCAGCTGTTGGAGGTATTTGCTAATAGTGGTTGTGAATGGGCCATATGCCATTGTAAGCAATTGCATCAGGCCATCCCTTCCACAAACTTATTAAGCTCAGTCTTAAAACAAGTTAGTATTTTTTTTGCCCCCATTATATGTAGGAACAAAGAATATAAGCCATTCCCTACAGTATGGAAGGAGGCAGTGACTAAGGAAGATATTTTGGGTTATGGTGAGTAATCAGCTGAACATTAACTTTCAGTGCAGTGCTGTGACCAACTGGGCCAATGCAAACATTAGGTATGTAAACAGGGGAATCTTGACTATGTATAGAGAGGTTATTTATTTACCTCTGTATTTGGCACTAGCGTGACCACTGCTAGAATACTGTGTCCAGTTGTGGTGTCCACAATTCAAGAAGGATGTTGATAAATTTTAAAGGGCTCAGACAAGAGCTAGGAGAATGATTAAATGATTAGAAAACAGCTAAATCTTTCTCTTAACAAAGAGACCGGTTAAGGAGTTATTTGATTAGTCTGTAAGTACCTATCTGAGGAAAAAAATTTTGATAATTTGTCTGCTAGACTGAAGAGCCAAAGTATAACACAATCCAATGGCTGGAAATTGAAGTTAGACAAATTCAGATTAGAAATAAATTGTAAATTGGGATTCTAGAGAAAATACATCCAATTCAGACACAACATACAGAAGTTACAGCCATTATAAAGGCTACTTTGACACACACAAAATGCAAAACGAGTGTCAAGAGGTCTGACTAGTAGTCTGGAAACTGTATCTGTGACAAAGTTTCACTCTGTCGTACTACATTTCCTGAGGGTTAATCAGAGATGTCACTGTCAATGCACTTGAAATGAAGAGATGTTCACTATGATTTACTTTCCTATTATCAAAGAGATTGCTGAGCGCTATTCCTGGAGAGCACTGTTTTAAAGCCTAGGGCTGGCCCTTCTTGCGGGCAATTCTGAGATTAGGAATTTTTATCAATTTTGTGTCTGGTATTTTGCATTGTACTTTCCTCAGAGGCAATGAAGCTCTCAGACATGATGATTTCTCATCAGATCTACCTGACAGCAGAACATCTGGTGGGAGAGGGCAGGTTGCAGGAACACTCACTCAGCAGGACACAGGGCCAGCTTATGTCTTCTTTTCCTGGACCAAGAACTGCAGAGGAGAGTTCTTTCTTCAGGAGTACCATCATGACAAGCGCACACAATGTCAAATATGACAACCCTTTTCTACAAAGTCAACAGAATTGCGTTTAACATAGTGCTTGACATTTAGTTAGGATGTGTTATATCTTTTTCAACTGTTGACAAGCCCTTATTGTACAGCCTTCAAATAGCAAGTATCTTGTCACTTTTATTGCTTCTGCCTGTTTCGGATCTGAACAGTGAAAACTGACCAGCTGGCTATTGATAATTTTCACTGTACTGCAACTCTGAAGGCTATGAACAGCTACAGAGTCAAGGACTTGGTCCTGTGAGGAGAAGCAAGAGTGCAGGAGGGAAATGTCCTTTCATTCCCCTTTCCAACAAATATTGGATTGAGTCCCTGTCTACTGTTTCTTGTAGCCTTTGGAGCAGCTGTGCAGTGGAAAGAAACTGGTCAGTCTCACTGGCCAAAACGTAATAGGCAATTAAACTGACCAGGTAATTGTTATTTATACATCCTGAAAAATTGATGCCAATATACTCATAGTTTCAGCTTTTATGACTGACTTGATGAAAGCTCCTAGGAACAGGAGCTTAATGCTTAACTGTTCCAGTCAGCCAGTTGTATTTTTTCTCTATTCAAAAAATGCATGCTGGATCTAGCTTAGTCAGTGACTTGTCAAATTAAAAACCTTGCCATCCTGGACAAATTGACTTCTATCCTCCATGGAAAGTGATAGGACATGATTAACAATGGTCACTACTTTGGAACAAATCAAGACTCAGGAGGGTATCCTGTTATCAGAAATCTGTGTATGTAACTTCCCCCTGTATTATGGGCTCTAATTAGGGCATCCTGTGTCTGTTACGTTGTTGGGCTTTACATATTCACACTTTGCCATGTATATTTCTTACCGTATCTTCAAATACTAATAAACCTGTTTATAGATTTTTTTAAGGCCAGAAAGGACCATTATTATCATCTTGTCCAAGCTACTGCTTAGCATAAGCCAAAGAATTTCACCCAGTAAATCCTTCATTAAGCTCAAATGTTGCGGTTAACTACATCATGTTTTTGGAAAGACGTCCAAACTTTATTCTATCACTTGGAGTATTAACCTGCTACATCTCCAGACAAGTTGTTCAATTGGTTAATGACCCTAAGCATTAAAAATTTGCACCTTATCTCTAGCCTCAATTTATCTAGCTTTAGCTTTCAGCCAGTTCCTGTTATACTATTTATGTACATTTGCTTTATTGGCAATAAGATGTCTAAATTATGTTGTAAGAAGTTTATAAGTAGGAACTCTTTCTTATGTATGTATAGATCGCTCAGTCATTGGTGTTTCTGCTGCTTGCTACACTCTTCAGTGCGGTGACTGGCCTCCCATGGAGTCTATATAATACCTTTGTCATAGAGGAGAAACATGGCTTCAATCAACAGGTACTGTGAAATATACATGTACGGAAATAGCTTTCCAAATTAAAGTTAGTTTATGGAAAATGCCAGGTGGACAAATATCTGTAAATATGTCCTATTTGCCAGTGATATTTCTTTTACCACATGCAATGTGACACTAATGTTTCTGTGGGAACCTAAATCTCTGAATGTTTTGACCATGATACCCAGATACTTCTGCTTTCCCTTATATCATCAGATCACTACCTGTTCCAGACCACCAATTCTTAGTACTTAGCTCTTTCTGCAGCTGCCCTCACACAAACATCACACCAGCACCTACGAAGGGATCAGTCATGTCTTATGTCAAGTTGTTCAGGGAAGATGGTGGCAGCTGTTGCAGCAAAGAGAAGAGGAAATATATACCCTAGTTGTGTAGCCAAGAATCTCTCCTGTCTCATCACTTCCATTGTCAGTTAGGTCTTGTCTCTGCCTCCTACAGCCTGGTTCCCCTTATGCTGAAGAGGTCTAATGAGTGTTCCTTTGCCAGGCTGCTGCCTAGCCCTCCCCAGAAGCACTTCTGACACCCAAGTCCAGGCACTGCATGTAGTTGATTGAGTGAGGCTGAGAGCACCATCTCTGGTTTACCTCCTTAATCTGCCTCATGAATTCCGCCTTCTGCTAAACCAGAAAGGTCATCTCTTCATTCACACCTCCTACAAACTACTCACTTGTCTTGTTCCAGCAGCTTCAATTTCCTTAACCTGCCCCTTCCCCATCACCTGCATAGGTCTCCCTCCTACACTGGCAGGATTTCTCTCTTCAGAGAGCTTCCCCGTCTCAATTTCTGCATTAGTTCTTGCTCAGCTAGGGGTACCTCCTCAGGGTAAATCAGGCCTGGTTCCTTCCTTCCTCCCTGGCCCTAGTTCTTTCCAGTTCCTCTGAAGAAAGGGTTTGCTTCTGTGAGAGGGAAACATTTCTATCCAGATCATAATAGGCAATTTATTTCTGTAGACTTTGAAGGCTTGGCTGTAGCTGTCTGCACAGCACTATATCTCTCCAGGAAAGGACTGTAGGGCCCAGGGCCCACCAGAAAGTTCCAGTTTAACACAGGCTGAAAGTTGGGAAATCAATCAGGGAAGCCCTTTATCATATTGTAGAGAATTTATCTGCTTCACCTGCAAGAGTGTCATACCAGATGCCCTGGGATTTTCTCATCTCTATTTGCAGTTTCCAAGGAGCCAGGAGGACTGAGTCGAAGCTAGATCTAAAGTAGCTGAACTAGTTGTTTGTTACTTATAGACATTTCAAAGTAGAGCCAGTGTAGCAGTTACTTCATCCTTACTGCAGTAGAATCAGGAGACTGTTTTGCCTCCATCAACCTACAGGTGACTCACAAATGAAAAATAACTGAGGCTTTTTTACTACGATGTATAAAGAAGGCCTGAAAATTTTCCTCATATCTCCTCTCCTGCTCCCCCGCACTCTGCTCCCCAAAATCATCTTGGTTTCACACATTAGAATTACATGTCTAGCCTAGCAGTTTTTTCCTGAAATTTCCTGTGGGCCATGGAGATGGTATGAATATGACATCACAGATACTACGGAAACAAAACCTAATTAACCGAGAAGGGAGATGACATCTGTTCAAAATACCTAAAACTTCATGTTTTATTTCACTTCTTACACACACACTCAAATGCCTGAGAAACATCTGAGGGAAGAGTGTTGTGAGTTCAAAACCAAACCCCTTTCAGCCTTTCATTCATCTTCATAAAGAAGCAAAAAGAGCACAGACCCATTTTTCCTCTTTGCAGGACAACATGTTCTCATGAAGCAGAGGTTGCCTGATGTTTGCTCTGGACCATGAATATTTCAATTTATCATCTTGCCCTACTGTCTGCTCTGTGTGTATTCTCCAAAGTGGTTGTCATAGCAACAGTATTTTGCTCACAGAAGATGCATATTGTACCAATGGCTGCTGATAGTTTCTAGATACTCCATCCTTCTTGGCAGGCAGAGTCATCAAGTATAAAGGTCAGCCCAGTTAATTACGGTCATGGACTTTATAATCAACTCTGAGAAAAGTAATTTCCTTCTTAGCCCCACTTAGGCAATCTGTGGGCTGGTGGAAGCATCATGCATCTAAACAGAAATGTGCCTCTCCACAACTTTTACTGGTTAGTCATTTCCAAAGCCAATGAGCAGTTTTTATCTTTGGGTTGACTTAGGGCACCTGGCCAAGGAGGCAAAGAAATGTATGGATTTTTTGCAAACTCCAGTCCATGCAATTTTCCCTAATACTCTTCAGGAAGCACATCTCCTTGTCCTCATCCAACTGGACAATATCTAGTGGATTACTTATTTAGGCAAAGCAGAACTTGGAGTAAGGCACTAGTTTGTAGAAGCAATGTTTATAATGACAGGTTTCAGAGTAACAGCCGTGTTAGTCTGTATTCGTAAAAAGAAAAAAGAAAAGGAGTACTTGTGGCACCTTAGAGACTAACCAGCTTATTTGAGCATGAGCTTTCGTGAGCTACAGCTCACTTCATCGGATGCATAGCATATCGTGGAAACTGCAGAAGCTTATAATGTTTATAATGTTTGCAAAACATTATTTTACCTCCCTCAGACCAGCTCATCTTGTAAGGTTCTTACATTTCTAATGCCTTTCTGTCAAGGGAAAGGCTCCTGAACACATGGCCATTCTGCTGAAAATGGGGCTCTCCAGGCCTGGATCTGCTTTCCCCAGCCAAGAATGCCTACCCAGTTTATGCTGATTTTGTTGCGAGTTCAGAGACACTTGAATGATGGATGCCTTTTTAATCCCTTGGAATGGAGAGGGAAGGAGAGATTTGTAAGTTTTCCTTACCCCTTTGTACTGAATTTGGAGGAATCTGAAAGTTGTAGAGGAAAGATAATCATCACTGATTCCCTTTAGATGTTGGCTCTGTGAATTGCTGATGCTGTCAGCCCAGGATCTGCTTGCCTTCCCCCTAGTTCCATATCTTCTGTCTCAAGGCCCAGAAGTTCACAAAGGCCTAGAGAATCTTCACCTCAAACCCTGGTTTGAGAAAGTTTCCTTGAAATTTTTTGGTTTCTTTGGTCAGGCAACTGATGTTCTCCTTAAGTTCTGCAGGCAGTCCCCTCCAAATTCTATTATAGTGTCTGGAATTTGTTTCTGCTTAGTATTTTTTGAAGAGATTCAGAACTCCCCTAGGCCTTGGATTTTGTTTTTCCCAGATGTCTTGGAAAATGGTCTAATCCTACATCACTTCAAGTGGCAAGCTTCTTTTCTCGAGACTGTTATTCAGCCAGTTAATTGGCTCTCATCCTCTGCTCACTAGAGTCCAGGAAATGGAAAAGCTAGAAAGTAGACCTTACTTTCCTTCACCCTGCTCACCCATCTCATTGTTCGTTCTCAGTCAGTGAGGCATTTGCCGTCTGCTTGCTATCTCCAAAAGTCTTTGTAGCAGCCATCATCTTGTGGTGCTATGTAAGGGAACATTGATTCTTTCCTAGTGTTTTGTAATAAGGTGCCCTTTTGTCATAGAAACCTAAAACGTTACCGCCTTAGAACTCAAGACTTTACATTCTCCACATCTTTGTCCTCTGCCACAATCCCAAAAAAGGGATAAAAGGCATCCAGACCAATTTGAGCAAAATTGACTTGGATTTGTATCGGAGGCTTACGTTGTAGGTTGCAAATCCTAGCTCAACTTCCTGAGCCAAACAAGAGCCTGGCTATGCAGTAGATTTGTCAGGCATCCACCTGGAGCACCGTTCACACGTTTATATACCATTAGTCTGTGCATGTAGTTGCTTCCTTGGGTCCAGCATTCAGGTGGTGAGCATCAATCTAATGAGGAGAGGACTTCTCACAGAATGTTCACGTCCATGGAGTTTTTGCGGGTCCTCAATGGTCGTTTGGCCCACTCTGGATATTCCCGAAGACTGGAGCCACAAAGCCCTGTCCGTCATAGTGAAAGCAGACGTTGAACATTCCATTGTATCAGATGCATCTAGAGCAACTTTTTCACAGATGTTTAGGCCACTAGTTGCTCCTCACATACTACAGATCTCTCTTCTCTTTTATTCCTCAGTAAGCTTTGCTACAAACTGCAACACCTTGTCCCAGATAGAGCAGCACCTGCCAAGAAGTTGATGACAGATACCACACACTCAGATGGGGAGCTCATTTGGGGACCACCTTTAGACTCTGTGCTCTTGTGTCTCCACCCCCCCCCCGCCCCCGCAGGAAATTCTCCTTATTATCCTTGAGCTTTAGAGCCATACATCTAGTATGTGTGGCATTTCGACCCTTGCTACAGGGATCCACAATCCAAGTGATGACGGACAATACAACAGCTATGTATTAGGTCAATAGGTGGGGAGGAACATGATCAACTTGGCTCTGTCAAGAAGTCATTAGGACTAGTGCATTGGTCTTCAAATCTAACCTGTGGCTTTGCATCCTCCAAGCTTACAAAATGCCCCATTGGATCAGCTAGGATAGCTAGATCAGACAAGCACAAGCTAACTATGAAACTCAATTATGCGAAGTATCTTTTGTGGGTAGGTCTATTTTGGGGCCTCCCTATTTGCCACAGTCTAGAAGAAGAAATGCTGGATGCTCTGCTTCAGAGAGGTTTGATCATATGCCTTCCTCACCTCATGGACAGCAGAGTTCATGTATGCCTAACCATTGATCCCATTAGTACCAAGATTTCCTGAAGAAACTTGGACAAGATTCAGTCTGTGATTATGGTAGTTCCAGCTTGACTTAGACAGTTCTGGTACTCTCATCTGATAAATCTGTCAATACAGTTGCTTATCACATCTGTTCTACCCAGTGTGGCTTCACAAAAATGGAGGTCGTATCTTACACCCAGATCTAGCATCATTCTATCTGGCAGCCTGGATTCTGGCTTGCAAGTGGTCATCCAATGAAGCTGTTCTATGGAAGTCCAGAACACTTTGATATGTAGTAATAAAATTTCTAATGGACATCCCCCTCTTCCTTGGAAGCCCTGGTTTCTGTTATTCTGGTCTGCCTGCCTGCCCTAAAACATTCAGGGCTATCCAGAAAGGGTATAGTTAGCAGCAATATGGGCACATCATCCACCTGTTCAGGTTCATAGCATATTTTCCTCCCTACAGTTGCTAGATTCCTCAAGAAGCTCATTCATGTGCTTGCCTCAGTCTGGGAGCCCCCTCCTTTCTGGGACCTTAGCATAGTAGTATTGGTTTGATGTGTCCCCCTTCTGATCCCCTCAGAGACTGCTCTTTATGCCTCTTGTCTATGAAGACTACATAATATAAGCATGGAGAGTAGAGGAAATTCATGTTTGGTCCACCTTAACTAGTCTTTGTGGAACACCATGTAATTCTTAGGCCTGATTCCAAATTCTTTCTTTAAAAAGTCTTAAATTTTCATTTAAATCAGCTGATTCACCTTCCAGTCTTCTTTCCCAAGCTCTGTTAAAACCAGAGGGAAGCCAAACAGCACACCATTGTATGAAAGAGGCCTGTCCGCACCAACTTAGAAAAAACAAGTGTCACAGATCCACAGTCTTGATACTATGCCCCAGTTTTTAAACAGTCTCTTGGAGAAATCCCTTCAGTAATAGACTCCCAAGGGGTTTCACTTTCTTCCTTCATAGAATAATAGAATATCAGGGTTGGAAGGGACCTCAGGAGGTCTAGTTCAACCCCTTGCTCAAAGCAGGACCGATCCCCAATTAAATCATCCCAGCCAGGGCTTTGTCAAGCCTGACCTTAAAAAGCTCAAAGGAAGGAGATTCCACCACCTCCCTGGGTAACGCATTCCAGTGCTTCACCACCCTCCTAGTGAAAAAGTTTTTCCTAATATCCAACCTAAATCTCCCCTACTGCAACTTGAGACCATTACTCCTTGTTCTGTCATCTGCTACCACTGAGAACAGTCTAGAGCCGTCGTCTTTGGAACTCCCTTTCAGGTAGTTGAAAGCAATTCTCAAATCCCCCCTCATTCTTCTCTTTCGTAGACTAAGCATCCCCAGTTCCCTCAGCCTCTCCTCATAGCTCATGTGTTCCAGTCCCCTAATCATTTTTGTTGCCCTCCGCTGGACTCTTTCCAATTTTTCCACATCCTTCTTGTAGTGTGGGGCCCAAAACTGGACACAGTACTCCAGATGAGGCCTCACCAGTGTCGAATAGAGGGGAACGATCATGTCCCTCGATCTGCTGGCAATGCCCCTACTTATACATCCCAAAATGCCATTGGCCTTCTTAGCAACAAGGACACACTGTTGACTCATATCCAGTGTCTTGTCCACTGTAACCCCTAGGTCCTTTTCTGCAGAACTGCTGCCGAGCTATTCGGTCCCTAGTCTGTAGCGGTGCATTGGATTCTTCCGTCCTAAGTGCAGGACTCTGCACTTGTCCTTGTTGAACTTCATCAGATTTCTTTTGGCCCAATCCTCTAATTTGTCTAGGTTCCTCTGTATCCTATCCCTACCCTCCAGCTTATCTACCTCTCCTCCCAGTTTAGTGTCATCTGCAAACTTGCTGAGGGTGCAATCCACACCATAGTAGGCCATGCAGCCTCACCCACTCAGAGGCTGAGCCTCTGGGCTCAGGCACTCCTATTTCACACTGTGAGCTCTGCCAGCAAATCCAATTGTGATAGACTCCTAATCAGAGGCTTGTGCACTCTTCAGGGCCTAATTCACCTCAGCAAATACTTGCAGTGACATCAAGCAGTATTTTCAAAATAGAGTAGGATTTATTAGTTAACTGGAATACAACATTGGAAGTCCTTAGTTTAGCACAGAGAAATAAAATGTGTGTCCACCTGGCCAAGCCAGAGCAATCCATCAGCCAAGCTGTAATGGGTTCCATTATTGCTTTTGTCTCTGACTGTTTTGTCAGTCCCACATGAGAGCAGCCAGCCTTTTCCAGAAACCACTCTTAATCCGCTACCAGTCACCTCTCTGTCCTTTGTTTCTGAGCTGGTCTCTTCTCAGCTTTCCTGCTCAGAGGCGGTGGGAAAAACCACCTTTCTCGTGGTGATTGACTACTAGGTGTGAATGTTTTGGTCATTGGGGTTTCCCATTTTCTCTTGGGAATCATGCACTGATATGGGTAGCTTTCTGTAGGTTCCATCCTATTCCTTAAGGACCTGTTCATTGTGGCCCAGACAGCAAAGTGACGAAAACACCTCATATCTGCTGTGCTGCCCTGAGAGCAGACTTCAGCCTCCCGCTCCCCGCCCTGCCCTGGATAGCAATGGAAAGTACAGTGGGAAGCTGAGGCACACATAGACTTCATAAAAATATTACGAAAAATTCCCATTTTGTTTGGGTTCACTCTACCCTTTTTATCTTTGAATGGGGGGCGGGGGTGCAAGGACATCTATGGTGCAAGTGCAGCTCCATCGGATACTGCTGATCAAGAGAATCCTATATTGTATGCATGGGATGCATGTGCACCAGAGTGGAATCCATGTATAGAATACATCTTGAAGAACCACAGTTCCTGAAAGGTAAGTAACTGTTCTTCCAAATTTAATTGTTGCCTTTGCTGTGTTGCTCTATGGCACACATCAGTATTGCTGTATTCCTCTTACTTGTAACCTAGAATAATTTTTGAACATTAGATGAAAGACCAGTTCATTAACCCACAGTGCCACTTAGATAACTACAATATGAATATCACTAATGTTCTTTCTTTACAGACACTGGGATTTTTTTTTAAGGATGCCATCAAGAAGTTTATCGTGACTCAATGTATTCTGCTGCCTGTGACCGCTCTTCTGCTTTACATTATTAAAATAGGGGGAGACTACTTCTTCATTTATGCCTGGCTGTTCACGTTAGTTGTTTCCTTGGTGAGTATGGAGGTACTTTTTTGTCCATTTGTAATATTAGTTTGTTCTCAGAGTATAGTGCACAGAGTTTTTTAAATAATATATTTCTTAAAACTGGAAGAAATTTAAAGTGGGAACCCTATCAGTCTTTACAATCTTATGACTATCATTAGTCCAGCAGCAGCAGCTCATGTTTATTATTCCTCTGAATGCTCATAAAAGCTTATTAATGTGACATTTAAATTAAAAATACATTTAATCTAATATTGAAGTGTCTTCTATCAAGAAGAAATAACAGTTTGACTACATGTGCATTTCTGTCAACAGTATCTGACATCCTTTTTCAAGCATCCAGCCACTGGTCCTCAGTTACATAGTACTTAGGGTATGTCTATACTTAAAATGCTACAGCGGCATAGCTGCTGTAGCACTTCAGTGTAGACAATCACTACAGTGATGCGAGGGGTTCTCCTTTTGCTGTAGTGAATGCACCTCTCCAAGAGGCAGTAGCTAGGTTGATGGAAGAACTGGACCTGATATTCAGTGATGATCTCACTAATGTTGACAGAGGTAGTATCAAGTAGAAGTAGGGAAAGTATTATTTCCCTGCTTCTGTTTCCAATTGTTAGGGTTCGTTTTTCATTAATGATTAATGAAATGTCAGATGACTCAATCGGTTTATTAAACAGAAAAATTGGCACAGAGAGGGTCGTACGTGATCAGTCTCTGGGAAGTGGTCTCACAGCAATCACAGCTCACATAATCTGTGTCCGCTCCAAAGTGCGAGTTAATCTGACATATTTTTGTCCACTTGTTTACAGCAAGTAGAAGATTAATACACCTTACCCCTTTTCCTTATCTAGTTTCATATCTATTTTCCAGTATACAAAGACATCTATATCAACCAGACACCATAACTTTCCAGATGTTCATGAACTGTAGAGTAGAAGTAGCAGCAGACCATAGTGACATAAACTGTTTTATACTAACGATACTTACCAACAATTCATATATAGCAATCCTTAACAGAACACATCTTACTCCTGACAAGTTCAACGCACACAAAGAACAAAGGTGGTACGTTGTTCACCATAAGCTTCGCATAAGTGCAAAAGCATGCTGGAAGTTAGGTTCATAACTATACAGCTTTGCATAAATACAAAATGTACAAAGCCTTCTAGAAAAATATATTGGCTAATGCAAGGATTGCATTTACTGTCTTAGTGCATCATACAGGGAGTTCATGTTCAGTTGGTTTCCACGATGACTGTCTTGTTCAGAGATGCTGCTTTCCAAGATACAGGTCGTGATATTATAAGTGTGGCCTGTGCTTTTTGCTCCTAGATGCATGACTTTGCATTTGGCTGCATTAAAGCCCATGTTAAAATGAGCCCAACTTACCAGGTGATTTTGATTGCTCTGTGGAACTGATGTGTCCTTATCATTGTTTGCCTTTCCAACAATTTTTGCCACTTGCAGGCTTTACCAGCAATAACTTTATTTTATTCCAAATCGAGGGTGGTTAGATTTAAATCAAATTATTTAAAATCGACTTTAATCATGTTTTGCATTTGTACTTTTTAGTTCCTTTTTCCTTTTAATAAAAAAAAAAAAAAAGGTTGGTTTGTCATTGGTTGGTAACCATTAAAACAGGTTTGTTTGTAACTCAGTGTAGCCTTTGCACTAAATTTGGTGCCTTTTACGAACCAGGAGGATATGTTATATCTATACACATTTATTTAAGCAATTATGTAGCTTAACTTACACTTATTCAAATTCTTAATGTATTAATTTTAGAAAATGGCGAATGACACATTTCTTATTTACTAAACAGTTATTTATTTGTGATTTGTGTCAACCTTCATTTGGATGGAAATTCAATTAAAAGTGCACAAAAACAGCATTTTAACTTTATTAAATAAAACTACCTTTAAATGTGCTGGAAACATAAGAAAGTTTATCAAAACACATTTTGCCTTTAAAACTGATTAATTAAACAAAGGAAGTATGATCTGTAATTGAACTGATTATCTCTGGTCAGTGTGGGTGGGATCTGTGAAGGTCCTTAGGTGCCTAAACCAGAGATTTAGACACCTAAGTTCCATTTGTGATCCACAGAATTTTTGCTGAACCCTGTAGCCACCTAAACTCACTCACTAAGCACACCTGGTGGATCAAGTCCCAATTCAATCCTGCTGGTGATGTGGCTGCCACCCACCTTATAACCTTCCGCCCAGTGGTTAGACTACTCACCTGCGTTGTGGGAATCATAGGCTTATTTCCCATCCCAGGCAGAGGGGGAGAAGATTTGAACAGGCGTCTTCCACCTCTCTAGAGAGTGCTCTAACAGTTGAGCTATGGGATATTCTGACATGGGGCTTCTTGCCTTTCCTGTTGAAGCTGTTACACTGTAAGTAAATAATGAAAGAATGATTGAAGCAGGGGGACTGGACATGGGGTCTCCCACCTCCCAGGTGGGTGCCCTAACCGTTGGACTACAGAGTCATATTCTCTTTCTCTCTCATCCAATTATCCCTGGTCCAATCACTCTTTCATTATTGACCCACCACACACCATGCCTCCCCGTCTTGTGTGGAGTCCTGCAAGAAATGCCTTGGGCACCTAAGCTGTCTGATTCTGGGGTGGGTTCCTGTTCGTGGATCGCTAAGCAGAATTAGGTGTCTTCCTGTAGCCTGGACTTAGGTGCCTGTCTTTGTGAGAGGGGCAGGGCTTAGCACATCCTCCTCTCTTTGGCATCTCCTATTGGCTAGCTTAGGCAGCTTCTCACCTAGCATACTGACTTTTGTGGATCATTCATTGTATAAGGAGCCTAGGCATTTAACTCAGCTTTGTGGATTGTGTGATTTTTTTCTAGGCTCATAAAAGTTAGGCACTCTGTGACATTCAGCCTTGCAATGCCCAAGTCCCTTCATGGATCTCACCCTATGTCCTTCAAGATCTTAGAGTACATCTCATTCTCTGATACCTAGTTTTTGTTCATAAATTGGAAAAGGAAAACAAGCTTTCCTGCTTTTTTTCAACTCCCAGATGGTTTCTTAACTTTTGAATGAGCTAGTAATTGAACTGAACTAGTGGAATAAATTGAAATGAAGAAAATAGTCTCTCTGTACCCAGAGAAGAGTCTATGGCTGTCAAAAGCTGGTCTGGCGCTTCAGCAAACTCCAGTTCCAGATGTGTTGCCATTGACTTCCACCAATTCAGTAGTTTGACTTTCCAACTTGGCAGCAAATAAGTATTACTTAGTATTTTTTGTATAGAAAGACAAGTCGGATGAGGGTAATATCTTTTATTGGAGTAACTTCTACTGGTAAAAGAGACAAGCTTGCCAGCTTACACAGAGTTCTTCCTCTTAATTTAAATTATTTTAATAGATTATCATAAATCTAGCCTTGACATAGGTTGTCAGTTTCAAATTTAATTTTTGAATAATTGTCCATAGTGCATTATAAACAATGTATTTGTATCAGATCTTAGGTTTACAGAAGAAGGAAAGGCAGTTCAAAAGTGGCAAAGGAAAGATATTGTGTACTGCAGGGGTTCTCAAACTGGGGGTTGGGACCCCTCAAGGGGTTGCGAGGTTATTGCATGGGGAGTCGCGAGCTGTCAGCCTCCTCCCTAAACCCTGCTTTGCATCCAGCATTTATAATGGTGTTAAATATATTAAAAAAGTGTTTTTAATTTATAAGGGGAGTTGCACTCAGAGGCTTGCTTTGTGAAAGGGGTCACCAGTACAGAAGTTTGGTAACTACTGGTGTACTGTATGTATCTCCCAAACAATTATAGCATTGCTCCTTGTGCTAAGTAATTCAAGAATAAAGTTCTAATATAGCAATCCTTTGGGCCCATTTCGTAATTACGTCCAACCTATGAAGCACAACAAAGCCTGCAACTAGAATAACAATATTCTTGTCGTTTTCATTGGTCTGGAGAGCTATTTGAAGGTATTGGAATCCAGAATAATAGTGCATGCAATCAAGCAGTCTCTGCCCATATGAGTCTGCCCATAGTTTGATGAAGGGCGAAAGTCCTAGAAAATGAGGGGTATGAATTTGAAAGATGGTGGTCCTAGGACAACTAATGGGAATATGGGCAAATTGGTCCCCATTGATTTGCTAAATCCCTAATAAAAAATAATTAGGTGCTACAGATACAAGAAACTCCAGAAATGCAAATAGGGAAATGTAGCTCACGAAAGCTTATGCTCAAATAAATTGGTTAGTCTCTAAGGTGCCACTAGTACTCCTTTTCTTTTTAGATTCTAAATATTCCAGATAATTCAGATCTTAGGAACCCAAGTCCCATTGAAAATCATTGGGACTTGGAGTATAAGTCGCTTCGTTGCTTTCCCAAATTTTACCCTTGGCTTCAGTAGTTGATTGACTCAAACCAACCATGCTGGCTCCACACACTAGATGCTCTCCTGCCTGGAGTAGACAGGAGTCATTGTATCTCCTGGGACTGTGGGGAGAAGAGGCTGTGCAAACACAGCTGTGGACTGGCTGTGGAAACATGGATATCTGTGAAAAAATTGCATGGTGAATGCAAGCAAAGGGTCAGCAGCAGTGCTGCATGAAAGCAAAGGAACTTCAGGCAGATTTAAAGTGCAAAGGTTGGTTTAAAGATCATAATCTGCAATAACCTAAATTTAGGTGAATACATTTAATGATACAATTTAGATATTAACATCCAAATATTCGGGTACATCACTCATGAAACCTATCAATTTAATCTATCATTTAAATCAGGTTTTGTACCAAATGACTGGAGGATAGCTAATGTGAAGCCAGTTTTTTAAAAGGGTTCCAGAGGTGATCCCAGCAATTACAGGCCGGAAAGCCTGACTTCAGTACCAGGCAAAGTGGTTGAATCTATAATAAAGAACAAAATTGCCGGACACATAGATGAACATAATTTGTTGGGGAAGAGTCAACATGGTTTTTCTAAAGGGAAATCATGCTTCACCAATCTACTAGAATTCTTTGAGGGGTCAACAAGCATGTGGACAAAGGGGAATCCAGTGCATATAGTGTACTTAGATTTTCAGAAAGCCTTTGACAAGGTCCCTCGCCAAAGGCTCTTAAGCAAAGTAAGCTATGATGGGATAAGAGGGAAGGTCCTCTCATGGATTGGTAACTGTTTAAAAGATAGGAAAAAAGGGGTAGGAATAAATGGTCAGTTTTCAGAATGGAGAGAGGTAAATAGTGGTGTCCCCCGGGGTCTGTACTGGGCCCAGTCCTATTCAACATATCCATAAATGATCTGGAAAAAGGGTAAACAGTGAGGTGGCAAAATTTGCAGATAATACAAAACTACTCAAGATAGTTAAGTCCCAGGCAGACTGCGAAGAGCTACAAAGGGATCTTTCAAAACTGGGTGACTGGGCAACAGACTAGCAGATTAAATGTAATGTTGATAAATGTAAAGTAATGCACACTCGGGGGAGGGATAGCTCAGTGGTTTGAGCATTGGCCTGCTAAACCTAGGGTTGTGAGTTCAATCCTTGAGGGGGCCATTTAGGGATCTGGGGCAAAAATTGGGGATTGGTCCTGCTTTGAGCAGGGGGTTGGACTAGATGACCTCCTGAGGTCCCTTCCAACCCTGATATTCTATGATTTTATGAACTATACATATAAAATGATGGGGTCTAAATTAGCTGTTACCACTCAAGAAAGAGATCTTGGAGTCATTGTGGATACTTCTCTGAAAGCATCCACTCAATGTGTAGCGACAGTCAAAAAAGCGAACAGAACGTTGGGAATCATCAAGAAAGGGGTAGATAATACGACAGAAAATATCATATTGCTTCTATATAAATCCATGGTACAACCACATCTTGAATACTGCCTATAGATGTGGTCACCCCATCTCAAAAAAGATATATTGGAATTGGAAAAGGTTCAGAAAAGGGCAACAAAAATGATTAGGGGTATGGAACGGCTTCCGTATGAGGAGAGAGTAACAAGACTGGCACTTTTCAGCTTGGAAAAGAGACGACTGAGGTCTATAAAATCATGACTGGTGTGGAGAAAGTAAATAAGGAAGTGTTATTTACTCCTTCTCATAACATAAGAACTAGGGGCCCCCAAATGAAATTAATAGGCAGCAGGTTTAAATCAAACAAAAGGAAGTATTTCTTCACACAACACACAGTCAACCTGTGAAACTCTTTGCCAGAGGATGTTGTGAAGCCCAAGACTATAACAGGGTTCAGAAAAGAACTAGATAAATTCATGGAGGATAGGGCAAACAATAGCTATTAGCCAGGATGGGCAGGAATGGTGTCCCTAGCCTCTGTTTGTCAGAAGCTGGGAATGGGGCAGGAGATGGATCACTTGATGATTGCCTGTTCTGTTCATTTATAGAATATCAGGGTTGGAAGGGACCTCAGGAGGTCATCTAGTCCAACCCCCTGCTCAAAGCAGGACCAGTCCCCAACTAAATCATCCCAGCCGGGGCTTTGTCAAGCCTGACCTTGAAAATCTCTAAGGAAGGAGATTCCACCACCTCCCTAGGTAACCCATTCCAGTGCTTCACCACCCTCCCAGTGAAAAAGTTCCCTCTGGGGCACCTGGCTTTGGCCACTGTCGGAAGACAGGATACTTGGCTAGATGTACTTTTGGTCTGACCCAGTATGGCCATTCTTATGTTCTTAAAAGTTATACAGAGAGTTGGTTGTGGAAAGCAAATATATCAATGAGTGAAGATTGTCCCTCAATTGAGAATTTAGGATAGTTTGTCCCTTAGAAAATACAATCCATCAGGGAAGTACGTTCAGTTACTTTTCAATGCTACTCCAGCTCATCTCTTCTGGTGTTTCCTATGTCTGGTGATGTGTTTGTTTCCCAAACGGTAGGTCGCAGAAAATTTATAGATGGGTTGCAGGCCTGGTGCAGGGAGGAGATTCTGGGGTGGAGGGTGTTGAAGAGCAAGCCCACCCTGCAGTGGCAGCTCCTGTCCTGGCTCCCCACTCTGGACATTGCAACCTGGTGCACAGGATCACAGTACTTATCAGGTTTGGCCTGGTTGACTGTTCTGACAGATGGGCAGCTGGACCAAATTTTAGTGAATAGTGTTGTGATCTGGCATACAGAAGGGCACTGGGTCAAATCTGAATGGTGTTGCGACCCTGTGCGCCAGGTCATAACACTCAGAGTAGGGAGCTAGGCCCAGCCCTGAGGTGCAGAAGCCCCCACTGCGGGGCAAGGGTGGGCAAGATCACACTCCAGCCCCAACCCAGACCTCCCCTCCAGGCTGGGATTTGTCTTGTAGTGCTGCAGTGGAGGGCGCTGCTGTGGGTGGTCATTGCCCCCTTGGCAGGGCAAGGAGGAGAAGGTGGTGGAGAAAGAGAAGGACACTGGCCTGTGATTTTGGGGGGCCCTCCCCAAATTTGGAGCCTTGGTGGGTCACAAAAAAGACAAAATGCAATTGGTTGGTCACCTTACTTAAAAGTTTGAGAACCACTGTTCTAGATAGATGTCCCTCGACCACCTGATGCTTTCCGACACCATGAGTGTAGCACTGACTGATTCCACATTCCTGCAACAGTCACTCATTACTGGGTTCTCATGCGTCCTGGGCCCTGATGATCAGAGCGTGTGTTTGAACCTTGTAACCCCTAGCTCTCAAGGCACTGGCCAGAGGAGTGTATTTCTCTACTTTTCGAGCTCAGGCATTGTGGAAGGCCGGGGTCCTGTTCTCAAAGGGCGCTGTGATGTCCACCATGACGATCTTCTTCCATTCCTAATTGGTGGTGATGGTGTCCGGTCGCAGTTGGCTGTCCGTTCCGGGGATGGTGGAGTTCACAGCCACCTTCCCATCGGGTGGTGGGATGGCTCTGATTAGGCGATTCTGGATGGCTTTGTGTCACAGCTGCCAGGCTCTGGAATGGGACTTGCAGCTACACAAGACATGGGGTAGCATCTTGCTGGCATAGCCGCATTTCCTGCATCGCTTGTCCCGTATCCCAGTGCAGATGGCTCTGTTCAGCAGGACGCAGTTGAGCCTGGCCCTGTGGATGAACCTCCTCTCAGCAAGTCGACTGAAACTGTCCTTGTGAGGAAGTGGTTGCTGGCGTCCCACTTGCATGTCACCTTGAAGGCCTTCCCCTGGTCTGGTTTCAGTTTCAGGTTTTCAACAAACTGGCAGCGGATGGCATCCTTCAGGGTCCTCTCCAGCATGGTTCTAGCTCTCGGAGTGATGATTGTGTGCTCTGTATTCTTAACCTGTGGCACTAGGACTCTCAGCTCCTGACGTTCCTCACACCACGTCCAGTGACAGCTGATACGCTTCTCCATTCGTCACATGGCATTGCAGGCACGAATCCAGAGTGAAGCACAGTCTTCCCTGTTTTTTCCAAATTCGCCTTCCAATGAGCTGCTCAGGTAGGTGGCGACATGTTGGTTGGATGGGGTCCTATCGATTCACTTCCTGATGACATCCTGCATAGCACTCACTGCGATGTTCCTTATCATGGTGTCCGGGCACATCAGAAGGCAGAAGGTGTGAGTGATCACCACAACGTTGCACAGATCACCCATTCGAGGGATGTTGGTGCCGGTTGCAAAATGGTTTCCCACTGACCATTAGCAATCTAGTGTTTGCAAGCTTCTAGAATGCAGTTGCTACTTGTTTCTCCACTGTCAGTGCATCTCTTAATGTGGTATTACTGCCCTCGAGTGCTGGGGTGAGCTTGGCATACAGATCCAGGAATCTGGCCTTTCACATCTGAAAGTTCTGCAGGCACTGCTCATCGTCTTGAACCTCCATTACCATACGATCCCACCAGTTAGTGCTCGTTTCTTGTGTCCAGAAGCAGCGCTCAGCCATCCGCAGCTACTCTGTAAATGCTACCAACTTTTCAGTGTGTCCCTCAGGAAACAGTCCTCGAAGAAATTGTCATGTCCCTCATTGTTACTATACTTCCTGTGGGTCTGCAAACACTGGGGAATTGTGTACCATTCATGAGATTAGTGCAGAGGTCTGTGGGCTTCATGTTTCTGTTACAGAGGGCAGACACTGAAAAGAGCCATGTGAGGTTGTGGAATATTTTTAAAAAGACACAAATTATGGGATATGAATAGCATGATGGGATGGAGAAAGTTGCATTCTGAGAACTTGACCTCCAGCTTCCAGAGATCCATGGGCAAGTCTTTTCTATCCCACAAAATGTGAAAATATCCCAAAAGGCATTGTGCTGGATGGTGGCATGTGACTCACTGGAATGCCTATTCATGGTGCACTACAGTTTGCATCGACACAAGCACTCTGGTGAGTATGTGCCCCGCCAGTTCAAGCAGGCAAGTATGCATGAGCAATAGACAGAACTCGGCAGCTATACTCCCACATAATTTATGTTGACCAAAGCTTTTAACATACGATCTCAAATGAGGGGTATCAGATTTAGCCTATGGAATGGGTTAAAATGTTTCATAGGCTGGACTATTCATTTAGGGCTACATATGCGCTGATGTCAATAGGAGGTTTTACACAGAGGTCATGGGTAAAATATGGTCTTTATGTGGTAACTGAATTTTAGAACCATTGACTTCATGGAACTAAATCAGTTAGCTGAGGATCTGACTTTTGTTTATTAATATTATTTGTTCAATACTTTATTGTTGCATTTAGCATCACTCATTGGGGAAAATCCGTGCCCCGTTAAGGCCATAGCTATTTCTGCCCTTTGTTTCTAACCCTTCCCCATCCTCTCCCTTCACTGTTTGTCTCCTTTGTCGTTCTTATTCCACATGTGTTTCACTCCCTTTCCATCTGCTACAATGGTCAGCAATGAAATAGTTAATTTTGACTTTTAAAATGTCGTCTTCAGGCTTTCGATTTACACCTCTGAGTGAGATTAATGGAGCTGGGGAAGTTGACACCTCTGAGTCAGACTGTCTGCACGTGGAAAAAGACAACTTTGTGTTACACTTCCATCACATTTTGGAGACTTGTGCTAGAAGGTTATTTTTTTTAAAAGACAAACAGCAGAATCTGAACATGTCATGCGGCTCTCCATAACATTAAGAAAGTCAGACATTTGACTTAGTTGGACTGCAACAGTCAGCTTTTCTGTATTGTATGCAGTGTTCCTGGATTGACATGGCTACAATGATTTTAGAGAGAGAAGATGAGTGAGGTAATATCTTTCATTGGGCCAACTTCTGTTGGTGAGACAGACATGCTTTTGAGCTTATACAGGGCTTATCTTCAGGTCTGGGAATTGAAACTCTGAGCATATTTCCCACACCAGAAGAAGAGCTCTGTGTAAGCTCAAAACCTTGTCCCTCTCATCAACAGAAGTTAGTCCAATAACAGATATTACGTTCCCCACCATCTCTCTCTAACTTTACTGTTACTGATTCCACCTATTCTTAAGTTTATCAAGCATGGTAGAAATCATTTCTTTTGAGAAATCCTCTTCTGCTGCTGCAGTTTCTGAAGAACAAAATGATTTCTCTGAATGGTGCACTCCGCTGCAGATGGAGCTACCAGTTTGGAACTTTTTCCCATTTTTTTTTGTGCTCACTTTTTTTTTTTTTTTTTCTTTTCCCCCTCACATTTTTCAGTTGAAAAAAGTAAAGTGAATGTTTTCATGCAACTGTCTCCCTCCCTTGCTCTGTCCCACTTTCTCAAACTTTAAACTTTTTTCTAACTTTTTCTATCGTCAGAAAAGTATATAGGGAAGGGAGAGTGGGTTTGTCTTGGTTTAACTTCCCCATCCTTTTTCAGTGGGGGTAAAGAGGGAACAGATGAAAAAAGAGGTCAGGGGATGTAGAAAAATGAAAATCAACAACCAAAAATAATGACAGGTTTCAGAGTAACAGCCGTGTTAGTCTGTATTCGCAAAAAGAAAAGGAGTATTTGTGGCACCTTAGAGACCAACCAATTTATTTGAGCATAAGCTTTCGTGAGCTACAGAAATGAGCTGTAGCTCACGAAAGCTTATGCTCAAATAAATTGGTTAGTCTCTAAGGTGCCACAAGGACTCCTTTTCTTTTAACAACCAAAAAGTTTTAGTTTCTGAACACTAAACTAATGGAAATTGAAATGAAAAATATGATAGAGAATGAAATGAAAATTTTCAAAATTCTTGCAAAAAATAAATTATTGTTCAAAAAAAAATTTCAGTAAAAAACCATGTTATTTTGACCTATTCTACCCAAGTCCTAGCTCCTTTTCCAGAGCATACGTTATGCAGGATCATGCTAGATACCTGCTTTTGTATGATTGTTTGATCTCGGCTTGTACTCACTGTGATGTTATGATTAAAACATGACAATGTAGATCATTGTTGCTACCACTGTTATATAATTGCAACAAATTGTATACAAAGTGTATCAAGTAAGGTATCAATGGAAAAGTAATGATTTGCTGAATATGATTATGCTATTTGTATGCATGTATCATTTTTGTATCTGAAGTTATGAATATTAACTATGTACCTTTTTTCAGAGTAACAGCCGTGTTGGTCTGTATTCGTAAAAAGAAAAGGAGTACTTGTGGCACCTTAGAGACTAACCAGTTTATTTGAGCATGAGCTTTCGTGAGCTACAGCTCACTTCATCGGATGCATAGCATATCGTGGAAACTGCAGAAGACATTATATACACACAGAGACCATGAAACAAAACTTCCTCCCACCCCACTCTCCTGCTGGTAACAGCTTATCTAAAGTGATCATCAAGTAGGGCCATTTCCAGCACAAATCCAGGTTTTCTCACCCTTCCCGCCCCCCCCCCCCCCCACACACACACATACAAACTCACTCTCCTGCTGGTAATAGCCCATCCCTCTTTGAAACCTCTCTTTATAATGCGCATGATAATCAAGGTGGGTCATTTCCAGCACTAATCCAGGTTTTCTCACCCCCCCCCACACCCCCCTCCAAAAACCACACACACAAACTCACTCTCCTGCTGGCAATAGCTCATCTTACAATGTGCACAGCAATAATCCAAGTTTAACCAGAACATCTTGGGGGGGGGTTTGTAGGAAAAAAACAAGGGGAGATAGGCTACCTTGCATAATGACTTAGCCACTCCCAGTCTCTATTCAAGCCCAAATTAATAGTATCCAATTTGCAAATGAATTCCAATTCAGCAGTTTCTCGCTGGAGTCTGGATTTGAAGTTTTTTTGCTTTAAGATAGCGACCCTCATGTCTGTGATTGCGTGACCAGAGAGATTGAAGTGTTCTCCGACTGGTTTATGAATGTTATAATTCTTAACATCTGATTTGTGTCCATTTATTCTTTTACGTAGAGACTGTCCAGTTTGACCAATGTACATGGCAGAGGGGCATTGCTGGCACATGATGGCATATATCACATTGGTGGATGTGCAGGTGAACGAGCCTCTGATAGTGTGGCTGATGTTGTTAGGCCCTGTGATGGTGTCCCCTGAATAGATATGTGGGCACAGTTGGCAACGGGCTTTGTTGCAAGGATAGGTGCCTGTATTTCAAATGTGTTTGCTCATGTGGTAACACCCACAAGGTATTTAGCCAGCACATTGCGAAGGAACTATATAAGCTGAGTGACCCATCAAAGAACACTTAACTCACAATGGACCATGGAAGATGCCCATCTATACTTAATGGGCTTTTCCTGAGGACATTCTAACTAGAGTATGGGTAATGGCTTCTGCTATGACTAAGCAAAGCAGGCATGGACATGTGACTTGCCCATGTGACTCCAAACCCAGTTCTCAGTGGTGACAGATGACAGAACAAGGAGTAATGGTCTCAAGTTGCGGTGAAGGAGGTCTATGTTGGATATTAGGAAAAACTATTTCACTAGGAGGGTGGTGAAGCACTGGAATGGGTTCCCTAGGGAGATGGTGGAATCTCCATCCTTAGAGATTTTTAAGGCCCAGCTTGACAAAGCCCTGGCTGGGATGATTTAGCTGGGGTTGGCCCTGCTTTGAGCAGGGGGTTGGACTAGATGACCTCCTGGGATCTCTTCCAACACTAATCTTCTATGATTCTATGACTAAGCAAAATGTGCATGGACATGTGACTTGCCCATGTAACTCCAAACTCCATCTTGTTACCTGTAATTTTCACAAACTAGAACAATGGGTTTCCCTTCACTTGGCGGAAGCTATAAAAGGCCCTGGAAACATCTCCGTTTTGCCTCTTTCCTGCTCTGATCTCTGGACTATGAACTTATACTAATGGGAGCATTCTAACCAAGGGACTGAGGACCTTCCAGTGATTTGAAAGCAACCAGAGACTGAACAAGCCAGCAGTTTATTCCATCATTGCTACAGGCCTGATCCAAGAACCTTGCATTTATTGTTACATACTTTTAGCCTATTTTAACTCTTACCTTTCTTTGTTTTTATAAATAAACCTTTAGATATTAGATACTAATTAAGCGTGATTATTGGGTAAGATCTGAATTGTATATTGACCTGGTATGTGTCTGGCCCTTTGGGATCAGAAGAACCCTTTAGTTGATGAAATTGGGTTTAAAAAAACACTCATCATTAAGTCTAGTGTTTTTGGTGGTGATATAAGGACTGGAATGCCTAAGGAGACTGCTTTTCTGACTTCTTGTTAGCCAGTGTGGTGAAACAGAAGTTTACTTATGTTGCTGGTTTGGTATATCTTATGGGAGAATAACCACCAGTTTGTGGTGGGTGTCTTCCCTATTTCTCAGCAGTTTGTCCTGAATTTGGCATTCTCAGTTGTGACCCACTGAGGCATGGTGACACTCACCCTGCCCTTTCCTTCCTCATCTCTCCACCCTCCTTTTCTTGCCTTAAAAAGAAAAATATATATTTTTTCCAGGTTGTTGGCACTCTGGGGCACTTGGGCCTCTAAAGTCTTAAATTTGAAAGAGTCCTGGTTTTATGGGTGGAGGCAGAAAAGTGCTCACCAGACCTGCAAGGCTTGTTCCCCTGTCAGTTGAAATGTTGGCAGTGGGGAGCACCATGAAACCTGACAATCATAGAATATCAGGATTGGAAGGGACCTCAGCAGGTCATCTAGTCCAACCCCCTGCTCAAAGCAGGACCAATCCCCAATTTTTGCCCAAGATCCCAAAACAGCCCCCTCAAGGATTGAGCTCACAACCCTGGGTTTAGCAGGCCAATGCTCAAACCACTGAGCTATTCCTTCCCCGGCCACTCATGCTTTCAGAGTAAAGGTGTTACGCTAAAGAATGAGAGTGTCGTGTGGAATGGTAAGAGGAGGAATAATGGAATACTTCATTGCCTTTTAAAAAAAAAAAAAAATTGAAAGGACAGTTGCAGCTAAGCTTTGACTAGTCAGTGGTTCCAATCAGAGGAAGTCTTCAAGGACTGCAGACTTTTGCTGTAATGCGTACAGGTCTCATTTTCAGTGTCTCATTTTGTTCTCTGCATGGTCTTCTTTCAGTCCCTCTTCTAAGGGAATGGCTCCTTAACGTCGCCTTCTGCTGCAAATATTATTCTCAAGTTTTAAGATTTACTTTTGGTCTAGTTCACCAAGAATTTTTCTATGTTTGGTTTTAACACCTCTGTTTCTTTGCAGGTTCTTGTCACAATATACGCAGACTACATTGCCCCTCTGTTTGATAAATTCATTCCACTTCCTGAGGGAGAGCTCAAACAAGCAATTGAAATGATGGCAAAAAGTATTGACTTTCCTTTGACTAAGGTCTATGTTGTAGAAGGTGAGACTTTTAAGTAAACACACAGATGCAGTTCATAAACTCCTTACTTTTTAGTTTCCTTTTAGTTTTATTGATTGGGGGGTTATTTAAGTTTGCCAGCTCCTATGCTTTAGGTCAGGGCATGTGCTCTAGTTATTTCTATGAAGGCACATTTGTGTCTTAGGGTTAGTAAAGTTATAATAAAGTTGCCAGAATGAAAGTTCTGTGCAACCTTAATTCAGGTGCGCGCACCCCCTCCCCCCCCCCCCCCCCCCCCCCCGTGTGTATGTATTTTCAGCGTTTCATAGGAAGTATGTCATAGAGCAAAGAATAGAACCAGGCCTTCTGGGTCCCAGTTCAGTGCATTAAACAAAGGAAAATCCTCTCGCAACCCTGTGCCTCATTAAATGTCCATTTTCTACAGTCGCTGAAGCAGGTATCTGATGGATGAAATTCTTCCATCATGATTAAAGGCAATGCCATAATTCATATGCACAAGGAAGTCAAATTAAGGTCACCCAGTAACTTTCATTCCGGGATTTCCTAACTTTTAAGCATTTGACATTTCAACCCTTAACATTCATTGAAAAGATACAAAAATCTATGCTTTCCTAGATTTAAAACCCTCTGAAAATTCATCTTGTGGAAACATATCAGTCCCACACGTCATCAGTTGTCTGAATCCAAGATCTTTATTTCACAGCACAGATCTCCACTACTTGAGCTAAGAGAGTAACCGTTAGTAGTAGTAGTCTGTTATCTTCTGTGTGGACCTGCCGCTAGAAGAGGGTATGATACCCTTTTGCCAGTGGCTTTTCACAACTATTTATTAGAAGAATATTGTAAGTTAAGATTCCTGGGTTCTATTCTTGTTTTGGGGGGCGGGGGGAGGGGTCAGGTCTAGTGATTAGACAGTGCAGCAAGGCACATAGATTTGGCACATTTATTCAGAAAGGCAATGTGGTCAATGTATGAGATTTGGGTTCTATTCATGACTCTTCCAGATGCCACCTTGTGTTACGTCTGCAAAATGGGGTGAATGATATTAGCATGTTTTGTAAGGTATGATGCCATGCTTAAGAATAAGGGCTGTGAAATGCATAAAATTGTTAAAACCAGTCAGTGGAAGCCTTTAGACTAGAACCCATGTTGTCGCTTAACTTCCAGCACAACGCACCTTTTCTTAGGTCAAAAGGATATTTTGCAGCTCCTGTTTTGCCTGTATCCCATCTAGAGCCATGTAAGGTTCTCTAGAGTCTAGGAGCAGCTACCGTGGAGTTGCCATAGAGGGAGCTGTGGGGATGGGAACGTGTTTGGTGAAAAAGGTCTATAATTTCAGCAATGAGCCTCTAACAGGCTCTGCTCATCTTGTGTGAATGACAACTTTCAGAGGCCAAATACAGGTTAGTTTTCATGGGGACAGCAAAAAGCACCTCTCTGACCTAAAGAGTATCCATCCAAATTTTAATTTCACATGCCACATTATTGAGGCACTGGAGCTCTTTAAAGAAAAAAAAGGAAAGAAGGAGGAGGATCCTGGGAACTACAGGCCAGTCAGCCTCACCTCAGTCCCTGGAAAAATCATGGAGCAGATCCTCAAAGAATCAATCCTGAAGCACTTACATGAGAGGAAAGTGATCAGGAACAGTCAGCATGGATTCACCAAGGGAAGGTCATGCCTGACTAATCTAATCGCCTTTTATGATGAGATTACTGGTTCTGTGGATGAAGGGAAAGCAGTGGATGTATTGTTTCTTGACTTTAGCAAAGCTTTTGACACGGTCTCCCACAGTATTCTTGTCAGCAAGTTAAGGAAGTATGGGCTGGATGAATGCACTATAAGGTGGGTAGAAAGCTGGCTAGATTGTCGGGCTCAACAGGTAGTGATCAATGGCTCCATGTCTAGTTGGCAGCCGGTGTCAAGTGGAGTGCCCCAGGGGTCAGTCCTGGGGCCGGTTTTGTTCAATATCTTCATAAATGATCTGGAGGATGGTGTGGATTGCACTCTCAGCAAATTTGCGGATGATACTAAACTGGGAGGAGTGGTAGATACGCTGGAGGGGAGGGATAGGATACAGAAGGACCTAGGCAAATTGGAGGATTGGGCCAAAAGAAATCTGATGAGGTTCAATAAGGATAAGTGCAGGGTCCTACACTTAGGATGGAAGAATCCAATGCACCGCTACAGACTAGGGACCGAATGGCTAGGCAGCAGTTCTGCGGAAAAGGACCTAGGGGTGACAGTGGACGAGAAGCTGGATATGAGTCAGCAGTGTGCCCTTGTTGCCAAGAAGGCCAATGGCATTTTGGGATGTATAAGTAGGGGCATAGCGAGCAGATCGAGGGACGTGATCGTTCCCCTCTATTCGACACTGGTGAGGCCTCATCTGGAGTACTGTGTCCAGTTTTGGGCCCCACACGACAAGAAGGATGTGGATAAATTGGAGAGAGTCCAGCGAAGGGCAACAAAAATGATTAGGGGTCTAGAGCACATGACTTATGAGGAGAGGCTGAGGGAGCTGGGATTGTTTAGTCTGCAGAAGAGAAGAATGAGGGGGGATTTGATAGCTGCTTTCAACTACCTGAAAGGGGGTTCCAAAGAGGATGGCTCTAGACTGTTCTCAATGGTAGCAGATGACAGAACGAGGAGTAATGGTCTCAAGTTGCAATGGGGGAGGTTTAGATTGGCTATTAGGAAAAACTTTTTCACTAAGAGGGTGGTGAAACACTGGAATGCGTTACCTAGGGAGGTGGTAGAATCTCCTTCCTTAGAGGTTTTTAAGGTCAGGCTTGACAAAGCCCTGGCTGGGATGATTTAACTGGGAATTGGTCCTGCTTCGAGCAGGGGGTTGGACTAGATGACCTTCTGGGGTCCCTTCCAACCCTGATATTCTATGATTCTATGAAATAGTTGGGGGGGGGGGGGGGAAGGTGAACATTTGCAAAACTACCTATTTTTTCCCAACATAATTCTTGGAAATAGCTGAATTGTTGAAAGGTACAAAACATTAGACTGAGGTAAAGAGAAAAAATGGAAAAAATTAGCCCAAATGGTTATAGTTTGGCAAAGTTCTGAGCAACTAAAAACAGGCTCACAATGGAAAGTGTTTGCAAACCTTACCTAATCAGTATCAGCTCTTCCTATTAATTAACTATGGTACTAACTTCAGATCTGATCTAAAGCGCCTTGAAATCAGTGGGAGCCTTTCCATTATCTTCACTGGGCTTCGGGTGAGCTTTTAATGTTTAAATCAGTCTTATTAAAACTTTAACACAGTTAAGGTTGCCTGTTGATCACTCGTGCCCTTCCAGAATGTCGAGTTCAGCGAAACTCAGACTTCTGAAACCAGGAAACGCAGAGTTAAGGTAAATGCCCATGCAACCTTAACTTTGCCCCCCTGGAGCTGGCAATGGCCAGTGGGAATTGATGATTAATGATGGATAGGGGAAAGAATAAATCTCTGTGGCATCCTGTATGCAAGTGTGAAGGACTTGTAAAAGGATATGAAGTGAAAGCATGGTATTCTCTCAAGGCAGTAGGCTCAGTGTTTGAGCACAGGGCAAGTGCAGGTCGCACCTGTCCAATATAAGGCAGAGTGGGAGTGTGTGTGTATTATGAGTGTTGTGGAGCATTGCTCAAAGAAGGCATATTGTGTGGTCATCATCTTTAACTTTGTATTTCCTGATTTTCAGAAGTGTAAGTTTTGCTGAACTTGGATGTTCTGGAAAGGGACAAGGTGTCACTAGGCAACCTTAACTCTGTATTAACAAAGTATTTTGCTATTTAATTTTTTTTTTTTTTAAACAACAAGATTGTTTTTGGTAGGAGCAGTGGCCATTTAGGTAGTTTTGCCTCTTACCTAGATTTGCAGTTGATATGCTACTGGGTTAGGTAATAATCAAAAGACCTAGCTTTTGTACAGTGCTTTTCATGACTAGATATCAAAGAACTTTTCATTATCTCCATTTTACAGGAAACTAAGGCACAGAGTTGAAGTGATTTGCCCAAGGTCACCCAGCAAACCAGTGGCAGAGCTAGAAATGGTCCCAGTCCAGTGGTCTTTCCACTGGTTGCTAGGTGATTCCTCAGTGCTCCTTTCCCCCTCCTGTACATCTTGTTATAGTGCAATGGGGATGATGGTCATGCTTTGAAATGTTTGCAGTGTGTAGTGGCTGACAAGGCCAGTGAGAGAAATCTCAGACATTGTCTTTGTCCCAAAATCTTGACAGTTTTATTATATGGTGGTTACCAAAAGTTTTAAGCATCTTAGGGCACGTCTTCACTGGCAACGTTAAACATTTAACATGGTTTATGTAGTCGCAGCATGGCACTGGGAGAGCGCTCTCCCAGCACTCTAAAAAAATCAACCTCCACGAGGGGAATAGCTACCAGTGCTGGTGCACTGTTTACACTGGCACTTTACAGCACTGAAACTTTCAGCGCTCAGGGGGGTGTTTTTTCACATCCCTGAACGAGAAATTTGCAGTGCTGTAAAGTGCCAGTATAGACAAGCCCTAAGAGAAGACTGGTTTGAGTCTCTTTCTCCTTCCTTTGTCCCACCATTCCCTGCGAACGTTTCCAGGGTGATCCTCCCCTTACAATCCAATTAGCACCCAGAACACAATAGCAGCATAGCAGGCTCAGAGAGGTGTTCATAGAATATCAGGGTTGGAAGGGACCTCAGGAGTCATCTAGTCCAACCCCCTGCTCAAAGCAGGACCAACACCAACTAAATCATCCCAGCCAGGGCTTTGTCAAGCCTGACCTTAAAAACTTCAAAAGAAGGAGATTCCACCACCTCCCTAGGTAACGCATTCCAGTGCTTCACCACCCTCCTAGTGGAAAAGTTTTTCCTAATATCCAACCTAAACCTCCTCAGGTGTTAAGTGGTCCATTCACCTCAATGAGATGCTCTTAGCTGAAAAAGCATACTCAGTGGAGCTGAATATAGCCCGAAACATTAGCTCTGAAACATCAACTGCTGCATTCATGTCAGTCAGTGTTCTTTTCTCCCCTTCCCACTGCTGGAGAGTTTCCAATTTGTGTCAAGCATTCCCAGTTTCAGCCATGTGTTCTTGGTGGCTGTTCTAAGCTCCCCACCCAGAGCGGCAGGGCTTCCACAGATCGTGGCTCACATGTTGGGATCAGGAGAGTCAGACCCCTATAGCTGGGCAGGGCCCACAGATCCTCGTTTACAGAGGGGGAGTAGGGAGACAGGCTTAGACACACACCCACCACCACCCGCAGAAAGGCAGGCTTCTCAGATCACAAGGAGAGCCAGGAAGAGGGACCATACCCCGTAGATGGTCCTGGGGCCCCCAGGTGCCTATTCTCCCCCCTATTCTCCCCCCGTCCTCCTGTCACCGCCAAGACCCCCATCCCAGTGTCCCACCCATTACCTGACCCTCCTCCTCCATTAATTGCCTTCCAAATCACCGCTCTTCCCCTCACTGCATCCCATCCCCCTCTCTCCCTATTCCCACCTGCTCTTCCACCACTAATCATGCTTCCCTCCCAGGGAAGTTACATGTTTGCACGTATAACTGATTTTCTTCTCAAAAAACAGTTTACTTACCTGCTGAATATTCTGCTGTATTCAGATTGCATTTCCCTAAAATAAACCCTTTGACAGATCGGAGCCCGTTTTCTTTTTATTTCAGAATTCTGTCCTGGGTTGGATTTGAATTCACAGTGCCTGGAAGCTATTCAGATTCAGAGTAGCAGCCGTGTTAGTCTGTATTCGCAAAAAGAAAAGGAGTACTTGTGGCACCTTAGAGACTAACCAATTTATTTGAGCATAAGCTTTCGTGAGCTACAGCTCACTGCATCTGATGAAGTGAGCTGTAGCTCACGAAAGCTTATGCTCAGATAAATTGGTTGGTCTCTAAGGTGCCACAAGTACTCCTTTTATTCAGATTCAGTGATTGGTACATTCTCCCCTGAGTCATTCAGGTCCTGTAATGTAGAGTTAATTTTCCAGATAGTTAGCCCCTCTCTCTCAGCACTTGCTCAGTGTAATTTGTTTGACATGCCATCAAGCATTTCGGAGGGTACCTCTCCTAACTGAAGAACTAAAGTCTTTAGCTAATAAGGTTATAATTTGATTCCCCCAGGGCTAGTGGGTGGCTAATTCTCAAGCACCTGAGACCCTGGTGTGATCTCAGCTCTGCTTTGACCTCTGTGAGCAAAAATTCATTGCTAGATATGTGAACGTTAAGAAAAGCTGTTTTTTGGGAGGGACTCTGTCTTGGGAATCCTGGATTCAAATGACCCCAAATTTGGGTTACTGACCAAACCCCACACTCCCACGTGGCACATAAAATTTCAAGGCAATCCAAGTAACCATGCAGACTGTAGAGCACTTCCAACAGCTGGACTTTAATCATTCCTAAAACTAGCAAAAATTACTGCACATATTTATGAAACAGCGTTTTTGAACAATTCTCTGTTTGTAGCAAATAAAAAAAGGATTTAGTCCTCAATGTGGACTATCCAAAAAAGGAAAAATATTTTAAATGCAGTCATTTCAGTTTCCCAATAGCAAAAGGAGCCTTAGGGTATGTCTACAATATGGAGACTATAGCAGTATCACTATGTCACCGTAGCTATGCCAACATAATGCTGTAGCATAGATTCAGCCTACATGGCAGATGGGGGTTTTTTCATTGGTATAGAAACTCCACATTCCAGAAAGACAATAGGTATGTCAGCAAACGTATTCTTCTGTAGACATAGCTGCATCTATAGGAGGGGAGGAGGGGTTAGGTCAGGTCATCATAGCTATTCTAAAGTGGTTGTGTGCCAGCATAAATGTAATCAGGGTCCCTGGTCTCATACAGTTTAACTCTTTTGCAGCATTAATTACATAAATTTATAAGGCCAGAAGGCACCATTGTGATTATCTGTGACATTATGCATAAGCTTCTCCCATGCTGAAGAGTAGCCTGTACTTGTGGGAGAGGTGGTGAATCAGGCAATCAAGGCTGGCCTGATGGGCAGTGCAATAAAATTATAGGGAAGATGAGGCTATGTTGTGAAGGGCTTTGTAGTTAAGAATAAAAGTTTGTGCTTGACACAGTGGAAGAGAACTGAGTCAAAGATGAATCGAATATTATGGGCTTGAGAGACAGAAAGGATGAGGGTACCATCTCTTCACTAATTTAGAGATGAGATGGGCAGGGGAGGGCCTCCAGGAAAAGATCAGGAGCTCTATTCTGACCATGTTAAGTTTCAGTTGATGGCTTGATGTCCATTAGGAGATTCCAGAAAAGGGGATGGAAACATTAGTTTAGATGGAAGGAGTTGGTCTGTGGTAAAGAGATAGATATGAGACATCAGTGTAAACTTAGGGACAAACAAATTTCTTAATTTCATAGAGATTAAAGTCAGGAGGGACAATTAGATCATCTAGTCTGACCTCCTGTATAGCACAGGTCATTAATTTTCACCCAGATACCTCTATATTAAGTCCAAAGCCTTTAGTTAGACCAAAGCATTTCAGTTCTCAGGAGACTAAAGTGTGTGCCACAGGGAGAGACCAAGGTGCCACCAGTGCCCATGGCCCCTGCAGTGACAGGAGATTGATTAGATGAGATATGCCCAGATGATCACAGCAGGTGAGCCATACTCCAAGCTGCAGAGACAAAAATACACATCTCTTCCCCAGATCCCTGCCAAACTGACCACGTGAAAATTCCTTTCCGACCCCAGATCTGACGATCAGTATCACCCTCAGCATGTGAGCAAGATACTAGTCAAGCATCTAGAAAGAGGATTCTCTATACCATCTTAGAGCACTGCCCACTCCATCTGGCTTCCATTACAGCTGTGGCCAATCTGATGCTTCAGAGGAAGGCAAAAAAAAATGGAGAGAGCAAGGGAGATTGAGAATATCTGGCCACTTGTGTACTGGTGGTGGGCCAGGGGAAGATACCTTCCTGACCAATGCTGGTGACCATCTGAAGCCATGAAGCATGAGATTTGATTATAGACATTATCTTAATGCAGAGCTGTAAGTGTTAATCCCCAAGGCCCATGAAGGGAGGGAATGAAGGGAATTCATAGATTCATTGTTTCCAAGGCCAGATGGGACCCCACAACTATCCAGCTCTCCCCAGCACTCAGAATCCAGAACTTCTCCCAGAAGCTGGATAAAAGTACATTTTTTAAAAATATATCTAGTTTAGTCTGAAAGGCTCCAAGCAATGCTGAATCCATCACCTCTGCTTGTAAACTGTTCCAATGTTTAATTAACCTCACAGTTAGGACATTTCATCTTAATTAAAGGTTGAATTTATGTAAACTCTACTTCCAGCCATTGCATCTTGTTATGGCTTTGTCAGCAAGGTTGCAAAACCCTCCACTATCATATCTTTTCCATGTATATAAGTACCAGAATTGCCATTCTAAATCAGACCCATAAAATCATAGAAGATGAGGGTTGGAAGAGACCTCAGGAGGTCATCTAATCCAACCTCTGCTCAAAGCAGGACCAACCCCAACTAAATCATCCCAGCCAGGGCTTTGTCAAGCCAGGCCTTAAAAAACCTCTAAGGATGGGGATTCCACCACATCCCTAGGTAACCTATTCCAGTGCTTCACCACTCTTCCAGTGAAATGGTTTTTCCTAATATCCAATCTAGACCTCCCACACTGCAACTTGAGACCATTAGTCCTTGTTCTGTAATCTGCTACCACTGAGAACAGCCTATCTCCATCCTCTTTGGAATCCCCCTTCAGGTAGTTGAAGGCTGCTATCAAATCCCCCCTCACTCTTCTCTTCTTCAGACTAAAGGTCTATCTAGACCAGTATCCTGCCTCTAACAATGGCCAGTATCATAGGCTTCCAAGGAGGGTGTAAAAACCCCACGCTAGCGGATATACCACCTGGACCAGGTGACTTTTTAAATTACTACTTTGTTCCAGTGCCATTTCTTCTAAATCCTCATGTGTCACCCAGGTTAAATGCCAGTATCTCATTTTATGCTTTACCTGTTAAAACACTGGACAGTAATCAGTCAAAAGCCTGTGTTTCAAAGTTGCAGTAACTCTAAAACAGGTAATGCTACTTTTTATGCAGGCAGTTTGGTCTGATGGCTAGAACAATCAGGAGACCAGGGTTGTATTTCCAGCTCTGCCATTCGGCTACTGGACAACTTGGGCAAGTCACTTCACCTCTCTGTTCTTCAGTTTCCCCATCTGTAAAATAGAGAGACCCAACTCTTATGTAATGTTGTTATAATTTTACCCACCTGTTCCTTCTTAAATAGTTGGTAACTAGGGATTTAAATATTCATATGAATCCATCCACCAGATTTCTATAATAGCAACTACTGAAGAATTTTTCTCACACTCAAGAATTTTCAGTCCTTCCAGTCCAGACTTTTAACATTGGTGTATACCACAGCAATTTAAAAATAGTTCTTTTCACATTCTGTGATACCTTAATTTGTTATGTTTGTGACACTTTGAGTCTGAGTTATGTCTGGTCTGTCCCCTGCAATTCGCTGCCTTTGCTCTAGTTAATTCCCTAGTGATATGCCTGTTGTTGTCACACTAAGTACTTCCTATCAGTGTTGATACATTTAATTGTGTAGAAGTATTTGGTTCTTTCATTTTGTGATCACAGCCTCTTTAATGCTACATAAGGCTGAGTCTACACATAGGTTTTTGTACCAATTTGAACTATTTTGGTTCGGGGTGTGCCTTTTATAATAAACCTAGGGAAATCGGCATTCATCATGGTGTGGATGCAGTTGTATTAGTATGAAGGTGCTTATACTGGTAGAGTTTATTTCCGTACCTGTACAGGAGTAAGCTACATTGATATACCTGGTACGCCAGGGACTTGTATGGCTTTATACTGGCTTCCAACAGATCGTAGTTATACTAGCACAAAATCCATGTAGTCAGGCTCTAAATTTGGAAGTGTATTTTCAAGATTACAAACTTCCTTCCATCGCAGCTGCCACTTGCAGTTTATGCACAGGAAGGAAAACTCTCCCTTCAGGAGGGAAGGAAAATTTAGCACATCCTTTGAAGATCACAATAACTGTTTTTTCACTCTGGTTATCATAGTTACCAGAGTTGGATTATACATCTAGAGGGAAAGTGCTCTGGTTGAATCTCCTGTTCACTGTTCAGGAGTTTGCTTTATAAATGTCTTTTATACATAAATATTTCCTTTCAGAAGTATCTGTACCTAATCTACTCAAGATTTCCCTCTGCCAGTTTTTTTGTAAAATAGATTATAATGTTTTAAATACACACACCAACAATCAAACATGAGAAACTCTCCTGATAAATTTTAATGAGATATATTTCTTTATACAGAGCTAAACAAAAACTATATAAAATTCAAGGGGCATAATTCATAGATTTTTAAGGCCAAAAAAGAACTCTGATGATGATTTTTGTCTGTTCTCCTGCATTACATATGCCTGAGAATTTCACCCAGTGATCCCTGCGCAAAGCCTATAACTTCCGGTTGACATAGTGCTTATTTTTTAGATATCCAGTTGTGATTAAAGACTCCAAGTGATTAAGAATCTACCACATCCTTTGATAAATTGTTCCAGTGTTTGATTACTCTCACCATTAAAAATGTATGACTTATTTTTAGATTGCATTTATCTAGCTATTGCTTCCAGCCTTTGGATCGTGTTATGCTTGCTAGACAAGAGAGCCCTTTACAATCAGAAATCCTCTTCCTATGCGTGGTACCTCTTAATGTTTTTTTTTTTTTTAAATAAGCTAAATAGATTGAGCTTCTTTAGGTTCTCACTGTAAAGCATGTTTTCTAGACCTTAAATCATTCTTGTAGCTTCTGTGGACACCATAATGGGCCACAATATTCCAGTAACAGTCTCACTAATTCTGTATGCAGTGGTAATAACAGCTTGATATTTTTTAGCTCAGTGTTCGACTCTCATATATCCAACTGTCAGATATGCCGTTAACCATCATGTTTCACTGGGAGCTCACATTCAGTTGGTTTCCACTATGGCCCCTAAGTCCTTTTTAGAGTCTCTGCATTTCAGGATAGTCTTCCATCCTAAAAGTGTGACCTAACTTCTTGGTTCCTAGATGTGTGACTTACATTAACCTGTACTAATTCAGTTCACGTTGCTGTGTAGAACTGACTCATTCTTATTGCTTACCACTCCACCAATTTTTGTCATCTGCAAACTTTTCTGGCAAGGAATTTATATTTTCTTCCCTATCATTGATAAAGTTTTCAAATAGAAGTGGACCAAGAACACATCCTTGTAAGACCCCAATAGAAATGTACCCATTGCATGACTGTTCCCCATATGCTATTACCTTTTGAGATGTATCAGCTAGCTATTTTTAAATCCATTGACTGTGATGCATTGATTTTTGTATAGTGCTAAGCTAAAACTATATAAAATTCCACATTTAAAGGCTGTTTTCTTACTGAGAAAATTTTATGCCATATTTTAAGTCCTTTTCAGAACACAACCTTAACTGTGGTGTTGTATTCAGTGCCTCTATAATAGGTTTTGCAGATAAAGAAATCTATCCCTACAATATGTATGTAGTACCGTAGTAGATTAAACAAATCTAACAGGGTGTCTAAAAATATGCTTCAACCTGAGATTTAATGCATTTTGCCATGAATCAATGCCTACTGATCTCATGGTGGAGAGGAAATGCCCTTGAAAGACTGTTAAATAGAAGGTTGCACAGTTAGATTTTAATGCACACAAAGTACTTTGACCTATGTTTTTAATGTGAATTTTCACCCCCACTAGGTTCCAAGCGTTCCTCCCATAGCAATGCTTATTTCTATGGCTTCTTCAAGAATAAGCGGATAGTGTTGTTTGACACCCTCCTGGAAGATTACTGTGCACTGAACAAAGAACACTCAGAGGGAGAAGATGGTGAAGATGATGACACAAAGTCCAAAGTCAAAGTGAGCTTCATTTTTGTTCTCCTGTCATGTAGTTTTCCTGATCCCCCAGCGAGATTCTCCCTTACATCTTCTCCATATTCTGTTGTAGGATTGTGAAACTGTAAGAACAAAACCTTGAAAGCGTTTGAAACTTCATGATTTATTTACAAAAGAATCTCTGAGACACTGGTACAAATGCACCTTCCAAGGCTGTGGATGGGTGCAACACCAGGAGCTCAAGAATCTTGGCTAGAGGTTCCTAAAAACCTCTTGAGAGCTCTGCTGGCCTCTCTTTCCACCTTAGAAGTTCTGGGTTCTACCTTCCTATCCATTTCTTGCCTCGTTAGACCTTGATATATCCCTCACCTGTATCTGTCTTCAGCTGGAGACCTTATAAATTTACTTCTCTCCCCATTCAAAAATCTTTTCCAGGCAGTCAGCAGCATGTTTTCCTATCCAGTCTTGAGGGACTGGCAAAAAGATTCCTGACTTCAATTCCGGAAGAGCCTTCAGGGAGCAGAGTTGGACAGTGCTGGTCTCCTGGTTATATTTCAGCTGTGGAGTGAGAAACAGACCTGTTCTGCAGAACAAAGTCTGCATCCTGAGAAAGTCTGGATAGCAAATGTAATCCACCAAACTGAATTTGTAAAACCCACTTGAACCAAAAAAGTGGATTTCAGTCTGCCCCAGTTATAAAGGTTTTGGGGAAATAGTTCAGACTTGAACTGTTTGGAAGAACACATTTAAATGTCTCCAAATGATGTGTTCTTCAGTAGAATAAGCAAATTTGTTTTACAAAGACTGATTGTACAGTAATAACTTTCTCCACCATCCTGTATGTCAGTCTGGACAGTGTCCTACCAGCAGAGAGAGGACAGGACAAAACAAAATCTAGGACATCCTCAGCATTATGAAGGTTTCAGAGTAACAGCCGTGTTAGTCTGTATTCGCAAAAAGAAAAGGAGTACTTGTGGCACCTTAGAGACTAACCAATTTATTTGAGCATAAGCTTTCGTGAGCTACAGCTCACTTCATCGGATGCATACTGTGGAAAGTACAGAAGATCTTTTTATACACATAAACCATGAAAAAATGGGTGTTTACCACTACAGAAGGTTTTCTCTCCCCCCACCCCACTCTCCTGCTGGTAATAGCTTATCTAAAGTGATCACTCTCCTTACAATGTGTATGATAATCAAGTTGGGCCATTTCCAGCACATTATGAAGGTAGCTGGCTCAGCAGAGTTTTCTTCCAAGCAGCAGACAGTCCTTTCTCTGTTCACTAGAAAAATTCTTGGAGGATAGATCCATCAATGGCTATTAGCTAGGATGGGCAGGGAAGGTGTCCCTAGCTTCTGTTTGCCAGAAGTTGGTAGTGGGCGACAGAGGATGGATCACTTGATGATTACCTATTCTGTTCATTCCCTCTGGGGCACCTGGCATTGGCCACTGTCAGAAGACAGGATACTGGGCTAGATGGACCTTTGGTCTGACCCAGCATGGCTGTTCTTATGTTCTTACCCGAACAAGAATTTTCCTCAATCTTTTCTTTTTGCTTCTGTCTCCTCTGTTGAGCACTCTGGGTAGGACAGTGCACTATCTCTGTGTGTTTGGCTTCCTTTTAAATAATGTCTCCTGGTTTTCAATAGCTCGTTTTGTTGTCTCCTTGCCTGGAGACCAGAATTTTTATTTTAGAGGTATATTAAGGCCCCCAGACATAGCAAATAAGACCAAACAGATAAAGCTCAATGGTTATTCATTATATTTTTAATTTAACTCATTCAGTTCCATTATAAGTGGAGAGACATTATGAAAGTTCAGTATAAAAGTGTCTCTATGTTGATCAGACCATCTGCTGGTAGGTAAGATTATGTAGTATTGTTCAAAAGTTTCTAGCTTCATTAATGGTTATTAGGCACAGTAAATGGCTTCTCGAGTTCAGCTCTTATGACTGAGTTCCTATAAAAAAGGGGTAGAATATTACAAGAGGTTAGTTTTTACTTGTATTCCTCTGCTTAAAAGAGGAAAATAACTGCTTTCTGAGCTGGCATACTGTGGAGTTTGGAGAAAACAGATCAGCAGGCAGGAAATTGGTTAACCGTGTTATGTGAGATGTTTGAGATTTTTCTCTCGTTTTGCACAGAATAAGAAGCAAGGATGCAAAAATGAAGAAGTTTTGGCAGTGCTTGGCCATGAACTGGGTCACTGGAAGCTAGGTCACACTATCAAAAATATTGTCATCAGCCAGGTAAATAGTAGTATATTGATGGTATTCCTGGAGCATTTTTTCAATTACTAGGTTCAACAATCTAAAATTGTCACACTCCATGATTCACACACAATCATGCTGCCTCCAGCAAATGAAGGGGAGCTCTGTGGCATCCATTGGGCCATTCAGATTTCCTTGTGTCCAATGTCCTACACTAGCATCTCCGTAGCTATTTGGGGACGGTATTGTAAACCCATGGCCAAGTGCCCAAGTCAGCACTTTACTCCTGTCTAATTTGTCTGGCTCCCCTACTTCTTTCTGAATCTGAAGCAGGATCAATGCCTGTTTACAGTTCTCATCTAGGGTTCTGCATCCTGCATGCAACTCCTCTGCCCGGCACATCCAGTCACACCCTCAGGGAACACACACCTTAGTACAGTCCAAACAAAGGGAGACAACATCCAACGTTTTAGTCCTCCTCTTGCTACAAAACATCCTCCTACCCCCCAAAGTCTCAGCTTCTCTCATGTTCCCCAAATCGTTCCTCGAATACATCTTTTTGAAGTTCTGGATTCCCTGAGAAGGGTGTGTGTGGTGCATCTTCCATCATGCTCTAGTAGAAGGGTGCTCTACTCCCTTCTACTTGGGCAGTAGAGCACTTCCTCCAGGTTCCCAAAATGAGGTGATTCTTTGGAGAGGCTGCAATGAAAGGGCCGCCCCAACATTCTGAGGTGAAGTTGTTATCCTTTCTTGGAACCAGCCAAGGAATAACCACAAACAAAGGTCGAATTGAAGTAGTACTGAGGGCTGATTTATTGCTTGCTTCCCTTATTTGCGCAATTATACTCACACACACATTCCATGCGTACTGGTGAGAGGCTGCAGACACCGGTGTTGCTTTTGATCTTAGGTGACTGAGACTGGCCAGGTTCCAGCTTCCCAGAGATCAAACCACTAGGCGACAAGAGTCCCCTTCGGGTCTGCAGGAGGTAGGGTGACCAGACAGCAAGTGTGAAAAATTGGGACAGGGGGTGGGGGGTAATAGGAGCCTATATAAAAAAAAAGTCCTAAAAATCGGGACTGTCCCTATAAAATCGGGACATCTGGTCACCCTAGCGGGAGGGCTCTGTTGCTTCTGGTCTGGTCCTGAGTTTTTGCTGTTGTGGGTTACATCTCTCTGACCACTACTGCCATAGGTTTATATACAGTCCCATATGCACCTTGATTATCCTTACACGGTAATATTTCGGGTTAAGCCTTGAGATTGGTTTCTTATACTCATATTATCTCACTCACTCCTTACATATTGATTACATATTCATAAGCATGAATACAATTAGTAGTATAGCTTTAAGCAAGCCCCTCACATCAGCGAGGACTTCCTTTGTTGTTTGTGGTTCAGACAGAAAACTGCAAACGTCACTTTAAGAGCAAGGTGAAGCTGGCATAACAGGAAGTCTACACAGAACATTTAAAAAAGCAGATGCGGGGGGGGCCATGGGCTGCCCCTCCTCCCCATGGAGCAGGAGCTGCTCCTGCCTGGCAGAGACCAAGCCATGGACGGGGCCGTGTCCGGCTACAAGGTCTGACAAAATCAGTTTACTTATGCAAACCAGTCTGGACAATGCACGAGAGCTAGAGAAACATTCCCCGAATCTCCCTTGTGCTCCAGCATTATCTAGTTCCAACAGTTTTCTGTCTCCATAGAGGATATCCAGTATTCCGCTCTAAACTGCTGTTGATTACCAGTGTCGATCTCTTTCCTTCAGTCGCTCTTGGTGCTGGAAAAATCTTTGAAGATCCCAACAATAACCCTATCCTGAGTTCCCTTCCCAGCATTCGGGAATCATCCCTTAATCCATCAAATTTGCTCATGTTTTCTCCCTGGCAGTCTAAATGACAGTTTTCGAGCGTTCTTTGGTATTGTCTCCTGTCCCATCCAAGGGGACAGCACACTGGCTGCTTTCTTTATCTTGGTCACTGCAGATGTTCCACATTAAGATGTCACTGTCGGGTTGCCATTTGGGATCAGTCTCCATTTCTTCCTTTCAGGAATTTTATTTTTATCCACACAGCTAAAACTGTTACCCAGGTATTCATCATCTCCACCTTGACTGTTGTAACTTTTTTCTCTCGCTTCTTTATGTAACAGGATCCCCAGGGTGCAGCCTGGGACTGTGGGACTGCTGTGCTCCTTTATCTCTCCAGTCTGGGCTATCTCTCACAATGCCTTGCTAGTGACAAGCAGCAAACCCCTCCAGGCCCTGATATTGCTCAGCACAACAGCATGTGGAGTCCCACACCCAGCTAGATTGCATGAATGCTCCCAGAGTCACTCATGGATCGCACAGGGAAAGGCACCAGCCAAATCCGCCCTGAATTCCCAGCCTTGTACCTGAGGAATATGCCATCTTGCACTGTTCTTCAGGCAAACTCACTGGTAAAAATAAACAGTTAAACAAATTAAGTGATTATAAGTGATAGGCAAAAAGTCAGAGCTAGTTACCAAAAGAAAATATAAGCATGCAGTCTAAATTCTCAACCCTATTAGACTGGGTAACATCTATAGAATCATAGAATATCAGGGTTGGAAGGGACCTTAGGAGGTCATGTAGTCCAACCCCCTGCTCAAAGCCGGACCAATCCCCAACTAAATCATCCCAACCAGGGCTTTGTCAAGCCTGACCTTAAAAAGCTCAAAGGAAGGAGATTCCACCACCTCCCTAGGTAACGCATTCCAATGCTTCACCACCCTCCTAGCGGAAAAGTTTTTCCTAATATCCAACCTAAACCTCCCCCACTGCAACTTGAGACCATTACTCCTTGTTCTGTCATCTGCTACCACTGACAACAGTCTAGATCCATCCTCTTTGGAACCCGCTTTCAGGTAGTTGAAAGCAGCTATCAAATCCCCCCTCATTCTTCTCTTCCGTAGACTAAACAATCCCAGCTCCCTCAGCCTCTCCTCATAAGTCATGTGTTCCAGACCCCTAATCATTTTTGTTGCCCTCCGCTGGACGCTTTCTTAATTTTTCCACATCCTTCTTGTAGTGTGGGGCCCAAAACTGGACACAGTACTCTGGATGAGGCTTCACCAATGTCGAATAGAGGGGAACGATCACGTCCCTCAATCTGCTGGCAATGCCCCTACTTATACAGCCCAAAATGCCGTTAGCCTTCTGAGCAACAAGGGCACACTGTTGACTCATATCCAGCGTCTTGTCCACTGTAACCCCTAGGTCCTTTTCTGTAGAACTGCTGCCTAGCCATTCGGTCCCTAGTCTGTAGCAGTGCATGGGATTCTTCCATCCTAAGTGCAGGACTCTGCACTTGTCTTTGTTGAACCTCATCAGATTTCTTTTGGCCCAGGCCTCTAATTTGTCTAGGTCCCTCTGTATCATATTCCTACCCTCCAGCGTATCTACCACTCCTCCCAGTTTAATGTCATCTGCAAACTTGCTGAGGGTGCAGTCCATGCCATTTTCCAGATCATTAATGAAGATATTGAACAAAAACGGCCCCAGGACCGACCATTGAGGCACTCCACTTGATACCAGCTGCCAACTAGATATGGAGCCATTGATCACTGCTCGTTGAGCCCGACGATCTAGCCAGCTTTCTATCCACCTTATAGTCCATTCATCCAGCCCATACTTCTTTAACTTGCTGGCAAGAATACTGTGCGAGACGGTATCAAAAGCTTTGCTAAAGTCAAGGAATAACACGTCCAGTGCTTTCCCCTCATCCACAGAGCTAGTTATCTCATCATAGAAGGCAATTAGATTAGTCAGGCATGACTTGCCCTTGGTGAATCCACGCTGGCTGTTCCTGATCACTTTCCTCTCCTCTAAGTGCTTCAGAATTGATTCCTTGAGAACCTGCTGCATGATTTTTCCAGGGATTGAGGTGAGGTTGACTGGCCTGTAGTTCCCCGGATCCTCCACCTTCCCTTTTTTAAAGATGGGCACTCCATTAGCCTTTTTCCAGTCGTTCGGGACCTCCCCCGATTGCCATGAGTTTTCAAAGATAATGGCCAATGGCTCTGCAATCACATCCGCCAACTCCTTTAGCACTCTCGGATGCAGCGCATCCGGCCCCCTGGACTTGTGCTCGTCCAGCTTTTCTAAATAGTCCCGAACCACTTCTTTCTCCACAGAAGGCTGGCCGTCTCCTTCCCATGCTGTGCTGCCCAGTGCAGTAGTCTGGGAGCTGACCTTGTTCGTGAAGACAGGCAAAAAAAGCATTGAGTACCTTAGCTTTTTCCACATCCTCTGTCACTAGGTTGCCTCCCTCATTCAGTAAGGGGCCCATACTTTCCTTGACTTTCTTCTTATTGCTAACATACCTGAAAAGAAAAGGAGTACTTGTGGCACCTTAGAGACTAACAGCTGTAGCTCACGAAAGCTTATGCTCTAATAAATTTGTTAGTCTCTAAAGTGCCACAAGTACTCCTTTTCTTTTTACGGATACAGACTAACACGGCTGCTACTCTGAAACCTGTCAACATACGTGAAGAAACCCTTCTTGTTACTCTTAACATCTCTTGCTAGCTGCAACTGCAGGTGTGATTTGGCCTTCCTGATTTCACTCCTGCATGCCTAACCAATATTTTTATACTCCTTGCTGGTCATTTGTCCAACCTTCCACTTCTTGTAAGCTTCTTTTTTGTATTTAAAATTAGCAAGGATTTCACTGTTAAGCCAAGCTGGTCACCTGCCATATTTACTATTCTTTCTACCCATCGGATGGTTTGTTCCTGTAACCTCAATAAGGATTCTTTAAAATACAGCCAGCTCTCCTGGACTCCTTTCCCCCTCATGTTATTCTCCCAGGGGATCCTGCCCATCAGTTCCCTGAGGGAGTCAAAGTCTGCTTTTCTGAAGTCCAGGATCCGTATTCTGCTGCTCTCCTTTCTTCCTTATGTCAGGATCCTGAACTAGACCATCTCATGGTCACTGCCTCCCAGGTTCCCCTCCACTTTTGCTTCCCCTACTAATTCTTCCCGGTTTGTGATCAGCAGGTCAAGAGGAGCTCTGCCCCTAGTTGGTTCCTCCAGGACTTGCACCAGGAAATTGTCCCCTACACTTTCCAAAAACTTCTTGGATTGTCTGTGCACCGCTGTATTGCTCTCCCAGCAGATATCAGGGTGATTGAAGTCTCCCATGAGAACCAGGGCTTGCAATCTAGTAACTTCCGTTAGTTGCCGGAAGAAAGCCTTGTCTTCCTCATCCCCCTGGTCCGGTGGTCTATAGCAGACATCACCCTTGTTGCTCACACTTCTAAACTTAATCCAGAGACTCTCAGGTTTTTCTGCAGTTTCATACCGGAGCTCTGAGCAGTCATACTGCTCTCTTACATACAGTGCAACTCCCCCTGCTTTTCTGCCCTGCCTGTCCTTCCTGAACAGTTTATATCCATCCATGACAGTACTCCGGTCATGTGAGTTATCCCACCAAGTCTCTGTTATTGCAATCACATCATAATTCCTTGACTGTGCCAGGACTTCCAGTTCTCCCTGCTTGTTTCCCAGGCTTCTTGAATTCTTGCATCTAGATCAGGGGTCAGCAACCTTTCAGAAGTGGTGCGCCGAGTCTTCATTTATTAACTCTAATTTAAGGTTTCCCATGCCAGTAATACATTTTAACGTTTTTAGAAGGTCTCTTTCTATAAGTCTATAATATATAACTAAACTATTGTATGTAAAGAAGGTTTTTAAAATGTTTAAGAAGCTTCATATAAAATTAAATTAAAATGCAGAGCCACCCGGACTGGTGGCCAGGACCCGGGCAGTATGAGTGCCACTTAAAATCAGCTCACCTGCCGCCTTTGGCACACGTGCCATACGTTGCCTACCCCTGATCTAGATTAGGCAGTTTTTCTCACCCCATTGGATATTGCAGTCCTTAATATACAGTCCTTAAACTTGGGCCAGTCTCCACTGTCGGACTCTTCAGTTTTCTCAGTGTCCTTGTTGCTTGAAGCATAGATGGGGGAAGAAGAAAGACCCAGCACAGGGCCCCTGTGTTCTGTTTTATACCCTCCATCCCATGTGCTTGGAAGACAAAAGTCCAGGCATGTCTGGTAGGCATTGCTGAGTCCCCAAGCAAGGTTGAGCAATTCCCCTGGTGTGGTCTTATGCAGATGAATCATTGAATTGTAACTCCCTTGCTGGACTATGGCTATTGATGGTTGTTTGTGGCACCCGCCCGGGCATTGGTTACATTCCTTGCTGTTGTCTCTGGGGAGCTAGTATCTGGCCGATTCCCCAACTTACAGCATGTTTTACTGACAACCATACAACACAATCTCATAACTTCATATGCACTAATGATATACATATTTAGACAGAACAGTGACTTTCACCAGATCATAACCTTTCCCCTGATATCTTACATGGCATGCTTTATATGCAAGATCACAATTATATATAAATGAGGAATATGGGGGTTACAGGACACTCCCCCAAGGTATAGAATGTCACACTTTAACATCCATGTTGCTCCCTACCTGCCCAAATTCGGCTGCTAAGATCATCCTGTTGGACCATTGCTTGGACTGTATCACCTCCCTCTTTCAATCTGTCCACTGGTTCTCCCATTTCACTGCATTAAGTTCAAACTTCTTGACCTGCTCTTCAAGAACCTTCACAAATCTGTCCCTCCCTACGTCTTCTCCACTCTTTCTTACAACAAGCCCCTCACCTCTTCTGCACTGTCAGTTTTTCATGCAAACATCTCTGTGCCTTCTGGCATGCTGCCCATTAGACACATAACACTTACTCTGAACAGATCTATAAAGTTGCCACAGAATCCTGCTTTAGAAATTTTCACAGGAACTGCCTGTGTCTGTATATTACCATCATGTCTGTATAAAGCCAGCCTAGTCGTTGGCAGAGAGGCATAATGGACAGACTTTATTCATAATTACACACAGAAAACTACATTAAAAGAACATTATTAAGGTTGCAAAGTCAGGTACTTGAAAGTTAGGAAATGTCAGAAATAAGTTGCCTGTGAACCCTTAATTTGGGCCCTTGTGCATATGCATTATGATACAGTGTTTAATTACATGATCAGTTTTTTCAGCAGAACCCCTGCTTTTGAGCACCTCTGTAATAAGCATTTAAGCAATAATCTTGTGGATAGCTGAAAGGGTCATATTAATGGGAATATTTTGCTTCCTCTCTTTCTAGATGAACTCCTTCCTCTGCTTCTTTTTGTTTGCAGTATTAATTGGTCAGAAAGAACTCTTCGCTGCATTTGGTTTCTATGAGACTCAGCCCACCCTGATAGGACTGATGATTATTTTCCAATTCATTTTTTCACCTTATAATGAGGTAAAAGTTAGCTTTGTGAAATGGCCTCTTAAAAAGATATACATTTGAATATCATAGTTTGCTAATTTGTTGTTATTTCAGGGAATAGTTTGAGGTTTCTGATGACTAGTTTGTTATTTCTCTTTGATTTATTCAGGTTAGTGATTTGTCATGGTAAATTGCGATAAGCCTCACAATTTCTGACTGCAGTGTGTAAAGCACTACTGCAATGCAAATAATAAATAAGCGATCCCGCTGGTCAAAGTGAAAAAAGGAAAATCATGAATTTTTAGAAAATCATGAATTTTTAGTAAAAATCCCAATGCACAGGTTGCATTATTCAAAATAGCCTGTTTTTATTTTCGGTAAAAATAATTTACAATAATTTCACATTTAATTAATAGTTAAGACTATTTTAAAATTGCTAAATTTGCTGGTGCCCATCATTGGAGCCTTGCAGCACCTACTCCATTCCTGACTCAATCCCATGACTACCTGGCAAAGCACTAGCGCTTTAAAGAGTTCCTGCTGTCTTAGTTTCCCCTGCATCCCAGTCTCTCACTTGGTAGCTGTGTAGGTCTAGCTGTTACTATTGCATCCATCTAGCCACACACACCCACAAAACGTCAAGCCAGGGTTATTTTTTTAAATTGAAAGTCATGGAATCTATGACTCCTGTGACAATCAGTACAGAAATGCAGTTTTACTGATTTTGTTTTCTGAAATTTGAGGGCTGTTGCAAGAAAATGTTCTCTGGTAAAATGGCTGCTGGATGCTTTTTGTTTGTCCCATCCTTTGTTTTTTTCTCTCTCAATTTTTACTTATAGTCAATGAGTTATGTTGTTTTCTGTTTAGCCTTTAAGGCCAGAAGGGACCATCATGATCATATACTCTGACCTGCACATTTTGGCCACAGAACCTCACCCACCCACTCCTCTGGTAGGCCCATAACCTCTGGCTGAGTTAGTGAAGTCCTCAAATCTTGATTTAAAGACTTCATGTTACAGAGAATCCACCATTTACGATAGTTCAAATCAGTAAGTGACCCATGCTGCAGAAGAAGGTGAAAACGCTCCAGAGTCTCTTCCAATCTAACTAGGGGAAAATTCCCTCCTGACCCCAAATCTGGCCATCAGTTAGACCCTGAGCATGTGGGCAAGACCCACCAACCAGATACCTAGGAGTAACTCAGAGCTCTCCCCTTCTAGTGTCCCATCTCTGGCTGTTGGAGATATTTGTTTGTTGCATGGTCATTTCTCTGCAGAGTACTGTATTTGCAGACACCAGAATGAAGTAAGATACAATAGCTGCAAAAGCAGTCAGAACTTGTAACTCCCTACATTCCTGCCTCACTTCCTACTATCCCCTTGGCCTGTCTCTCCCCTAGTGTGGGGGGAAAGGCAACAGGGCAGTGAAGTTTTAAATTGCCTCTTTCCTCCACCCCCACAAGCCCTACTGACTTCTCTTGCTACTTTCAGCTCCCACTTTGCATTAAAATGACCTTAAGAATATCAGTGTTTATATTATGTAATGTTAGTGAGAGTGGCCTCTGGATCACAAACTGTATTTGGAAAGGCAGCCAGGTTCATGGGGTTGGAAATGGTGGAGGAGTTTTTTCTAACAGTAAATATAATCAAAATATATATAGAGATTCCAACGGCATGTAAATATATTCATCTCAGAACAAAGAATGTAGGCTTTGCCCAAACAGTGACTCTGAAAAAGCTTTGGTGGTTATGGTGGATAATCAACTGAACATGAGCTCCCAGTGCAATCATGTTATGCGTTTGTCTGCTAGATAAGAGTCCATTATCAAATATTTGTTCCCCAGCTAGGTACTTGCAAAGAGGGTGTTAATATCCTTTTCTCTGTTCATCTCACCTCTTCGCTGTGAACTAGCTGTCCTGAAACAGGCAAATCCATGAAAGTAGCTGAGACCCTGCAGGCATCCAAGAAATCTCTTCATGCAGAATATGCCAAAAACTGGTTTAAATTCAGTGACTGGGTACAGTGCAAAAAACATCAACCCAAAATTCGCAAAAATCCTTGCATTAGAATGGCTGGAAGAACGGCTGGCCGTACACTTGAAACTGCTTTCCAGGAACAGCCCTCAGCAATCTCTATTTAATAATAGGAGCGTAAGTGAATTTTTCTTCTTCATCCCAAGTGCTTTCTGAGAGAGTCATCTCTGATTAATCTTCAGGAAATACTGAGCGACACAGTGAAACCTCATCATAGATACAATTGCCATACTACTAATCAGACCTTTGTCACTGATTTTGCACTTTCTTTGTGTCAAAGTAGCCTTTATGATGGCTATAACTTATGCATGTAGTGTCTGAAGTGGGCAACTTTTCTCTGAAATCGCAATATATTGTGCTGTTCTTTGTATCAGTCCAGACTTTACCCCCAAAGTAAGTTCTTTGAGTCATGGTATCTGTCTATTCCACATGTGGGTGTGCATGCACACCATGCACGCAAATCCAGAAATTCTTCAGAATCAGTGTCCGTTGACCCACACGTGCACAGTAGCTCCCCTCATGCTCTTAACTGAGGGTGTAAGAGGCAGTGCGGATTGATGCCTCTCTAGTTCCTTCTTACTGCCACATGGCCTGAGTCAGAAACATGTCCTCCTCCATTCTGTGCATAACCTCTAAAGTAGAAAGTATTTGTAAATAGTTTTATCTCTTAACTTAGCAGTTTACATTTGTAGTTACTATAGCGTCGTTTTTCCTCCCCTGGTTGAGGGAAATTCAAGAATTGCATCTCCTGCCCTTGTTCCTTCTCCATCTGTGATGAACATCAACGGTGCTTGTACTGTCTGGGTGAGGCGTACAACTTTGCTAAGTGCAATATCTCTTGAGCCTTTCCACCCAGAACTCGAGAAGTCTAGGAGCTTCACCTAAGAGAGGTTTCAGAGTAGCAGCCGTGTTAGTCTGTATTCGCAAAAAGAAAAGGAGTACTTGTGGCACCTTAGAGACTAACAAATTTATTTGAGCATAAGCTTTCATGAGCTACAGCTCACTTCATCGGATGCAGTGAGCTGTAGCTCATGAAAGCTTATGCTCAAATAAATTTGTTAGTCTCTAAGGTGCCACAAGTACTCCTTTTTCTTTTTTCACCTAAGAAAGTACCTGATGGAGGAGGCTATGAAGCCCCACTCTGATCCGGGCCAGCGAGACCTCCCTCTCCATTGGTCTTAACTGACCAATAATGCCCCTCCAAGCATGTGCCTTGGAGCAGAGCCTCTAACGCTGAAGGCCCAGGGCTCCCCTTGAGAGTAGAAGACACTCTGATGGGCACAAGAATAGATCCCCACAGTGGACTGTCCATACGAAACACAATCCTTCCCTGAGCTGGTCCAAGTCAGGTAAGACATTGTGCTCAGAACCCATGGAACTGCCTCTGCCAAAGACCCCCTGGTTAGAGGGCAAGGCATGCAAAAGGAGAGATCCACCTTGTTCCCATGGTGACTGTGATACTGAAGCATAAGCACAAATGCTTGCCAATTCCATCTACGAGTGCCGATCCAGACCTGTCATCAACACCACCTTGTTTATCTAATGATCGTTCAGCTGCAACAGAGGAGTTGGGTCGTTCAGACATGGCTGCAGGAACTTCTTGGACCCCACGCTGTTCAGAGACTTACTTAACATCAGAGGATGTATTCCTCCCCTATCCACAGTCTCCACTCCTTTCTGACCCTGTCCTCCTGAGGGAGGTCTTTACTCCAGAGGAGGAATCTATACCAATGTCCGAGGAGCAGTTGCATCTCCAGCCATTAGGCAGGAATGCCCCAGTATCAATGGTACTGCCACTACTGATGGAACAGTCCTCGGAATCAGAGGAGATAGCTGTACCAGTATCTCCGTGGACGTACGGGATTCCCAACTACGGTAACTCCTCACCTTAAAGTCGTCCCGGTTAACGTTGTTACATTTGTGGAATGCTCCCTTATAACGTAGTTTGGCAGCTGCCTGCTTCGTCCACTGCTTGCAGAAAGAGCAGCCTTTTGGAACTAGCTGGTAGGGGCTTGGAACCAGGGTGGACCAGCAGCCCCCCATCAGCTCCCCGCTCCCCTAAGTTCCCTGTGCAACCGCTGCCCAGCAGGCTATCAATTGCCAGGCAGTTCAGCTGTCCCTCCCCCCACTGCCATATGCTGCTTCTGCCCTCTGCCTTGGAGCTTCTCCCAGGAACCTCCTGCTTGCTGTGCCGGGGGCGGGGTGGGAAGAGGGGTGCTAATGTCAGGGTGTCCCCCTCCTCCCACTCCTGTACCCCATCTCCATAGAGTGGGGACGGACGGACACGACAGGACACAGGATGGAGAAAGCTTGCTGGCAGCAGCTGCTGACTCAACTTGCTGATCTACTTAAAAAGCCTGTATACTTAGAGCGGTGTCAGCATACTTAAAGGGGCTGTGTGCATCTCTCTCTCTCACACACGTCTCTCTCTCTCTCTCTGCCATGCTGTCTCTCCTCCCTCCATTCATGCTGCCTTGTAGAGTATGAGGCTACATTAACAACAATGTGTTAACCCTTGAGGGCTTAGCTGAGTGCTAGGTTATCATTTAGCAGTAAGGCATTCCCTGGGAAATATCCCACCCTCTTCCACCTTCTGACTTCACCACCTCAACCAATCTTCACAATCGTCACTGCTGTGTACAGTATTAAATTGTTTATTTAAAACGTATACTGTGTGTGTGTGTGTGTGTGTGTATTTTGTCTGGCGAAAAAAAATTCCCTGGAATGTAACCCCCCATTTACATTAACTTTTATGGGGAAATTGGATTCACTTAACTTCGTTTTGCTTAAAGTAGCATTTTTCAGGAATATAACTACAACGTAAAGCGAGGAGTTACTGTACCGGTTGAGAAGCTATGCTCACCATCCCTCCAGCTATGACCCCCCGTAGTGACCGCTTGTACTCATTCCCTTAGGGTCCCCCACAACTGATGGGTCCCTCCTTCTGGCCTGATATGGCAGGCATCTGGGGCCTTCTCAGGAGTCGTACCACTCCTCTTCCTCTCACCAACTGGTTCTGTTGGTGAACGAGGAGGAAGAACCAGCAATGGTTCCAAGAGAGGCTTCTTCTTCATCTCCGGACAATGCAGTCACTCCTTCATCGCCTTCTCCGTCAGACGACTACCGACAGTACCAGGCGCTGTTACAGAGAGTCGCAAACAATCTACAGATTCCATTAGAGGAGGTTCAGAATCCTCAGCACTGGCTCCTGTACATCTTGCAACTGCAGGGACTGAATAAGGTGGCCCTTCCGCTTAACGAGGCTATACTAGAGGAAGCCAGAGCAACATGGCACACACTAGCATCCTGTGCCCTTACACTGAAAAGGGCCAAGAGATAATACTTTGTTCCTGTCAAAGGAGCTGTCTTTTTATTTTCCCATCCTACCCCAAACTCGTTGGCGGCCACAGAAGGAGCTCAATCAGGCGGCCACAGAAGGAGCTCAATCATACTACCAGAAATCCACCCCAGTAATAGATCTCCTGGGAAGGAAGATCTATGCAGGTCTGCAGTTTTATACTGTTAACTGCCACGCTTTGTTAACAAAATACGACATTTAATAACTACTCCAGGCATGCGGACTTCCAAGATAAACTTCCCATGGAAGACCGAGTCCAGTTTCAGTCTCTTTTGGATGAAGGCAAAGGTGGCCCTTCAGGCTGCAGTAGATTCTGCAGACACAATGTACAGAACTTTGGCCACAGGACTAGTCATGAGGAGGGACTTGTGGTTACAGTCATCAGGGTTTCCTAGAGAGGTCCTAAACACCATGCAAGATCTCCACTTCAATGAATCCAACCTTTTTAATAAGACAACTCCCTGCACTTACTAAAGGACTAAAGATCTACTCTGTATTCCCTCTGGATTTACACTACAGCCCCCAGGAAGAAACACTAGAGGCAGCCCTTTAGACCGAGGTCAACACCTTTTCATACACCCTATTACCAGTGTCCAGCTCAGCCTCTGCACCAGAGGATTCAGAGGCCCCGTTTCTTTGCTCCCTCTACTGCCATAGGCTCCAATCACTCCCAACTGCTGGCCAAGGGCCATTTTTGACATACAGGTCAGGACCTGTGTACCACCACAGATACCACCCACTTTTTCTCCTATCACCGTTAGGGGCTGTCTTATACAATTCGCCCACAACTGGAACAAGATCACCATAGACACTTGAGTCCTGGAGATTATCCATTAGTGATACTCCACAGAGTTTCTCTCCTTCCCTTCTCACAAATCCCCTTCAGGGACCACTCTCAAGAGTTGATTCTTTAAAGGGAGGCATATTCCCTCTTACATCAAGCGGCGATAGAGTGCATCCCACCTCAGTATCAAGGGAGAGGGTTATACCCACATATTCCCTAATTCCAAAAAAAGTCAGAGGAGGGAGATCTATCCTGGATGTCTGGCAACTCAACATCTTTATCCCAAAGCTGAAATTCCAGACGATTACATTATCATCTATAATCCCCTTTCTTCAGGAAGGGATGTGGTTCTTTGCATCTCTAGACATGAAGGATGTGTATTTCCATGTGTACATTCACACATCACACAGAAACTTCCTGCATTTTACAGTTAGCCAACAACCGTGTCAATTTCGGGTCCTCTCCTTTGGGCTTGCTACAGCTCCAAGGGTATTTATGAATGTTTTATCTGTGGTAGCAGCCCAGAGGAGGCGCCAGGGCTATTTGGTTTTTCCATACTTGGATGACTTAGGCCGGTTTCTTGTGTAACTTCTTGCACCCCTATGCATTTGAATAAATGAAGAAAAGTCCATAGTGTCACCCACAAGGACAATACATTTTAAAGGAGCAAGAGCATTCTTCCCTGCAGACAGATTTTACACAATGAGCAACCTGATTTCCTGCATCACCATGCACAGTGCACAGGTCTCTCTTTCTGTAGACCACATTGCCGTATGGACCTTTGTGATGCAGTTCGCCAGACTCCACTTGCGGTGTCTGCAAGCTTGGCTCCACTTGATTTACCAGTCAAACAGGGATCACATGGACTTCAAGGTGATTGTTCCCTTTAGCGTTATCACCTCCCTCGCTTGGTGATCAAACTCAGAAAAGGTCATGGTGGGGACTTCTTTCAGCTCTCCCACACTCAGGACCACCACTGTGACAGATGCCTCTCTCATTGGGTGGGGTGCTCATCGGGACTACCACCCTGCTTAGGGTACCTGAACCCCACAAGAGGCCAGGCTACATATAAACTTACTGGAACTGAGGGCAGTCTGCCTAGGGTGCAAGGCCTTCCTTCCCCTCATACGCTTGCTCCATGTACAGATAATGTTGGACGATATCATCACGGTGGTGTATATAAACAAACAGGGAGGAGCAAGATCTTGTCCCTTCTACTTTTAAGCTGTCAGACTTTTGAACTGGTGTGTCAGGAACCACATCATGATACAGGCTGCTTACCTCCTGGATATTCACAGCTCCCTTCCAGCAAACGAAGCAGAAGTTTCTCTACAGATCACAAATGGCAGATTCATGCACAGTCCTAACCGTGATATTTACACAGTGGGGTAAACAGAAACAGAAAGCTTTCTATATCTTGTTCCAGGGGAGCCATGGGTCATGACTCCCAGAGTGATGCTCTCCTACTTCTTGGATGGATGGCCCCAGATACACCTTTGCTTCCATCCCCCTACACCCACAAGTCATAGGGAAAGTACGCCACAACAAAGCCACCGTCATTCTCCTAACATCCTACTGGCCCAGACAGTTCTGGTTCACTGAACTTCTAATGATGTCCGCCCACGAATCTATCAGGATCTGCCCATTTCCTGATCTCCTAACCAAGAACTGGGGGAAAATCAAGCACCCCAACCCACGCTCACTTCACCTCACAGTCTGATGTTTGGATGGGCATTGGAAATAGAATGTTCATGCTCTGCCCCCATTCAGGAAACCCTTAACCAAAGTAGAAAAGACCCTGCTACCTAGCCAAATGGAGGCACTTTCTGGACTGGGCACAACTCCACCAATGTTTGCTAGGTACCATGGGCACTCCTATCCTTGAAGAATACATGTCTAGCTCTTAGTTCAGTGCAGGTACATCTAGCAGCAGTTAGTGCCTTCATCCCTCTGGAGAAGAGTTCCATCTTTACACACTCAACTCATATATTTATGAAGGGCTTTATCAGAACCTTCCCACTGACCCTTAAACCTACTCCTCAGTGGAATCTTAACCTTGTCCTGTCAACGCTCACCAGTCTACCCTTCGAACCTATGGCAACCTGTACCATAGCCTAACTGTCCATGAAGATGGCCATTCATAGTGAGCATTGCTTCGGCCAGGAGAGCCAGTGAGTTAGGAGCCATCATCGCACACCTTCCCTAGACGGCATTTCACAAAGAGATTGTTCTTCAAGTGCTTGTTCGTGTCCATTCCATGTTAGAGTGTATGTGTGCCGTGTGCACTGTTGCCAGAGATTTTTCCCTCACTGGTATCTGTTGGGCAGCCCTAGCACCCTCTGGAGCTACATGCTTGTGTGCCAGTATAAGGGGTGCTGCTGGCCCCATACCCTCTCAGTTCCTTCTTTCCTCCCGTGACGTTTGCTGGAATAACTCTTTTTGCTCCTGCAAGTCTTTCATCTGTGTTTCATTGGCAGTTATCATAGTTTAGCGTATATAGTTTTTTGTAATCAGTGTTAGTGTATATAGTTAGTTCCTATTGTCAAGGGACGACTGTGCCCCAGGGGCTGGGCATGCCGTGGTCCCTGGGCTTCAAACCTTGTGCCTCCTGTGGCAAACCTCTGCCCATGAGAGACCCGCACTCCAGCTTCTTAAATTGCTTGGGGGAAACTCATGTGAGGGACAAGTACCAGATCTGCCAGGACTTCAGACCCTGCACTGAAAAGGACAGAGACATTAGGCTGAAGGATATCCTCATAGAAGCTGCCCTCAGACTAGTCTCAGAGCCAAGCCGCTCCCATTTGGCACCAAGTACTTCAGCATTGGTGCGAAGCACTCCTCAGTGACGGAGCTCTTCCCAGAACGGTTCTTCATCTCTGGTGCCGAGGAAGAAGCAGAAGAAGCAGCGCACTGACAGAGGGCGCTTGTCGATACAGAAGAAAGACAAGCGGGGAGAAGGCAGCACAGTGAGACGCGTGCCAGGCCACTCTTCCACTCTTGGGCCCACAGTGGCACCGTCAATTCCGCATAGAGCGTTGAGTCTGGTCCGGGACCTTCTGCTGATATCTGGAAGCTGCCACGGTGCCAGCAATCTGATGGTTGAATCAATCCTGGAGGCTTTCCAAGCAGCTAGAGATCTTCTTTCTCTACTGGTCCTGTCAGCTCCAGTGCGACACCTGCTAACTCTTGTGACTGGAGGCAAGGGAGGGAACAAGGAGCATTGGGCTCCTTTCTCAGCACTGTGCACCTGGCACCCTCTAGGGTCAAGCCTTCCCTGATCCTGACATCCCAATCACCAGTCCGTCTCTGGAACCCCAGCACTGCATGGAGGCAGAAGCTACCGCTCCACTGTGGTTTCTGAGAGGACTCCTTTTCTGAGTCCGAAGGGGAACCTTATGTGCCGAAGCCCACCAGCTTATGTGCCACCAGACTTTGGTGCCGATCCCCCTACCAGCACGTCAGTGACTGATGCAGTAGCCTTACTGGAACCCCGGGGGGTTTCCCCCAGTATTGGGCCCCTCCCTCCCATTGTTCCTACTTGGTGGTTTCCGAGAGACAGGCTACTGCTCCCTCCTGCTCAGCAGTGGACCCCGACTCCGCTATTGACCCCAGTACCGACATCCAGGAGATCGCTCCAGCAGACATAGTTGAGGAAAAGGAAGGAGTGCCTCCTCTGGTGCAAGCCGACTCTTCATCCTCCCCAGATGAGGCTGTCATGGGACCCACTAGCCTGCTTCCACAGGATGACTTCAGGGTCCTTCAGGACCTTCTGAATGAAGCCATTTGCTGCGAAACTAGGTCTGGAAATTGAGGAGCTCAAAAAGTCATCACACGGCCTTATTGATATCCTGGCTGCAGCAGCTCCCTCCATGGTTGCTTTGCCCATCAGTGAGGTAGTGATATGACTGATCAAGGCCCTGTGGCAAACTCCTTCTTCTCTGTCCCCTACCTCAAAGAAGGCAGAGAAGAAGTATTATGTGCCAGCAAGCGGGTTCGAATACCTGTACTTGCATCCCCCCCAGGGGTCCCTGATGGTGTCTGAAGCAAACGAAAGGAACAGGCAGGGCCAGTTGAGCACTATCCCTAAGCAAAAAGACACCAAGAGACTAGCTCTTTTCTGAAGAAAGTTTATTCAACGGGTGGCCTTCAACTACGTATCTCCAACCAACAGACTTTGCTGGGGAGATACGATTTTAATCTGTGGAACTCCTTGCTCAAAGATTCAACAAAGCAGTTTGCTGTCCTCTTGGAGGAGGGTGAGAATGTGGCGTATATTTCTCTACAGGTGGCTCTGAATGCTGCCAACTTGGCAGCCAGGAAAGTGGCCTCCACTGTCACTATGAGGTGGTGTTCTTGGCTCCAGTCGTATGGCCTTCCTCATGAGGTTCAACAATCTATCCAGGACCTCCCCTTTGGAGGCTCCTCTCTTTTCTTGGATACAAGACTTCATGGCCTGAAGGACTCAAGGTCCACCCTATGTTCCTTAGCCCTGTAAGCTCCGTCAGCTTCCAGGAAGCAATTCAGGCCCCAGCACCCTCGTTAGTTTTTGGCACCTCCAAGACAGGAACCCTACAAAAGAAAAGGTGGAAGTTATAAATGGCAGCAACCCCACTCCCATCCACCTCAGCCTTCCATTTGGAGTCTCAGAGATGCAGTGGCAGGCCCAAGCAGGCCTTTTGAAGGTGTGCCCAAGGGCACTGTACTAGTCGCTGTTTCAGATCTGCCTCCCCTTTAATTTTTGGACTGTCTATCGCTCTTTAGCCCAGCATGGTCGTACATAACATCAGACCGTTGGGTCCTGAGTACAGTGACAGTCGGAATATCCTTCGGTTTTTATCCACCCCCTCATCCCTGTCTCTCTTCAGGGAGTCTTCTCACGAGCAACTCCTCATGCAGGAAGTGCAATCCCTCCTACATATGGGGGCTGTGGAGGAGATTCCCTCAAGGTCTGAAAGGGAAGGGGTTTTGCTCCTGGTATTTCCTAATCCCAAAGGCCAAAGGGGACCTCTGGCCCATCTTGGACTAGCGTTGCCTCAACACATATCTCAAGAAACTGAGGTTCCACATGGTCTCCCTGGCCTCCATCATTCCCTCCCTGGATCCAGGAGACTGATACACATCCCTCGATTTAAAGGATGCATACTTTCACATTTCTATCTTCCATGAGCAAAAGATTTCTCAGGTTTATAGTGGGTCAACGCCACTACCAATTCACCACTGTTCCATTTGGCCTATCGGCAGCTCCCTAGGTTTTCACAGTATGGATGGTGGTCATAGCAGCCTTCCTCAGGTGGCGAGGCATACAAGTCTACCCGTACCTTGACAACTGGCTGATCAATAGCATCTCCGCAGTCCAAGCCACCTTCCAAGCACTGGGGTTGTTAATAAAAAAGCAGAAGTCAACTCTTGTCCCAGTCCAGAGAACAGAATTTACTGAGGCAGTGCTCGACTTGACCCAAGCTAGGACCTTCCTGCTGAAGGCCCAATTCTGGACCATGTTGGACTTGATACTCAATGTCAGGGTGCACCCAATCATGACAGCTCGGATTTGCCTCAAGCTACTGGGTCACATGGTGGAATGCAGTTATGTGGTTCAGAATGCAGGGCTGTGCCTCAGGCCCCTCCAGATGTGGCTAGCATCAGTTTACTCCCCGAGCAGACACCACTTGGACTTAGTGCTCACAGTCCCTTCTCTGGTCCTCGCCTCGCTGGACTGGTGAAAAGAGCTGAGATCAGTAATAATGGGGGTGCCCTTTGTTACCCCTCAGCCATTGGTAACCTTAATCTCAGACATGCTGGACCTAGGGTGGGGAGCCCCCCTCAGTAACCTCAGGACTCAGAGCCTCTGGTTCCAAGAAGAACTCTCCCTGCACATAAATGTCAGGGAGCTCAGGGTGGTACTCTTAGCATGCCAAGTGTTCCTTCTCCAGATCTCAAGCAAGGTTAAAGTACAGCACGAGAAAGGCATACTGAGTGTCAAAAACTTCCAGAAAAGATTAAAGCCCATGAGACAAAGGCATTAGCTATTTATTAGACACCAAAAAATGTTGTCCCCCAAGTGGCAGCATAAACATCAATGGACTGGCCTTTCTTGAAGGAGAAAAAGTGTCATGTGTTTGTGTGTGTGATCAATCTGTTATCTATGCTGCAAAGGCATTAGGTTTTGTTTTTTCTCTTTAGTTATGTAGACGAATGGTTTTCAAACTGTGGGTTGCGACCCAGTACTGGGTCATGGAAAGTAAGGCATTGGGTCGTGGTGACTGGTCCGCACTGCCGCCTGGGCCGTTAAAAGTCCCGTTGGCGGTGCTGCCCAGCAAATGCAGGCTAGTCCCTACCTGTTCTGACAGGTCGCTGTGCCCCAGAAGTGGCCAGCAGCAGGTCCACTTCCTAGGAGTGGGGGGCCACGGGGCTCCATGCACTGCCCCTGCCCTGAGCACCAGCTCCAAACACCCAGCTGGGGGGCAGGGGGTGGTGCCTGCGGGCAAGAGCCATGCAGAGCCACTTGCGTACCTCCGCCTAGGAGCCGGACCAGCTGCTGGCCACTTCCAGGGTGCAGCACGGTCCACAGTGCACCCCGCTGCGCCACTGAGTGGAAGCTGCCCAAGGTAAGCCCGTGCCCCAATCGCCTGCCCCAGTCTTGACCTCCACCAAACCCAGAACCCCTTCCTGCACCCCAAACCCCTCATCCCTGACCCCCTCCTGTACCCCAGCCCAGAGCCCCCTCCTCCACCCCAGAGCCCCCTCCTGCACCCCAAACCCCTCATCCCCTCCCTGACCCCCTTCCCGCACCCCAACCCCTTGCCCCAGCCCAGAGCCCCCTCCCACACCCTGAATCCCTCATTTCCGGCCCCACCCTACAACCCTCACCCCCGCACCCCAACCCTATGCCCCAGCCCTGAGCCCCTACCACACCCCAAACCCCTCATCCCCAGCTCCATTTGGTTGCAGACATCAACAATTTTCTTCAACTGGGTCACCAGAAAAAAAGTTTGAAAACCACTGATGTAGATGTTGGGGAAGCTGCTGTAGCTATGAGCTTCTCCCATGTGACAGGATCCTTCCATTATTAACCAGAATGTTAGCCGAATATTTAACGTTCCAACCTGCCCATTTATGACACCATCCTTCAAAATATGTTAAAAATGAATGAAATGTGAAACATCTGTTTTTTACACCATAATTAAATTATGTTTTTAAGCTATTAAGCCTATTGTAAGAGTGCTTTCTCACTCTGTGGGTTTGCGGATGATACTAAACTGGGAGGAGTGGTAGATACGCTGGAGGGGAGGGATAGGATACAGAAGGACCTAGACAAATTGGAGGATTGGGCCAAAAGAAATCTGATGAGGTTCAATAAGGATAAGTGCAGGGTCCTGCACTTAGGATGGAAGAATCCAATGCACCGCTACAGACTAGGGACCGAATGGCTAGGCAGCAGTTCTGCGGAAAAGGACCTAGGGGTGACAGTGGACGAGAAGCTGGATATGAGTCAACAGTGTGCCCTTGTTGCCAAGAAGGCCAATGGCATTTTGGGATGTATAAGTAGGGGCATAGCGAGCAGATCGAGGGACGTGATCGTTCCCCTCTATTCGACACTGGTGAGGCCTCATCTGGAGTACTGTGTCCAGTTTTGGGCCCCACACTACAAGAAGGATGTGGATAAATTGGAGAGAGTCCAGCGAAGGGCAACAAAAATGATTAGGGGTCTAGAGCACATGACTTATGAAGAGAGGCTGAGGGAGCTGGGATTGTTTAGTCTGCAGAAGAGAAGAATGAGGGGGGATTTGATAGCTGCTTTCAACTACCTGAAAGGGGGTTCCAAAGAGGATGGCTCTAGACTGTTCTCAATGGTAGCAGATGACAGAACGAGGAGTAATGGTCTCAAGTTGCAATGGGGGAGGTTTAGATTGGATATTAGGAAAAACTTTTTCACTAAGAGGGTGGTGAAACACTGGAATGCGTTACCTAGGGAGGTGGTAGAATCTCCTTCCTTAGAGGTTTTTAAGGTCAGGCTTGACAAAGCCCTGGCTGGGATGATTTAACTGGGAATTGGTCCTGCTTCGAGCAGGGGGTTGGACTAGATGACCTTCTGGGGTCCCTTCCAACCCTGATATTCTATGATTCTATGAAATAAAGCAGTGTTCTAAACAGTTCTCAGAGTAACAGCCGTGTTAGTCTGTATTCGCAAAAAGAAAAGGAGTACTTGTGGCACCTTAGAGACTAACCAATTTATTTGAACATAAGCTTTCGTGAGCTACAGCTCATTTCATCGGATGCATACTGTGGAAAATGTAGAAGATCTTTTTATACACACAAAGCATGAAAAAATACCTCCCCCCACCCCACTCTCCTGCTGGTAATAGCTTATCTAAAGTGATCAGTCTCCTTACAATGTGTATGATAATCAAGGTGGGCCATTTCCAGCACAAATCCAAGGTTTAACAAGAACGTCTGGTGGGGGGAGGTAGGAAAAAACAAGGGGAAATAGGTTACCTTGCATAATGACTTAGCCACTCCCAGTCTCTATTCAAGCCTAAGTTAATTGTATCCAATTTGCAAATGAATTCCAATTCAACAGTCTTTCGCTGGAGTCTGGTTTTGAAGTTTTTTTGTTGTAATATCGCAACTTTCATGTCTGTAATCACGTGACCAGAGAGATTGAAGTGTTCTCCGAGTGGTTTATGAATGTTATAATTCTTGACATCTGATTTGTGTCCATTTATTCTTTTACGTAGGCTTGAATTAACTTAGGCTTGAATAGAGACTGGGAGTGGCTAAGTCATTATGCAAGGTAACCTATTTCCCCTTGTTTTTTTCCTTACAAACCCCTCCCCCCCCCCCCCCCCCCCGCAGACGTTCTTGTTAAACCCTGGAAATGGCCCAACTTGATTATCATACACATTGTAAGGAGAGTGATCACTTTAGATAAGCTATTACCAGCAGGAGAGTGGGGTGGGGGGAGGTATTTTTTCATGCTTTGTGTGTGTATAAAAAGATCTTCTACACTTTCCACAGTATGCATCCGATGAAGTGAGCTGGAGCTCACGAAAGCTTATGCTCAAATAAATTGGTTAGTCTAAGGTGCCACAAGTACTCCTTTTCTTTTTGCTAAACAGTTCTATCACAGGTCTGTCAAAATCATAAGACTCCTAACTCCTCAGAGATCTGTGATGGGTTGAAATCTTGCCGCCTCTGAGCGACAGGAGTAATTGCTGCATAGACTAACCATAGACTTGATGTACTCTCTTTCTGTGGGTAATGTTGCTAGACATGAGTAAAATACTGGAGAATGGAACTCTCGGATTCTTCCTCTCCCTCTGATTGTGACCTGGTGGTTAGAGGTGGGATAACCAATGCCTACTGATTTGGCACTTTTATTCTGAGAAGTGTGACTGATTGGATAAGACATGTGTCTGCCATATTAATGATCTAGACTGTACTCCCAGCAGTGTGTGAAGAGGCCTTGTGCATCCTCTGTTAACTTATTTGTAAAATGGGAAATTAATATTTGACTTTATTCTAGGTTGGGGGGGTGCAAGATTTTCAGTGTTAAGGGCTATGTAGTGCACTGAAATATTAGCTCACAGTAGAGGTGAGATTTGAACTTGTCTACCAATTTCAAGATAAGGGTGCTTCCCCTGGCTACAGGGTACTTGGTTGGGAACTCTCCTGGAACAACAGTTTCCAACTTGGTGGTATGGGAAGGAGGACTGAGCTCAAATGCAGAATGTTGCACAGCCCTGATGTTAAAACTTTCCAGCTGGTCTGCTGATAGACTGTATTCCTGCTGGATGATTTACTGACACTATAAGGAAACTGTAGGCAGCTGAGATCTTATACAGTTTTCATCTATTTTCTCCACAACAGGTTCTCTCCTTTTGCTTGACTGTGTTGAGCCGACGATTTGAGTTTCAAGCTGATGCATTTGCCAAGGAGCTTGGAAAGGCTAAAGACCTATACTCTGCTCTGATCAAATTAAACAAAGATAACTTGGGATTTCCTGTTTCTGACTGGATATTTTCAATGTGGCATTATTCTCACCCTCCTCTGTTAGAAAGACTTCAAGCCTTGAAGGATGCAAAGCAAGATTGACTGGAATCATTGTTGGTTCAGAGACAGAGCTTCCATCTCAGAAGCAAAATTCAGAGCTATTTTTTATTTTTTTTAAAGTAATCCTTCCAATGTTCCCTGATCTGAATGCAGTTAGCTTCTGAAATGTGTGTTAAATTTACTGAACTGAATTTTTAAGAAAATAACTTGTGGGACTGAATTTGGAGAATATATTGTATAAAGGCTTTTCCTTTTCACTAAATTTTATCTTTAAATGACAGAACACTTTGAGGGAAAGCAATTCCCCTTGTCCCCATAAGCAAACACCCCTTGAGTTTGTGTAAATTTTGAATGTAGCTTTTGACATTTTGACAATTTCTCAGTTTTTTGTAAAGTGAATTGTAGCTTTTCACCTTCATCAGTTTGATTGGCAGCACCTCAGCCCTGTGCTCCTAATTCACAGTGAAAAAGGTTTGGGTGACTTAATTCCTTATGTGACAAATGCTTATGCTAGCTAATCACTGTTCAAATGTATTTAAAAAGTGGTTGTATTGGATAGAAGGTGCACTTTTTCCATGGATTCAAATTCCTGCGTGCAGTGGATGAAAAAGCTACTTTCCTAGGTATAATAAAATTGCCGCCTCTTTCAATGGAGGAATAACAATAAATTCCATCTCCAGAATGTGTCTGATCATTCTTGACAAAGTCATTGCTTGTGCACTGTAACCAGCAGCCCTATACTGGGCCTTGGTGTCAGCTCCAGTGACTGCTTCTCACCCTTCATTGGGCCTGTGGACAATGGAGGAGGGGCTACAGAAAGGCAGCAAGAAGATCCATAGAAGGGAGGAAAGCTGCCAACTTTTTGTCATCCCTGTCCCCGTCCCCCCCAACTCCCCAAAATTCCTGCTGCTTCCAAAACGTCATAATTTTTGTTTCTAGTTGTATAAATTGCTTTCCCAAAACACTTAATTTAGGGAAATGTGCTGATAAGGGAATATCTTGGGCCCAACAAGGGATAAAATAGAATCATAGGCTTAGAAGGGACCGCAGGGGTCATCTAGTCTAACCCCTTGCCAAAATGCAGGATTTGTTGTCTACTCTAAACCGTCCAAGACGGGCTATCCAGCCTCCTTTTGTAAACCTCCAGTGAAGGAACTTCCACGACCTCCATAGGCAGTCTGTTCCCTTGTCCTACCGTTCTTACAAACTTCAGATAGACTTCCTGAATTTAGACTAAATTTGAGGAATTTGCTAATAGTCTCCCACAGCAAGACCATACCACTTTCATCTCCTTATCAAGGAAGGGAAACTGATAGCCAGAACTGCCCTCCAATCCACAGTGGATGCAGCTGATACTTCCTCCAGGGCCATGGCTATGGGCATCATGATGCAAAGAGAGTTTTGACTTCATGCTTCTGGTTTTCCCAGGGAGGCCCAGAATGCCATCAAGGACTCCCTTTTGATTAATCTCACCTCTTCAAACAGAAGACAGATGAGTCTCTTCATACTCTAAAAGACTCCAGGGCTACCCTTCGCTCCCTGGGCATCAGTTGTTCACACCAAGGTATTGGTCTCCACATTTTTACCAATAGAGACCCTATGAACCTCCACACAAGCCACAAAAGGTCCAAAGATCCTGTTTCCCCAGGTTTCTACTCAGGTTTCAACATCTCAAACTCAACCAAAAGCCAGGAGATATTTTTCACGTGAGCTCGAGAGCCGCCAGCTACCAAGCCTAACATCTTGTGACCCTTCTACTCCATTTGGGGGTCGTTTAGCATTCTTTTTCCCACTCACAGAGCATGATAACAGTGGACAAATGGGTGATGAATGTCATCCTCTGTGACTATACGAGTGAGTTTTTGTATTGCTACCTCCTCCAAGACCCCCCTCTCCATCCCACTTCAGGAACCACTTTCATGATAGTATTCTCGCCCAAGAGATGGACTCCTTATTACAATGCGGAGCAATAGAACACGTTCCTCTGCAATATCAAGGAAGAGGGTTCTACTCAACTTACTTTCTAATACCCTAGAAGAAAGGTGATTGGAGACCAGTTCTCTACCTCCGTCACCTCATTTGCTTCATCAGCAAACTCAAGTTTCACATGGTCACATTGGCAGCAATAATTCCATCCTTAGAAAAAGACATGTGGTTCATGGCTCTCGATATGAAGGTTGCTTACTTCCACATCCATATTAACCCCACCCATGGGCATTTTCTCAGATTTATGGTGGGCTCTGATAATTTCCAATACAGACGACTACTCTTCACGATAGCTACCGCTCCCAGAGTCTTCACCAAAGTATTTTCCATAGTAGCAGCTCACATCAGGCATTATGATCTTCTTATTTTTCCATACCTCAATGACTGGCTCCTTGCTACTAGGTCCCACCAGGAAGCCTACATGTCAACTCCTATGTTACTCAGTCTCCTTTCTTCACTGGGGGTCAGCATCAACATCAGAAAGTCGATCCTCAACGCCGCTCAATCATTGGACTTCATTGGGCAACCCTAAACTCTATCACAGTACGGGCAGACCTGCCAACAGACACATTTCAAGCAATGAATTACATCATAGCTCGCATCATGAACAACCCTTGTGTACCAGCTGTTAGAGGGCTTTCCCTTCAACCTCTCCCCTGGTTCTTGTCACACAGACAGAAAGCAGAAGACCAGAAGTCCAAACAATGCAATGTTTATTGAGGTTAGTTTCCAAGCAAGCATATTCCAAAGCCCTTCACACCAGTCTCCTTGCTAATTGCAGGAAAAACAGAAGAATTACCTCCACACTGTCCTTGTTTTGTTCTATAGTCAGGCTAGTGAATTATCCCACTGTTCATTAATGAAATTCATGAGGTGGTGTACCTTAGTTTCCCCTCTTCTACAACAGACCACGTTTGTAATGGTTTCTCTGCTGTGCCTACCTTTAAGTTTATTCACAGGTAATAGGTGAGAAGCATTATTGCAATATGAACTAACAATAACATTAGCATCAAATCTATTACCAGTGGGTGTTTATAAGTATCTTGTTATACCATGCCCTTTATTTAGACAATTTGTCTTTGAGGCCAGTGTGTTCATTACCCTCTTGAAATCTTTGCATACACTTTAACTATATCCTTGGGGTTTTGGTAAATTACAAGGTAGGGGTGTTGCGCGCACACACACACACACACCCCTCTTAAGAGTAACCTGTTCCCTTTTATTTTCAGGCTTGACTTATTTTACCACCTCCCTTTCCTGGAGGGCCATAATCTGAGTCGTCATGCTTACAAGTAGCTTGTTTGCTGACCAGGTATATATATTATTTGCAGCTCCTTCATGCTGCCATTTATGGGCAGTTCTCTCCTTCCCCTATCAGCTAGGTAAACTGCATCCACATAGACGCTTTCTGGCTTTCTTTTGGATCCAAAGATATTGGCTGCTCAGAGACTCTGTCTTAAAAAGGACACCATTGATTTCCACCAGAGTTCTGATTACTTTTCACTTTTAACTCCAGCTTCTAAAACACACAGCAACCTGAAAAAGAAAACACAACCTATTGTGGCTCCTTTTGGAGCCCTAATAGGATTTTAATTAAGTAGCATGTTTTGTTTGCATTTCTTTTACCCCTTCTACAATATACACTGCACATGTTCTGGGAAAATGCACACCCCCTCCACAGTTCAACTCTACAACATTATATTAGTCACATCAACTTTCACACAAGGTGTAACTGCCTCCCCCATGCCCACAGAGTTCTCCTGCACCCCCACCAAAGCGACAGTCTGATCATCCAGAGCCATCCCAAGGCTCAGTGCTCCCAACATTGCTCCCCTTTCCCTTCTCTTTTTTTTTCCTGTGCACACACAAAAAAAGATCCAGAATGTCTCCCCCAGCCCCAGCTGCCTCCCACCACAGCCACAACTTTGGTCTTTATTTAAAAACATATTAAACTGTATAAAGCATTGAGGTACCTTAAGGGTTAAATGCTAAATACCAAAGCCAAACAACACTGTGTCTGGCAAAAAGTATCTTGTCAGTTTTGCAACTTTGAATGAAAGAGTCAAATGGATTTTTAGTGATATTATTTCAAAACAAAACCAATTCATCTTAAACCTACAAAACAAGAGTTTTACAAACCAGGAGTGTTGATTTAGGTCCTTAAAAACTCACATATTTACACAATATATATTTTTACACACACACACAAATACATGTTCTTTTTCTTAACATTCCTTGCACTGCTATTATTATTTTTTACACAACTGTACCCTGATTACACTCTCATCTTGTAGAATCAGAGACAGTCAAGTTAACTTCCAACAGAAATCCTTTATGTTCCTTTAGTGATTTTGATTACATCACCCAATAGTCAAGTAATTTTGATCAGATTATCTCTCTGCCTGCTGCCTGCAGCAGTCCCTTTTTCTGTGGGAAAAGGGCCCATTTCCCCTCAGAATAGCTATAAAGGGTCCTGAGGACAAAAACGTAGTGGTGGTAGTAGCTACTTGACCCCCTTGTATAATTTAACTACCAGGGTTCCGCCGAATGTTACTGTACCGAGTTGCACAAATAATTACATTTACATACTGGGTTTTATCATCAAACCAAAAACTTCCTTCTTATAACATCACAACTATTACTCTTTAACATCTTCACAACCGTTACCTTTTAACATTTCCACAACTCCCAACCATTTACTTCCCTCCAAATTCCCTCCAAACTCTGTAGTAGTAATTTTTGCAAACAACTGCCTTTTACCCTGTGCTGTCTTTACCTTAGGATTGTTCAAAAAGGTAGTAAAAAACTTTTATCTCCATGGTCGCCCCTGGATCTTTTACTCTAAAAATTTCAATGGAATCTAGCAGACTTCTGTCATGCTTTTTAAAAAACAAAAACAAACAAAAAAACCCCTCAAACATTTCACATGAATATCCAAAGTACGCTCCATTAAAACTTCAGAAAACAAAAGTGTGGAGGGGTGTGTGTGGAAAGCAACCCATTAACCCGGTGAGGTCAGTTTAAAGTTTGGGGTAACAGTAGCAAATTAAGTAAACTGAGAAGAAGAAGAAGAAGAAGTGTATAGTTAGCTCTGAGCCAAGAGTAGGACTCCCTGGGACCTTTACCCCCAGGTTCCTATTCTGGCTCTGGGAGAGGAGTGGGGGTTGTTACCTGCTCCTGCAAACCCTGTCATTTTTCACTTTGAAACTTTTTTTTCTCCACTCCCCTAGGACCAAGTCCCAGCTCCTGTCTTTTAAGGTGGTCTGTTAACTCTGCTTTTGACTCCAAACCCTGTTGTGCCAAATCATCTTTAACCACCCCTAACTAATTTACAATCCTCCAGTTGCCTTCGCTGGAGTAGCACCAAACTTGAAAGATTCCTGGCAGCTTCCAATAATGCTGCCTTTACTTCAAACCTCTTACAAGCAGACTTCAGTGCGTTCTTTCTCTGGAAGGCATCCTGTCCCCATGGCCATGGACCTCCTTCCGCTACCCATTTACCAAGGAGGGTGGGCTCCTCAGCAAGCCCCCATCCCTCTGGGTCCCCTAACACTGCCCCCATTTCCTTTTTAATCTCATCCCAGGTTGACCCCTGCACCTTGAATAGGCCCTGATTCTTCTGTAAAAAAATCCATTACCCCGGCTTGCCAGAATCCGCAACTACCATCGTGAGAGCCTGCCATACCCCCTCCAAGCAGCTGCGAAGACTGTTGGGGAGGGGGACTTACCTGGCTGCCACTCACCTGTCCGATGTAATGTATCCAAGTCACGGCACCAAGATGTTAGAGGGCTTTCCCTTCACCCTCTCCCCTGATTCTTGTCACACAGACAGAAAGCAGAAGACCAAAAGTCCAAACAATGCATTGTTTATTGGGGTTAGTTTCCAAGCAAGCATATTCTGAAGACCTTCACACCAGTCGGGCTTCTCTCTGTTCCCCAGTGTTCCGTTCCCAGCTCTGATGCCGCAAAGCATTTACCCCATGTCCCCCTTCCCAGCTCTGACGCCGCAGAGCCTTGCTTCTGTCTCTGTTACCCATTCCCTATCCCCTGTTCCCATTCCCCCTCTTGCCAAACATGATTCCAATTTCCCCACACACACTTCCTGTTTGACCCCAGTTTATATAGTAATATTCTCAGCTATACCTTAACCAATCATTTTACTGAAATTTAACTAACCAATCCTAACATATTGTAACATAATTTTCTAACCAATTATATCCCACTACCGTAATTAACTTACACCTAGCAAAATTAATTATACAGCAGACAGAAACAATTAGAGAACCAAGTATCAGGGGTAGCCGTGTTAGTCTGTATCCACAAAAACAACAAGGAGTCCGGTGGCACCTTAAAGACTAATAGATTTATTTGAGCATAAGCTCTCGTGGGTAAAAACCCCACTTCTTCAGATGCATGGAGTAATTTTCACTCCATACATCTGAAGAAGTGGGGGGTTTACCCACGAAAGCTTATGCTCAATTAGAGAACCAGACAGATTAACAATAGAAAAGCGAGGGCCATAAAGATAAAACAATACAGAAATGAGGGTTTCACAACCAAAACCATTGATAAGTGATTTCTTGCCAGACAGGATGCTATCAAACTAAGTTTTCTTTAACCATCTTAAGATCTGTTTCTTTATCTGGTGGTGATGGGCACTAACAGGACAGGATCATCTTCCTAACAGCCCAATACCACCTTATTTCAGTGTTACTGGTTTGGGATGTAAGGTACACTTCCCAGCTTATGGCTGCCCCTGCTACTTAGCCAAAGGCCTTAGCCTAAGAACAAGGCCTCAGACTATCCTAGTGAGAGAAGGCCCATACGCAGGCGGACTTGTGATTCTTTGTTTTATACCTCTATAACTAGCTAAGTGATAAAAATACACTCAGCCACGTGGCCTTGTGCACTTTCGTGACCCCCTTTGTGAGACTTAATCGTTTACTCTTGGGGGAATTCTGCGCCACTGCACGTGCACAGAATTCATGTCCCCTGCAGATTTCTTTGCTTCCCTGCAGAAAAAATGATTTTCTGACAGGGAAGCAAAGAGAAGCTGCAAGACCAGTCAAGCACCACTCACTAGCTGCGCAGGTACACCATTTCAGGTACCCAGAGCAGCCTGCAGAGAGGTATATCACTGCAGGGCTGGGGATACCCCAGCCAGTGGCTCCTACCCTGAGCTGGGATCAGCGGCTATTCCTGGCTGGACTGGAAGCTGGAGAGGACGGGACTTCCTCTTCCCTTGCAAGGAGTGGCTAGGGCTGTGTCAGACCCACCCCCAGAATCCTCCCCCAACTGCAGGAAGCTCAGCATTCTCCCCTGCTTCCTGCCCCCGCTGCTCTCCAGCTGGGGGGGAGGGGTCACTGTACGGGGAGCTGCTCCCCCATCTGCCCAACCCCTGTGCATCCAGACCTCCCATACCCCAGACATCCCTGCCAAGCCTCACCCCATACACCCAGAACCCCCCTAGCCCTCCATACCCAAACCCCACCCCATTGAACCTCAACCTCTGCATCTGGAGCCCCCTGCACCCAGACCACCCCCCATGGAGCTCCCTGCACTCAACCACCCTGATGAGCCCTACCCCCTGCACCACCCTGAGCCCCCACATCCAGATTCCTGCGACACTGACCTCCAAATAGCTGCACACAGACACCCACCCCACCAAGCCCCACTCCCCCAGCAACCAAATCCCCCAGCTGAGACCCCCAGACCCCTCCACTGAGCCCCAACCACTTTCATCTAGAAGCCCCGGCAGAGTCCCATTGCCCCTGCAACTTGACCCCCCCGCCCCCCAGCCTCTGTGCATCCAGATCCCCCCGCTGGGCTGCCTGCACCCAGATTGTCCCAAACAGAATCCTCTCACCCCACACCTGGATCCCCACACTGAGCCCTTCCACACTTGGATCCAGCCTGATTGAGCCTGTCTGCCCCACACCTGGTGCGCCTGGCACAGAGGGGCAGGGCCCCAGGGAATTTCTGGGGCAGTTCCAGGCCTTGTGCTGTGTCAGGGCTGGATGCAGCCTCACCACTGAGTCCATGTCCCCGGGGTGGGCGTGGGGAGGCTGCAGGGTGATCTCCCACCTTTGCGCAGCCAGTGGCCTGTGCTCCCCACTGCCATGCTGGAGCCTCTGCATTTATGGACAAACTTGCAGAATTTTAAAATGTGTGCAGAATTATTATTTTTTTGGCACAGAATGCCCTCAGGAGGAGGAGTAGCAAATTTTGGCTATTACTTTAGCCCAGGCCTCTAATACAAGACCTTATGTTTCAGGCCCTCTTCTTACTACACTAATGAGTAGGCAGTCTTAGGCATGTGAATCTTTGTATAGTGAAAATGATTGGTGAGTGTTTTGCATAGCTATACTTTGAATAAACTAATTGGTTATGGCAGAGATAAGAGAAATCCTCATTTTAACTCTATAATGAGGGTCAGGAAACAAGATCATTGAAACTTAACTCTGGGCTACAGCTCAAGACCACAGCTGCTAGCATTTTTAACTCTTGCACAACTAACTGAGTGGAAGCCAGAGCCCCAGACGAGATCGGATTCTGACTGGCCACTGGGAGACACCCATCTGCTTTACTGGGAGTGGTGAGCATCAGATGCTTGGCATGTGTAGTCTGCTGATTAACTGTTGATTGCTAATAAATGTACATGTTTAAGAATGTTTACTGTGTGATAAAAGCTCCTTTACTGGGACACGGTCCCGTTAACCCGTAGAGGGCCATTTTACCCTGATGGGGAGGAGAGAACAGGTACCCTAAGGTCGTTTGGACCAAATCAATCGAGCCTAACACAGTAAATCATAGCAGGACGTGATACTGTTGTCCTTCTGCCTGACCAAGGTTAGCAACCTACTGGCAGAATGACCACCCCAAACACCAAGGAAGGGGATCCTGAGGAATGGGGGCTACTTAGGAGCCTACCCTCGCTAAATGGGTAGCAGAACAAGGTCTGTGCCCATAGGGACAGGATGCCTTCCAGGGAAAGGAGGCACTTGAGTCCTCTTGTAAGGGGTTTGAAGTGCAGATGAAGTTGAAACCAAAGAAAGATGCTATAAGGGTGGCGGCTGGCTGGGCATTATGGAAAGCCACTAGTACTCTTTCGAGTTTGATGTTACTCCAGGGAAGGCAACTGGAAGATTGAATGGAATGTTGGCAACCAGGTAATGTATAGAAAATTTGCAGAAAAGGACCATTGTCTGGAGATGAAATGAGAAGGGCCAGTGACCCTTGTGGAAAAAGCCAGCCCAACAGTATAGCAGGTAGAAATCTGGGCAAGCAAATAAAACAAGCCATGATTAAAATGGTTCCATTCCTCACAGATGAAATCATGGAAAGAGTGTTTTAAGCAATAAGCAGTGTGATGGATAGTAGCTCAAATAAATATGTACAAGGTCATGGGTGGTAACAACCCACGTCAGGGGGCAGTAGCTAACTACACCTGAGGGGCAATACATAACTTATTTGTATTGATGTATAAAATGAAGCCTCAAGGGGAATGTCTGTGTCTGGCCTGGGGGGAAGGGAAAGTCCCGCCGTTCACTGAACTGGTCCGTTGTAATGGGCATACACGTGTTAGTGCTCCTGTAGAGTAAAGGTTCTCAACGTTTTTCTCTCTGCTTTGTATTTCAGATTACTAATGGCATAGATGTTGGCAGCTATTGGAGACGATGCACATTTGTGTACTGCTTTTATTGATGGTTGGATTGCAGCCCTGCTCCTTTGATGGTGTGAATCTGGAACCTGTTGTATTCGAGGCATGAGGAGACTATCCATGAATAAGGCTGCGAGTCTGTCACGGAGATCACGGATTCCATGACTTTCCGTGACTTCTGCAGCAGCAGCAGTAGTTTGGGTGTGTGGGAGGGGGCTGAGGGCTAGGAGTTTGTGGGGGTGGTTACTCGGGGTGGGGAGCCTCCCTACAGCTCCTAGGCGGCAGAAGGGTGTGTGTGGGGGGTGTCTCCACACCATGCACTGCTGGCGCCCGCAGGCCCTGCCCTTGCAGCTCCCATTGGCTGTGGTTCCCAGCCAATGGGAGCTGCGGCAGCCAGTGCTTGTGGCAGGAGCAGCAGGGACACGCAGCCAGGTGTTGGGATATGTACGGGTTAAGTAAAGACCTGGGAAACCGCTGGTGTGCTGACATGGTATTAGGGAGTAGAAGCACGGGCAGGCACTGTTTCTGCACTTGATAAAGTGCCATCCCTCTCCTTTCCCTTCTGCTTGTTAAGGATAGATAAGTGTTGCACCTGCATAAGGAATGTGGGGGGGTCTAGAGAATACCCTTTCTGTAAAGAAGTGTTATCTCCTCCCCTCCCTTCCTTTCCCAGCTACATAAATGAGCTTGGGGTCATGGCCCCTTCCTCCCTTCCCTGCAAACTGCTGATTTATTATTGCAAAGAAATGTATTTGCAAAGAATTATTGCAAAGAAATGTATTTTCAAGGTAAAAATTTCTGTAGAATATGCTTAATGCTGTAAATACTGAACAGGGGCAGAGATAATTATATTCAGTATATGGGTATTCATATTACTAAATAAGGGTTTTGGGGGTGTTATAGTAAATGTAGGTATTTACCTATTAATTTAGATAAAAGGGTATGATGTGATTAACTCAGGGGTTACTCAACAATTGCGTCAAGGGGAAGAAATACTGCAATAAGAAGCCCATCTACTCAATCCGCTTCTGGGTCAGCCTGCTCATTCTCTAACACCGGGAAGGGAGCCCCACCAACTCTCCCTCCCCCAGCACCAGCGTGGCCCCCCCATCCCCCAGTACCAGTGGGGGTCCTGGGCCACGTGCTGCAGCCCGGCCCCCCCTCCCCAGGTACCAGCAGGGGTCCTGGCCACATGCTGTGGCCTGGCCCCCCCCCCCTCCAGCACCAGAGGGGGTCCCTGGTCACCACAACCCCCCTCCCCCAGCACCTCCAGTGCCCCCAGACTGCCCCCCCAGAACACCCCTGCCATCCCCCACCCAAGTTTTAGTCACGGTAGGTATTTTTAGTAAAGGACATGGCCAGGCCACGGGCCCGTGAATTTTTGTTTATGGCCCGTGACCTGTCCATCACTTTTATTAAAAATACCTGTGACTAAAACATAGCCTTATCAATGGATAACTGCAGAGTGTAAAGTAAACAATGCACAAGAAATGAATGTTGATTCCAAGGACCCAGAAAACGGGGACAATGCTGCCAGTGTCTCTTTGGAGTGTTTCACCATTACTGGGACAAAATGGAAGCCCATGTTTCCCTCCCTTCTCCAGACTTTCCAAGAGTGGGCTTCATGTTAGTAGAAGAAAAAGATAACACAGGAACCTAGGAATGCAGATAGATGACAAATTTCAAATTTGAGTTCTTTTCTCGCTTGCGAAAGCCAGTGCATTCATCTGTGGACTGACGTCCCTAAGTGGACAGCTCCGGGGGGAAAGGACAATTAATTTTAGGTTGATACAGCACTCCCTTTCATTCCCAGACACCGGACAAGAGAGTCTGTGGGAAGCAAAATTCCGAATAGTGACACCGTGAGGAAAATGGGAGGCTATTCTGACTTGTACTTTAAAGCCCCTGGGTTTCCAAGACATTTATAGGGACAAAGAATGTAGGGATAATAAAATGATTATATGATGCCTTGGTAACATAGTTCTCAACATACAACCCACTATGACAAGAACTTGGCTCCTCCTCAGAACCCATGGGGTAAAAACCCTAGAAGTGTGGGTCTTGGAGCCACGTGCAATTAAGTTAGGCAGGGCCTATGTAGATCAAACCAATGTAAAAAAGCAATTGGTAATTAATTCAACCCATATGCTGAAAAGGGTTATTGTGGGTGTCACCTTAGCAAACATTTTGGTAATAGAACCCCACTGTGCAAAATTTGTCCAGCCATAGTATGAGGTTTGGAAGAATTGGATAAATCTTAATGATGTCCCCAGATCCCGCAAGAACCGAGGTAAAAGGGATGAATTAGGCACAACTGGCATGCGGGTAGAAGTTCTCAATAGTATACATGAAGAGGTGGTTGCAAATAAAATGAATGCAGTAGGGCAACACATAAAGGATTTACCAATACCCCTGAGGGGATCCCAACTATGCATATAAAATGATGGGTCCAAATTAGCTGTTACCACTCAGAAAAGGATCTTGGAGTCATTGTCGATACTTCTCTGAAAACATCCACTCAATGTGCAGTGACACTCAAAAAAGCTACAGAACGTTGGGAATCATTAAGAAAGGGATGTGGCAACCTTACCTGCAGCCTTGGTTCAACTCTCCCACTCATCAAAAGGCCTGTTCACTTGACTTGGTGTTCACCAAGCTCTGATCTCGCTGTTGCTGAATCCTCCCTCTCTGACCATCACCTGGTCTCTTCCTGCATTGCCCCTCAGTTCTGTCACATCCATGCAAAGTGCTACTTCAAAGATCATTTTTCTAGCTCATTGCTTTGGCCACGTCACCCCGTTCTCCGGATCCCTCCACTGGCTCCCCTTTCTCTATCACATCAAACATAAGCTGCTTGTCTTCTATTTCAAGGCTCTTCACTGTCTATCTGTACTCTCAAAAAGAAAAGGAGTACTTGTGGCAACTTAGAGACTAACAAATTTATTTGAGCATAAACTTTCGTGAGCTACAGCTCACTTCATCGGATGCCGTAGCTCACGAAAGCTTATGCTCAAATAAATTTGTTAGTCTCTAAGGTACCACAAGCACTCCTTTTCTTTTTGCGAATACAGACTAACATGGCTGCTCCTCTGAAACCTGTCTGTACTCTAGCTGTCATCTCTCATTTGCTGTCAACACTCACCTCCAATCAGCTCATGATGCTAGCCTCCCTCACCCACTTGTTAAATTTTCAACAAGCAGCCTCTTGCTTTCTCTCATGCTGCCCTTCATGCTTGGGAGGAGCTCGCCATAATCATCCGCAAAGCCAACTCATTGTCCTCCTTCAAAACCCTCCTCATAACTTCCTTTTGCTCAGATACTGTAAGGAACAAGCTTAGCAACAGTTAGGCTGCTGGGCTGAGACGTGAGATCGCTGCCAATCATGCTGACCAACAGTGTCTCTTTTTTTTCTTGTAGTCCCACATCTGCCGGTATCCATTTGTTGTCTCTGTCTTATACTTCGATCATAAGCTCTCTGCTTATCTGCTGATTTAAAAATGTAGATGCTGGTTAACATCTTCCTTAGTTACTAATGGACAGAAAGTAGTTCATCTATCTCATGTGATCCTGCTTATTTCAAAACACAGAACTATTTACTGAACACCTCTGGCTTTTATGCATCATTATTAACAATTTTCCCATATCCATCTAGTAAGAGGCCTACGCAGGTAGATACAGGTGAATGTTATTCCAGCTTTACTTACTAGAGAAGCCATCAGAATACTATTTGGTCCACCATCGTGTGTTCTATAAACCTAGAGGGGGAGCTGGAAAAGGAAGCATTTGTCACCCTTAGAGGTTATAGAACCTGTGGAACTTACATTTAGGTATTAGTTAATTGCTTTGAATTGCTTTTAAATTTGTCTCTGTTAGTGAGAGAATGGGGCAGAGCTCAGTGAAGTGAGAATCTGTAAATTCTTACGTGACTTAGCTGAGCTTATGGGAAAAGTTAGTGCCATGCGGTGAGAACCTTATAGAAATCCTGGGAATGGATATTTTATATGCTGATCTCAATACTTGCCCACTTTTGATGCAGGATACAGATTTCTTTCACCAGCAACTAAGCAGACAAGAAAACTATTAATGCCAGTCTTGGAATGCTATGAGGATCCCCAGACTTTTTGTTTTCTTTTTGCGCTGACAAGGCTCTCTGAAATGTTGGGAAAAGAGCTGAGATTGTGCCATTCTTTTCTAGCTCTGTTGAGTCCTGGTGACTGACAAACATACATACATGGCGACGGAGGTAATATATTTTATTAGACCAACTTCTGTTGGTGTGTGAGAGATAGAGAGAGAGAGAGACACACACACGTATGTTCTTGTTCCTAAAAGCCTAGATCCAGAAAGGGACTTAGGAATTACAAAGCCTTACTTTTAGATGCCTAGAAAATCAATTTTTCTACAACAATGGGATTTACAAAGCCCGCGTTAGGTGCCTAGCTCCCTCTCCTGTACAGGGATACAATGCAAGATGAGCCCAAGTGATTCAAATATAAAGGGGGTGTTGTTGAGCTGGCTAGAGGCAGAAGGCCTGGCAGTGAGCTAGGGAAGCCCAGGATGGAACACTATGTGGAGCTGGAACTGATGAAAGCCTTTGTATTGTTTTGGGCAAACTTTTTTGCCAGCTTGATGAAAAGTGAATTAAAAATTTTTTGCTTGAGAAGGTGATTGGAACCTTTGTGAGTTCTTACAGGAGTCTCGGTGAAAGGGAATTAGAGGTGGGTCAGGGTCATGGCACTACAGGTACCTAAAAATAAGATCCACAAAAGCCAGCACACTAGGTGGGAAGCTGCCTAAGATAGCCCTGGGGAGAGGCTGATGAGAGGGGGTCTGTTCTAAGCCCTGCTCCTCTCATGGAGTTCAGCATCTAAGCCTATACTGCAGCAAGGCACTTAGTTCTAATGACAGGTTTCAGAGGAGCAGCCGTGTTAGTCTGTATTCGCAAAAAGAAAAGGAGTACTTGTGGCACCTTAGAGACTAACCAATTTATTTGAGCATAAGCTTTCGTGAGTGAGCTGTAGCTGTTGGTTAGTCTCTAAGGTGCCACAAGTCCCCCTGTTCTTTTAGCTCTAATGGTGACTCACACCTGGGAACGCTTTCCTGGAGTTAGGTGACTTAGGCACCAAAGCTGTTTTTTGTGAAAATGAATTAGGCACTTGCCTCATTCTGGAGGTGGCGTTGTCATTCTCCCTCTTAACCATTAGTCGAATGATCGCACGTATTCACCCAGAATGTGAACAGCCTGGGTTCCTAGCGCCCTAGAGCTGGAGGAAAGACGGGCCGCTAGTCTGAGCGCCTCTGTGTCGCAGGCCGCTGAGGGCAGCCGCACACTAAACCCAACGACCGAAATTAGACCCAGTATTACAGCCCACAGGCCCCAGACTGTTACGTGCCACAGGCAGAGAACAGGAGGCCCCGAGGGGCCCCAGCGCTTGAGGTCCCCACCATGGGAGGGGAACTGTCCACTGAGGGGCACCCAGGAAGTCCTGGCAAGCGACCCGCGTCCCAGCCCGCAGAGGAGGGTGACACGCCCAAGCTCGCTGCCGATCTGAGCTGGGGAGAAATTTCCTCCCGACCGCGCCTGTGGCGAGCTATCAGAGCCGTGAGCCAGCCAGGCGCCGGAGAAAGAATCGGTGCCAGCTCAGCGCGCACCCTGTCCAGGCAGCCAGGGTCGCACCGCGCTGCTGAGAGCAGCACCTGGTCTGCGGGGGCCCCGGCACCGCTTTCACCTCATTCACCACAGCCCTTCCCGCCCGCCCGGACCAGGACCCCACGTCCCGCTACAGCCAACTCTGAGATCAAACCAACCAAAACCGGAACCCGCGGGGACGAGGAGAAAACCCATGACGCCGACGCGACTGCGGGGGGCGCAGCGGCGGAACGCCGTGACGCGGGGGCGGGGCGATTGCGTGGACGCAGCGGGGGCGCGACGTGACGCGGGGGCGGGGCTGTGGCGCGGACGCCTCGAGGGCGCGACGTGACGCGGGGGCGGGGCTGTGGCGCGGACGCGGCGGGGGCGCGACGTGACGCGGGGCGGGGCTGTGGCGCGGACGCAGCGGGGGCGCGACGTGACGCGGGGGCGGGGCTGTGGCGCGGACGCGGCGGGGGCGCGACGTGAGCGGGGGCGGGGCTGTCGCGCGGACGCCTCGAGGGCGCGACGTGACGCGGGGGCGGGGCTGTGGCGCGGACGCGGCGGGGGGCGCGACGTGACGCGGGGTCGGGGCTGTGGCGCGGACGCCTCGAGGGCGCGACGTGACGCGGACGCGGGGCTGTGGCGCGGACGCGGCGGGGGCGCGACGTGACGCGGGGCGGGGCTGTGGCGCGGACGCCTCGAAGGCGTGACGTGACGCGGGGGCGGGGCTGTGGCGCGGAAGCAGCGGGGGCGCGACGTGACGCGGGGGCGGGGCTGTGGCGCGAACGCCTCGAGGGCCCGACGTGACGCGGGGGCGGGGCTGTGGCGCGGACGCGGCGGGGGCGCGACGTGACGCGGGGGCGGGGCTGTGGCGCGGACGCGGTGGGGGCGCGACGTGACGCGGGGCGGGGCTGTGGCGCGGGGGCGCGACGTGACGCGGGGCGGGGCTGTGGCGCGGACGCCTCGAAGGCGTGACGTGACGCGGGGGCGGGGCTGTGGCGCGGAAGCAGCGGGGGCGCGACGTGACGCGGGGGCGGGGCTGTGGCGCGGACGCCTCGAGGGCGCGACGTGACGCGGGGGCGGAGCTGCGGCGGGGGCGCGACGTGACGCGGGGGCGGGGCTGTGGCGCGGACGCGGCGGGGGCGCGACGTGACGCGGGGTCGGGGCTGTGGCGCGGACGCCTCGAGGGCGCGACGTGACGCGGGGGCGGGGCTGTGGCGCGGACGCGGCGGGGGCGCGACGTGACGCGGGGGCGGGGCTGTGGTGCGGACGCGGCGGGGGCGCGACGCGACGTGACGTGACGTGACGCGGGGGCGGGGCTGTGGCGCTTGCTCGCTGGCCCCTTTGTCCGGCTCGCTGCAGGCGGCGCGGAGCGGCTGGAGGCGATGCTGTCGGGCGGCAAGAAGGCGGCCGAGGGCGGCGGGGAGAGCGGGCCGGAGGTGCCGGTGCCGCCGCCCGGCCTTCCGGGTTCGGAGGGCGGCTCGGGCGCCGGGGGCCCGGAGCGGACTCCACGCAAGAAGGAGCCGTCTCGGGCTTCTCCCCCGGGAGGCCTGTCCGAGCCGCCAACCGCCATCGTCGCCCCCGGCCCCGAGACGACGGGCATCGCCGAGACACCCGAGGGCCGGAGGACCAGCCGCCGCAAGCGGGCCAAAGTAGGTGCCGGCCCGGGCGGGCAGCGCTGGGGCCGTTCGTCCCGGCCCGCGTAGGGGGGCTGGCTGGGCTCGGCCACCGGTCTCCGGGCAGAGGCGCTGTCGGGAGCCGGATCAGCACCGCCCAGCCCTGCCCCTTCTGCCCGGGCTGCGGCTAGCCGGGGCCGGGCTGAGCTGCTCGCCCGCGTTCGGCTCCCGGCCGGGGCTGGGCTGTGAAATCGCGCCGCGCGCCCGGCCTGTGTCTGCAGGCTGGGCAGGATCCCCCGGAGCGCCGCGGGTCAGGGTGCTGGGAGCGGCGGACGCTGAACGCACGGGTGGGGAGAGACGCCTCGAAAACAAATGATGGGAAAGGGAGGAAAGGGTGAAAGTCCCAGGCATGCGGCACAGGATAAAGAGAGAACCCGCTGGAAAGAAGTAGATGGGACTGTCGAGTGTGCTATGTCGTGCTTGCTGCAAAAATGCTTTTATTTCAAATATTATACGGGACCAGCAACTTCTATCAAGAAATAAAACTGCATTTTTGGCGGGGGGGGTGGAGAGATGAAGCCCCTGGGGCTACAGATTCCACTCCCTCTTTTTTTGTTCTTCTGCTACTATAGGTAGTGAAGTTGCGTGGGCATTCGTGTTCAAGTCTCAGGGTAGGTCTACGCTACAAAATTGCACTGGCGCAGCTCAGCCGTGTAGCCAGGTGGAGGGGACAGGGGACATAAGTATGCGAAACTAGAGAGAGCCAATGCAATAACCAATGCAGTGTTCATACATAGCCAAAGATGATATAGAGTCTGGTCGATCTCTTAACAGGTGGTCATCAATAGAGGAGTCTTCCCACCCTATCCACAGCAGGGAATCCTTTTTATCCTATTATGACCATGCCTGACAACTTATCCATATGCAGGAGAGTTCCAACCTCCTTTTCCTTATCTGAACTATATTCTATAGTTTTTTGGGGTGCTCTGTTTGTCATAGGTTGTTTTTTTTAGTTCCCCTTATTCTCATATTATCTACATGTTTCCATGGTAACCTGCAGTCAGCAGAACTTACAATGATGTAACAATCAGATGTCGTGCTGTCTGGATGGGTAAATGTGGCATATTTTCCCAGAACATCACTTGTAGGGCACATTCTTTACAGTAATCTTATAATTTCACTGGCACGGGGTCATTCCTGGGTCACCTACTTATGTCAGGCCTCCTTAAGCCTGAGGCCCAGTGTGGCTAAGCTGAAATCTTACGGGCCTTACTTAGCCTGTAGGCCTTTGTGTTACAGCTTTGCTTTACTTACATACTCCTACATGCTTGTCAATCTTATAATCCTGTGTACTCATATCTGTATCTGTACCTATACCTACAACTTAAATCTAGTCATCGCTCATTGATTATGTATGTAATAACATGAGTTTGCCATATCAATAGATACAATTAAATGGTAACTTGAATTAATTGGCTACAGTTCTTAAGCCAGGAGCACCTGAAAACCCTCTTAGAGGCTTCAAATGTGTCATCTTGTAATACTGTTTTGGAGTGTTTCAAAGACTTTATCCTCAAAGTTTGTCAAAATTCACCACTTTCAGTGCTGGAGTCAGGGAAGCATTAGCTATGCCTTGTAAGAATGCAGTCTACACTGTAGTTCAGTGATACCTGTGCTCTATCGCTAGTGGATGAAAGTATGGAGGCAGATTGGAAACCCTTGGAACTGTGCAAGTGTAGTTTGCTTTAGTATGCGAACCTATGCTACCAGTCCTTGTGTTCGAGACTGCACCAGTGTTGACTTTGATCACAGTAGTAAAAATTGCAGATGAGTCTCCAGTAGTGGTGTTTTACACTAGGGCTACTGCTGGTTCAGCATCTGAACCAGTGATAGGATCAGTGGGAGTCTCTTTTTTTTTTTTTAAATTCCTTAAGTGTAGATACAGCTACATAAATAACAGGAATAAGAATAGTTTCTTTAATCACGTTTAGGGCTCCATGTTTGTCACCGATTCCGTGACTTTCTCTGACCTACGTAACTTCTGTGGTGGCTAGTGTGGCTGACGGCAAGGCTGGAGCAGCCCCTGGGCCAGCCACACCGGTTGCTTATTGGCAGAACTCTTTACCAGTCTTAGGGCCATGGGCTGGGACATGGTGGAGCGGGGTGGGCCCAAGTCCCCCTACCCCCGCTGCCGCTCTCCTCCCCCTGAGGAACACCCATAGTGGCTCTGTTTGACACGAGGTGTAATCAGACCCTCGTCCATAGGGAGCTGGTCCCAGCTCCCGAACCAAATGGATTCCGAATACACCTACAGTGTGTTTGTGAAGTTGTGCACTCTTAGCTCACTGCCTGGGTGGCCTTGGAGACCTCTCACCATTGGTGTGGCTCTGCAGGTTATCCTGGGATGAGACTGTCTGTGGTTCTGGGACTTTTTATAGGACTGCGCCTGTTACTCGCCAACAGGGGAAACTGACAAAAGAACACTGAGTGGTCTCCTCAGATACAACCAGGGCGACAACCCAGGGGAAGGGCCTTCCCCCTATGGGGAAACGACAGCTGTATTACCCTCTCAGGCAGGTGCAACTGTGGACGACACCCAGGCTGAGCATCCAACCCTTAGCTGAGCCTTGGAGCAGGCCATGGGGCCAGGAAGAGGAAGACGCTCTCCGGACACGGCAGGGACCCCACTTCAGGGTATGGCAGGACCTTCTCTATCATGTGGTGGAACAACCCCAGATTCATAAAGTGCTCTGATAGCTGTTAGATCTCTGGAGGTTATGCTGGGGCCTCTTGCCCATTTGGTGCCCTGGGCCAGACACCTGGGAAGGGAAAAATCCGTCCAGAGGGTGGCAAGGAGGTTCTTCTGGCCAAGCATCCATCGGGGAAGGTATGAGATTACTGTGATCATGCCCAGTATGTCAGGGTACTGGACTGAAGGGAGTGCCAAAAGCCCCCATTGTTCCGCTGCCCGTGGATGGGATGCCCTTCGAGCATATAGGGCTAGATATAGTAGGCCTTGAGAAGCGTACGAGTGGCCATCATAACATCCTGGTTATCATGGACTATGCAGCCCAGTCTCCCGAGACTGTCCTCTTGCGATCCACCACCGCCCTTAAGTTTGTGGCGGAACTCATGAAGGTTTTCACCTGGTGTCACCGTGCCTCTGTGGGTCACAACTGAGAATACCAAATTCAGGACAAGGTGCTGGAGAAAAAGGGCAGACACACTCCATAACTGGTGGTTATTCTTCCATGAGACATACCAAACCAGCAACAAAACTAAACTTCTGTCTCACCATCCTGGCTAACAAGAAGTCAAAAGTGCAGCCTCCTTAGGTATTCCAGTCCTGGATTCAACACCCAGACACTAGACTTAATGATGAGTGGTTGTTTAAAACCAATGTAATCAAACAAAAGGGTTCTTCTGATCCCAAAGGACCAGCCACGTACCCAAGTTAGTATACAATTCAGATCTTACCCAATAATCATGCTGTTGCCAATCCTTTAGTATCTAATATCTAAAGGTTTATTTATAAAATAGAAAGAAAGATGAGTTAAAATTGGTTAAAGGAATCAAATACATACAATAAATGCAAAGTTCTCTGATCAGGCTTGTAGCAGTGATGGAATAAACTGCTGGCTTAAGACAAGTCTCTGGTTGCTTCCAAATCATTGGAAGGTCCTCAGTCCCTTGGTTAGAATGCTCTGTGCTCCCATTAGTACAAGTTCATAATCCAGAGCAGGAAAGGGGCAAAATGGAGATGTTTCCAGGGCCTTTTATAGCTTCTGCCAAGTGAAGGGAAACCCATTGTTCTAGTTTGTGGAAAATTACAGGTACTAAGATGGAGTTTGGAGTCACATGAGCAAGTCACGTGTCCATGCGTGTTTTGCTTAGTCACAGAATCATAGAAGAGTAAGGATGGAAGAGATCTCAGGAGGTCATCTAGTCCAACCCCCTGCTCAAAGCAGGACCAACCCCAACTAAATCATCCAAGCCAGGGCTTTGTCAAGCTGGGCCTTAAAAACCTCTAACCAAGGAGATTCCACCATCTCCCTAGGGAACCCATTCCAGTGCTTCACCACTCTCCTAGTGAAATAGTTTTTCCTAATATCCAACGTAGACCTCCTTCACTGCAACTTGAGACCATTGCTCCTTGTTCTGTCATCTGTCACCACTGAGAACAGCCCAGCTCTATCCTCTTTGGAACCCCCCTTCAGGTAGTTGAAGGCGGCTATCGAATCCTCCCCAACGCTTCCCTTCTGCAGACTAAATAAGTCTAGTTCCCTCAGCCTCTCCTCGTAAGTCTTGTGACCCAGCCCCCTAATCATTTTTGTTGCCCTCTGCTGGACTCTCTCCAATTTGTCCACATCCTTTCTGTAGTGGGGGGGAGCCCAAAACTGGACTCAATATTCCAGATGTGGCCTCACCAGTGCCAAATAGGGAGGAATGATCGCTTCCCTCGTTCTGCTGGCAATGCTCCTACTAATGCTGCCCAATATTCTGTTAGCCTTCTTGGCAACAAGGGCATGCTATTGACTCTCATCCCGCTTCTCAACCACTGTAATCCCCAGGTCCTTTTCTGTAGAACTGCCGCTTAGCCAGTCGGTCCCCAGCCTATAGCAGTGCATGGAATTCTTCCGTCCTAAGTGCAGGACTCTGCACTTGTCCTTGTTGAACCTCATCAGATTTCTTTTGGCCCAATGCTCTAATTTGTCTAGGTCCCTCTATATCCTGTCTCAACCCTTCAGAGTATCTACCACTCTTCCAAGTTTAGTGTCATCTGCAAACTTGCTGAGGGTACAATCCACACCATCCTCCAGATCATTAATGAAGATATTGAACAAAACTGGCCCCAGGACCGACCCTTGGGACTCTCCGCTTGATACTGGCTGCCAACTAGACATGGAGCCATTGCCTACCCGTTGAGCCCGATGATCTTGCCAGCTTTCTGTCCACCTTATAGTCCATTCATCCAGCCCATACTTCTTTAACTTGCTGGCAAGGATACTGTGGGAGACGGTATCAAAAACTTAGCTAAAGTCAAGGAATAACACATTGTCTGCTTTCCCCTCATCCACAGAGCCAGTTATCTCATCATAGAAGGCAATTAGGTTAGTCAGGCTTGACTTGCTCCTGGTGAATTCATGCTGACTGTTCCTGATCACTTTCCTCTCCTCTAAGTGCTTCAAAATTGATTCCTTGAGGACCTGCTCCATGATTTTTCCAGGGACTGAGGTGAGGCTGACTGGCTTGTAGTTCCCCAGATCCTCCTCCTTCCCTTTTTTTAAAGATGGGCACTACGTTAGCCTTTTTCCAGTCATCCGGGACCTCCCCCAATCACCATGAATTTTCAGAGATAATGGCCAATGGCTCTGCAATCACACCCACCAACTCCTTTAGCACCCTTGAATGCAGTGCATGGACTTGTGCTCCCCATGGACTTGTTCTCATCCAGCTTTTCTAAATAGTCCTGAACCACTTCTTTCTCCACAGAGGGCTGGTCACCTCCTCCCCATACTGTGCTGCCCAGTGCAGTAACCTGTGAGCTGACCTTATTCTTGAAGACAGAGGCAAAAAAAGCATTGAGTACATTAGCTTTTTCCACATCCTCTGTCATTAGGTTGCCTCCCCCGTTCAGTAAGGGGTCCACACTTTCCTTGACCACCTTCTTGTTGCTAACATACCTGTAGAAACCCTTCTTGTTACTCTTAAGATCTCTTGCTAGCTGCAGCTCCCAAGTGTGATTTGGCCTTCCTGATTTCACTCCTGCATGCCTGAGCAATATTTTTATACTCCTCCCTGGTCACTTGTCCAATATTCTACTCCTTGTAAGCTTCCCTTTTGTGTTTTAAGCTCACCGAAGATTTCTCTGTTAAGCCAAGCTGGCCGCAAGCCATATTTGCTATTCTTTCTGTACATCAGGATGGTTTGTTCCTGCTCCCTCAATAAGGCGTCTTTAAAATACAGCCAGCTCTCCTGGACTCCTTTTCCCCCTCATATTAGTCTCCCAGGGGATCCTGCCCATCAGTTCCCTGAGAGAATCAGAGTGTGCTTTTCTGAAGTCCAGGGTCCGTATTCTGCTGCTTTCCTTTCTTCCTTTTGTCAGGATCCTGAACTCAACCATCTCATAGTAGAAGTCATCACCCATACCTTAGAACGTTCACAGGAAAGTCCATTAAGTGTAGATAGGCGTCTCCCATGGTCCATTGTGAGTTGTGTTCTTTGATGGGCCATTCAACTTGAATAGTTCCTTCACAATGTGCTGGCTAAATATCTTGTGGGTGCTACCACATGAGCAAACATTTGAAATACAGGTACATAGTTATATTCATAACTTCAGACACAAAAATGATACGTGCATACAAATAGCATAATCATATTCAGCAAATTGTAACCTTTCCATAGACACCTTACTTGACATACTTTGTACAAGATTTGTTGCAATTATATAACAGCGGTAGCAACCATGATCCATGTGGTCATAATTTAATCAGATAATGTCACACCCCAACAGAAAATTGATATAGAAAGGGGTTCCCCAGACACTGCTGAATACATCATTGGAACTTCCCATTCTTGGTTATGTATTACTACAGATTCTAATTCAATATTAGAAGTATGAGTGTATAACAGAAATGGTTCATCAAAATCATGTTTGATTAAAACAGGCTTCTTCTTTGTAAGTTTGATTTTGGAAGTAACAATATTGAATTTCTTTACAAACCCAAGATAAAACTTGGTTAAACCAATAGTGGATTGGATCTGTTCTTGCAGCATGATTCCTGTATGTGTCAAGTGATCCTGCCAAGAGCAAATGAAAATAACTAATTTATCCATAGAAGCTTCGACAAGTGTTTAGAATCCAATTAACGTTGTCAGTGTAGATATTAGTGTTCTCTATAGTGTAGAAAGAAAAGGAGTACTTGTGGCACCTTAGAGACTAACCAATTTATTTATTTTTTTTTATTACTCTAAGGTGCCACAAGTACTCCTTTTCTTTTTGCGAATACAGACTAACACGGCTGTTACTCTGAAATCTATAGTGTAGGTATCTTTGCATTTAGCCATGAAAGCAATGTGGTGGTTTGTCTCAGTTTCCCTTTTCACAATGCATATTAGGTGGGTAATGTCTTTTCTGCTGTGAAAAGTTCCAAGACTGGTTACAGGCATTAACTTTGAAATATCAGTATCACAAGATCTTTTAACATAGAGTGTGTTCTTGTGGATCACTCTTAACATGTTCAAGGTTTGTTTTTTTTAAAGATCATGCACATTGTACATTTTTACAGTTTTTGGTATCGGCAACAAATTAGTCATGAGTTAAAATTAGCATGAATATTAACATCAAATCTATCAAGTGTACATTTATTTACAAACATTTTTGTCATGGCACGCCTTTGGCTTAATACCATTGGGGTTTTGGCATTTTAGGATTAACCCATGGTTTCCATTAGCAGGATAAAGTTTTTCCTTTCTTCCCTGTCCTGGAGGGTCAAATTCTGAGTTTTCTTGCTTAACAAAATCCATTGGCTGGTTAGGTGCGTCCTCCCTGCTAACAGCTATGGGCCAATCTTTCTCCCCCCTTGTCATCCAGACAATTTACATCAACACAGACATTAGCTTGTTTACTAGTTTTCAGATTTTTAACCATTACCAATTCCAAGGCTGGATTCTGTCTTAAAGAGATGCCATCCATTTTCACTAGCATGTTAGACTTAAAGTTCTTTTGTTCTTTCATTACCGACCTCTGCTTCCACATGGAATTAGATGTTGAGACTACAAGACATATCCAAAGTGTCTGCAGATGAGTTTGCCTGCCATCCCCTGTATTCTTGAGAGATTAACTGCACAGCTGTCCTGCTCTGCAGATTCAGCTACCCAGTCTTCCCCCTCAACCTGAGACAGACTGTTTACTCAAAGAATCAGTATGGAGACATTCATGTTCCCACAACATTGTCTCCCCAACAAGCTGGTCAAGCACAGCCACTTGGTTATCATAGGGCTGTTCAAATTCCCTGACAATTTTTTTTCATTCCATCTGACACCTTCTCTAAAATATTCACACTGGGTCTTTCTAAAGCAAAGTCGGTGGATCCATTTTCAACAGAAAAATTCTGGCTATTAAGAACTGAATCAAATCTCTCAACAAATAAACTGTTGCCTACTACAGGCAGAAATCCACCCTGATCTACCTCAATTCACTTCCACATCCCTCAGTTACAGCAACCTGCTTGCAAAAACTACTATGTGGGTTCTTCTCCTTAAGAGCTTCTTTAAGCAACAGTCCATCTTTCCTAGAAATTCTGCTCTTCTCCTCTTCAGCTAGGACTTGCTCCAAAGGAACATTTTCCTGAGCAATAAGACTCTTTCTGGGTTTCACTTAAATCCGGAATCAATTCTGATACAACTGATAAAGTTTAACCATCATAGGTTGACAAGCTTCTTCTGTCTGCTTCAGAGACAAATAGCTAGAGAGAGACACTTTTGCAGCAGACGCACTGCTGTTCTTAACAGACAAACAATTGGAGATATCCTTTCCTTTGTCCCAGCACCCATGGCTGATTTCAGACATATACTTGGAAAGTGGGACAGGTTCCTTAACAGGCAAGTTGCCACTCCCAACTGAAAAACTGCAATTCTCCACAGATAATGGCTCATCCTACTGAGCTACCTTAAGCAAATTACTTTTACCTTGTTCAGGCTTACTTTCACAAGCTTTACTTGCCAACAATCCATCACCCATCAAGAATCTACCCTTTTCTCCCTCAAGTAGGGCTTTAACCTGACCATCAACTTTAATCTGCTCTAGAGAAACATTTCCTGATCAATGAGTTATCTCTGTGCTTCATCTAATTCCAGATTCACTCAGACATTCAGAAACTTCATTCACATATAAACTGCTTTTCTGCACAAACAAAGAGCTATCTTCCTCAGACAAACATTTGGAGAAATTCTCCATGGGCAGATCATTGCCCCTAATATAGACAGGGTCAGGATCTTTCCTTTCTTGTGACTGGTTCATGATATTAACTTGACTGAACAAAGCTTTGGGGATGATATTACTCAAAAGATCTGTAGGCAGTAACTTCCATACACCAGCTATAAGTTCATGTTTAGTACCATTTCATTCAAGGTGGATTCTGGCTAAAGGCACATTTACAGTAAACTCATAGAGGATTATAATCACATTTTGACAAGCTCTGCCTTAACTAAAGTGATGTTAGAAGCTGTAATTTTCCCTAAACAGCTTTTACCATTGATTTTTACACACACTAGGAATTTTCCATTACCACTCCATTACGTAGCATTGGCACAATTTTTATGGGGTCACCTTCTTCTGAGCTCCCAGTAACAGCATTTACAGCGGTTCCTGTCGACTTTGGATCTAACAAAGGAATATTGGCAAATTCCCCTGATGCTGAACTCTCACCCTAAGACGGCCTTTCCGACACCCTTTGGCTTGTACCAATTTATAACGATGCCGTTTGGACTGCCTGGAGCCACGGCCACCTTCCAGCTGCTCATGGACCGACTTACAATCCCATGTGTAGTACGCTGCTGCCTACATTGATGACATTGTCATGTACAGTATCTGTTGGGAAGACCATCTCCAACACCTATCCAGTGTGCTCCAAGCTATTAAGGACACCGGACTCACGGCAAACCCCTCAAAGTGCAACCTTGGACAGAGCAAGGTGACGTACTGGGGATAGACCATGGGGAGGGGACAACTGCAGCTCCCTGGTCGACAAGGTACAGACCCTGTGAGATTGGCTCATCCTTACAATGAAGAAGCAGGTGCGGCAATTCTTTGCCCATATCAGATATTGTTGTTTTGTCCCAGACTTGCGACCTTGGCAGCCCCACAACGGACTTAACTGGAAACTCTCAACCCCAGAGCATTCAGTGGTCCGCTGAGTGTGAGACAGCCATTTGGACGTTGAAAGAACTGGGTGTATCAAGACCTGTCCTCTTGTCAGATTTCCGGAAATCCTTCATTTTAGAGATCGATGCTTCAGAAGTGGGCCTTGGGGCTGTATTGTCGCAGAAGTTGCCAGGGAAGAACACCTTGGGCTGTACCTAAGTCGCAAGTCCACTGTTCAACTATTGAGAAGGAGGCCTTGGCCGTTAAATGGGCCATAGACACTCTGTAATATTATCTGTTAGGAAATACATTCCGATTGGTCACTGCCCATGTGCCCCAATGCTGGTTAAATAGCATGAAGGACACCAGCCTGTGGATCATGTGGTGGTATCTTGCCCTGCAGCCATATGACTCAGGTACTACATCGCCTCGAATGTGCATGCCAATGCTGATTTTTAATTTTTTTTTCCCCCCCAGGATAGGTGGGGTAGGGGGAGAGGAAGAGCCCCCAGTTTCTTAAAGGGGAGAGTATGTTACAGCGTGAACTCACTATGCACTGGACGGGGAAGGGTTAACTCTTCACTGTGGGCTGAGGAAGACATGCCTCCACATACTGGGCATACTCCAGGTGCAACACTAGTATAAAAGGGAGCAGCCGAGCTCACTCTGGGCTGACCTTTGGGGAGGAAGGATGCCCCTTGCTGGCTCCAGCCCCAGAGCAGCTGAAACCCCTGACCATGGAAGCCGGAGCTGCAGAGACTCAGACTGATGCCCAAGTGCCACCGGACGCCAGAGAGGGATCAGAGTCACTGGGAACCATGTGTGCCAAGAAGCCCAGAGACCCTGACGATGCCTCAACTACAGCTCCAAAAGTTATGGTAGGAAGTGTCCCGGGGGAACTAGCTATAGTCCAGTGAGAAGTTGGTGAGTTTCGATTGGAGTCCTGTCGACTAAGTGGTGGAACCCTCTGTTGCTGTTAGGGGCCAGGGCTGGATCCAGACAGCATGGATTCTAGAACAGTAGAGACCCAAGAGGCATGATGTTTCTGAGCAAGTGTCAACCTGAAAAGCCAAATCTCTACATTTTAAACTGCCTTTCTCCGCTGGTAAGAGCGTAGCCCATTCTAACTTCTTTTAACTTTGTGTTAATGTTTTTATGAATGACACTATTTTAGCACCTTGGAAATTATCTTAGCTTTAAGGGAATCTGCCAGAAGGACTTCCAATTTTGTGAATGTAAAAGGCTTGTAAAAGGTGTAAATAGCCCCTAAATGCTTCCTTTGTAGCCATAATCTTCATTTTTCCAAGTCTAGCTTTGACAAATATCGTTCTTGTTCATCTAGCAGCAATTTTGACTTTTCAGGAGTCCAAAGAAGATATGGTAAGATCTCTATTGGACTTTGTCAAGCATGAGTGAATCTGACACACCTGAAAGCTCCCTGTGTTGTGGTATTCATGGTCTTGACAAAGCTCCTTTTGAGTCACTCAGTGTCTGTGAGCATTAGTTTCTTATGTGGAAGGTAATTTCCTTGCTGACTGACTACAGCTCACAGAGTGAGCTACTTATAGTGACTGATCATCTTATACCAAGTTTTATAGGGATGAAGTGATGCTGCAGTTGTATCCTAAATTCCTTCCTATCTTTTTCTGAGCTTTACAAGAGAGATGCAAGAGTTATCTGAGCTCAAAGGTGTGTGAGTTCTGTCTTTAGTGAGCTAATCATCCTGCCAGGACTGCCAGCATTCCTTCACATGCATGCATATCCATGCCAGTGAGGTCCTGTTCTCAACTTGATGTTCAAAGAGCCCTTTAAAATCCGCTCTTGTGTTGTGTTCATTGACACAGTTTTCTGCCAGGCATTTCTCTAAGTGAAGCTTCCTAGTCTCCTGTCTTTTAAAAAAAAGTTTAAATTCTTGAATGTCATTTCATACAGTTTTCTCTTGTTCATCTTAATTTGTGCCTTTTGTTTTTTCTTGAGGAGGTCTGTTTTCACTAAGTGGTTTTTATCTAAAAAAAACCTTATGGTTTTTCTTCAGAAAATCTTCATTTGATCTAGCCATTGCTTCATGCTCCAAGGAAACTTTTTGGGTTAGGTTCTAAAGGGATCTGAGATCTGGTAGTTGGAACGTGTGTGATGGAACTTGCATTCAGTTACTTCTGTCTGAGGATCAAAAGCCCTGAGTGTGTTTTTACCCTGTGTAGTGCTAAAACATCAGCCCTAATAGAGGGATTCCTGTTTGGAGTCCTTTTTCAAAGAAGAGTTAACAGGTAATATCCCATGTTCTCTAATGGGCATTCTGGGAGCCTTCCAGGAGGTTTTCTCAAGGATTTACAATTCTATAGGAGCAGGTATGAGACCTTTTAGTCCTTTTGCTGTGGTCCTGTTCTAAACTCTCTCATAAGCTGGCAAATTTTTATCGCAAAACTGTCATCTTGTAGTATCTAAGACGAAGAGGATCACCACTTTAAACTGAATTTTTATGGGTGGTTTCTTAACATCATTTCCAATGCCTGGTTTAGTAGTAAAACCCATTGTCTTGTTGGGCATTGATTACCCTGTGATTGTGCTGTTTGCAGGTGGAGTACAGGGAGATGGATGAGAGTCTTGCAAACCTCTCTGAAGATGAATATTACTCTGAGGAGGAGAGAAATGCTAAAGCTGAGAAAGAGAAAAAGCTACCACCACCACCACCACCGGCCCCTCCAGAAGAAGAGAATGAGAGCGAGCCAGAAGAGCCATCTGGTGAGTGGTGAACCAGCTCTCCTAAAAGGTAGCACTTGCACTGTTTCAGTTGCAGAAACTTGTGGTCATTCAGATATAGCATTATGACCACTGCGTTCAGTTTAGATCTAGTATGAAGGAAAAAGATGTCTGTCCTGTGAAACTTTCTTTGCTGGTCTGTTTGTGAAAAGAAGCTAGACAAATTCATCAGAGCAGATTGATACAAGACTAGAAGATGGCAATGTGCATGATGAGACTGCAAACTGAGACGAATCTTTAGCACTAGATTTTCTGTCTTTGAATGCTTGTCTAGATAAACAAATGCTTGTCTAGATAAACAGCTGCTGTCTCCTAGGCTGGCACATCTGCTCATATGCAAATATTCATTCTGTTTGTCTTCTATGGGAAAAGATGCCAGGAATTATTGGGTGAATTCTGTGGTGTGTGCTATGCAGGAGAGCAGACTAGTTCAGCGATCCTCAAACTGTTGTTCGAGACCCCAAAGTGGGTTGCGACCCAGTTTTAATGGGGTCGCCAGGGCTGGTGTTAGACTTGCTGGGGCCCAGGCCTGAACCCTACTGCCCAGGGCTTAAGCTGAAGCCTGAGCCCCACAGACTGAGACTGAAGGCTTCAGATCTGGGTGGCGGGGCTCAGGTTACAGGCCCCCCCTACCTGAGTCTGAAACCTTTGGGCTTCGGCTCTGGTCTCTTTCTCTCTCTCCCCCAAGGCAGTGAGGCTCAGGCTTTGGCTTTGGACTTCCTGCCGGGGCAGTGAGGCTTGGGCCCGGGCCCTCCCGCCCAGGGTGGCAGGAGTCAGGCAGGCTCAGGCTTCGGTCCCCCCTCCTGGAGTCATGTAATTTTTGTTGTCAGAAGGGAGTCACTGTGCAATGAAGTTTCAGAACACCTGGACTAGATGATGATAATGGTCCCTTCATGCTTTAAACTGCAAATCTGTAGGCTTGTATTTTTATATTTCTGGACAAATAATGTTTGCATAAACTTTACTGCTTTCTTCCCTGCCTTTTGGTAAAGGTGAAAAGTCCCCTTTAGAAAAGGGAACGGGAGTGTAAGTTCGCTTAGACTTCATATTTATGAAATTGTGTGGCTGTTTTCTATGCCCTGTGTCAATCCTAGCTTCTCAGAAGAAAGCATCTATAAGGCATTTACTGGTAGTTAAGAGTACGAGTGCTGCTCAGTACATGCTCTGTGCCTCCAGGTTTACCCAAAAAAATATTTACCCATGTATTGCTATATCTCCCTTTATGAATTAAAGCATTTTTTCCTAAATTCCGCCTTCAGGAGAGAGTCTTTAAATGTGTAGTGGCTTTTGGTTTTACATTTCAGTCATTGCCTGTGTAACACTTGTAGCCTTGTCAGTTATCTGTTGATATAGAGAATTCTTGATCTTCCTCCCATGCTGCTCCTAATCTGCTTCTCACAGAGGATCTCGACTGAGCTTGCAAACCATTGAGGTTGCGGATGGACCTTTTCAACTTGACATTAGTTTGATGAGGAGTATCACCTAAAGCTTCAGTAAATGTTAAACTTTTAATTGTGTGTGGCCTGGGTGATGCTAAGTAGAACCTGAACCCTGAAATCTCAGTCTGCTCAGGCAATAAGAATGTGCCCCAGTCCTGGAACGTAATACGTCGGGGGAAAAGAATTTTTGTAGGAGTGAAAAAGTTTAGTTCAGTGATTTAGTTGGGGTTGGTCCTGCTGTGAGCAGGGGGTTGGACTAGATGACCTCCTGGGGTCTCTTCCAACCCTAATCTTCTGATTCTAAGTTAAAATGATAAAGATCTTTATGTATACAGTGATGCTGTAGCTGTGTTGATCCCAGGTTATTAGAGACACATTGGGTGAGAGTAGTACCTTTTATTGGACCAATTTCTGTTAGTGAGAGAGACGAGCTATTGAGCACACACAGAGCTCTTCTCTAATAAAGATATTCCCTCACCCATCTTGTCTTTTACTTCATTATCGCCAATCTCTGCCAAAAGTGTCATTTTAATATGTGCAATTAAGCAAGTCTGCTTAGTAAATGCTTGTTAGAATACATTGCATGGGTGTAACCATCATTTCAGTACAAAATTAATACATTTCACATTTGCTTTTAAGATGCCACTAATTCACTATGTATGTCTAAGCATGACCTTTGGGTACAGTTCTGTGCACACCCAAAACAGCACTCCCAGTGTAGTATATCACAGGAGCAAGAAAAATGTTGAGAATTGGCAGTTTGACATACACCTATGTACAGATAAATGTCTACACTGCATGTTTCTTTTGGCTTCAGGTAGAGTACATACCTGTATAGTCCTCCCCCCGCGCCGCCCAGCACAGGTATGCTAGTAGTGTAGCCAGTGAGGCGTGGCTTAGGCGAATAAAGAAAGACTAAAGGGTGTGGGTAAGAGTGCAAGTAGGTACCCTGCCCTACTTGCTTTCTATTTACCCAAGCCATGCCTCTGTCCACGCTGTTATTTTTAGCTGCTGCTGTAGCCTTTCCCTGATGCCTCCCCGTTGCCAGAGCCTTTCACTGACCCATGTAGCTTCAGATGGAAGCAGCCAGCTTTTCACTGCAGCACATAGCTACACATGTACATGTAGCTATGTGCCGCAGTGAAAAGCTGGCTGCTTCCATCTGAAGCTAAGTGTTGTCGTCAGTAGTGTATAGTATAGCTGAAGTGTTAGATGAACAGTAACTCCTTAATGTTGTAGTTATGTTCCTGAAAAATGCTACTTTAAGTGAAACAATGTTAAGCAAATCCAATTTCCCCATAAGAATTAATGTAAATGGGGGGAGGGGGAGAAGTTAGGTTCCAGGGAAAAAATTTTCACCAAACAGAAGACTTTTATTTATTTATATAACACACACACAATAAATTTTAAATAAACAATTTAATACTGTACACAGCAATGATGATTGTGAAGCTTGGTTGAGGTGGTAAAAGTCGGAGGGTGGAATATTTCCCTCGGAATGCCTTGCGGCTAAATGGTGAATTTGTACTTGGCTGAGCCCTTAAGCGTTAATACATTGTTGTTAATGTAGCCTCCCACTCTACAAGGCAGCACAAATGGAGGGAGGGGAGACAGCATGGCAGAGAGAGACAGACACAGTGTGTGTGAGAGACACTCGCATTGCTGACTTGCATTTTTAAGTAGATCAGCAAGTTGAGACAACAGCTGCTGCCAGCAAACTCCCTCCATCCTGAGCCCTGTTGTGTCCCCCCTGCTCTGTGGAGATGGGGGTACAGGAGCAGGGGGAGTGGGACACCCTGACATTAACACCCCTTCCCCACACTCCCCCGCATGGCGAGCAGGAGTCTTCCGGGAGCAGCTCCAAGGCAGAGGGCAGGAGGGACAGCTGAACTGCCCGGCAATTGATAGCCTGCTTGGGCGGCTTCCACACAGGAAACTTAAGGGAGCAGGGAGCTGATGGGGGGGGGGGGGGGGGCTGCTGGTCCACCCTGGCTCCAAGCCCCCACTAGCAGCTCCAAAGTCTTGCTCTTTTTGTAAGTAGTGGACAAAGCAGGTGGTTGTCAAACAGTGCTGTAAGAGAGCATTGTGCAACTTTAAATGAGCATGTTCTCTAATTGATCAGCAACAAAACAATGTTAATCCGGAGGACTTTAAGTGAGGAGTTACTTTATCTTGAATGTGCTATATTCCAGGCTGTTTTGTCCTATCTTTGTTGTATTAGCTGCCCTTGGAACATGCAAAAAACATTGACACATGCTGAGCTTGTGAAAAAAAGACTGTAACTAGAAGAGCTTCTTCCCATAGCCAATCTCTAGCCTTTTTCGCTCTTATATTCATAAAATATGCCTAATTATGCATTTTGGTGAGCATGTTAGTCTGTCTTTTTAGTTGCTAGGGTACAGCAAACATAAAAAATGAAAACATTTGCTGCTCTGCTGTGATTGTGGTCTTGCTGAAAACTCTTCATTGAAACAATACTAGCAGCAAACTCAGGAACTCTGTTCCACGTTCCATTGATAGCTTTTTCCAATGTAGATTTACTCATTGTGGTAACGTGTGTCTCCTCCCATTCACCTCAGCATGAAATTTAAAGCTTAATTAGGAATATTGTTAGGAATAAAAGCTTATAAGGAAATTAAATGCGGAAAGTACAGTAATGGTAGATTAGCATTGCACAGCTAAAATTAAAAAATCAGAAAATGCAGAATCTAGTTTCTGCATCACTGTTAACTTGGCTGCATTGCATGACCTTTGTTTTATTATAGTTAGTATTATAAACAAATTTTAATGGATATATGTAAGCAAGAAAAGAGGACTAGGAAGTAAAATAGGTATGAAGTGGACAAGTTGATCTTACTGTAAGAACATTTTGCATTTCTTAACAAATTGTAAATTTTGCAACCTTAACATTTATTAGCTTTTCATTTAACAACGAAAACCATTTTGCAACCTAGCTATTTGTTTACTATCTCTTGGAACAGCAAAGTAAAGACAATTAACAGCGTCCTCCACCCTGTGTTAACAAGTTTAGAAGGTAGCAAAGCTCTGGGCCTTGTTTAGGATGTGATGGGTGTGCTGTTTGGGGACAATTTTCAGATGTTCTGACATAGCTGGACCAGTAGAGCATTCTGGAATTGCAAGCTTTAATGAAAAAGGCCCTCAGTATTATAAAACAGCTGTCAGAGGGATATTTAATAATTAAAGTAACTTTAAAAATATTGTATTAGAAGCTTAATTCCCCTTTTCTACAAGGTAGGGGAACCAGCACAGTTGAAAAGAGTAGAGGGAGGTTTTACAGGTTTTTCTGTTACCAATCTAATTATATCTGTTAAATTATATCTGAGTTCTTGGATACCACTATACTCCTTTAAATTAAGCAACCTTCTTCTTTCTCTCTCTTTCACCTTCCTCTCTGTCTTCATCAACTTGGAGTTGTTTTTTTTTTTGCCCCATTTCCTGTGGCTTCTCTCCCCACTCCTACCCCATTTGTCTAGTCCTCTGTCAGCCTTTTTAGTTTGTGATCAGTAATGTTTATAGCTGCTACTTGCCAAGGGAGAACAAGATTGAATTTGCTCCATAGTAATGTACTGTTGCTTCCCCACAATGGCAGCTCTGTGCTCTTTGTCTCATCTGATTTGTCTCCTTTCTTTCTTACTTTTAAACTGAGCATGAAATTTTAGGCCTCCTATGCTACTTTCCCACTGCCTTTATTTGAATACTGTTGGTGACTGGTACCTTTTGCTACCCTTTGCTATTGTTTCTCTTGTATGAATGAGAGCAAAGTAAAATGGATTCTTCTACCTACCTCTTTCTCCTTGGCTGCTTTTGAGAACACTCCTCTTTACCCCCCCCTCCCCACTCACCTCTAGAGGCAGAGGCTGCTGAATTTTCTCCTCTGCACATAGTTTGTTCAGCTGGAACCATGTGATATTGACAAAGATTGGGTCAGTTTCAGTTTGTTGCTGCTCTGGAAAAGGCAGCAGGAGCATGACCTTCCCCCTGTGGAAGATTAGACATTTCTCTGATATACAGTACATCTACCTCCTTGTTCTCAAAAATATATTTTAAAACCTGTGCTGTGTTCCGGTAACTCTAAACCTCATTTGTGCTCAGAAAATGACTTGCTGCTAACAGTACAAGTCAGTAGTGGGTGTCTCTGAACTGGTATTGAAAACATTTGACTGTTGTAAGTGTAAATACAACGCATCACATATTCTGTAATAGTACTGAGAACATCTTTGTGCTATCTACTCTTGTTGTCAGCACTAGTTCAGAGAGACTAGTGAAAGCAAGAGGTCTGTTTCCTAGTGTACATACGGCATGACTGTGTGACTTGATATGCAAATAAACTTTGTGGTTTAGAGGCATTCTCTTACTATATGGTGGTGGAGCTCTGAGCACAATAGCCCCTCCCTTCCCCCCCTTCACCCCGTTCTGATTGGGACCTCTGAGTGCTCATTCATTATTCATTCAAATAACTTTTAGCTCAAGCGCTCTAAAAAATTAGTAGTGGGTATAAAAATTGTCAGCAGATTTTTCCCCAACAATAGTCATTTGGTTAACTAGTAAGCAAGGAAATCTTAGTCCTCTACTTCAGATGAGTGAAAATGTATGTGCAGCACCTGCTGTGGGCCATTACAGGTGGACCAGCATCTCCCATAGAAAATGTGTAGTTAACTAACGCTCCTCCTAGGAGACTGACTCTTGATCACATTGGAACTGGAGTGCCCTAAAGCTCTCAGTGTGGGTAGCAACTTCTGTGGGGCTCTTTATAGAGTTGTATTGTTCAGATTTCCCTTCTTGTCTGTTTCCTATTGTCTATTTTCATTTTATGTGTAGACTTAGGGTGCAGTGGAGTTCAGAAAGCATGCAAATATCTGATTAACCCCTGATAAAAATGGTATGGTGAGATTTGGAGCGGGAGGTAAATTTTTAAATTTGTATGTTGCGTCAGGATGTCAGAGACTCTCCCTAAGAGCTTCAGACGGTATCCCAACTGCTACAAAAGGATCCCCCAACCCAAACAAGTAATCTTAACCAGTGTTCTCTGTACCTCAGGGGGGCCACAACTGTGTGATATACTTGAGGATGTCGCTTTGAGCCATCATGATCTGAGAGAGGCTACTGTCCCATTAACCACTGTGAGCCCTAGAAGTCTCTTCCATTGAGCATAGGAGATTTGTTCTTTAGGAACTCTGCTGGGTGTTGGGACATTACATTGAAGCATTCTGGTTTGAAGGAGCCTCGAAATAAGTTTAGACTACCAAATGGTGCTTAGATATCTTCAGATCATTCCACTACTTCCTGCTCATTGGAGCTGAGAAGATGTATAGACGGAACCATCCCATCATAGAAGCGCATGTTCTGTGAGCAAAACTGAGGTAGTTCCTCCCATAGAGGTTAGTGATGCATGAGAAGGGGGCTTATAAAGGCTTGCTCCCATAGGGATCACAGCCACACTTATCCCTGTTCCTAAAATTACTCAGTTTCCAGTTAGTATTTTTATTCAGGCAGGACTGCTATCCAGGACTTTTAGGTAAGCTGAGGTAATTTTGAGGCCTCTTCAGATCTTTCTGCTTGGTGCTTTGCATTTCCTTAGGTGTCTAGCTCTGGCTGTAGTAAAAGTTCAAAGTACTTAATACCTTACAGCATACCTGGGTGTGTAGATGTCCACATCAGTGCTCTGTGGGTCAACAGTATTGACACACACTGCTTCTAGGGTTGTTTTAGTGTTCTGATGGATTGTAGGTGAACCAAGGCCATTGAAGCAGATATTGTTGGGCTGAACCTTGGATGGTTTGTGCTTCAAGGAAAGGTTTATGGACGAGAAGGAAGAGGCTCTCTTGAAAATAATAGATGCTTTTCAGAATGATTCACTCTATCCCATTTCAGTTGGAGAGTGCAGGTATATCTAGGGCAAGATTATCAAATTCTTGCAGCTTTAGACCCCTAGGCTTTCAGTGTACCCATCCAACCAATCTTCAAATTGGTAGTAAGAAGTGTAATCTTATTATTCCATTCCCAGCTATTAATAAGGCTGATCATAAGTATTTAGCCACCAGGAATGCTACATACTGTGTGCTTCTACCTTTCCCACAAGAGTAATTTAAAGAGTTCCAATAATAATGATAAAACTTTAGAACACTACGAAGTTTGGTGCCCTGGACCTGTATTCCAGAAGATGGAATTCTCAGAAAATGTGTTTAGTTAGTTGGTGAAGTTTAATACATAAATCGCCAACTGCCAGGCCTTTATGTCCAAATATGATTTTAACTTATGGAGTAAGGTCCCTGAGTTCTCCTCTTTCCTTCCACAGGGCAAGCAGGAGGACTTCAAGACGACAATTCTGGAGGGTATGGAGACGGCCAAGCATCAGGTGAGGGTGGCGTTTGATGCTTGCCACTTAATAGCAAGAGCCGCCAGATGAGGGATTGATGCTTGCAAGTGCGCATGGGTGTGGGTGTTCAGACCTTAGCAAGAGGTATAGGAGACATTTACTCCTCTTTGAGAAAGGGAGGAATCTCTTCTAATTGCAATTGAAGGCTATAGTGACTAAGTAAATGGAAAGTAAAACTACACTGAAATCCCTCAGGCCGATCTCTCATCCCTCCACTCCTCTCCATGTTCAGAGGAGACCAAACATGGGAAAGGGTACTTCCTGCTTAGCCAGCTTTTACCCATTAGAATGGTACTGAGCTTCAGGCTTCAGTGTGCTAGGCCCTTTTCTAATACACTTGAAGCCCATATGTTTTTGAAAGGATTGAGTTCATGAGCAATTTTCCAGCATTTGGCACAGAAGACTTACCTATGGGGTAGGTTAGTCCACGTTTTAATAGACTGGCTCATGAATTAGAGCCAACATTTGATCCTAAGTATCAATATAAGGGGTATGCATTTAGCTTGTAATCCCCACCAATTGCTTTCTTTATTTTTAAGTACTTTCAGAATGCTACCAAAATATTCATCTTCCTCAAACCATGCCACTATATATGCCTGTGCCACCTGAGGAGTGAGGCATGGGGTTTTAATCAAAGGAGTTATAAGATCCATTCTAGACTGTGAAGAAGTAAACCTCTTCGAAGCAAATACAAAATTCAAGATATCTCTGGGGTTCACTCTCACCATTCTAAATGAAGGAGCCTGGTTATGTTTTGGACCTTGGTATCAGCACAGGTATAGAGATCCCTTTTTAAATATTTCAGACTTACAGCGGGGACACAGTGCTTTTTTTGCCCTGGACTTTTTAACACTGCGTGTTTGCAAATTATACATGTTACATCAGTATCAAACTGTTTCTGGAGCATGGTTTACCCACTTGGATGGATGAATGAATGAATGAATGATTACTAATTCCTGGAAATTGTCAAGAGAGTAGAATGTGTTGCTTTGAGTACTGAAAGAGTTTTTCATCTGAAAATGTCCCAGTAAGGTGTGTGGTGTGGTTTTTTTTGTTTTTTTGTTTTTTTGATGGAGCAATGGCCAACAAAATCCTTTTGGGATGTGTCCTGTGAGGAAGGAGAGTACCAAAATGCATGTTGGGTTAAATATTAATTAATGGTTGGTACTGCAGTCAGGAAGTAGTAAATCTGTGTGTGTTTTTAAAAGAGAGAGGAGTAGAGGAGAATCTGTGGTGGTGAACCACCTTAATCATAAAGAGAAGCACAGAAAAACTGTCAGATAAATGTGTGAATCCTCCAGGATGAGACTCTACCATTCCTTGTTGAGATTTTTCATAAAGCATGGCTCATGTAAGAGTAGAGGGGGAATAGTTTAACCTACCTGAAGGTGATCTAAATTTAGCCTGCTCAATTGCAAGAAATCCACTAGAAGGGTGTTCGGTTTTAAGTGAGCTCTTCTGGCTGGTGGGCCATATTAAAATATTTTGCTGGTGTCTGTGGATTATATTTTACACCTATTCCATTCTGATCTCCAGGTCTGTTTCCTCATTATCCGTCTTCGTTCACAAACAAGATAAAAGTAAAGATTTCTGCTCAGCCTTTAATTGTGAAAGCTAATTCAAAGGCAGCTTGTTTCTGTGACCTTTTAATTTAAAGCCTGTAGTCTCTTGAGCTGTGAACACAGCCTTAGGGGAAAAAAACCCTGCTTGGTCCATCCCTTTAAATCCTTTTGTAGGAGCTGAAGGTTTTCTTTTTAAGGTTCTTTATAGCTGCAGGAGCTTTGTCTCTTAAAACTGGTGAAACACAAACTCTGCTGACCGTGCCATATTCAGTGGAAAGGGGATTTGGTTTATGTATCTAGATTCTTTCCAAAGGTTTTATTGGGAGTTTTGCATTAGTTGTTTGGACAACATGCTTGGTGGTGTGTTCTTTCAGAAAGTCTCTGGTTTGTCCCTTTGTTTCCAGTAAAAACTCTTAAAACAGTCTAGACAGCAAGTTTGACATTTGTTCAGTTTGTCTCTAAGAGCCATGTTTTAAGACTTTTTTTTTTTTCCCCTCACTGTTACTTGGTGTTATGGGCACTTAATCTCTGGTAGTTCTGCTAAAGGTAGTGCAGGGGGTGATGGATAGCTTCAGGTTGGTTCACTTGACAGTATATATAGGGTACTTTTACTATACACACATACTTGCACAGTGAATCTCAGATTTATAGACGGATGGAAAGTAACTATAGAGTAGCCATCCTCAGGGCTAGTGAACACTTATTACCTTACCCAAAGAATTGATCTTTTACCCTCTACAATAGGAGACTTTTTTCAATAGCCTAATAGATACTGCTGTCAGGAAACCTTACTTGATATTCAACCTAGTTTTTCCAGTTTTTATTTTCAGTTTATATTACTAAATAATCTCCTGGGTCCACGTGCCACAGTTATATGCCTGTGTGGTGTTTAGATCCTGCCAATGATTAGTCGGTTGTCTTCACTCTTGGTTGTCATGCAGTCAAGCTATTCATAGTTAGCTCTATTAATCTTTCCTCATAAATCACTCTCTTCAGCCCCTTAATAGTTTTCTTTAAGTTCCTTCAAATTGGTCTTCGTCTTTATGGTATAAAAATGCTCAGAACAGTTTCACCAGACCTTCATAAAGAGGATAATTTCCCTCCCACCTCCTTCCCATTCTGTAACATGGTGCCTCTGCCCATCCAACCTAAAATCATACAGATATTTTTGTTTCCATAACACACTGCACAGTCATATCTAATTTGATGCCTACCACCATCTCTTGAACAATTCCAGCATCAATATTGACTATCTCAGTCTCATTTCATTGTCTGTGTTTTGGCATTTTTTTCCTTGGATATATTAGCTTGTGTATTTCCAGTTTAGCTGCTTTTCTGCTTATATTTCTAACCTTCCTAGGTCACCTGGTATTTTGAAATTGACCTCACTGATATTTGCCTCTCGATGTATTTTTTGTCCTGCTTTTTTTTGCCTGTAAGATGTACCTTTAAAGTGAAGTCCAGATGTGCCCTTTCCTTTATATGCAGAGATGTCTGTTTTTGTGCACTTTTTTTGTGACTTGTGTGTAGTTAGTTTCTGTGTTCCGCTGTAATTAAAGGAATATGGTCTAGCTAATACTATTGTTCTTGCAGTTTTCTGCAAGCTGTGATTTCCATTTGTTCCAAGAATGTTAAATGTTCAGGTGCCCTAATTGGAAGCTATCTTTGCATATAGAGAAATGACTCCTAGTTTATGTCCAGCAGGAGACTTTAAGCATTGCATTACCTAGGAAAAGATAAAATTCCTTCCCTTTCCTTTCACTCAAGAAAATATAGCAGTCTCTTGCATGGATTTGCACTCCATTGCTGTACACGTTATGGGTATGTTCGTCAGGCTAAAGGGATGGACTGTGGGGTTCTCTAGATTTATGAAAAGAAGTCAGTGTTTGAGTCACGGTTAATCTAGACAAACCCTTGAAAGCTGGAGAGCAGATGTGAGGAACCTATACATTGTCCTCTTTGTGGTTTACAGCCCACTTGGCTTAGGAGGGGTCTCCTGAAGGTTTATAGAGCTTAGAGAGAGAGAGAGAGTGAGAGATCTAAACCAGTTATTTCTTACTGAAAAACAGTTTAGTTTTCTTTTCATGTCTTTTTATCTCCTCACTTTTACTTGTTTTCTAAATCCTGTGTTCTTTTGTAGTAGTGCTAGTGCTAATGCCCAATTTTGATCTGTACCTCAAAGCACTGGCCGAGATATTTCTGGCTTGCAGAAATAGACAAAAGGAGCCGGTGGAAGTGTAAGGCGAAACGAGTTGGCGCATTCTTATATATGGATATTCAAGGTGTCTTGACCAGGAGGGGGGAGCTTTTTAGTAAAATCACTAACATATCAGTTGCTTTTGGAATACTTGTAAGACATACCCCTTTTTTTTTTTTCTTTTTTTTTTTTTAGGTGTGGAGGGTGCAGCTTTCCAGAGTAGACTTCCACATGATCGTATGACCTCTCAAGAAGCTGCTTGTTTTCCAGACATCATCAGTGGCCCTCAGCAGACTCAGAAAGTATTTCTGTACATCAGGAATCGCACAGTAAGTTCTTAAATATTAGGAACCTTGATAGGAACAGTTCCATATCTTTTTAATAATTTGCAAAGAACATCGGGATGGCTCTGTCTGGTGATTGTTTCTTGTGGTGATTGATGGTTTCTATGATGAGCTGTTCTATTTCAGAAACCTGTCACACACACAGTCAATACGGGTAGTTCTTATCCAGTTCTGGATTGAGGCATTCTTTTGAGGGGCAGTATAGGCAAATCTGTACTGGTGTTGAACCTGTTGCTTGGATGCCGTGCACATTCTTAAGGTTACAAATAGAAGTCTCATATAAGATTCTCTTTTTCGATTGTCCATAACTTTTTCAACTAGTTTCCTTTTGGGCAGAAACTCTTTTATGTTTAGTCTAAGCCTGTTGAGAAATTTAGCTAATTTTGTTGCATAAGAAGTCTGAAAACATTTTCTACTTAAGGAGATTTAAGAAAAAATTGCTTACGCATGGAACTCAAATGCCTAAATATTGAAACATCGAATTATGCATGTCACTTATGCTCAGTAAAGAACTTTCGTTAAGTGAATCAAACTGCTTCTGTGTCTGTTTCAGTTACATTAATGATGTTTTGAATTAAAACATAAATGCAAGTGCTGCGGGTGGGATTTTCAAATGTGTCCAAGTCACTTAGGTGTTGGCTTGGCAACCTGGTCAATTGACCAGTCAAATAATAGAGAGACAAGGTAGGTAGGGTGGTGTCTTTATCTGGACCAACTTATGTTGGCGAAAGAGAAACTTTTGAGCTACGCCTCTTCTTCTGGTTCTCTAATGTCCTGGTACCAACATAGCTACAAAAACACTGCAAATGGTCAAATAATCTCAGCTGACCACCTATTATTTGACTATGGTTAAATCTTTTCAGATTTTTTAAGCAAGAATGCCCTGATGTAGGCGGTAATCTACATTTTAGGTTGCATCATGTTGCCATATGTTAGCAAGCTTACTTAAACAGGTTGTGATTGCTCACTTTACTATATGCTAATGCCATCTGTTGTGGGGAAAAAATGTGAACCAACTGAAAGGTGAGCATCTTGATTGGCTGAGATCTTCTAGAACAAACTCGGCTTTTTGTCAGCTGTCCCGGAGGCGTTCATTATCTCAGTGAACATGTCCTTCTACATTCTCTATCTCCTCCTAATAACCAGAAGTCTGCTTTCAGGTGTTGAGGACACACATTTCCAGTTGTCAGTCATGGGAAAAAATAAAGGAGCCATTGTACATGAATAAAATGTTTCCATAGCAAGGCCGTTTTCATTAAAAAAACAAAACAAAAACCCTTATTACACTAGATGCAAGCCATAACATAATCAGAATCCATAACCGTGCACTGTGCCTTTTTGCTGCTCCAGCCACAGTGGGTAGTGCCCTCTCCCCCTGGGGTCGCCGGTGACCGCTCTTTTAATGAAGTTTATGGCAAGCTCATGTCGGGAGCAGAGGTAGCTAGTCGAACAATGGTCCTTCCCGATAGCACCACGGGAAGCTGTTATGAATGGGGGAGGGAACGTTTTCACTCTGAAACGGCGGAATCTCTCATGTGGGGCCCCAGTCCCCTATCAGCCACTTTTAAACTACTTGCCGACCCTTTCCAAGCACAGTAAAGGCACTGTGGTGGCCACGTGGTTTGGTGATCCGGAATATAGGTGGGTGGGTTGGGTCTACATATCCTCTTTTTTCCTTGTAAGATTACTTTTAATGAGAACTTCCCCCATGGCCGCGGTTTGCTGCTCCAGGCCACGGGGGAAGGAGCTGCTGGAAGTGGCGGCCAGTATGTCCCTCGGCCCGCGCTGCTTCCAGCAGCTCCCATTGGCCTGGAGCAGCAAACTGCAGCCACTGAGAGCCGTGATCGGCCAAACTTGCAGTCGCGGCAAATAAACAAATCAGCCCGGCCCGCCAGGGGCTTTCCCCGCAAAAGCGGTGGAACAAGTTTGGGAACCACTGTCCTAGGCGACCCTATGTGATATCAGTCTCCTGAGGGCAACAGAAGCGGAAAGGAAGGAGATGCTGCAAGCATCTGGGTATAGACCTGGTCCTTATGCTGCTATGCTGTGTACCACAATGATGCCAGCAGAATTAATTCAGGAGTTGCATAGGAAAGTGTCCTACCATGGTGAAAGAATTAAGTCTGCCCTGCCCAGAAACCTTCTACAAAAGATTGCAGAGTACCTCCATGAAAGTTTCCTAGAGATAACCATGGAGGGTTCCCAGGCTATCCCAGTCCACATAAACAGTCTGTTCGAGGGCCACCTTCTGCGTAGCTGGAGCAGCCTCTTGTAAGCAGAGAGCCACAATACTTTGCTGTATACTCACCAGAGGAGTTGCCTTCCCCAGCATCACAGTCAGCCACTGTGATGTCCTGCAACCCGCAGGGCTCCAGAGTTAAAAATATTTCTGGCTGTCAGGGAGAATGGATCCACCTCTCGCCTGTGTCCCTGATCATCTGTGCTCAAGCTGGCATGCTCCCAATACTAATCAAACAGAAAATGAGAAATTAAAAGTTCCCAGGGCTTTAGCAGGGGAGGGGCTGTTTCCTGTATATCTGGCTGCAGTGCAGCGGAGTTGAGAATGATCTCCAGAGCAGATGAGCATTGTGGGACACCATCTGGAGGCCAATTAAGTCAAATTACGCAATGCTGCATCTGCACTACCTCGCAGTCGACCCATGAAAATTGAACTAAGTGCTACTCCTCTCACAGAGGTGGATTACAGAAGTCGACAGAGGCTTGACAAAGCCCTGGCTGGGATGATTTAGTTGAGGATTGGTCCTGCTTTGAGTAGGGGTTGGACTAGATGACCTCCTGAGGTCCCTTCCAACCCTGATATTCTATGATTCAGGTCGGCGTAAAGGACCCAGTAGTGTAGACACATATATTAACAGGTTGACTTAAGGCAGCTTCCTTCAACCTAACTTTTTAGTGTAATAGTCCTGAGAGAGAGCATCATACCTGAAAACATCTTAGTTGGCTGGAATGTTCTGAAATAGCAGGAGTTAAAAATTGACCTAAATGGAAGTGATACTTAATCTAGAGAGCATTCCTGAAATCGTGAGACATTAATAAGTGATATAACTTGTGCAGAGTTGAGGAAAGCCAAAATAATTTGTATGGACTTTTTTACTATTGTGTGACTCTAAGCACTCCTGTATTCACACCCTACACACTACTGCAATGAGAGTTGTACAAATTATGCGTTAAGTATCATTTGAAAACTAATAACACACTGCTCAAAATCCTTGTGGAATATGTGTGATAATTCTGCATGTGAAGTTACGGATGACCTCTGATATGTTTCAGAATCTCTCTTTGAACAAGGTAGAAACAGGTCTACATAGGCCTCTAATACAAAGGAAGCAGGGTGACCAGTGTCAATGAAATTGCAGTTTACGTATGCAGTAAACAGAACCATCAAAACTCACAAAGTGGATGGGGAATTGTCTATGATCCAGACATGTCAAGCAAACACAATTTTTTAACCAGTTTGGTCATCAGGCAGAGACTGTGAAGGTACAGTTACATCAAAGGTGTTACCTCCTCCTCCTATTAGCTTGATGGAGTAAACTACTCAACTATCACTGCTGGATGGAGACTTTACCCCCCAGAAAGCCTTTCTGCTTCTTGAAGCAGTGTCAATGAACTCTGAAATGCCTGTTGGAGTTTTACTGGACTGGAAAGAGTTATCTTTCCCTTAAGAAGACAAGGGAAACCAGCACTCATACTTCTGTGGAAGGGCCTGACTGGGAGACATTCAGCCATTTGGATGAACTAAATCATCTTAAACAAGGACTGTGCCTTGCTAGATTAAGTTTTAGACTTTTAGATGCATGTTTTCACTTTTATTTGCCTGTCACCATCTCTACCTTGGTGTTTTTTTTTTTTTTACTTGGCATCACTTACATCCTGATAGATAAACTTTTTATTTTTTAATCTAAACCAAGCCAGTGCTGTGTTTTCTGTTTAAAGAACAAAACAAGTGATCTAGGAGAGGGCTGGACACTTCAGGGTAGACAGTTTTGGGGAAATTTGGGAATGGGGTATGTTTGGGTCACTTGGCTAGTAGTAACCAAGGCTGGTGGAGACCAGAGCATGCCTGTGGTGTAACAAGCAGGATGCTGAAGTCAGTGTTACTGAATGAGGGCTGCTTATCGTACAGACACTCAGTGCTTGCTTGTGTGGTGGCTGCGAGCAGCAGAGCATTTTAAGGCACCCAGGGTTACAGAGCTGGCAGTAACACAACCTCTCACTGGGCTGGATTGCACCACAAAAGGTGACATGACCATGGAAAAACTGTTAAAGCTTAGCGCAAGTTCTCTTCTAAGTATGTGACGCATGTAGATAGAATGGAGATACATTTGAATTCTTGTGGTATGTGTCTAGCTATTGTCAAATATTGCAGTCAAACAGCAAGAAAGGGAAAAGAGGTCTGCAAAAAAAATTTATCTGTGCATTCTCCTTTTTTAGTCTTCAGCAGCATAATCACGAAGTATGGAGTCTTTTTGATGAAGAGTGATATGAGTGACTATGAAAGTGAAGCTAATTCCATTTCTTCATCTTTTATTAAAATTTTGCTACTTCATCAGCTTCAGCATTGAAAACTCCTGCTCCTGGAAAGTCTTCCAGTGATCATTACATTGGTTTTAAGAGGTTTTTTGAATAGCTTGTCCCATGACCAGAAAAACAAATTCACCATCTATTTGCATATGGTTGAAAACCATTATTTAGGCTAGAATTTTTTTTATAAGTTGCATCCAATTTACAAAGTACCAAGTAGGAAGCTGCTTGCAGGAAGACTTCTGGGTGCTGAAGCAGTTGATGTGAAAAAATGAGTTGGTGGTCTTATTTTGCAAACTCCTCCCATGTCTATAGTGTCTGGATGTATGGAGTTCAGTCACTATGAGATTGTCAACTCTACAGCCAGTATTTTATTCACTCAGTTGTGCACTGGAATATCACCACACAGTCCTATATAGAATCATAGAATATCAGGGTTGGAAGGGACCTCAGGAGGTCATCTAGTCCAAGCCCCTGCTCAAAGCAGGACCAATCCCCAACAAAATCATCCTAGCCAGGGCTTTGTCAAGCCTGACCTTAAAAACCTCTAAGGAAGGAGATTCCACCACCTCCCTTGGTAACACATTCCAGTGTTTCACCACCCTCCTAGTGAAAAAGTTCTTCCTAATATCCAACCTAAACCTCCCTCACTGCAACTTGAGACCATTACTCCTTGTTCTGTCATCAGCTGAGAACAGTCTAGATCCATCCTCTTTGGAACCCCCTTTCAGGTAGTTGAAAGCAGCTATCAAATCCCCCCTCATTCTTCTCTTCCGCAGACTAAACAATCCCAGTTCCCTCAGCCTCTCCTCACAAGTCATGTGTTCCAGTCCCCTAATAATTTTTGTTGCCCTCCGTTGGACTCTTTCCAATTTCTCCACATCCTTCTTGTAGTGTGGGGCCCAAAACTGAACACAGTACTCCAGATGAGGCCTCAGCAATGTGGAATAGAGGGGAACGATCACATCCCTCGATCTGCTGGCAATGCCCCTACATATACATCCCAAAATGCCATTGGCCTTCTTGGCAACAAGGGCACACTGTTGACTCATATCCAGCTTCTCGTCCACTGTAACCCCTAGGTTCTTTTCTGCAGATCTGCTGCCTAGCCATTCGGTCCCTAGTCTGTAGCAGTGCATGGGATTCTGCCGTCCTAAGTGCAGGACTCTGCACTTGTCCTTGTTGAACCTCATCAGATTTCTTTTGGCCCAATCCTCCAGTTTGTCTAGGTCCCTCTGTATCCTATCCCTACCCTGCAGCGTATCTACCTCTCCTCCCAGTTTAGTGTCATCTGCAAACTTGCTGAGGGTGCAATCCACACCATCCTCCAGATCATTTATGATTTATTGAACAAAACCTGCCCGAGGACCGACCCCTGGGGCACTGCACTTGATACCGGCTGCCAACTAGACATGGAGCCATTGATCACTACCCGTTGAGCCCGACAATCTAGCCAACTTTCTATCCACCTTCTAGTCCATTCATCCAGCCCATACTACTTTAACTTGCTGGCAAGAATACTGTGGGAGACCGTGTCGAAAGCTTTGCTAAAGTCAAGGAACAACACGTCCACCGCTTTCCCCTCATCCACAGAACCAGTTATCTCATCATAGAAGGCAATTAGATTAGTCAGGCATGACTCGCCCTTGGTGAATCCATGCTGACTGTTCCTGATCACTTTCCTCTCCTCGAAGTGCTTCAAAATTGATTCCTTGAGGACCTGCTCCATGATTTTTCCAGGGACTGAGGTGACGCTGACTGGCCTGTAGTTCCCAGGATCCTCCTCCTTCCCTTTTTTAAAGATGGGCACTACATTAGCCTTTTTCCAGTCACCTGGGACTTCCCCCGATTGCCATGAGTTTTCAAAGATAATGGCCAATGGCTCTGCAATCACATCCGCCAACTCCTTTAGCACTCTCGGATGCAGCGCATCCGGCCCCATGGGCTTGTGCTCATCCAGCTTTTCTAAATAGTCCCGAACCACTTCTTTCTCCACAGAGGGCTGGTCACCTCCTCCCCATACTGTGCTGCCCAGTGCAGTAGTCTGGGAGCTGACCTTGTTCGTGAAGACAGAGGCAAAAAAAACATTGAGTACATTAGCTTTTTCCACATCCTCTGTCACTAGGTTGCCTCCCTCATTCAGTAAGGGGCCCACACTTTCCTTGACTTTCTTCTTGTTGCTAACGTACCTGAAGAAACCCTTCTTGTTACTCTTAACATCTCTTGCTAGCTGCAACTGCAGGTGTGATTTGGCCTTCCTGATTTCACTCCTGCATGCCCGAGCAATATTTTTATACTCTTCCCTGGTCATTTGTCCAATCTTCCACTTCTTGTAAACTTCTTTTTTGTGTTCAAGATCAGCAAGGATTTCACTGTTAAGCCAAGCTGGTCGCCTGCCATATTTACTATTCTTTCTACACATCGGGATGGTTTGTCCCTATAACCTCAATAAGGATTCTTTAAAATACAGCCAGCAATCCTGGACTCCTTTCCCCCTCATGTTTTATTCTCCCAGGGGATCCTGCTCATCAGTTCCCTGAGGGAGTCAAAGTCTGCTTTTCTGAAGTTCAGGGTCCGTATTCTGCTGCTCTCCTTTCTTCCCTGTGTCAGGATCCTGAACTCGACCATCTCATGGTCACTGCCTCCAGGTTCCCATCCACTTTTGCTTCCCCTACTAATTCTTCCTGGTTTGTGAGCAGCAGGTCAAGAAGAGCTCTGCCCCTAGTGGGTTCCTCCAGCACTTGCCCCAGGAAATTGTCCCCTATACTTTCCAAAAACTTCCTGGATTGACTGTGCACCGCTGTATTGCTCTCCCAGCAGATATCAGGGTGATTGAAGTCTCCTATGAGAACCCGGGCCTGTGATCTAGTAACTTCTGCGAGTTGCCGGAAGAAAGCCTCGTCCACCTCATCCCCCTGGTCCGGTGGTCTATAGCAGACTCCCACCATGACATCACCCTTGTTGCTCACACTTCTAAACTTAATCCAGAGACTGTCAGGTTTTTCTGCAGTTTCATACTGGAGCTCTGAGCAGTCATACTGCTCCCTTACATACAGTGCTACTCCCCCACCTTTTCTGCCCTGCCAGTCCTTCCTGAACAGTTTATATCCATCCATGACAGTACTCCAATCATGTGAGTTATCCCACCAAGTCTCTGTTATTGCAATCACATCATAATTCCTTGACTGTGCCAGGACTTCCAGTTCTCCCTGCATGTTTCCCAGGCTTCTTGCATTTGTGTATAGGCCCTTGAGAAAACTTGCTGATCGTCCCTCTTTCTCAGTATGAGGCAGGAGCCCTGCCCTCTCATTCGCTCCTTCTCGTGCTTCCTCCCGGTATCCCACTTCCCCACTTACCTCAGGGCTTTGGTCTCCTTCCCCCGGTGAACCTAGTTTAAAGCCTTCCTCACTAGGTTAGCCAGCCTGCTTGCAAAGCAGTACTGATCAGTTAAAAAATATAATCAATCAGTTGGGTCCATGGAAGGTTTTGGGTATTAACAATGCAGCTAATATGAAAGCTGCTTGGTATCTAACAACTTCTGTGTTATGGGTGTGCTGCCCATGCAATGCATCTCTTCATCAGTGATGTTGAAGATCTGGCAAGGTTCTCATCATGTGTCAAATGTAAAAAGCATTGTCTAATTTTTCAAAAACAAATAGTAATTTTCATTGTCATTTAGTACAGCACTCAGTTTCATCCACACTGAATAATCCCTTGTTGTATTCAGTGGGCATCTTCTATTAAGTGTCTCAAAGATCTTCAGATATAAAAGCAGGCTTCTCAGCCAGCCTCTGAGGAAGGGTGGCTCTGTGTTGCCCCCAAGTAATCCACACTGATCTTTTTTGATGACTGTCCTTCGGCTGCAAAACTCATTTTCATTGTTTGAACCACTCAATCCACTCAGAATATTGAAAATGATAGTTCTACACTATCTGATTCCAAGAACAAGTTCCTGAATGCTAGGAAATATATTCTGTGAGAATATGGAACGCAGTCCACTTACAAAAGCTGAAGAGAAAAATATAACCGATTTAAAATATCATGGAAGAATCATGTGATCTCTCCTGCACATAATGCTGCCTATTGTTGTATTAATTTAGATGGAATAAATGGGATGAAGTTGTTAACATAACTTAAAAAAAAAGTATTTGTGGCACCTTAGAGACTAACAAATTTATTTGAGCATAAGCTTTTGTGAGCTACAGCTCACTTCATCGGATGCATGCCATAAGTAACATAACTTAGTCACTGTCCAATATAAACAGCGTTAAACAAGGTTCGGGGTTTGTTATACAGAGACTTCAGTCTGCTTAGTACCATGACACAAACACCATGACAATCCTTTTAAGCTTTTATTAAAGAATCAGAAAAGATACAAACAAGGAAGTACTTAGAATCATAGAAGATTAGGGTTGAAAGAGACCTCAGGAGGTCATCTAGTCCAATCCCCTGCTCAAAGCAGGACCAGCCCCAACTAAATCAGCTTCTTACAATGCAGTGTCAACTTGTGCAACTTGTTGCCAGGGGATGCTGTGAAGGCCAAAAGTGTTTTAAAAAAAAAAAAAAAAAAAGAATTCATGGAGGATAGGTCCATCAATGACTATTAACCAAGATGGTTAGGGATGCAACCCCATGCTCTGGGTGTCCCTAAACTTCAATTGCCAGAAGCTGCAACTGGACAACAGAGGATGGATCACTGGATTATTGCCCTGTTCTGTTCATTTTCTCTGAGCGTCTGGCACTGGCCACTGTAAGAGACAGGATACTGGGCTAGGTGGACCATTGGTGTGACCCATTATGGCCATTGTTATGTTCTTGAGGAAAGCTAGTTAAAGCATTTAAAACATAAATTATCAGGTAAGGATTTCATTTTAACATTTCTTGTTCCCTTTCCCTTTAGCTGAAGAGAGTTAGTTGAGATGAGCTGAGGCTAGTACTGCTGTTAGTTTGACCCTGTTTTATCTCGAGCGGTTTTTGGGCTTCATCTGGAGGTGGGTAGGGGTGGTGATGTCATCTGGATTCCTCTCTATGGCCCAGTCTGGCTCGGATATCCCTCAGGATTGGGATGAAGAATGTCCAGTCTCCCAGTAGACTCTGTCTGGTGGGGCAGGCAGCTAGGCTGATGAAGCTCGCATCAGTAGCCATAGTCTTTTCTTCCATATTCTTCTCCCAAAGTCTCTTTAAGGACCCGGTGATGAGTGGCATAGTCCATCCGCTAATTAAGCCTAATATCCTACACACCAACTTTCATTCATTAATTTCTAGTTCCATATCTTCTGCTTCTACCAAGCATGATTTCAACATAGTCCTTGAGTTATTTTAACATGGCCTTTTTTGTTTGGACTAATTTTAGGCTTTGGTTCTGTTGTACCTGCTTGTAACATTCAATTACTCGTGGGGGAATTCTGTGCTAAAAAATTAAAAGTTCTCTGCACAATATTTTAAAATTCTGCAGAATTCTGAATATTTTGTCAAAATAACACAGTACAATTACCCCCTGTCCCCATGTGTCCCTTCATTCCCACTCCGATTCAGCCCCTGGCTCAATGCTGTCACCCCACTAGCGCCTGTGCCAGTCTGTCTCCCGCCCGCACCTGGCCCTTCTGAACATCTCCCAGTCTGTGACCCCCTCACAGCCCTGTGTGCCCTGCTCTGTCTCTTCCCCCCAACCCCCGATATCCTGTGTCTCCTCACCTGGCCCTATGGGTAGGGCACTGTGAGGAACGCAGCTTCTGACTCCTCCCTCTCCACAGCTGGCAGCTTTGGGCTGTCTGCCCTCTGTTCTGGCTCCACAGCAGCCCCTAGTGGGTGAAAGGTTTAATTGCAGCACCACCTCAGAATCTATTTTCTGTGGGGCAAAAAAAAAAAAAAAAAATCTGTGGGGGACATGAACTTTGCACGTGCGCAGTGACACAGAATTCCCCAGGAGTATTCAGTATTGAAAACAACTTGGCATACTTTCCATCAACATTTGTCATAAATAGGGCCCTACCAAATTCACAGTCCATTTTGGTCAATTTCATGGCCATAAGATTTTAAAAATTGTAAATTTCATGATTTCAGCTAATTAAATCTGAAATGTCACCGTGTTGTAATTGCAGGGGTCCTGGCCCAAAAAGGAGTTGTGGGGAGGTCACAAGGTTGTTGTAGGGGGGCTTGCGGTACTGCTACCCTTACTTCTGCACTGCGGCTGGTGGCAGCGCTACCTTCAGAGTTGGGCAGATGGAGAGCGGCGGCTGCTGGCTGGGAGCCCAGCTCTGAAGGCAGAGCCACTGCCAGCATCAACGCAGAGGTAAGGATGGCATGACATGGTATTGTTGCTCTTGCATCTGTGCTGCTGACTGCAGAGCTGGGCCCTCAGTGAGCAACTGTCACTCTCCAGCCACCCAGCTCTGAAGGCAGCACAGAAGTAAGGGTGGCAATACTGCAACCCCCCTAAAATAATCTTGTGACCCCACTGCAACTCCCTTTTGGGTCAGGATCCCCAATATGATAAACACTGGTCTCCCCCATGAAATCTGTATAGTATAGGGTAAAAGAACACAAAAGAACAAATTTCACAGGGGGAGACCAGATTTCACGGTCCGTGATGTGATTTTCATGGCTGTGAATTTGGTAGGGCCCTAGTTATAGGTGGTTGTATCTTACGAACTTTCATGTACTTTTTACAATTGCACTTACCACTAGGGTAAGTTCGTAGGCCCAATTATCACAACACTGCCTTCTTGAACCATGCTTCCAGGCTAAGACTTTATTGCTAAATTTGATTTAGTTTGTGACCTCATAGTGGCTGTTGAAAATGTTAATATACAAATGAACAAACAATTCTGATGGAGGTAGCAAATCGGGGCTGCTTCTTGCATTATGGTCAGTTGGAAACGGTGTAGAATGCAATCCCAGCAGTTGAATCAAAGCTGCTCCTGCTCCTCCATCATGGTGGAAAGGGCTGTGTCGTCCTTGCACGCTAGTCACAGTGATAGAAATTCTTTTAACACTTCTGTGTGCTGCATGTGCAGAATGAAACTGTTTGGTTTGGGGAATCATCCATTCAAAACCTCCACTGCTGGGAAGCTGACTGTATATCATCATTTAACATTAGAGAAGAAAATGGAAAATGAAGAGGTGACTCCATATTCATCAGATGAAGGAGATACTGATGAACTTGATGACAAAGATATAGATAATGGAAAAATAAGATGCTTGGAGAGTTGGCCTGCTGCCTACCATCTAGCATAAGTTCATTTTATAGTTGCGAAGTGTTTTATTTCTGTTTAATTTAATTTTTTCTTTTCTTTTTGAAACTGTTCAGTCTTAAACATTCATATTTAAATGCTAACCTAACATTGCTCAAAAGAATTCTTTTTAGAATTTCATTTCATTTTTTTGCCTTTTTTGGAGTTAAAATATCTCAGTTAATTAACTTGATTTTTGTAATTAGGCTTAGCCTTAGATACTCATGCCTGTTGGAGACCATATTGTGTTGCTCTTTTTTGTTACTGTTCCAATAAATTGTTACTTTAAAATTTTTGACCAATGTTTGACTGGTCAGTTGACTGATTTGTTTTTTGGACTGGTCAAATGCATAATCCTACTCTACATGAGTTTGAAAATTGCACCATGAGGCTATAAACCTAACTGGAACTTAAACAAGGCATTTTTGAAGAAAATTCATGTGATATTTTCAAAAGTAGGAAGATTTTCAGTTGGCACTCTCATTAGTTGCCCCAGCATACAAACGCAGGGATGGGCATTTTCTACTATGCATGAGCCGTGATGCATATTTAAACATTCATAACTCAGTTATTACACTATTTTTAAAGGTAGGAAAGCACACTACACCTGAGACCTATGTATGTTCCATACTTCACATTTTAATGCTGAGTTGTTTCTGCAATATCCTACAAATAGAAAGTTGCAGTGATTTTTTTATATATATTTTTTTTAAAGTGGAGCACTGTTTCACCCTCCTTCTCAAACTTGGATGGTTGAAGGATTTTGTTCACTGAGAGACAAATCAAATATAGAAAACTCGAGCACAAAATGTCAGTATTTAGAGGAGCATCTAGGGGAGGTCTAGAGGGTTTTGCCAAGCAACATACTTTAAGGACTCTGATGCTTGAGTCACGTGGATGCAAAAAAGTCCTGAATTTTCTCTTGCTGAGTTACTCTGAAAATGTCTCCCAAGGACTTTCTCAAATCTCCTTTCCCCCTCCTTCATATAAAAATAAATAAATAAATAGATAAAATCATCTTTGTATTGACACTGGACATGGAAACATTCAGATGATGAAGTTAGGGGGGTTCCAAAGAGGATGGAGCTAGGCTGTTTTCAGTGGTGGCAGATGACCGAACAAGGAGCAGTGGTCTCATGTTGCAGTGGGAGAGGTCTAGGTTGGATATTAAGAAAAACTATTTCACTAGGAGGGTGGTGAAGCACTGGAATGGGTTTCCTAGGGAGGCGGTGGAACCTCCATCCTTAGAGGTTTTTAAGGCCTGGCTTGACAAAGCTCTGGCTGAGATGATTTAATTGAGGTTGGTCCTGCTTTGAGCAGGGGGTTGGACTAGATGATCTCCTGAAGTCTCTTCCAACCATTATCTTCTATGAAGTTGTCAAAAAGCTGAGTAAGAGAAAATTGCATTTAAAATGGGGACTCTGGCAATTTTTAGCTCCTCTCTAGTATAAATATAGTGGGGTCTGCTGTGTTTTTTTTTCCATTGCAGTTAGAACAATTACTGGTGACATTTGTGTCCCCAAACTTTGGTAGATTCTTGAGTGAGACACTGAATGTGATTCTGTCCTATTTGCATTTCAGAGCGGAAAGCTGTTGTATGCTTCCCTGACCAGGTTTGGTTTGTAATGAACACTCTCCTCCTAATTCTAGGTTTTGCTGACACAAAAACTATAATATACAAACAAGGGTGAATATTTGTGTATAGAGAATACATAATATGTTCTAAGGATTTTATTCATGAGAGTTTGGGATGGCCATCACATACGCTGTTTAAGTCCACAAATTATACAGAGGAACTGCTAGACTATTCGAAATGTGTAAACAGTGTATGCTCTTATTTCCACAATCTCTTCACCCATCACACATACTCCTACACAATTGTGTATGCTTGCACTTTCATATCTCATTAAACCAAACCACTTGGGGAAAGATGGGTCCTGTAGTATGTTGTCAAGGTGTTTTTTTTTTAAGTAACTTTTTTTTTTGATTGGGAAAAGGGAAGTGAACTTCAGAGTTGAGGATGCCCTGCTGACAAATCTGATGTCAGCTTCCTCTTGTTTAGGCTGGGAATTCTACTGCAGTACTACTGGACGGGATAGGTGTCTCATGTAGTCAGGACCCAAACCAGTTGGGGCTTTGTAGCTTGAGACCAACATCTTATATTTTAATTAGGAACAAACTGGAGACTAATGCAGACCATGGAGCACAGGTGTAAAGTGCTACTTGTATGAAGTGACAGGCATTTGCTGCTAGCTGAAATTTCCAAGTGGACTTCAAATGTAGCCCCATTTAGTAATTCTGTCTTCAGATGCCATGCTTAACTGTGTCAAGATCTAAATCCAAAATAAGGTTGCAAACTTCTCTTGCCAAATGGTGTAAAAAGCACACTGGGACACTTCTGCTACCAAATATATCCAGAAATTGGGAAAAGCTTGGATTTTGTCAGTTTTGGGTTCTGCTTCTCTGTTGTCCTGCACTTTGACATCAGTGCAAAGTAAGTTCAGTCTCTGTGAAGTGCTACTATTTTGAATTGAATATTTTACATAAAACTTTACATAAAACTAGGGCCTTAGAGCTAAAGTCTTCCCACAATAGGAAACCTAAAGAATGGCTTGACATTGCTACTGTGAGAGAAGGGACAATTCCCAATGCTTATGTAGAAAATGCATACAAAGAGCATAAAATGAGGAAGAGGGGACGAATTAGACCCTCATACTCTTGACTCCCACATATCATGAGTAGGTATAGCGGGGCTAGCAGTATTGCCTATTGTTAAGGTTGCTTGACGTTTCCAATTATAAGACTGTTTTCAGTTGCTTATAACTTTGCAGAACTTTAACCATTTGGGCTGAAATTTTCCATGCCAAGTGTTTGCCTAAGGCTGAAATTCTTTTTGGAAAGTTTCCGCTAAAAAAGTTCAGCTGTTATCAGGAATCATGCTGGGGAAAAATGTTTTGGTCGTTTTAAAGCATTCTTGTCACCTTTTCTTTGAACAGCTCTAGCACCTCCATGCTTTGATGAAGGGATTTGACATTTGGCAGGCGTGGCAGGTGGTCTGTGTCAGGGATGTGTTTCTTGCTGTCTCTGAAAATCTGTCTAAATTTGATGAAATTAGAAGTCCTTTTGAAAAATTGCAGTTTGTGCATGATCAGAGGTTTCTTTAATTTTAACAGTTAAATCTCCAGTTCTGTCATTGCTGAGCATACTTGAACCCCTCACAGCTCCTAGTGGTGACCAGACTGTTCATGTGCTATTCTCAGAGGCCAGGGCTACAGGGACAAAGCTAGATGTTCCATGTAATGGCTGCTTCCAGCTGCTCCAGAGTGGGCCGGCCACTGAAGTTGAAAGCAGGGTGCCAATCTCTCCTGTACTCTCAATGCCTCGCCTCTTCCTCCCCCTCCCCCCCGTTTGCACCCAGACATCATGTAGGAGGAAGCCATCTGACTTGAACGCAGAGGGAATGAAAGCCATACCAGGAAGTAGATTGAGACAGAGAAATCTGGCGAGATGGTCTGGAAAGGGGGAGAAACTGGGAAGATAGGGAAAGATTAGGACTGTGCTTTTCATCTTTAGATCTCAAAGCACTTTACAATGGACATTAGTCTTATTATCCCTGTTTGTAAAAATGGGGAAGCTGAGGCACTGGAAGGGCAAGGAGACTGGGAGCTGGTGGGGGTGAGACTGCCTGGACAAGGAGACTCAGACCATGAGTTTGGGGATGGAGGCAACTAGGGTTTGGAATGCTGCTCTGGATGCTGGGCAGTCACTTAAACCAAACTTTTCATAGGTGGTCACTAGTTGTGTGATCCTCATTTTTGGGCTGTCTGACCTGAAACTTTTTGGGGACAAGGTGGGTGAGATCTTTTGTTGGACCAACTTTTGTTGGTGAGAGAGAAGCTTTCGATCTTACTCAGCTCGATGAAAGCCATAGAAAAAACTCACGAGGAAAAATAATTGTGTTCACAGCATGGTTTGATTAGTGTGCAGTAAATAAGGATTAAGGTCACACATTAAACAATGAGGATAAAACAGTGTGTTGAATAGCTGCTCCTTAAGTAAACACTGTCCATTTTGTGCACTGAATGAGATGGGTCTTGGGTAAAAGTAGTATGTGATCATGTAACTAAAGATTACCATAATGCATGTGCACAGGGAGGCTTAATTCTGGCACTTTTGAGTGCTTGGCTTTACAACTGTAATGTTCTTTTAAGATTGTGTGTAATATTAAATCAGATCTGGAATGTTGTTAATTTCAGTGGACATGGATTAGTGTTCTCAGTGTAGGTGAGATGGCTAAAGGTGTAAGATAAATGCAGTTTTATCATAATAACCTTGCAGCTGATTGCGTGGATAGCGCTACTACATATGTGATGTGTGTATAAACACAATGTTACAAAGAAACTACATTGGAAGGATGCTGGGGTTGCAAAGTCAAGCACTCAAAAGTTGCGAAATGGCTGTGCAACCTTAATTTGGCTTGCGTGTGTGTGTATGTGTGTGTGTGTAATCATTTATTATGGAAAGTGTTGTGGCACTTCCATTTTGGGACCTTAATGCGTGTTTTCATAGGCTTTCTTGTAAATAGGATGGGGAGATGAATGATTATATGTGTTTTTGTCTTCTTTGAGATGGTATGGGGAAATAAAGCACTGCATTCAATCATACTTTAAGAATATCAGGACAGTATCATAGAAAGATAAGTCTGCATTATATATAGTTTTTACTTCTTGTCTATGTGACAGCTGTACAAAAACTTAAATTCTTCTTTTGAGTTCTTATGAGTTGAAACTTCATTACAACATTAAAGATTTTGTGTGTGTGTGTTTTCCTCTCTCTCTTTCTAAACACACATACATACTGTTTTTGTTTAAATACAGTTGCAGCTTTGGTTGGACAACCCAAAGATTCAGCTGACATTCGAGGCAACTCTTCAACAGCTAGAAGCACCTTATAACAGTAAGTTGACAATTTTTCAGTGAAACCTCATTGCTGCTGTTTGTCAGTCTGTGCTGAGAAAAAGCTGTTTCAGATCAAGAAGACCCTCAGCCAGGTCCCAAACAATTGTTTCTTCGGTTCTTAGAACTATAATGTTTGACTAGGAAAGTGGAGTCCATTGGGTGTGGGGAGGGAATTGATAGTCTGCTGGGCGGCTGCTGCACAGGGAACTTAGGGGAATGGGGAGCTGATAGGGGGGCTGCCGGTCCATGCTGGTTCCAAGCCCCCACCAGCAATTTTAAATGAGCATGTTCTCTAATTGATCAGCAACGTAACAACGAAACAATGTTAACTGGGACGACTTTAAGTGAGGAGTTACTGTATATTCTTTTGCCATGGGGCTTGTAGTTCCTGTGTCTCAGACACAAGCTTCACAGCACATGGAAAAGCCTTAGAGTTCTTTGTCCATAGGCATGCCCCTACATGGCTTGCTGACTCATCCGGTGTAGTGCCTGGTCTTTCAATGGGTTTATTGTACAGCTGATGTCCCTTGATGGACCATCAAGCAGGCTAGGCAGTGCCAATGCCAATCTGTCTGAGGTGTCACCCAGATGCACAGCACAAGTTTGAAATACAGCTATATACCCTACTTATCTATAACTTATAATGCAAAGGTGATACAAACATATAAATAAGATCATCATACTAGACAAATTGTAACATTTTTGCAGATACCCTACATGGCATTTCTGGCATGACTCATTGCAATTTTACAGTATTGGTATCCATAACATTCTAAAGCGTCTCCCATATTCCATACAGCGTCACAGGGAAGACAAAGGAAGTTCAGACAGGGGGAAAAAACCAGAAGGGAACATCCTTATATCTATCTCCTGAATTTCAGCTGGAAATGTATTTCAAGGGGGGGACTGACACTATGAAAAGAGGGGACAAACACCCCAAGGCACCCCTCCCTCTCTCTCCCCATCACATTCACAGCACCTGCAATAAAAAAAGTAAGGAGGTGAGCACCATCTATAAGTAGTGTACAGACTGCATGGAGAGGAAGGAGTAGGCTTCCCCCTACTGAACATGCTTACATGGGGAGTCTGGTGAGAGTCAGGGACAGTGCTGGTAGCTCTCTTGGTGTGTCTGAAGTAGAGGGGAACTGTGAATGATAGAACCTCAGAAAAGAATTAACTTGAATTGGACTCCTATAACTTAGCAGGAATATGTGAAAAGGAAGAGAGACCTGGTTTATTATCTGCCTGTAGCACCATGACTGGACCCAGTTCCCCAATCAAACATCTGCAAATAAAAAAAATGTATTTAGTCTCTTAAAAATACATTCCACACTGTCTGGAGTGCTCAAGTGCTGAATGGCAGCAAGGTAAAGGTGCCTCCCCAATGCCGGTAGGCAGCTGTGCTGCACACTGGATAATCAAGGAAGAGTTAGATGATCCCTTTGGTTCCTAGTGCTGTGGGTCCTGCAGGGCCATGCAAAGCAGCTATATCACTGTTCACCTAGAGTATCAAAGTGGGGAGTGAAATTTGCACAGTAAATGGTCTCTTACAGTGATGCACATGGGTGGTGTGAGTGTGGTTAGTTTTATTAAAGGTAGGCATCAGTCTAAATATTTCTTCATCCTATGTAATTCCATTAGGCCATCCAGTAAATGTCACTCTGGATTGTTTTAATAAAGAGAGTAATTAAAATATATAATTATTTAACCTTTCTTATTCTGTAGGTGACACTGTGCTAGTTCACAGAGTGCATAGCTATCTAGAGCGTCATGGCCTAATCAACTTCGGTATCTACAAAAGGGTAAAGCCTCTACCAAGTAGGTTTACAAGTGATTTCAAATTAAGTAATTTTCTGTGATCTGTGGGCCCAAAATGTACCTTATTTTTAGCATCATGATATTGGAACACTAGTAAAGGCTTGAGAAGGGTATGCTGTTTGGAGTTCTTGATTTGGCTTCCAAAATTTTCCTTTTTGGCCAAAATTTTGCATTTTTTTCCTCAGCCCAAAGCTGAATTATCTGAAAAATTTGAAGATGTTATATTTATAGATATTTCTGTCATTCATCGCCACAATATGAGTGCTGCGTGTCCTGTATTTGAGTGAGTTTGGAGTAAAAAATGTTTCGCAATGAATATTTCAGACTTTTTATTGTTTGTGTGTAACACTTGGAATTTAAAACTTCCAAATTTGTCATGTTCTTATTCCCAGTGAAGTGGCTGAGAAATAAATTCAAATTTTATTGTGCAAGAACAATACATTTTCCTTAGTTCTATGAAGTTGTGTATAGCTTTTCTATTTTATTTTTTTATAGAATCCTTTAAAGATTTCCTCATTGGGTGGGGGGAGGTTCTATCTTTTCCAGTATAGTTAAAGCAATACAATTTTATATGTAGACAACCCTTGTGACATCTCTCAAATTACTCACCCGTTCTCCTCAGTTTGAGGATCCTGCACTAAGTGTTGTTTTTCTCTTCCATTTTCCCTACGCTGCATTGTTGTTTTTATACTTTAACAAAATATTTTGCTGATTGCCTTGCTTTTGGGGATCCTACTTCCTGCATAATTGAGGGACTGTTTGGAAGGTTCCAGGAAGCTGAGAGTGTTGTAGCTGACAGGTGGTAGATGATTGACCTGTCAAAGGGAGGGATGTTGTGCTAATTCACCTCCACTGACACTACCTCAGAGGTGCACAAATCTTAGTGCAATGTGAGTTTTTGCTTGGGAGCACAAGCCAAAGAGGAAGACTGTTGTGGCTTCTTTGAAGATCTCATATTTAAAAATAACTTTTCCTTTTAAACCGAAACCACCTCAATGTCCCTGTAAGTCTGCATCTTGTCCAGATGCAGATCAATGTGTATAGATTGCAGATTGCACTTTCAAACCAACATCTGACCCAGCCCTGCCCAATGCTTCCGACTCCTCCATGAAAGAGAGAAGGAACCAAAACACCTTCCTTCAGAATGACAAATGAGCTGATTCCTTTGCTCAGCTGCACAGTCCTCCTGGAACTGCCTCTTTCCCCAGAGTGGAAATGTCTGATAGGGAGATCCCTCCCGGTTACAGATATCCTCCTGGCCCCAGTGCCCTTGTGTGAACATGCAGTCTAGGGTCTCTGTTCCGGTGACTGTTGCTATTAACTTTCTACCTAGATTGTGCTTTACCTGCATTTTTCTGCTGTCTACTAAGTGCTGATTATATTTAATTCAGAATTATACAGATTTTTCCTGCTAACTAGCTGTGATGAAGCAATCATAGCTACATTTTACTCTTAGACTGTTTTTAAAATAGACTTCCATCCTTACTAATTTCAGGACTAAAATTGAGCTTGGACTCCTAGGCTTGCACCAATACACAAGTCTATCCTGTAACTTATGCTTTCATTTCTCTAGCTAAGAAGACTGGCAAGGTGATCATTATAGGTTCTGGAGTCTCTGGCTTGGCTGCCGCTCGCCAGTTGCAGAGTTTTGGGATGGATGTCACGCTTCTGGAAGCCAGGGTATGAACTTGCTGCTCAAAGAGAGAATTTAGCTTATGAAACAAACTTATTTAGCCAGTCATTACAACTGATAAGACACTGATACGATTGAGTGCCCTGTGACAGCATGCACAGGGACTGGTGAACTTGTGGCTGTGACCATTGCCAATCCAGATAGGTCTAGCTACCTAGCTGCCCACTTCAGCTCAGAAGCAGGAATATTCAGATTTCTTTGTTCAGTGCACCAGCCCCTGCCTCTTAAGAGAGTGTGGTGGTGCCATCATTCTTTTTTTTTGTAGCAAGAGCTGTAGTCAGTGCCGTCATCTCACTCTTGTGTAGTCCAGAAGATCATTAGGCAAGCACTTAACAAATACCCCTTTCCACCAAGATTGAGATGGAATTCTTTGGGCCAAGGGTGCACATTTAGGTAATTATCCATGCAAGGGTTTGTGTTCCAAAAAATCTGCTTCCTTGATTAGTAAGTCTTGTGATCTCATTTTCGTTCCTTCAGTTCCCCCCAGCAGTCCATACAGATATAACAATCACACACTGCAGCTATATCAAATATCAGGACAGCACCAAAACCCCATTCTTTCTCCAGAATAGAGAGAGAATAATCTTTGGGGCAAGGGTGTCTGGCTGGTGGGTCTTGCCCACATGCTCAGGATCTAACTGATTGCGATATTTGGAACAGGAAGGAATTTCCCCCCAACTCAGATTGGCAGAGACATTTTTCTGGTTCCTAACATTTTTGCACCTTCGTGCTGTGTCTCCCCCCTCCCCCCCCCCCCCCAAACCTTTTAAACTGCAGCTGAACATTGACTAGAAGTTTTCACTGACCTGCCAGTAATCATGCCAGGTCACTTTCTTGAGCTGATTGTGCAACGTAGTCGTTCTAAATTAATATTCACCTCGCTTGGATGAGTGTCTCTGAACTTTCTGTAGTCTTATCTGGATCTGGAAGTTTTGTTTCATGGTCTCTGTGTGTATATAATGTCTTCTGCAGTTTCCACGATATGCTATGCATCCGATGAAGTGAGCTGTAGCTCACGAAAGCTCATGCTCAAATAAACTGGTTAGTCTCTAAGGTGCCACAAGTACTCCTTTTCTTTTTTCTTTTTACGAATACAGACTAACACGGCTGTTACTCTGAAACCTAAGTAACTTTGTTATCGTCAAATTTTGCTATCTCACTACTCAGACCCTTTACTAGAACACTAATATATTGAACACCAGGCCTGTGATGGGACTTTAAGGCACCCTGCTGTTAGTCAATTGACCATTTATTCCTACTCTTTTTCCCGTTTCTCAGCTAGTTTTTGATTTATGACAATATTTGCCTCTCCCCCCATTATTTAGGCTCTTTAGTAGTCTCTTGTGAGTGACCTCGTCAAAGCCTTTTGAAAGTCTAAGTTATTTTGACTGGTTCTGCTTTAACCATCACTTTACTGTTGAAAAATTCTAATAGGTTGGTGAGACACTTCTTTCCTTGTAGAAAGCATGCTGGTTAGAACCTATCATATTTTTGGATCACATCACATATTTTAGATGTTTTATTCTATTTTTAGTTATAGTTTCATCCAGTATACTGTGTATAGTGGCTAAGTGTGATTTGTTTCGTCCTTTGTTTTGCTCATTCACCTGCTCTGAACCACAATTCACCTTTTCTTTTCTTGTCTCTCAAAGATGGTTTCTTGGTAGTAATTGCCTCTTCAGGGAGGGTCAGAGAATTAAAGTGGTGTCTTCCAAGAGTACCTTCTTGGAATAGGAATTTAATTTTCACCCAAGACTTATTGTCCTTTACACATCAACATGACTTCCTTCCTTTTATTTGTCTTTAGCTCTTTTACCTGTCCAAGGAATGCAAGTTGGCTTCCGTGGGTTAAGAGCATTCATCTTCCACACTGAAAGGACAGCTGCATTTAAAAATTGGATGCCCCTCCATGCCCTATGTTTATAATTAAAAAGGTAGGAGGAGTCTTGCAGGCTACAGTTTTCAGATGGAAATCAAAATATTCTAGACACTGGAATCTAGACATTGCTTCCTATTGTTTCAGAATCCTGCAGACAGAATCTAGTGTTTTTCTTTTCAATTACACAATTCCTTCACTTATATTTGCCTAGTATACGGATTTTGAAGTTGCCCAATCTGCTTATTTATTTATTCCTTCTCTTTTGCTATTCATATTCTATCTTTTAAGATCATAAGGAATCTAATCTGACCTCCTGCATAGTATAGGTGATAGAATTTCACTCCATGAATCATGCATCCAACCCAGTTGCTGAACTGGGACTTATCTTTTAGGAGATCCAGTTTTGGTTGTTTAGATTCCAGGTGATAAAAAATGTAACATACTCCTTGATAAGCTGTTTCAGTGGTTAATTGCACTTATTAAGTTGCTGCATCTTTACAGTTTGAACTTTGCTGACTTCAACTTGCAGCCTTTGGATCTTATGTCTTTGTTAGAAATCTTCTCTATGTAGATACTTATTAAATCATGATCAAATCACCTGTTAACATTCTGTTTGATAAGCTGAATATATTGAGCTCTTTAGACCACGAATGACTTCTGTAGCTTTTATCTGAACTCTGTGCAATTTTTAACAGCAGCGGAGGTGGTAATACCCTACTTTTGAATATTCCAATTTTTATATATACAAGGATAACACTAGCTCTTTTTGTCATAGCATACTACTGGGTTTCCTGTTCCATACCCCACAAGTCCTTTTCAGAGTCACTGTTCTCCAGACTAGATCCCAGCCCAGTGTGTCCGACATTGTTTTGTTCTTAGATGTGCAAGTTCACGCTTACCCAAATTAAAGTGTCTGATTTTTGCCTCTCAGTGACCTGTCTTAATCATTTGTTATCTATCAATCTTTGTCATCTATAGATGTTAGCAGAGATTTCATATTTTCTTCCAAATCACTGATTTAAAAGATTGTAAATACTACTTCCTAGTTATCTGTATTGGTAGCTGGCTACTTGTAAGAGAATAGTAAAGCTTATGTCTTGTCTATCAATGAGAATACCATTTAACATACATCAGCCAAATCAGGGGGTGTGTCTGTCTCTTGTATCTTTTTTCCAGTTTTGAAGCTGTTCTCAGGAAGGGTCGGGGTCAAGGGGTCAAGCAGGCTCTTAAAGGGTCAGTACCTTGTGCTAAGAAAAAAAAATTCTGCTTCTGAGCTGAAATGGGCAGAGCTGTTTAGTAGCTGTTTTCTGTATTGGCAGCTGGCTCTTCTATGAGAGAATTAATAGATAAACAATATTGTCTTATTGTGAGTGACGGTTAAAGAATGTTTGGTATTTAGATGTAGATTGTGCTGGTTACATGCTCAAGCAGAACCTTTGGGGGAGCAGTTTAATACTTGAAATCTGAGATTAAATAACCATCTAGTCCAGTGTTTTGTTCTTAGTTGTAGAACCTCATACTTAATCATATTAAAATATCAGATTTTTGCCTCTCAGTGACCTGTCTTCATCAGTTGCCATTTACCAATCTTTGTCATCTACAGAAGTTAGCAGAGATTCCATATCTTCTTTCAGAAAATCCCGCCCCACCCCGGAGTGGGAGGGCCAGGGTCTGGGAGCAGAGCTGCGGTCGGGGCTGGGGCTGTGGCCAGATGTGGAACTGCAGCCAAGCCACGGGCCAAGGCCAGAAATGGAGCTGTGGCTGGGGGTTGGGGCGGGGCCAGAAGCCATGGCCACGGCTGGAGGCAGAGCAGTCCTGTGTGGTGCTCCCTCCCCGTGGGGGTTGGCTTGGGCCCCCTGAACATTTCTAGGTGCCCCCCTGGGGGAGCGCATCCCGTAGTTTGGGGGCCACTGATCTAGTCTATCCCAAGCTTGTGGAGGATTGTTCGAGTATGTCAGTTTGGATCCTATTGTAGGGGTGCATGCATCCCGTGCATGTAAGATCAGACTTTTTTTTTTTTTTTTGAATTGCGGTGTACATCAGGGCTGTGCATGTGCCCTTTGCTGTTTTTGTGCTTCCATGTGAGGGCATAAAGAGCAGAGTGGACACAACTCTCCCTCAGTTTCCTCTTGCTACTTGTGTCATCAAGATGGAACCTTGTCAAATGTCCAACCCTCTGTACTTCTCTGAGCATTGAATTCATCCTCTTGACGAGCTCTGTGAAGAGAATCTGTCTTCATCCTCGGTCTTCGTTAATTCTTTAGCTTGGATGCTCCACTTAAAAGGTGAAGATATGCCCTCTGTACAGAGGCGTTAGGCGCTTGGCAGACTAGAAACCCTTAGGGTTTAAGCCCTGCCTGACCAGCAGCAAGTTCATTCCTGTGGTCCATCGGCACAGCAAATTATCACTGTGTCTGGGGGAAAGCCACTTCTCTGATACATGTTCAGCGTGTAAGTCCTCCATGAGAACTCTCAAGTCGAGGTACACGTGGCTGATATTACACTTACACAATGGATGTCACCTCAGACCTGGCATCCACCTCCAAAGAACCAAAATGGTAGTTCTTCTACGAGTGATTGCTCATGTCTGTTCCACATAAGGTGTGCGTGCTCGCCACGTGCACCAGTGCCAGAAGATTTTCCCCTAGCAGTACCCATAGTGGGGAGAGTGCCCTCCGCGATCCCTGGAATGGCGCCTGCCTGGCGCGGTATAAGGGGAGCTGCACCCTTAGTTCCTTCTTGCCACCAGTGAAGGTGCATCAGAACTACTCCTGCTCCAGCGTTGCTGTAGCTCGTCCCCAGAACTGTTCGTTCATTCAGTGTTAGTATATGTAGTTAGTTAGCTGTTTAGTTAGTTCAGTTAGTCAGTGAGCCCGGGCCGGGGCATGCCCTGCAAGACTTAAACCCAGGCGCAGCTCTTGTAGGCGTTCTATGCCAAGAAGTGACCCGCACACAGACTGTTTGCGCTGTTTGGGAGAAACCCATATCAGCAAAAGGTGCAAATTTGCAAGCCGTTTAAGCCCCGGACCAAAAGAGAAAGGGACATTAGGCTCCGGGCCATGTTGATGGAGTCAGTGCTGACCCCAGCTCCGACACGCCGCTCCGAACCGGCACCGTGACATCGGTACGCGGTGTCCCTCCGGTGCCATCGACCAGTCGGCACTGCTCCCCATTGACGGGGCATGCCAAGAGGGCCAGGAAGACTCCCTCTTTGTAGTGGCACTGAGGGAAGTCTGGACAGAGGCTAGGCCCATGTCGGGCAGTCCTCGATCCCCACTGGGCCCCAGGCCTCTGACTCACATTGAGCAGAGTAGAACTGGCCCCTTCGGAACAGGCCTCTCCGGATGTCTGGATGCCATCCACGCCTGAAGTCCTCCTGGCGGCCTGGGATGTGATGTCCATGCTGGTGCCCGGAGTGCCGCTGATGTCAGCCCCACGCTCCATAGGCAAGCCGCTGCTGGGATCTCCGCAGTTGCCTCCGTCCCGGTACCAGTCTCGGTCGAGGGAATATTCCTGACGCCCTTCATTGCCCAGTGACCGTTCAGGGCAGAGTCTATGTGGATTGCTCTCGACATAGACCAGACTGTCTGGCTGGGTTCCGTTCAGCCAGGACTCTCAGCACTGCTTGTCCTCAAGGAGCGAATATCGACGGGACTGCGGCAGGCGTCGCCAACGGTCGTCGTCTCGGAGGGGGTACCGCAGTCGGTCACGGCACGGTCATTGACGCCTTTCCCGCTTGGACTCCCGCTCCAAGTCTCTGCCAAGACGTCGCCGCCCCGGGCGTCAATCGCTGGCGTCTCGCTGTCGCGGGTCTGCCCCTGAGGCAATTCACGGAGCAGCTGTTACCGTCGGTATCGGTCCTCCACGTTGAGATCGTGGTCCCGTGGCCGACATAGATCCTGGCACTGCCGCTCCTCCCGGGCTAGAAACAGCAGCAGATCTTACGCCAGCCCGGCCTCCATTTGTAACCGTCCTTCGATGGGCCAGGCTAGCCAACCCGAACAGCTGGCCCTGCCAGTGCCACAGCAGATGCAGCGGCACCGAGTGCTGTGGCTGGCCCAATGGTACCAGTGGGCACTGTGGCCTCCGGCGCAGCCCCCGGTGGCAGCTCACTGAGTGGCCAGAGCTTCGGAGGCACCGTCGGCCTCCCTCTCCAGACCTCCGAGAAAGGAGTTGGTGGGAGGTATGTCCTCGGCACCATGCCCACAGTCCAACCAGGTGGTGGACCGTCTGGTGCCGGCCGATACCCAGAGCATCGCACCGGCCTCCTCACCCCGCCCCCCTCCACCCTACAGGAGGACTTCAGGGCCCACCAAGTAGTCTTAAAGAGGGTGGCATCGAGCTTCCACCTCCAAGCAGAGGAGATGGAGGAGCCCTCAGACTCCCTGTTTAACGTGCTGTCCCTATTGGCACCGGGTAGGGTGGCCTTGCCTCTCCATGAAGGGGTGGCTAAGATTTCAAATGCCCTGTGGTAAACACCAGCCTCGTTGACCCCCATCTCTGAAAAGGCAGAACGCAAGTACTTTGTACCCACTAAAGGGCATGAGTACTTGTATACCCACCCGGCGCCCAACTCCCTGGTGGTCGAGTCGGTCAACCACAGGGAACGGCAGGGTCAGCCAGCCCCAACCGCAAAGAACAAAGACTCTCGGAGGCCGGACTCTTTTGGAAGGAAAATGTATTCGTCTTCAAGCTTCCAGTTACTTGTGGCAAACCATCAGGCTCTCCTGGGCCGGTATGAATTCAATCTGGGGGGCTCCCTGCCCAAGTTTGAGGACTCCCTCCAGGAGCGCAATAGGAAGGAGTTCAAGGCGCTGGTGGAGAAAGGGGCAGCGGCCGCTAGGGCGTCCCTTCAGGCAGCCTTGGATGCTGCGGAAACGGCCACACGATCAATGGCCTCCGTGGTGTGCATGAGACAGGCGTCATGGCTCCTGCTTTCTGGGCTGTCCAGCAAGGCGCAGTCTTCCATGCAGGATCTCCCGTTTGATGGGAAAGCTCTGTTTGTGGCAGGAACAGATACAAGGCTGCTTGGCATGAAAGACTCCTTCACGACCCTCCAGACTCTGGGCCTCTATGTCCCGGCTCCGGCAAAACCTAAGTTCAAGCCGCAGCAGACTCCTGCCCAGGCCGCCCTCCCGAAGTATGAGGCCACCGATAAGAAGCAGCGGGACTATAAGAGAAGCCCTCAGAGGCAGTCTCGGCCTGCCCCCCAGCCTGGGTCCTCCAAGGGCAAGCAGGCGGAGCAAAGGTGCTTTTGATGGGACGTTTGGAGGCACCCTGCAAGTCCTCATCAGGGATCCACCCCCAATAAAGCTCCCCTTCTCCAATCGGTTGTGTGCTTTCCTCCCGGAATGGTTGCGTCTAACCTTGGACCGATGGGCTCTCAACACCATCTCCCAGGGTTACACCCTCCAGTTTACTTCCCCCATGCCCCCATCCCTCTTGGGGGACCCCACGCATGAAGCTCTGCTTGAGCAGGAGGTGGGGTGGCTCCTAGGACTAGGAGCAATAGAGGCGGTGCCCGAGGAGTTCATGGGCAAGGGGTATTACTCCCGTTATTTCCTTATCCCAAAGGCCAAAGGGGGGCTCAGGCCCATCCTGGACCTGCGAGGTCTGAACCAGTACATGGTGAAACTCAAGTTCCTCATGGTCTCCCTGGCCTCCTCCATCCCCTCCCTGGATCCCGGGGACTGGTACACATCCCTCGATCTACAGGATGCGTACTTCCACATCCACATATTTGAGGGGCACAGGCTCTTCCTCCGTTCCGTGGTGGGACAGAATCACTACCAATTCACAGTCCTCCCATTTGGTCTGTCCACTGCCCCAGGGTGTTTACAAAATGCATGTTGGTGGTAGCGGCCTACCTCAGACAGCAGGGGGTCCAGATATTTCCCTATCTGGATGATTGGCTTATCAAGGGCACCTCCCGGTCACAGGTGAGGGATCACGTGGCGCTGCTCCTGTCCATATGCACCGCCTTGGGCCTGTTGTAAACAACATCCAGTCCACGTTAGTCCCAGTCCAACGCATAGAGTTTATCGGGGTGCTCCTGGATGCAGTGTCGGTCAGGGCCTCTCTCCCGCCAGACAGATTCGAGAACCTGAACGGTCTCATCGACTCGATCACAAGGTTCCCGGTGACAACAGCCACTTGCCTGCCGCTTTTGGGTCACATGTTGGCGTGCACATACGTGATCTGTCATGCCAGACTCAGGATGAGACCCCTTCAGCTCTGGTTTTCTCGCAGATCTCCCAGGCCATGGAGAGGATGGACAAGGTCCTCACCGTGCCGGACTCTGTGATCACCTCCCTAGGATGGTGGTCTGCGCCAAACGGCATTCTCCAAGGGATCCTGTTCAGGGACAGGGCTCCATCATTGGAGCTGGTGTCCGTTGCGTCAGACCTGGGTTGAGGGGGCCCATGTGGGGAACTTTCAGACCCAAGGCCTGTGGTCGGCTCAAGACCTGACCCGACATATAAACGTCAAGGAGATCAGGGCGGTGCGGCTGGCATGTATGGCCTTCCGCTTGCACCTGGAGGGCAAGGTAGTCAGGGTCATAGAATCATAGAATATCAGGGTTGGAAGGGACCTCAGGAGATCATCTAGTCCAACTCCCTGCTCAAAGCAGAACCAATCCCCAATTTTTGCCCCAGATCCCTAAATGGCCTCCTCAAGGATTGAACTCACAACCCAGAGTTTAGCAGGCCAGCGCTCAAACCACTGAGCTATCCCTCCCCCCTCACGGACAACATGGCCTCGATGTTCTATATCAACAGGCAAGGCGGCGCCCGATCCTCTGCCACAAAGCCCTCAGGCTGTGGGACTTCTGTATAATCCACGACATCCACCTGAAGACCTTCCACCATCGGGTGCCCGGAAGGAGAGGGCGGATCGCTTGAGCAGGGACTTTTCCTTGCAACACAGGTGATCCCTCCACCCGGAAGTGGCCCACTGGCTCTTCCGAAGGTGGGGAACTCCCCAGGTGGACCTATTCGCAACTCGGCAGAACAGGCGATGCCCCCGGTTCTGCTCCAGGGGCGGCCTGGCGAGGGGCACAATCTCCAATGCTTTTATCCTGTCCTGGTCAAGCCAGCTTCTCTACGCCTTTCCCCCGTTCCCTCTAATCAGCAGGCTCCTGGAGAAGATAAAGACGGACAAGGCCCAGGTCCTCCTGATTGCCCCGGCGTGGCCCAGGCAGCGTTGATATGGGACCCTCATGGGCCTTGCAGTAGCTCCTCCATGGCCGTTGCCACTGCGCCCGGACCTGCTCTCTCAGGACGAGGGCCGCCATCTCCATCCCAACCTAGCGACCCTTCGCCTCACGGCGTGGCTGCTCAGTGTTTAGGCGGAGAGGAAAGGACGTGCTTAGAACAGGTTCAGCGCGTCCTCTTCAAAGTAGATGGCCCTCCATTCGCTGCGCTCATTTGGCAAAGTGGTCCCGTTTCTCTAGGTGGGCGGCAGACCAGGGTGTCTCCCCTGTGGCCGCCCCAATCCAGCTTATCCTTGATTACCTCCTCCACCTGAGGGCCCAGGGCCTGGCGCCCTCGTCAGTCAAGGTGCACCTGGCAGCCATATTGGCCTTCCAGCCGCTGGTGCACGGTATTGTCTCATGCTATGACTGGCCGGTTCCTTAAGGGTTTGGATAGTCTTTTTCCATATTCTAGAGCCCTGGTCCCACAGTGGGACCTAAACCTGGTGTTGGCTCATCTCACGGGGCCCCCGTTTGAACCACTGGCCATGTGGTCCTGGTCTCACCTCTCGTGGAAGATGGCCTTCCTGGTTGCAATCACGTTGGCCAGGCGAGTCTCAGAGCTCAGGGCCCTGACCTCCGAGCTGCTGTACACGGTCCTTAATAAGGACAAGGTCCAGCTCCTCCCACACCCCGCGTTCCTCCCGAAGGTGGTCTCTGCCTACCACGTGGGTCAGGACATTTTTCTACTGGTCCTCTGCCCCAAGCCTCACGCGTCCAGTGAGGAGCACTGTCTCCACACGCTCAGTGTGCGGTGGGCTCTGGCTTTCTACCTCGAGCGGACCAAGCCGTTCAGAAAGTCCTTGCAAGTGTTTGTCGCCTCAGCTGAGCATGCGAGGGGCCAGCCGATTTCCACTCAGTGGCTTTCCAATCAGATCAGTTCATGCATCCGTTCCTGTTATGAGCTGGCGGGTGTCCCCCGCCACCCATTGTGAGGGCACACTTGCCTCGGGCGCAGGCCTCGTTGGCTGCCTTCGTGGCCCACGTCCCCATCCAGGACATTTGTAGGGCCGCCACGTGGTCTTCAGTTCACACGTTCACCTCCCACTATGCAATCATCCCCCAAACCAGGGATGAGGCTGGGTTCGACAGGTCTGTTCTCTGTCCTGTGAACTTGTGAACTTCTACCCACCTCGAACAGATGTAGCTTGGAATCTCCTATTGTGGAATACACATGAGCAATCACTTGAAGAAGAAAAGACACTTACCTTTTCCGTAACTGGTGTTCTTTGAGATATGTTGCTCATGTCTATTCCACATCCCACCCACCTTCCCTTCTGTCGGAGTTGTCTGGCAAGAAGGAACTAAGGGTGGGGGGAGCGCGTAGCTCCCCTTATACCGCGCCAGGCAGGTGCCACTCCAGGCGTTGCTGGGGGCGCTCCCCCACTACGGGTACTGCTAGGGGAAAAACTTCCGGCACTGGTGCATGTGGCGAGCACGCACACATAGTGTGGAATAGACATGAGGAATACATCTTGAAGAACACCAGAAAAGAAAAGGTAACTGTCTTTTCTCAGTGAGAGCCCCTCCAAGCAGACACCACACCCTAAAGTCCAGCAGCGAAGGAGAGGCAGGGAAGAAAACACAATTGAAAGAGGCTACATTGACACTTGGCTCCCAGTCTCTGGCATTTGATGTTGCTACAGATGCTGGTTCAGACAGATTCAGCACCTATGCCTCCAGTGCTGACATCCTCATTGGAACTGACACCCCCAAAACAAGGGCAAGACTGAAAGGTAGGGTCAGGTGGACAGCAGATATGACATTGGCTCCAAACACAGAAGGGGCACCATCCTGGAGGGAAAACAGACATCACTGCACCAAAGGGCATATGAGTTCTCTGTTAAAAGAGGAGGTGGCACCAGGTAAGCCAGCACCAATGAAGTTACCATTCTATGGATTATGGGACTGATATATGCTTTCATGGAACTGTTAAGAGGACATCTTTGGTGCTGCATAACACCCAGAGCCAGGGCCAAGACACCAGCACATGGCATTGCCATTCAAAGAGTACTGTTCTTCACTGTCATCACATTATGCCTTCTCCCTGGTGTTGAGTAGGGATATCTCTCTCTCTTCTGAGCACAACCCTGGAGCCTGTACCAGAGATTCCCTCTTAAAGGGTGCTATCACAACAGACAAAAGTGGCATTGAACCACTTGGCCGCAACTGAGCAAGTACCTATATACTGTGCCACCCTGGCCTTACTGGGGACCATCATCTCAGGTGTCCCACAACAGAACCCCTTCCTGTAGATCCAGGAAGAGGAGATCAGGCTCCTTGGAGGCATCGTTGCCCATGCTGCCAACGCTGGATTCCAATGTTAGGTCCCAGAAGCTGGGAGCCATGGAAGAACAGCACCTCCAGTCTCAACTTAAAGTTGTCATCCTCACCTGATGAGGCTGTCAAAGCATTCCTGCTCCAATGATTGATGACTTTAAAGCATTTCAGAGTCTCTTAGCTTGCATTGCTGAGACTTTAGATGTTGAAATCATGGTCATAAGAAAAATCACACAAAGTAATTGACATTTTGACCACATCAGCCTGGGCCAGAATTGCTCATCCCCATAAATGAGGGCATACTAGAGCTAACCAAGTGGCTCTGGAAAACCCCAGTACGAGTAATGCTCAGGGAACAAGGCTGCTGTGAAGTGTTTTTCTCTTCTTTCAATGTGTGACCCATGATGGTATACTTCTATCTTTCCATCAACGTAGTAGGAAAACCTCATGCACGTTAATATAAGTTTTTTGGGGCAAAAGCCATCTTTGTGTTGTGGGCTTGACTGATCCTTGGTGGGAGCCTCTAGGCACCATCTCAGTACAATAATAAAATATGTACTGTATCCTCCCAGCAGCCCTGGGAAGTAAGAAAGCAGCGGTATGGAAACTGAAGTGCAGAGTAAGGCCAACACTTGCCAAAGCGGCCATCTTGGATGCTTTGGTCATTGGGTCCCTTGAAACTCGAGGCTGGATTTTTTTCCCACAAACGTGCTGAGCGGCTGCAGTTTCCATTGACTTCAGCTGTAGTTGAGTAAGGCTTAGCAGGGAAAATCCAGCCCTTTGGGATGTCTCAAGTTGAGCATCCCTCAAGTTGGGGAGGGAACACTGTTAGTGACCACTTCAGAAAACTTTGGTTTGTAACATTCCCAGTATCACAGGAATCCTATGGCAGAGCCAGGGATAGAACCCAGTTTTCCAGAGTCCAGTGCAGTCCCTAATTACAAGATCATCCCTTTTATTTGTGCAATCCTGTGTAATTGATTATGCATATTTCAGCAAATGAGAGAGGAGATGGCCTTATTGATTACACATCCTTGGCTTGCTTAGCATCCATTCTGAGCACAGAATTGAAGCAAAGATATTGAGAGAAAACAGTATGTGATCATGTAACTCAAGTCTGTAACATTGCCATCTGCTCAGTAGAGCTGAATTAAGATTGCCTGGCACTGAATTAAACATTTTAATTATTTTATTGGACCAACTTCTGTTGGTGAAAGTCAAGCTTTTGAGCTACACAGATCTCTTCTTCAGGTCTGGGAAGGGTACTCCGAGCATCACAGCTAAATGCAACATGATCCGATGAAGTGGGCTGTAGCTCACGAAAGCTTATGCTCTAATAAATTTGTTAGTCTCTAAGGTGCCACAAGTACTCCTTTTCTTTTTATGGAACAGATTGTTTAGCGTAAGTAGTTAGCACATATTCTAAGGGACCATTCAAAGTCATAGGCGGTAATGGACCACTCTACCTTGAATGGTCCCTTAAAATATGTGCTGAGTACTTTCGCTAAACAATCTGTTCCATGATGCATTTAACTGTGGTGCTATGAGTATCTTTCCCAGACCTGAAGAAGAGCTGTGTGGCTCGAAAGTTTTTCTCTCACCTAAAGAAGTTGGTCCAATAAAAGATATTACCTCACCCACCTTTTCTCTCTATTATCCTGGGACAGAGATGGATACAACTACACTACATACTAATTTAATTTTGACATTTCCTGTCTTGATTTCTTGACTTTGCAACTTTTGCTTTTTCTCTTAACATAGTTTATTTTTGTATGGAATATAGCTGTAGTATGATTTCACCTTTCATATTTCTAAAATATTTACCAGTTGATGAAATTTAGAGGACAGCAAAGATGCTGTGGTGAATAATGGATTGATTTATGAGGAGAGACTAAAATAGTTAAACATGTAGAGCTGGCTAAGCAATGCCTAAAGCTGTCCAGCTAAACAATCTAAAGGTATTAAAGTGCGTTAACACCAAGGTAAAGAAGAATTGTTTAGAGTTCAACAGAGGGCAAAATTAGGAATTATAGGGTAAAATTAAGGGATGAAAATTTTGACTGCATATCAGCCAGAACTTTTGGACAGGGTGTCATTTACAATTGTAGAATAGTTTTTCTTCCCTCCATCTCTTCCAAGGTGAGGGGCTGGAAGTGCCATTACTTGGTATATTACATAGTTTGTTTAAACTTACTAACAAACATACTATCATGACCATTGGTACTAAATGACCTGCCCTCCCACCTATAACTTCTTGCCATCGAGGAATCTACTAAATACCACGTTTAAATACTAATGCCTGTTCTTCAAAAGCTCAAGTGAGTGGCTTATTTGAAACCTAGATGTTTGTGTGGTGTGGGATTCACTTTATGGCTGTGGCTCAGATAACCCTATTTAGATGTCTGTAAGAGACTTTCAGGAGAGTAATTTTTATTGCTCAGGTATCATTTTTCTAAATTTGATGGAATGAAAATTGCTGATAAATATACTTTTTAATTTTTAAAGGATCGTGTAGGAGGAAGAGTTGCTACATTTCGCAAAGGAAACTATGTTGCTGATCTAGGAGCCATGGTGGTAACAGGGCTGGGTGAGTCATTCAAAATAGTAAACTTTTGTAAAGGTTATTGAAAGAGAGAGGTTATAACATTCTAGTTTGGGCCTCTTCCGCGTTCAGGGTGCCCTGATGTGTGATGAAGGAATCGTTCATAATAGGGATCAGTTCAATGGAAGTGTGGTTGTGATATGGAAGACATTTTCTCAGTTGTCATTCTTTTCAGGTTTGTTGAAACCACTTAATTTTTTGTGGTTCCTGCCAAGCTCTCACCATAGTGGTTTGATTTCTGCAACAGTTCATTTGCACTGGGATTTCTGTTACTCTTCTCTTGGCAAAAAAAGCTTATTTTGCCTTTATTTAAACTATTCTTACAACCATTTAGCTGAGCATCAAAGAATCATAGGGACCTCGAGAGGTCATCTAGTCCAGGTCCCTGCACTCATGGCAGGACTAAGTATTATCTCCATGGGTTCTCGCAACAAATTTTTTGGTGGCGTCAGAGTGCAGCCACCAACTCTTGCTGGTGGCCGCACTTACACTTTAGGAAAAATAAATAATTTTAGGAAAAAATTAGTAAAATAATATGCACATATGTACATCCAAATCATTGTAATTCATTTATGTAAGATTTTGGGTGTGTGTTTGGTCTTTTTTGTTTTTTTGCAGACTCAGTAATAAAAATCATGCACAGTTATCTCTATTCTATACTAGACCTAAAAGAATAGAAACACAAATAAGGTGCTTTTTGTGTTCTTATCTTTTTTTTATTATTATTTCTTTTGCTTTTTTGGTAAAAGTGGTTGTCTGTATAACAATTCTGAAGTAAATTTAAAAATGCTTTGACATAATAGAAGTCCAAATAAAAATGAAAAAGATATCTGGGTAGCTTGGAGCTGGGGAGGGGAGGGGACATACGGCTGTGGCCATCCTGGGTCTCCTCCGGATACGGGGTGGCGGTGAGGTGGGGGTCATGTGGTTCCAGGCACAGGGGGTATCAGGGCTCCAGCTGCGTGGGCAGAAGGGGTGGAGTGGGGGGCTAGCCTCCCCAAAGGGGGGTTCCACCTGCTGCTCACCTCCTCACCCCTGCCCACTGCTTGCCTCCTGTGTTCCTCCTCACTCCCCCACCCACCGCTCGCCTCCTCGGTCCCCTGCCACAGACATCCTGCTGCCCACCACGAGAACTCCCGCTCACTGGTGGCTCACCACTCACCTCGTCACTCCCCCGCTTGCAGCCAGACACCCCTGTCTGCCTAGTCAGCCTGCTGCTTGCCTCCTAACTCCTCCACCAGGCCCCCCCCACTTGCCTCACCTCCTTCCCCCCGCCTCCTCATCCCACCTCCTCTCGCCTCCCACCTCCTCACCCCGCTCGCCTCATCACTCCCCTGCTCGCAGCCAGACCCCTCTGCCCCCCTCTTCACCCTGCTGCTGCCTCGCCACTCACATCCTTACTCCTCCACCGGCGCCCCCCTGCCACTCGCCTCTTGCCTCCTCACCCCCCCGCCCGCTGCTTGCCTCCTCACACACCCCTGCTCGCCTCCTCACTCCCCTGCTCGCAGCCAACCCCCCCCACCCGCCTCCTTACCCTGTTGCTGGTTTGCCATTTGCCTCCTTACTCCCCCGCCCGCTGCTCACCTCACCGCTTGACTCCTCAGCCCGCTGCTCACTTTTTCACCCCCTCACCTTTCGCCTCCTTACTCCCCCGCCCGCTGCTCACCTCACCGCTTGACTCCTCAGCCCGCTGCTCACTTTCTCACCCCCTCACCTTTCTCTTTAAGCATTGTGTGTCCCATCTGTGTCTCCAGTGAGGCAGCGCATGCAGGAGCAACAGGGATGAAGGGGAGGGGCTGATGCTATCCCCCCTCCACTGCCCAGGAAACTGCTGTGGCCACAGGGAAACCCCTTGGTGGCCGCATTTGAAAACTGTGATCTAGACCCAAGTTGGGCAAACTACGGCCCGCGGGACTGTCCTGCCCGGGCCGTGAGCTCCCAGCCAGGGAGGCTGGCCCCTGGGTGCTCCCCCGTGCGGGTAGCGCGGTTTGCACCTGCCCACCTCCCAGGCTTTCCAATAAGCCTGTCCTGCCACTCTGAGCGGCATGGTAAGGAGGGGGGCGGGGGTGTGGATAAGGGGCAGGAAGTCCCGGGGGCAGTCAGGGGACAGGGGGCAGTTGGTTGGGCGGGGGGCGGTCAGGAGAAAGGGAGCAGGGGGGGTTGGATGGGGGTGGAGTCCTGGGGGAGGGGTCGGGGAGTCCCGTGCGGCGGGGGGGGACAGGGAGCAGGGGGGTTGGATAGGGGGTGGGGTCCTGGGAGGACAGTTAGCATCGGGGGTCCCGGGAGGGGGCGATCAGGGGACAGGAAGTGGGGGGGTGTTGGATTGGTTGGGGGGCCTGTCAGGGGGTGTGGATAGGGGTCAGGGCAGGGGGAGTTGGATGGGTCGGAGGTTCTGAGGGGGGCAGTCAGGGGGCAGGAAGTGGGAGGGGGCAGATAGGGGGCAGTGGCCAAGCTGTTTGCGGAGGCACAGCCTTCCCTACCCAGCCCTCCATACTGTTTCACAACCCTGATGTGGCCCTTGGGCCAAAAAGTTTGCCCACCCCTGATCTAGACCATCCCTGACAGGTGTTTGTGTAACCTGCTCTTAAAAATCTCCAATGATGGAGATTCCAGAACCTCCCTAGGTAATTTATTTCAGTGCTTAACCACCCTGACAGTTACAAAGTTTTTGCTAATGTCCAACCTAAACCACCCTTGTTGCAATTTAAGCCCATTGCTTCTTGTTCTATCCTCAGAGGTTAAGGAGAACAATTCTTCTCCCTCATCCTTGTAACAACCTTCTATGTACTTGAAAACTGTTGTGTCCCCTCTGTCTTCTCTTTTCCAGACTAAACAAACCCAATTTTTTCAATCTTCCCTTATAGCTCATGTTTTCTAGACCATTAATCATTTTTGTTGCTCTTCTCCGGACTTTCTCCAATTTGTCCACTTCTTTCCTGAAATTTGGCTCCCAGAATTGGACACAGTACTCCAGCTGAGGCCTAATCAGCGCAGAGTAGAGTGGAAGAATTACTTCTCGTGTCTTACTTAAACACTCCGCCTAATACAGTCCAGAATGATGTTCACTTTTTTTTGCAACAGTGTTACACTGTTGACTCATTTAGCTTGTGGTCCACTGTGACCCCCAGATCCCTTTCTTCAGTACTCCTTCCTAGACAGTCATTTCCCATTTTGTATGTGTACAGTTGATTGTTTCTTCCTAAGTGGAATACTTTGCATTTGTCCTTGTTGAACTGCACCCTGTTTACTTCAGACCATTTCTCCAGTTTGTCCAGATCATTTTGAATTTTAATCCTATTCTCTAAAGCATTTGCAACTCCTCCCAGCTTGGTATTGTCCACAAACTTTATACGTGTACTCTATGCCATTATCTAAATCATTGATGAACATATTGAACAGAACTACACCCAGAACTGATCCCTGTTGGACCCCACTCGTTATGCCCTTCCAGCATGACTGTGAACCACTGATAACTACTCTCTGGGAATGGTTTTCCTACTAGTTTTGTACCCACCTTATAGTAGCTCCATCTAGGTTGTATTTCTCTAGTTTGTGTATGAGAAGGTCATGCAAGACCAGTATCAAAAGCTTTACTAAAGTAAAGATATACCATATCTACTGCTTCCCCCCCATCCACAAGACTTGTTACCCTGTCAAAGAAAGCTATCAGGTTGGTTTGACATAATTTGTTCTTGACAAATCCATGCTGACTGTTACTTATCACCTTATTATCTTCTAGATGTTTGCAAATTGATTGCTTAATTATTTGCTCCATTATCTTCCAGGTACAGAAGTTAAGATGACTGGTCTGTAATTCCCCATGTTGTCCTTGTTTCCCTTTTTATAGATTGGCACTATATTTGCCCTTTTTCAGTTTTCTGGCAGGAGCAGCACACGGCAGTGGGGGGAGGGACAGCTGAACGGCTGGGCAGCTGCTGCACAGGGCACTTAGGGGAGCGGGGAGTTGATGGGGGAGGGGGAGGGTTCTGGTCCATCCTGGCTCCAGGCCCCCACCAGCAGCGCCAACGGGCTGCTCTTCCTGCAAGCACTGGATAAAGCAGGCATCTGCCAAACAACATAAGGGAGCATTGCGCAACTTTAAACGAGCATGTTCCCTAATTGATCCGCAAGGTAACAATGAAACAACGTTAACCAGGATGACTTTAAGTGAGGAGTTACTGTAGTTTTCAACTACATGGTCACATACTAGCTTTTTTCAACAGGACCCCTGCATTATTCAGTGCACAGGATGTAATGTACTCTGGGTCTGAATCAGTGTTGTGTAGCAAATGAGGTTGTGTGTGTCCTGCCTCATTTGTTGCAGGAATTGAAAGAGGTGTGGTTTTGTGGTTAAAGTTTATTGCTGCCCTGGAGAAGTGGATGGTGTTCCCCCTGCCTCTGCCACAGAATTCCTGTGTGGTCCTGAGAAAGTCACTTAAACCAGACTTTCACAGTAAGTTACTAATTGTGGTGGTGTTCTAGGTGTCCAGTGTCGGATATCTGCAGTCAATATTGTAGTAGTGCGGAGCACTCATAACTGCAACTGAATGTGATGGGAGCTAGGTGTTCGAAGTTGGACACGGCTAACAATTTTGGCCTTGCTTTCTGCCTCAGATCTTCAGCTGAATAATTGGGAGAACATTACTGCCTAATCTCACAGGACTGTTGTGAAGATAAATTCATAAATATTTGTGAAGCTCTCAGGTATTATGGTGAGACCACCAGAGAAACTGCCAATGAGGAAATTACTAATTCTGTATACAGTGCGGAGTTTGAATGGTATGCATTAAATAAGGCCACACATTAAACAAGAAGGATAAAGAAATATTGAATAGCTAGCTACCCATTCACTGAATGAAGCATGGGTCCTATGGAACAAATAGTATGTGATAGTTTTATAATACACAATCATAATGCATATGTACGAATCCGAATTAAAGTTGCATGGGCAACTTGAATTCTGGCATTTCTTAACTTTTGAGTGACTCACTTTGCAACCTTATTGTTCTTTTATAGAACGGTGATAGAATGGTGATAATCTGACATAAAGAGCCAGTCCCCTCAAGGCTTCTCCTTGTACCCCTGCAGGAAAGGGGCGGGACTTCTATTCCCATTGTTTTCTGGTGGAGAAGAGCTTGGAGCCTTCAGACATCTTAGACTTTCCTCTCTTCCTCTGGAGGGTCTGCAAGTCTCGCTTCTGTATGGAGTCTTGAACAGTTCTCCATTCTGTTTCCTTTGGGCCTTTCCCAGCTTAGCTGACCTCAGTGATGCATATCTGCACATCCTTATTTGCCCATTGCACCAGCACTTTGTTTCACTCGGCCCTTGTGAACTGTATGCCTCGGGTCCCATCTCTACAGTGCCAAATTTCTCAGAGCCCATTCCTTGAGAGCCCATTTCAGAGCGTTTATCCCTCAATGTGACCTTCCCTCTCTACTTTACAGTTTGTTCTGCTCTACATTTGAACCTCTGGGAAATGCATCCCTGTGGCTATTAACTCTCAAGGCTGCCCTGCCTAGTTGCCACTATCTTAGAGCTTAGCTTCTTTGTAATCAACCCTCCTTATCTATAGTTCTTTCCTTGAATGGTGGTGGTGTTGGGTTGTTTTTATTATAACAATTGCTATGAGGACCTTGACAATATTTGAAAGTTCTACCAGTCTGCTGAAAGATGCTGAGCACAACATAGAGATATACTAATGGGCTTTACTATTGGAATAATGGCTGCTTTTGAACTATATTTATTGTTTTATTTTCAGGCATCTTTTTAGTCTTTGCTTGAATGTCCGATTTACTTATACAAAATCTCTTCCAGGAGGGAATCCAATGGCTGTGGTCAGCAAACAAGTAAATATGGAACTGGCTAAGATCAAACAAAAATGCCCACTTTATGAAGCCAATGGACAAGCTGTAAGTCGCAATTTTTCAAAAATAGTCTTTGCACTAAGAAATGGTTTGAAGAAAATAATGTATTATAGAGGTTTGACTTTATAAAGGATAAGGTACAGAACAATAAACTCTAACTCTGAGGTTTTGGCCTCCATTCTTTTTTTTGGTTGATGCTTTTTTTTGGCAGTTGACTAGTTCACTATAACTCCTCAGTGCAACCCTTCCTTGGAGTTGCACTGCTGGCTAAACGTTCACAACTGGGAATGTGCAGAGGCCACTCAAGAAAAGAAGGCTACTTCCCAGTAACTGGAATTTGTCAAGATGATCCTCTGCATGTTCACATCCCCACCTGTCTTCCTCACTTAATTGGAGTCTTAATTCTTGAATTAGTGGAAGGGTGGTTGGGATCACTTCCGCTTTTATACCATCAGAGCCTTTCAAGAGGGGAGAGGTGGGTATCCCCCACAGAGTTTTGGGAAGCTTCCAGTGCACTGCCTTGATCCCTTGAATGGGAGCAGGCTCATTGTGAATAACTCCCAGTTACTGGTAACTAACCTTCATTTTTACTTCTCATATGTGAAAATTGTGGCAAAGATTGTTCATAACCCATAGAATTATTTAATGAATGCAATGTTGTAGCTCTGTTGATCCTAGGATATGAGCGAGACAAGGCAGGTAAGATAATATCTTTTTTTGGAACAACTTCTGTTGGTGAGAAAGGTGTTAACTGGCCACTTCACCTTGAATGGTCCCTTGAAATATGTGTTAACTGCTTATGCTAAACAATCTGTGACACTGAGGTCTTGTCTACACTGGCAAGTTTCTGCACAGTAAAGCAGCTTTCTGCATTGTAATTCCCGAAGTGTGCACACTGCCAAGCCATGTAGTGTGCAGAAACTGCGCAGTTGCAGCGCTGTAAAAAACCCACCCCAACAAGAGGCGTAGAGCTTTCTGCGTCGGGGCTACTGTGCTGCGGTGCCAGAGTAGGCACCCCGGTTGATTACAGCGCTGCAATTGGCCTCTGGGAGGTGTCCCACAATGCCTGTTCTTGCCTCTCTGGCTGTGGGTTTGAATTCTACTGCCCTGCCCTCAGGTGACCAACCGTCACCCCCACCCATAAATTCCTGTTTGCTCGGTGATGCGTGCAGTGGTCTCAGTGCATCTTTCCAGGTGACCAGGCCTGCTCCATGCACCAGGCAATCCCCTGCTTGGAGCAATGCCAAGCTGCTGGACCTCATCAGCATTTGGGGAGAGGAGGCTGTCCAGTCCCAGCTGCGCTCCAGCCATAGGAATTATGATACCTTCAGACAGATTTCACAATGCACGACAGAAAGGGGCCATGGCCAGGACACATTGCAGTACAGGGTCAAAGGGAAGGCATTGTGGAATGCCTACCACAAGGCGCGGGAGGCAAACCGCCGCTCCAGCACTGTGCCCACAATCTGCCTGTTCTACAAAGAGCTGGACACGATACTCAATGGCGACCCCACCTCCACTGTGAAGGCCACTGTGGATACTTCGGTGGACCGAGTCAGGAGGAGGAATCTTGAACGAGGATGTGGAGAGGGAGGGGAACCCAGAGGCAGAGAACGACTTAGAGGTCAGAGATGCAGGCAGCCGGGAGCTCTTTTCTACCCCGGAGGAGGCTAGCCAGTCACAGCTGTCGGATCTTGGCGAAGCACAAACAGGAGAGGAGGCCCCTGGTAAGTGGATTTGATTTTTGGGAATTGCTGAAGCAAGTTGTTGGGGGCAGGAGGGTTGCAGAAAGCAGGCTTGTGTCTGTATGATGCCGGTACCACCACATGCCTAGTCTGTGCGGCGGAACACGCTTTTGATTGACTCCCTCACTTCACAAGAATCTGCCTCCGAGATCTCCCGGAGACTCTCATGGAGATATTGGGCAATCTGCTTCCACAGGTTCTTTGGCACAGCTGCTTTGTTTCTTGCCCCATTAACGCCTGTGCCACTCTGCCGTCACTGGCGGAGGACCATTGTTGCACACAGGGGAGCTGCATAAGGGACAGGGCGGAAGCCACAGTCTTGGAGATGACCCTCCCTTGATTCCCTGCTCACCCTCAGCAGTGAGATATCTTCCATAATGAACACAGCCTGTGGAAAATATGGGGACAGGAATGATTATCAGCCCCACCCCCCACCCACCCCCAGTGCTGGCTCTGCTCAAGAGCACAGTAGGGTCCGGGAACACTGATTTACTCTGCCCCTGCGGCTACTCGCCGTTTTGGGGGTCTTGTGGCTCATGTGTGCTTGCCTGGGGTCAGCCACTTAGTGACAGGTATGCAAATAGTGGCTGTTTTTTAAGTCACTGAATCAGTGTTTTGTGTGTTGCAAACAATACTGCTTCTGTAAAATGTTGTGTTTTGGCTTCACAGAGATGACCGAGGGAGCCCAGCCTCCCTCTTTATTATTGCCGACTGAATTAGAAAGAGGCCACAGAGAACTAAGGAGGACTTTCTGCATGAGGTTATGATGCACTTCGCCGCTGAAAAGCAGGAATTGAAGGAGTGGCAGGACAGTGAGAAGAGGGACTGAAAGGAGAACGCGGCACGCCAGAATGAAGCCACGGAGTGACTCTTAAATGTTATGGAGCGCCAAATGGACACGCTCCAGGTGATACTAACACTGCAAACCGAGCAGCTCTGCGGCCACCCTCCCCTGCAGCCTCTGTCGTAAAACTCTTTCCCATGCACCCCCCAGATACCACCAACACACTCTTATCAACCTACTGGCTCCAGTCTGTACCCACAGCGTTCCACTCCTCCCCTGTCACAGTCTGGCACGGCAGACTCCCAGTACCCACTGCATTCAACACCCATCCCTCTGCAGTTTCGCCCTGTTGAAGTACAGTACCTGCTGCACTGTACTCCAAGGGAGAAGGTTGCATATGATCCCTGTACATACACAAATCTTTAAATGTCCCTGGAGCCCGGCTCCTCCCGATACCTTCTCTTCCCCCATCCCCCTCAGTGCTGATGTTTTTTTGTTTGTCTCTCTCCTCTGGTGGTTGTTTTTTAATAAAAGAATTGTGTTGGTTCAAAAGCAATCTTTATTCTATTAACTGAAAGCAAACAGAGCCCTGCAAAGCAACAGACAGTTATCTTAAACCTTCATATTGCATCATCTGCACCAATCACAATCACCTCCTAGCATTACAATCACTGCACTCCAGAGCATAGCAACAAATATTAGTGGCTTTCAGCTTCAAATTGCTGCCTCAAGGAGGGAGGGATAGCTCAGTGGTTTGAGCACTGGCCTGCTAAACCCAGGGTTGTGAGTTCAGTCCTTGAGGGGCCATTTAGGGATCTGGGGCAAAAAAAAAAAAAAAATTTTTTTTTGGATGATTTAGTTGGGGATTGGTCCTGCTTTGAGCAGGGGGTTGCACTAGATGACCTCCTGAGGTCCCTTCCAACCCTGATATTCTATGATCCCTGATCCTTATGGCCCTGCGCTGCGTCCCTCTAATAGCTCTGGTCTCTGGCTGTTCAAATTCAGCCTCCAGGCACTGAAACTCAGCGGTCCAGCCCTGAGTGAAGCTTTCATCCTTCCCTTCCCAAATATGGAGCATACAGCACGGGGCTATAAGCATAGGAATATTGTCATCAGCCAGGTCCAGCTTCCCATAGAGGCAGCGCCAGCAGGCCTTTAAACAGCCAAAAGCACACTCAACAGTCATTCTGCACTTGCTCAGCCTGTTGACCCGCTCCTTGCAGCTGTCAAGGTGCCCCATGTATGGCTTCATAAGCCATGGCATTATGGGGTAGGCGGGGTCTTCCAGGATCACAATGGGCATTTTGACTTCCCTTATGGTGATCTTCTGGTCCGGGAAGGAAATCCCTGCTTGCAGCTTCCTGAACAGGCCAGTGTTCCGAAAGATGCACGCGTCATGCACCTTTCCAGACCAGCCTGCGTTAATGTCCGTGAAACACCCATGGTGATCCACAAGAGCCTGGAGAACCATAGAGAAATACCCCTTGCAATTAATGTTCTTGGTGGCTAGGTGGTTTGGTGCCAGAATTGGAATATGCTTACCATCTATCACCTCTCTGCAGTTAGCCATTTGTGCAAAGCCATTTACAATGTCACGCATGTTGCCCAGAGTCACGGTCTTTCGGAGCAGGATGCAATTAATGGCCTTGCAGGCTTCCATCAACACGAGTCCAATGGTTGACTTTCGCACTCCGAACTGGTTAGCAACCGATCGGTAGCAGTCTGGAGTAGCCAGCTTCCACAGTGCAATCGCCACGCGCTTCTCCAGTGGCAGGGCAACTCTCATTCTTGTGTCCTTGCACCGCTGGGCTAGGGCGAACTCAGTACACAGTGCCATGAGCGTGGCTTTCCTCATCCGAAAGTTCTGCAGCCACTTCTTGTCATCCCAGATGTGCATAACTATGTGATCCCACCACTCAGTGCTTGTTTCCTGAGCCCAAAAACGGCATTCCACTGTGGTCAGCACTTCCATGAATACCATAAGCAATCTCGTCTCGTAGCTAGTACCTGTTGTGAGATAAAAGTTGCACTCCTCTTGCCTTTGTAGTTTAAGGAATAACTCCACTTCCACTTGTGACATGTTAGTCACAGTGAGTAGAATACTGGTCAATGGTTAGGGATCCATTCCTGCAGACCGAAGAGGCAGGGGGCGCAGTACACAAACCATTTAAAGATGGCGCCAAATGCAAAAGGAAGCACAGGGATTGCTGGGGTGCAAAGCAATGCAGGACAGGGCATTGGGACAGTACCCAGGTTGCCCTGCAACCCCCTCCTCCTTCTCACAACTCTTAGCGGCAGAAGAAGAGATGCTCTGTTGGACAGCTGCCCAAAGTGCACTGCTCTGAATACTGCTGCAAGCCCCGCAAGTGTGAACACGCTATTGTGCAGGGAGCTGACAGTGTGAACACACAACAGCGGTTTCCCTGCAGCGCTCTCTTAGCAGTGCTGTAACTGCCAGCACTGTAACTCTGCCAGTGTAGACATACCCTGAGTACGTCTCCCAGACCTGAAGAAGAGCTCTGTGTAAGCTTGAAAGCTTGTCTCTCTCTTTCTCCAGCAAGGTGGTCCAATAAAAGAGATTACCTCACCTACCTCATCTCTCTCAATTATTGAATATAGTGTGGTTTTTTATGCTTCCTACGTGTACTCCATAATTTCCCTTTCTAACCTGCATGACAAGTTATGGTTAGTTACGATGTTATGGGTATACCTGTCTGCCTTTAAAGAACTGCTGCCACTGTATAAGGGAAGCTGCTGATCCCTGTGCTGTAACTGCTCTGTGGCTGAGCAGAGTACTTCAATCTCCAGGTCTGTCAGTCTGGCACTAACATGTTACTTAAACTAGTCATGCTCAAACTAGCTTTCCAAATCCCATTCAGTCCTTACTTTGTCTGAGTTTATTTTCTCTGCAGCCTGTCAGAATATTTGTGTACAGTATAAATAGAATTCTCATTTTTTCCTATCACCATCATCTGCTCAATTCATTCAAAGCCAGACTGACAGCATGTATTTGATAGTACCTTTGCTTCCACAGTGCTGCATTGTTCCACAGATGTTGCATACACTGAAATTGACTACACTGAGAAGACACGATAGGTATAGAAATGCAGCAAAAGGACAGGACTGTTTAAATTTGCTTGCTCAGGCATGGTGTGATTCTTCAACATCATGTGAGCTTTCTGTTTTCCATTTGTATTATTTGTCTGTGCCGTTTCTTTAGCCTTGTTTTACCCTAAATGCACACAGGACCTGCTGGAAGCTGTTTCATTCTTATGTTCACTCTTGGTTTTCTCTTTTCTGAGACTTACCACAATCTGTGTTTTTGTTTTGTTTTTTTGGTTGTTGCCACTGCTAAAAATGTAAGTGATGATTAGCTGCTTCTGCAATGCTTTAAACCTTGTTTTGATTTTACCCTATTGTACAAAATTTACCTTGAAACAGCTATCAGGCTATTTATTATTTATTTCTCTTTCTGCTGCAATGGTTAAAAGGACACTGTCAAGGTATCACTTATAATTTTTTAAAATCCCTTTTTTTACTGTTTATAATAATCCCTGAGTTTAAAATTGAAATAATTTGTTTTTGAACACTTTTTTCCTTCAGTGGTACATTCACATTGACTTCTTGTTGTTGGGTTGCTCATGAATGTTGGGCAGATAACTTTGAATCGTTTTAGGGGAGAAAAAAATTTACACTGACTACACAAACTGAAAGGAAATACGTAGGTCTCATGTTGGACCTACAGCCTTGACAGTGTCCCTTTAAATAAGCCTCCCGACTAGTACTGGAGCCAAAGTGCAGGCACCCACTTCACTATGAACTTCCTCAGTTTGTGTCTCCATCTTCCCTGTCATCATCAGCAACTGAGATTAAAGCCTGTCTCAGTCCAGGTGGAAGGGTATGAAATCTGCTACTCTCTATTCTGTACAAGACATTTTGATTAACCCTCACCTTTAGTATATACACAGGAGACAAGTTGCAATTCACCACCCAGAGCTCCTTGGGAGTTGTCCCAGCCTTCCTGAGGAAGCAGCTTTTGAGAGGTTTTTAGGAAAGGCACTCTGCAGTGCAATGGTCATATCTAGGATTTACAGGGCCAGGGATAAGTAGTAGGAGGATGCCCCTCACCCTGTCGAATTGTCTCCTGGAGAAAGTAGCCCTGTGTCTGTCCCTGGCCTCCAGAGAGGACTCTCCTGTAAGCCTGACACATGCTATTTCTGACACTTTATCTCTGCCAATCTGCCTTCCTTTATGGTGCTTGCTGTTTTCTCTCCTCTTTTTCTTTGACCCATTTGTCCCTGCCCCCTCATGTGTTCTCACCTCCTTTTTTTCTTTGTGCTCAGACTCCTAGGGTTTTTTTGCCCTAATTCCCTCACTCTCTCTTATCAGGGTCAGGACCGCTGAAGCTCCTTAGAGCTCCTCCCATGTTCTCGGAGCTCAGGAAAGGGCTCCACAATGCATATCCCTGCTGGCCCCTCCCCACATCTCCAGCAACAGTAACCACTGGTCAGACCTGCAGCTGCTACACTTAACAGCTGGACTGTGCTGCTGTGCCCTTGACATAGGGGTTGCCATCCAGTGGGGTGAGGGAGGCCTCAAACACTGGCCTAGTAGAACTGTTGTTGTGGCTCTATGTAGTGCTGTGTTGAAGGTTCAGCGGTGTCACAGTAGCAACACCAAAAGTGTTTAAAGAAATGCTCCCCTACTACACAGTAAGATTGAACAACTTATCTAACTACCAGCAATACCCCTACTTCATCCAGGAATAGATGAGGTTGCCAGGGGGCACTGCTTGCGCCATTTCTAGCCAAGCTTCCACCTATGTAGTACCTTCCTTCTGCCCTCTCTGAAGGCTTGATGTGCACAAAGCCTCATCGGAAGGTGGCAAACAGCTCAGTAGAGCCAGGGTGCACCTTTCTGACATCCGAAAGAATGTACACATGGCCCACAGGTGAGCCATTGGACCTCAGGTGTTTGACTTCATCCTTTAGTTGAGGAAGCCTTTTTCTACTGACTTGTTTTTTGCAGTCATGGGGGAGCCCAGTAAACAATGCTAGTTGCCTGTTTACCAATTCAGAGGTGAGAAAGAGAGAGGAACTCGGCAGATTATCCCTAAATGCCTTGCATACTTCTCTTGTCTGATCATTTTGAAGAATTTAAGACTTCAAAACTTACAGGTGCCGCCCTCAGCTTCTTTCTGTCTGCTATATCTTTTTTTAAAGTGTATGACACAGGGCAGTAAAATAATGATTCTATCAACACCATTGTAACATTACACGTCCGCGCTCTGCCTTGATCTTTTGCATATTACTTCATTGCTATATACACCGCTCGCATTTTGAGGGGGAAGGATTGGAGGCAACTTGTGTTATGAATTAAAAACATATCTTGTAGTGGAATTAGCACCACAATGGAAAAGGAAGTCTAAGCTTCATGGTTCTGAAGTCTTTCTGGACTTCTTAATTTTACCAGCCTCCACTCCACACCTATTAGGTTCCTCCTTAATTAAGTATTCGTATCTGGAGGTTTGGGGTTTTTTTTTTTTTGTTTTTTTTTTTTAATTTACAGAGACAAATCTGTTCTTTGACTTTCAGGTTCCTAAAGAGAAAGATGAAATGGTGGAGCAGGAATTCAACCGTTTGCTGGAGGCCACCTCCTATCTCAGTCATCAGCTGGACTTCAATGTCCTCAATAACAAGCCAGTCTCCCTAGGACAGGCTCTGGAGGTTGTCATACAGTAAGTGACCTCATGCTTTGCTGATAGAAATTAATAGTCTCATAGATTTTAAGGCCAGAAGGGACCATCATGATCATCTAGTCTGATCTCTCCTGCACATCACAAGCGATAGAACCTCGCCCACCCACTCCTGTAATAGATCCCTAACCTCTGGCTGAGTTACTGAAGTCCTCAAATAATTTAAAGACGTCAAATTACAGAGAATCTACCATTTACACTAGTTTAAACTTACAAGTGATCTGTGCCCCATGCTGCAGAGGAAGATGAAAAACTCACAGGGTCTCTGCCAATCTAACTGGGGGGAAAATTCCTACCCAATCCCAAATATGGACCCTGAGCATTTTGGCAAGACACAGCAGCCAGACACCTGGGAAAGAATCCTCTGTAGTAACTCAGAGCCTGCCCCGTCTAGTGTTGCATCACCGGCCATTGAAGATATTTGCAACTGGCAGTTGTAGATTGGCTACATGACATTGTAGGCAGTTTCATCATCCCATCCATAAACTTATCTTTGAAAAATCATGGAAGATGGGGGAAATTCCAGAGGACTAATAGATATAATGCTAGTCTATAAAAAGGGGAATAAAGACAACCCAGGGAATTACAGACCAGTCAGCTTAACTTCAGTACCCAGAAAGAGCAAATAATCAAGCAGTCAGTTTACAAACACCTAGAAGATAATATGGTGATAAGTAACAGTCAAGAACAAATCATGTCAAACCAACCTAATGGCTTCCTTTGACAGGGTAACAAGTCTTATAGATAGGGGGAAAGTGGTAGAGGTGGTGTATCTTTATTTTAGTAAGGCTTTTAATACTGTCTCACGTGGCCTTCTCATAAACAAACTAGGGAATATAGCTTAGATGGAACTATCAAAAGGTGGGTGCATAACTTCTCTGGAAATGGTTTTCCAACCAGTTATCAATGTTTCACAGTGAAGCTGGAAGGGCATATCGAGTGGGGTCCTGCAGGGATCAGTTCTGGATCCAGTTCTGTTCAGTATCTTCATCAATAATTCAGATAATGGCAGAGAGTACAATTACAAAGTTTGCAGATGATACCAAGCTGGGAGGGGTTGCAAGTGCTTTGGAAGATAAAATTAAAATTCAAAATGATCTGGACAAATTGGAGAAATGGTCTGAAGTAAATCTGATGAAATTCAGTAAGGACAAATGCAAAGTACTCCACTTAGGAAGGAACAATCAGTTGCACACATACAAATGGAAATGACTGCCTGGGAAGGAGTACTGTGGAAAGGGATCTGGGAGTCATAGAGGGTCACAAGCTAAATATCAGTAAACAATGTAACACCGTTGCGCCAAAAAGAAATAAAAAGCAAACATCATTCTGGATGTATTAGCTGGAGTGTTGTAAGGAACACATGAAAAGTAATTCTTCTGACCTACTCTGTGCTGATTAGGCCTCAATTGGAGTATTGTGTCCAGTTCTGGGCACCAAATTTCAGGAAAATGTGGACAAAGAGGAGAAAGTCCAGAGAAGAGCAACAAAAATGATTAATGATCGAGAAAACATGATCTATGAGGGAAGATTGAAAAAAATTTGGTTTGTGTAGTCTGGAGAAGAGAAGACTGAGAGGCGACATGATCACAGTTTTCAAATACATAAAAGGTTTTTACAAGGAGGAGGAGGGAGAAAAATTGTTCTCCTTAGCCTCTAAGAATAGGACAAGAATCAATGGGCTTAAATTGCAGCAAGTGCACTTTAGGTTGGACATTAGGAAAAACTTGCTAATTGTCAGGGCAGAGTACTCAAATAAATTGCCCAGGGAGGTTGTAGAATCTCCATCACTGGAGCTTTTTAAGAACAGATTAGACAAACACTTGTCAGGCATGGTCTAAAATAATACTTAGTCCTGCCATAAGTGCAAGGGACTGGACTAGATGACCACTCGAGGTTCCTTCCAGTCCTGTGATGCTATGATTACCCGTATTAAAAACTGAAGCAAAGTATTCATTTAGGTGTTGGTCCGTACCTAGATTCTTTCATCGCCACCACCTCCACAGTGAGTAGTGGTTCCACTTCTTTCCTTGTTTTCTTCTTATTTATATGGCTATAGAACCTTTTACTAATGGTTTTCTTTTCCTTTGCAAGGTCCAACTCTGCTTGTTTTTTTGGTAGATCTCACTTTTTCCTTGCACTTACTGACTTCCAAGAGGTAGCTTTCCTTGGTGATCCATCCCTTCTTCCATTCCTTGTAGGCTTTCTGCTTTCTCTTGTTAAGCAAAAAGATTCTTTTCCCCAAGAATCAGGCGAGCACAGACAGTACTGAAAGAGGATTTATTCACGGCACCGGGAAGACTGGTAAACAGCTTCAAAAATATGGTGCCACAATGGCCAGTTATATACATTCTCTTATTAATTCATTTGCATTTATTTGTACATTGTTACAAGTAAAAAGAAAACTCTTAACAAAGATAATAATAGGAACAGTACATACTGTGATACAGCATGGCCAGACGGCAGCAGGAGAGTGTTAGAAGGGAGCTTTATACCCTGTAGAGGGAAGAAAGTTTGCTATAGATTAATTAGAGCACCTGAAGCCAGTCACCTGATACAACCCCCCTGCTTCAATCAGACAAGGAAAGGAGTTGAAGCAGAGTGGATTGGTGTTGGAACAGAGAGCAGTTTGGAAGAGTTGAAGCAGAGGAGAGTTTGGAGAAGTGCTGTGCTAAGAAGACCAAGACCCTAGGTAAAGGGACATCTGGTTTGTGCAGAGGGAGGGCAGGAAGCCCCACAAGCTGAAGGGCAGGAAAGGGAAGTAGCCCAGGGGAAGGAACCTCTAGTTCAAACTGTTTACCACTATCCCTAGGGCCCCTGGGCTGGGACCCGGAGTGGAGGGCGGGCCTGGGTCCCTCCCTCTCCACTCCCCTCCCCTAAGACACTAGTGGGGCAGTTAATACCCCAGTTCAGGGGCGAGAAACAGAGCCCTGAACCCTTCCCAAAAAGAGAGAGCACGAGACCCATCAAAGAAGTGCCAGCAGTTTGCCACAATATGTATAGAGGTCATCCTGATTACATCAAGTATCTATGGCTACCTTGTGGGGGGAAGAGGCTGGGTGGGGGGGTAGGGATGAGTGCTCACAGATATCTGGGGGTGGTCAGCATTGTCCTTCCTTACCGATAAACTGAGTTACTGGGTGGACATTTGAATATCTGAGTTATCATGTATTGACAGAAGCCATTGTCCTTGGGCCTCTGAAGCATTTCTGCTTGATCTGTGGTTTCTGCCTTAGCTGTTAGCTAAATTTTAACTCTTGCTTGACAATTCCCTCCTGTTGACATATCAAACTTTTAGGTGAGATAAAGTTAATACTTGGATATACATGATCTGTTTTAGGGTTGCCCAAGGGGGGAGGGAGAGGGGAATTGGGGGAAGGGGGTAAAGGTAGGAAACATAATAAGATTTTTAAGTGTGTGTCCAAAGTACCCACACATGACGAGAGGTTAGTAACACAAATATAGGAGCAGCAGCAGCTGTTGTTTGGACAGTGGCCCACTGGGAGATGGGGCTGTAGGATGCATTATGAACAGGATTTTTTAGTCAGGTGATGGTTTGATTGGAGAGCTGGACTTCAGTGTGACTTTGGTGACGTGGTTATGAACGGTGGTAGACGCAGCAGCCAGGACTACTTTGAGAAGTAGCCCTTGGCCAGCTGAACCAGTATATTGTCCAGGTATAGGTAGTTATACCACCGAGGAGCCGTTGTCATTCCAGTGAACACACAGTCAGGGAGGTGCACATAGAATCATAGAATATCAGGGTTGGAAGGGACCTCAGGAGGTCATCTAGTCCAACCCCCTGCTCAAAGCAGGACCAATCCCCAATTAAATCATCCCAGCCAGAGCTTTGTCAAGCCTGACCTTAAAAACTTCTAGGGAAGGAGATTCTACCACCTCCCTAGGTAACGCATTCCAGTGTTTCACCACCCTCCTAGTGAAAAAGTTTTTCCTAATATCCAACCTAAACCTCCCCCACTGCAACTTGAGACCATTACTGCTTGTGCTGTCATCTTCTACCACTGAGAATAGTCTAGAACCATCCTCTTTGGAACCACCTCTCAGGTAGTTGAAAGCAGCTATCCAATCCCCCCTCATTCTTCTCTTCTGCAGACTAAACAATCCCAGTTCCCTCAGCCTCTCCTCATAAGTCGTGTTCCAGACCCCTAATCATTTTTGTTGCCCTTCGCTGGACTCTCTCCAATTTATCCACATCCTTCTTGTAGTGTGGGGCCCAAAACTGGACACAGTACTCCAGATGAGGCCTCACCAATGTCGAATAGAGGGGAACGATCACGTCCCTCGATCTGCTGGCTGTGCCCCTACTTATACATCCCAAAATGCCATTGACCTTCTTGGCAACAAGGGCACACTGTTGACTCATATCCAGCTTCTCATCCACTGTCACCCCTAGGTCCTTTTCCGCAGAACTGCTGCCTAGCCATTCGGTCCCTAGTCTGTAGCGGTGCATTGGATTCTTCCGTCCTAAGTGCAGGACCCTGCACTTGTTGAACCTCATCAGATTTCTTTTGGCCCAATCCTCCAATTTGTCTAGGTCCCTCTGTATCCTATCCCTGCCCTCCAGCGTATCTACCACTCCTCCCAGTTTAGTATCATCCGCAAATTTGCTGAGAGTGCAATCCACACCATCCTCCAGATCATTTATGAAGATATTGAACAAAACCGGCCCCAGGACCGACCCTTGGGGCACTTCACTTGATACCGGCTGCCAACTAGACATGGAGCCATTGATCACTACCCGTTGAGCCCGACAATCTAGCCAACTTTCTACCCACCTACATCACCTAGGGTAAATGGGTCAGTAATTTGCAGGCACATGTCTGGCACTGTGGTGGTCCGTACATGTAACAAGATGCAGCGGTGATGAAACACCACTGAGTAGCGGATACTTGTACAGCAATTTCACCATCTGCAAGAGGAAGGACATCCACAACCACAGAAGAGGACAAGGTTAAAGGACGAAAGGTAGAACAGGAACACACAATGTAACTGTCCATTTCTGTACAACAGTTTAAGGTTGTCATCAGTGTAGCGTCACCGGGGGATGGTGCCAGATATTCGGATAGCCCTACTTTGTACACTATATCGTTAGTTACATATTTAATAGACTTAAAATGGAAAGAAGAAGGAAACACATAGGTAGGGATAACAGAAGTGTACACAAAGGAAATTAAAGGAGAAGGGTGAGTCTGGAGGAAGTAAAGAGGCTACTGTTAGTTGAGTAGAAATGCCTGCAATGTGGGCAAGGGTAGGGGAGGAAAGGGTATGGGACGGGGGAAAACCCAGGCATACATTTAACATGTCTTCTTTTGCAGTGTTAAACAGATCACGAGCTAGCATATCACAAGCATGACCTTTAGCTTGTGACTTAGCCAGGTTGACTATAGCATTTGAGGTTTTTTTTAATGATTTTGTAGAAATCCTTTATGACTACATTAATTGCAGTTAGAGTATAAGATAACCCGGTCTTAGTATGCTTAAGGGCTTGGGTGGTTTGGCCTTTGACCCAAGAATTGTATGACTTTTCAAAATTCAAATTAAGAGTATTTAGTATGGAACTGGAGCTTTCAAAAAATCCTCCAATGTCACCTAACATGCTGCGTTTTTGTCTTTTGGCTGTACGGGCTTGAATAATATATTGGTGCATTAGAACCTATAGCTGGCCCTGAAGCCATCGCAGGGAGCTGGGGAGGTCTGAAGATACATTCTACAAGGGGCCGAAAAACTGGACAAATCATATTTAACTTGAACGGAAACCATAAGAATTATGCAAAAGTGTTTTGTTTTGGGGCCTACTTGAATAATGCCGTCCAGGGGGGTAGAATCCAATGTCGGACAGACAGTAGGCAGGGAGAATCCACAAGTGTTTAGACTGTAACAATGTATATTAGTAAAATGCAAACATTCAACCGGGTGCACACACTGTTCCTGACAGTAGTGTCCCTCCATCCTAGGTTCCCACAGCAGAGGAGGAATGTCCTGCATTTACAAACACTGTCCTATTCCTGAAAACTACCCAGTTCTCCCACACACATTCACATCGATACTCTCCCAACCTATTAGCCTCATAAATGTTGTGAATTTTAACCGATCCATCCGAGGCCCTTGAAATAGAATAGTTTGTTTTAGTGGAGTGCCCTTAAATTGGCAGTCTGTCACACTAAGCTTGATAAGTTTATGGAGGGGATGATATGATGGGATAGCCTAATTTTGGTAGTTAATTTATCTTCGACTATTAGCAATAGATATGCCCAATGGCCTATGATGGGATGTTAGATGGGGTGACATCTGAGTTACTACAGAGAATTATTTCCTGGGTGTCTGGCTGGTGAGTCTGGCCCACATGCTCAGGGTTTAGCTGATCGCCATATTTGGGGTCGGGAAGGAATTTTCCTCCAGGGCAGATTGGCAGAGGCCCTGGGGTTTTTCGCCTTCCTCTGCAGCGTGGGGCATGGGTCACTTGCTGGAGGATTCTCTGCACCTCAAAGTCTTCAAACCATGATTTGACAACTTCAGTAGCTCAGACATAGGTTAGGGGTTTGTTCCAGGAGTGGGAGGGTGAGCTTCTGTGGCCTGCGTTGTGCAGGAGGTCAGACTAGACTATCATAATGGTCCCTTCTGACCTTAAAGTCTATGATTCTTTTCTTTTCCCAACATTTTATGGTTGGGCACCCTGGAATTGGAGGCCCTATATGTGTGGGCGCACATCCCACGAGGCTAAATACCCATTTACAGTCCATATTTGGTGAGATGCAGGGAGGGAGCCGAAGGCTCCTCCCAGGCTGTGGTAGTTGGATTGGGACCTTGGGCCCAGGATCCTTATGGGGGCGAGCTTGTAACCATGATAGGTCCCAGGTGGTCCGGTCTGGGGGTAAGCCAAGTGTCTGGTTTCTTTACCCATTTGCCGCTGCCTCCTGCAGGGAGTTGCACATACTGACCAGCTTTTAAACAGGTATTTTGTGTAACGTGTACCAAGGGCGGGTCCCAGGAGGCTGCGTCAGGTATGTTTGCCAGGAAGATGAACATGGGGAGCCACATTTGTTACCTAAAAGGATACAATATAAACAGAATGAATTCATTTATACATTTTAATTCTGGTTTTATGGACCCATGTTGAGATTCCTTGCACTTTCACCGAGGTATTTGTATGGGCCAATACCATGTGCGGGCCAGAGTATTTTGGCTGAAGTACCCTGGGGTTATGTGTCCTTACCATAACGTGATCTCCCTCCTGTATGTCCGCCCAAGACGGGGTTTCTGGAGGGTCCTGGGCTGCTTGTCGATCTCGGACAGTTAGTTTTAGGGGTTGTAAGACTTAATTTAAATGTTTGATATATTCCCGTACAGTGTCAGAGACCAGGGGGAGGGAAGCCAGGACTACGCATCCTTCACTCAGCAACATGGTCATTCCAGTAATGAGTTCGAAGGGCAAAATTCCTGTGCTGGCACTAGGGCTTACCCTCATAGAAAGAAGGGCAGTGGGTATTTGTGCTACCCAGTTGGTTCCTTGAGATAGTAAAGCCTTTGTGGGGTTTTTTTTTTTTAAAGTTTGGTTTGCTCATTCTACCAGTCCAGAACTCTCAGGGCGGTATGGACAGTGGAATTTCTGTTTGATGCTTAGGGCAGCACAAACCTCCTTCATGATTCGTCCTGTAAAATGCGTTCCTTGAGCTGAGTCTATTGAACAGGGTAGGCCCCATTGGGGGCAAAATTCGTTGGCCATTGGCCACTGTTCCTGCATCATTCTTAGAGGTGGGGAAGGCTTCAATCCATCAAGTAAAGTGATTAATTAGAACCAAGCAATATTTTTTTTTCTTTGGTAGGTAGCAAGGGACCTATAAAATCAATTTGAATTTTTTGCATAGGGCTCGTGGGTTGAGGTTGATGCCTCATGGCTATTTTAAGCTTTTTGCCTTCATTACATTTAGCGCATACAAGGCATAGTCATGTATGTCCGCTGTCATTTGGGGCCACCACCACTTTCCCTTTATGTGGTACAGCATAGCTTTTGGGTTTGGATGTGTTGGCAGGTGGTAGAGATCACAAAGGTGAGATATAATTGCTCTTGAAGCCACAAACTGTTGGTCCTTTGTAACCCAGGTATTGTTTTTGTCAATTTTGCATTCTCAATCCATATCCATTTTTTCTTTTTAGGACGTTGTTCTTGCAATTCAGGTAAAGAAATTTGTTTCAAGTCAGAAATTTGGGTGGCTGCTACTTGATACTTGTCCTGAGGCATTGTGGCAGCCTTTTTGGCCGCCTCGTCTGTGGCTGCATTTGCAAGGGAAAGAGGGTCATTGTTTCTGGTATGTGCCTTGATTTTAACTACAGCCACTTTAGATGGTTTTTGGATTGCTTCCAATAAATTTGCAATATACCCCCCCATTTTTAAGTGGGGTACCAAATGAAGTGAGGTATCCCCTGTTAGTCTAGGACTTTAAGTAATTATGAACCACCCCGAAAGCTTAGCGGCTGTCCGTGTAAATAGTTACATTGTGACCTTTAGCCAAAAGGCAGGCTTGCATTAGGGCCATTAATTATGCTACTTGGGCTGAACAAGATTGTGGCAAGGGATCCAAGCGAAGGCACGTACCTGACAGATTGCAAATTGCCCAGCTGGTGTAAGGTTGGCCGTTAACATAGTATTGGGATTTATTGACAAACAAAACAAAATTAGAAAAAGGTAGTGGTTGTTTAGATACAACTTGGTCCTTGACCATCGTATTTTTAGAAGGAGATCACTTATGGGGTTCCCCTATTGTTGGCATTAAGGTAGCAGAATTAAAAAGATTAGCGTGTGCAGTTGTAATGTGTGGGCTTAAAAGGGTGCATTCCCACTTGGACCATCTGGCTGCGGTGATTTTTGAAAATTGGCCCCCATTCAGGAATTTATGCACTGCATGTGGCACAAAGATTGTGTGAGGGGCCCCAGAGACTAGAGGGGCTGTGACTGTTACGGTCCAAGAAGCTGCCTCCACAGCTTGGAGACAGTGATTAAAGGCTAGAGCTACCGAATCAAGACGAGTGGAGAAGTAGGCCACAGGGCGGTGCCTGTCTCTGTGGTTTTTAGTGAGCACAGCAACAGCCTGGCCATCCTGTGTACATGTGTCCGAAGCTTAAATGGTACTGAGGGGTGTGGGAACCCAAGTGCAGAGGCAGAAAGAAGGGCTATTTTAAGTTTAGTTAAGCAGTGGTTATGCTCTGGTGACAAAGAAATGAGGTCTGAGGAGGCTTGAGCCCCTCTAAGGAGGTCATTAAGAGATTGTGCTAGGGTGGAAAAAGATGGGACATATTGTCTGCAAAAATTTAGGAGACCCATTAGTTTGAGTAGCTTACACACCGTTGTGGGTCATGGGGCTGCAGCAATTGCAATTCGATGGTCTGAGGTGAGGGCTTTTGGGTCCTGGGAGACCGTATAGCCCAGATATTGAACTGTAGGTAAAGCTACGTGGGCTTTTTGAGGATTAACTTTTAGGCTTGCATTTGCCAAGGCATGAAGTAGCAGTTGGAGGGCACATAAGTGATTAGAGGCCGTGGAGGATGCAAGCAGTAAATTATTCACATATTGTAAACACACAGAGTTGGCAGCAACCCAATTTATTGAGGAAAGAGCCTTAGCCATAACTTGATGAAAAAGGGTGGGGGCATTGTGAAATCCTTGGGGCAGGCAGGCCCAACTGTACTGAGTGGGGCCAAAGGTGAATGCAAACCAGGGCTGTGATTGTGGATGCACGGGAAGGCTCCAGAAACCGTTAGCAATGTCTAACACAATAAATATACATTAAGAAGGATTAAGGCCCAAGAGGGCCACTGATGGGTCGGCTACGACAGGGGCAAGTTTGTCTGCATGTTGGTTAACAGTACGGTAATTAATGGTAAGGTGCCAGGAGCCATTAGGTTTTTTTTAATTGGCCAGATGGGGGAGTTGGTGGGGGAGGAACAGGGAACCAGTATGCCTTGCTGAAGTAGAGAGTAAGTAATATCACCTACTGTGTTCATGGCCTCAAATTTGAGAGGGTATTGCTTGGTAGGTGGAGGAGTTGGCCGGTAACCTGGATGAGTGGGCTGAGATGAGCAGGCACCAAACCGCAAGGCATCTTATTTTTTGCCCACACTGAGGGAAATCTGGAATCTAAGTCTTGAAAAGGATTAGATGTACCCCAAGTAAGAGCCACAGATTTGGCAGTTGCAACAGAAAAGAGGGACATATCATTGCGGAGGGGGATGGTATGAGTACACATAAGTTTATTAGTAAATGAAACTGTACTCTGAGCGAGGTTAGGAGTTGCTGCAAGGTCACAGAGGGCGTTTATGCACAGAATAGTCCCCCCTGTATTTGGAGCTACATAAAAAGACTGAGTCCAAAAGAATAGATTAGATTTTACAAGAATAGGATAGCTTTTGTAAGCCGTGAGTTGTGCACCTCCTATCCCTGAAATAGTAATATACTGTTTAGTAATGAGGAGGGGGAGATCAGTAATGGAAACAGATGCTCCCGTGTCCACAAGAATTGTGCATGGCTGGCCTCTTATTTATGCTTGTAAGTGTGGCCTTGAGCGGTTTATGTTTGCAGTAGCAGTACTGACAGGCAAGGCGGCCGCTGAATCTTAGTGGGTCATAGCATTTAAAAGCCTGGCCATTTCCTTTTTATTCAGGTGCGAGTAAGGGTTGGCAGTTGGTTGGGACACCGGGTGGGGCTGGTTACCCAGGGTTATTCGGCTTGGGCACCTGGCTGCCCAATGCCCAGTCTCCCTGCACACAAAACATCGGGAGGTAGGGGGGATAGTAGGGGCAGGACCAGGACCAGGTCGGAAGGACAGTGAAGTACTGTGGGGATTTGGCTGGCCATGACGAGGCTTTTGGACTTTACGTTTGCAGTTTTTTTTTGGTGTGTCCGGGACACCCACAGTTCTTCTTCGAGTGATTGCTCATGTGTATTCCACAATAGGTGTGCGTGCTCTCCACATGCACCAGTGCTGGAAGTTTTTCCCCTAGAAGTACCCGTGGGGGGGGGGGGGGAGGAAGCGACCCCTGGAGTGGCGCCTGCCTGGTGCAGTATAAGGGGAGCTGCGTGCTCCCTCCACCCTCAGTTCCTTCTTGCCGCCAGTGAATGTGCGTTGGAACTGCTCGGCTCCAGCTTTGCTGTAGCTCGTCCCCAGAACTGTTTGTTCGTTCAGTGTTAGTACCTCTAGATAGTTGTTTAGTTAGTTTAGTCAATGAGCCCGGGCCGGGGCATGCCCTGCGCCCCGGGGTTTAAGTCGTGTGGCTCTTGTAGGTGGTCTATGCCAAGAAGTGACCCGCACACAGACCGTTTGCACTGTTTGGGAGAAACCCATATCAGCGAAAGGTGCAAGATTTGCAAGTCGTTGAAGCCTCGGACCAAAAGAGAAAGGGATATTAGGCTCCGGGCCATCCTGATGGAGTGGGCGCTGACTCCGACACGCCGCTCCGAACCGGTACCTGGCACCGTGGCGTCGGTACGCGGTGACCCTCCGGTGCCATTGATCAATCAGCACCACTCCCCCTCCGCGGGGCGCACCAAGAGGGCCAGGAAGACTCCCTCTTCACAAAAAGAAAATGAGTACTTGTGGCACCTTAGAGACTAACCAATTTATTTGAGCATGAGCTTTCGTGAGCTACAGCTCACTTCATCGGATGAAGTGAGCTGTAGCTCACGAAAGCTCATGCTCAAATAAATTGGTTAGTCTCTAAGGTGCCACAAGTACTCATTTTCTTTTTGCGAATACAGACTAACACGGCTGTTACTCTGAATCCCTCTTCACAGTGGCACTGAGGAAAGTCTGGGACAGAGGCTAGGCCCATGTCAGACCGTCCTTGATCCCCCACCGGGCCCCAGGCCTCCGACTCACGTTGAGCGGAGTAGCTCGGCCCCTTCGGAACAGGCCTGTCCGGATACCATCCACGCCTGAAGCCCTGCAGGCGGCCCGGAACATTGTGTCCATGCCAGTTCCTGGAGCACTGCTGATGTCGGGCCCATGCTCTAGAGGCAAGCCACCGCTGGGATCTCTACAGTCGCCTCCAGCCCAGTACCGGTCTCAGTCGAGGGAACGTTCCCAACGCCGTTCACCGCCCAGTGAGTGCTCGGGGCAGAGTCCATGTGGATTGCCCTCGATGTCGACGAGACTGTCTGGCTGGGTTCCATCCGTCCGGGACTCCCGGCACCGCTCGTCCTCAAGGAGCAAATATTGATGGTACCGCAGTGGGCGTCGCCAACGATACTTGTCTTGGAGAGGGCACCGCAGTCAGTCATGGCATGGTTGTCGATGCCGTTCCCCCTCAGACTCCCGCTCCAAGTCCCCGCCAAGACATCGCAGCCCCGGGCGTCGATTGCCAGCATCTCACCAGCGCGAGTCCGTCCACCAAGGCCGTTCGGGAGCAGCTGTTACCGTCGGTACCAATCCTCCATGTCAAGATCACGGTCCCGTGGCCGTCGTAGATCCCGGCACCGCTGCTCCTTCCGGTCCAGTGATAGCAGCGGATCTTACGCCAAACTGGTCTCCAGTCGTAGCCGTCCCTCGATGGGCCAGGCCAGCCAACCTGAACAGCTGGCCCCGACGGTGCCACAGCAGGTGCAGTGGCACCGAGCGTTGTGGCTGGCCCAATGGTACCAGTGGGCACTGTGGCCTCCGGCGCAGCCCCTGGTGGGAGCCTGCTCAGTGGCCGGAGCTTCGGAGGCACCGTCAGCCTCCCTCTCCAGACCCCCAAGAAAGGAGTCGGTGGGACATATGTCCTCGGCACCGTGCTCGGAGTCCGACCAGGTGGTCGACCCACCGGTGCTGGACGACACCCAGAGCACTGTACTGGCCTCCTTGCCCCACCCGGAGGAGGCGATTGCAGCCCCGCCCCCCTCCACCCTACAGGAGGACTTCAGGGCCCACCAAGTAGTCTTAAAGAGGGTGGCATCGAGCTTCCACCTCCAAGCAGAGGAGATGGAGGAGCCCTCAGACTCCCTGTTTAACGTGCTGTCCCTATTGGCACCGGGTAGGGTGGCCTTGCCTCTCCATGAAGGGGTGGCTAAGATTTCAAATGCCCTGTGGTAAACACCAGCCTCGTTGACCCCCATCTCTGAAAAGGCAGAACGCAAGTACTTTGTACCCACTAAAGGGCATGAGTACTTGTATACCCACCCGGCGCCCAACTCCCTGGTGGTCGAGTCCGTCAACCACAGGGAACGGCAGGGTCAGCCAGCCTTGACCCCAAAGAACAAAGACTCTCAGAGACTGGACTCTTTCGGAAGGAAAATATATTAGTCTTCGGGCTTCCAGTTACTTGTGGCAAACCATCAGGCTCTCCTGGGCAGGTACGAATTCAATCTGTGGGGCTCCCTGCCCAAGTATGAGGACTCCCTCCAGGAGCGCGATAGGAGGGAGTTCAAAGCGCTAGTGGAGGAAGGGGCAGCGGCCACTAGGGCGCCCCTGCAGGCAGCCTTGGATGCCGCGGCCTCCGTGGTGTGCATGAGACAGGCGTCATGGCTCCTGCTCTCTGGGCTGTCCAGTGAGGCATGCAGGATCCATGCAGGATCTCCCGTTTGATGGGAAAGCTCTGTTTGTGGCAGGGACAGATACAAGGCTGCATGGCATGAAAGACTCCTACACGACCCTCCAGACTCTGGGCCTCTATGTCCCGGCTCCGGAAAACCTAAGTTCAAGCTGCAGCAGACTCCTGCCCAGGCCGCCCTCCCGAAGTATGAGGCCACCGATAAGAAGCAGCGGGACTCTAGGAGAAGCCCTCAGAGGCAGTCTCGGCCTACCCCCCAGCCTGGGTCCTCCAAGTGCAAGCAGGTGGGGAAAAGGCGTTTTTGATGGGACGCTCGGGGGCACCCTGCCAGTCCTCACCAGAGATCCAATAAAGCTCCCCTTCTCCAATCGGTTGTGTGCTTTCCTCCCGGAATGGTTGCGTCTAACCTTGGACCGATGGGCTCTCAACACCATCTCCCAGGGTTACACCCTCCAGTTTATTTCCTCCCTGCCCTGCCCCCGTCCCTCTTGGGGGACCCCTCGCGCGAACCTCTGCTTAAGCAGGAGGTGGGGTGGCTCCTAGGACTAGGAGTGTTAGAGGCGGTGCCCGAGGAGTTCATGGGCAAGGGGTATTACTCCCGTTATTTCCTTATCCCAAAGGCCAAAGGGGGGCTCAGGCCCATCCTGGACCTGCAAGGTCTGAACCAGTACATGGTGAAACTCAAGTTCCTCATGGTCTCCCTGGCCTCCATCATCCCCTCCCTGGATCCCGGGGACTGGTACACTTCCCTCGATCTACAGGATGCGTACTTCCACATCCACATATTTGAGGGGCACAGGCTCTTCCTCCGTTCCGTGGTGGGACAGAATCATTACCAATTCACGGTCCTCCTGTTTGGTCTGTCCACTGCCCCCAGGTTGTTTACAAAATGCATGTCGGTGGTAGTGGCCTACAGCGGGGGGTCCAGATTTCCCTATCTGGACGATTGGCTTGTCAAGAGCACCTCCCGGTCGCAGGTGAGGGATCACACGGTGCTCCTTCAGTCCACATGCACCACCTTAGGCCTGTTGGTAAACAGCACCCAGTCCACATTAATCCCAGTCCAACGCATAGAGTTTATCGGGGTGCTCCTGGACGCAGTGTCGGCCAGGGCCTCTCTCCTACCAGACAGATTCGAGACCCTGAAAGGTCTCATCGACTCAGTCACAAGGTTCCCAGTGACAAGAGCCAGGGTTTGCCTGCAACTCTTGGGTCACATGTCGGCATGCCCCTCCAGCTTTGGTTTTCTCGCAGTTCTCCCAGGCCACGGACAGGATGACAAGGTCTTCACCATGCCGCACTCTGGGGTTGACCACCCCCGCTCGCACCTGGAGGGCCAGGTAGTCCGGGTCCTCACGGAAAACAAGGCCTCAATGTTCTATATCAGCAGGCAAGGCGGGGCCCGATCCTCTGCCACGAAGCCCTTAGGCTGTGGGACTTCTGTACAGCCCAGGATATCCACCTGAAGGCCTTCCACCTACCTGGTGCCCAGAACGAGAGAGCGGATCGCTTGAGCAGGGACTTTTCCTCGCAACACGAGTGGTCCTTCCACCCGGAAGTGGCCCACCGGCTCTTCTGAAGGTGGGGAACTTCCCAGGTGGACCTATTCGTGACTTGGCAGAACCGGCGATGCCCCCGGTTCTGCTCCAGGGGCGGCCTGGCGAGGGGCGCTATCTCCAATGCCTTTATCCTGTCCTGGTCAGGCCGGCTTCTCTACACCTTTCCCCCGTTCCCTGTAATCAGCAGGGTCCTGGAGAAGATAACGGACAAGGTCCGGGTCCTCCTGATTGCCCTGGCGTGGTCCAGGCAACAATGGTACGGGACCATCATTGGTACGGGCTTTGCAGTAGCTCCGCCATGGCCGTTGCTGCTCCACCCGGACCTGTTGTCTCAGGACCAGGGCCGCCTCCTCCATCCCAACCTAGCAACGCTTCACCTCACAGTGTGGCTGCTCAGTGTTTAGGTGGAGAGGAAAGGACGTGTTCAGAACGGGTTCAGCGTTTAGGTTGGATATTAGGAAAAACTTTTTCACTAGGAGGGTGGTGAAACACTGGAATGCGTTACCTAGGGAGGTAGTGGAATCTCCTTCCTTAGAAGTTTTTAAGGTCAGGCTTGACAAAGCCCTGGCTGGGATGATTTAGTTGGGGATTGGTCCTGCTTTGAGCAGGGGGTTGGACTAGCTGGCCTCCTGAGGTCCCTTCCAACCCTGATATTCTATGATTCTATGATTCAGCACGTCCTCTTGGAATGTAGACAGCCCTCCACTTGCTGCGCTTATTTGGCGAAATGGTCCCGTTTCTTGAGGTGGGCAGAGGACCAGGGCGTCTCCCTGGTGGCCACCCTGATCCAGGTTATCCTTGATTACCTCCTCCACCTGAGGGCCCAGGGCCTGGCGCCCTCGTCAGTCAAGGTGCACCTGGCAACCATATCGGCCTTCCATCCGCTGGTGCACGGTATTTTCTCATGCTATGACTGGCCGGTTCCTTAAGGGTTTGGATAGTCTTTTTCCATATTCTAGAGCCCTGGTCCCACAGTGGGACCTAAACCTGGTGTTGGCTCGTCTCACGGGGCCCCCGTTTGAACCACTGGCCATGTGGTCCTGGTCTCACCTCTCGTGGAAGATGGCCTTCCTGGTTGCAATCACGTTGGCCAGGCGAGTCTCAGAGCTCAGGGCCCTGACCTCCGAGCTGCTGTACACGGTCCTTAATAAGGACAAGGTCCAGCTCCTCCCACACCCCGCGTTCCTCCCAAAGGTGGTCTCTGCCTACCACGTGGGTCAGGACATTTTTCTACTGGTCCTCTGCCCCAAGCCTCACGCGTCCAGTGAGGAGCACTGTCTCCACATGCTCAGTGTGCGGTGGGCTCTGGCTTTCTACCTCGAGCGGACCAAGCCGTTCAGAAAGTCCTTGCAAGTGTTCATCACCTCAGCTGAGCACACAAGGGGCCAGCTGATTTCCACTCAGCGGCTTTCCAGTCAGATCACTTCATGCATCCGCTCCTGTTATGAGCTGACGGGTGTCCCCCCACCACCCACTGTGAGGGCACACTTGACTCAGGCGCAGGCTTCGTCGGCTGCCTTCGTGGCCCACGTCCCCATCCAGGACATTTGTAGGACTACCACGTGGTCTTCGGTTCACACGTTCACCTCCCACTAAGCGATCATCCCCCAAACCAGGGATGATGCTGGGTTCGGCAGGTCTGTCCTCTGTCCTGGGAACTTGTGAACTTCTACCCACCTCCATCAGATATAGCTTGGAATCACCTATTGTGGAATACACATGAGCAATCACTTGAAGAAGAAAAGACAATTACTTTTTCCGTAACTGGTGTTCTTTGAGATATGTTGCTCATGTCTATTCCACATCCCACCGTCCTTTCCCTCTGTCAGAGTTTTCTGGCAAGAAGGAACTGAGGGTGGGGGCAGTGCGCAGCTCCTCTTATACTGCGCCAGACAGGTGCCACTCCAGGAGTTGCTGTGGGCACGCCCTCCTTCCCCCCCCAACAGGTACTGCTAGGGGAAAAACTTCCGGTACCGGTGCATGTGGCGAGCACGTACACCTATTGTGAAGTATACATGAGCAACACATCTCGAAGAGCACCAGTTATGGAAAAGGTAACTGTCCTTTTATAGCAAATTACATTATTTTTTGCTGTTACCGCAGCACAGCGAGCAGACTTGCTTTTTATTTTTTTAGCTTGTTTGGCTTTGCATTTAGAGGCCCACATACAGATGGATTTATAATTAGAGCCTGGGTTCACTCCTAAATGAAGGGTTTTTTGCAGGTGGGAGTTAAAACCATTTTTTAACGTATTTTTAGAAACAGCTGATTAGGATTTTTTGGGGTTTGCAATGCCTGCATTGCTGGAATAGATTTTTCTTTTTCTTTTTCTTTTTTTTTTTTTTTTATAATATTGAGCCGCAGGCTCGTTCTTGCCTTGTACGCAGCCCACGATTAGTCCCCAGTTACCGGCTCTGTTCCCCAAGGCTTCTTGGACGGCTTCCTTAAACTCAGTGGAAGCGCAGGTCATATTATTTTCAGATTCAAATTTAACAGAGGCCCAGACATCCTTTTATAGGGAGCTTGGCCCATGATAGATCAGGGCATTTAACTTTTAAGATATAAAGGTCCTGGGATGTTACGTATAGGTGGTAACCATTTGGCTTTTTTTTTTTTAAAGAATATTAAATTTTGGTCTTTGCACTTTAGATCAGTGAGATCTTTCAGTAAGCCCCTCATTTCCTCTGTGCTGAGAGGAGTGTACTTATAAGTATTATGGGCCACTCTGTTTTCACCTGTCCCTGACCACCAAGTGGTCATTACGAGAGGGGCCAAGGGAGCACTGGCACTTAATTCTGGGTTAAAAGGTGGAGGAGGCAGAGGAGGGGGCCAGTTATCTCGATCTTCCCCCGTGTGTGCTAGGTTCCAATTCTGAATTTGTTTTTCAAGGTGTTTTTAATTAATTTTATTTTGGTCTTTATCAGTATCGCCGCCTAAACCAATGTCAGTGAAATTACCCTTTTGTTGTATGCTAGCAACAATATGGTGTGCAGAGGAGCTGGTTTCTTTCAGTTTTGCTCTTAGAACCTTGTTTTCTGCTTCAGGCTCACTTAGCTTGCGTTTGAAATCTGCCTTTTGATTCAGCTCCGCTGTAAGAGCCTTTTGGAGTATTTCCAACTCTTGTAATTTCCTTTCATATTTGCAATACATTATTACAATCCCCTTCTTTAATTTTCCTTTTGTTTGACCAGACCACCACAACACGCTGTCCATCATACTCATACCCTCATTTCATCCATTTTTTGCCATTGTTTTTTGAACCTTTTCAGTTTCCCTTTTATAAAATCATAGAATCATAGAATATCAGGGTTGGAAGGGACCCCAGAAGGTCATCTAGTCCAACCCCCTGCTTGAAGCAGGACCAATTCCCAGTTAAATCATCCCAGCCAGGGCTTTGTCAAGCCTGACCTTAAAAACCTCTAAGGAAGGAGATTCTACCACCTCCCTAGGTAACGCATTCCAGTGTTTCACCACCCTCTTAGTGAAAAAGTTTTTCCTAATATCCAATCTAAACCTCCCCCATTGCAACTTGAGACCATTACTCCTCGTTCTGTCATCTGCTACCATTGAGAACAGTCTAGAGCCATCCTCTTTGGAACCCCCTTTCAGGTAGTTGAAAGCAGCTATCAAATCCCCCCTCATTCTTCTCTTCTGCAGACTAAACAATCCCAGCTCCCTCAGCCTCTCTTCATAAGTCATGTGCTCTAGACCCCTAATCATTTTTGTTGCCCTTCGCTGGACTCTCTCCAATTTATCCACATCCTTCTTGTAGTGTGGGGCCCAAAACTGGACACAGTCTCCCTCCCGTAGAGGGCATCATTGATGTTCCCCGGGGCCAGTCAATGAGCCTCCCTCCTGCAGAGGGTATCGTTGGTGCACCCTGGGGCACGCCAATGAGTTCCCGTCCCATAGAGGGAATCGTTGATGCATTCTGGGGGCAACTTATACGACATTGTATCCCACTTAAGTGGTGCTTCAGGGGAGACCGACTGAGCACACCCTTGTACTCAGTCTGCTGCAGCACACGCCCTGGTGCTCAGTATCTGGCAACGCAGCCTTCTCCTCCAGCGATCCCTGCACCCCAAAAACTTGGCCACAAACACAGTCCCTTTCAGTCCTCTTGTCTGTGCATCCTATATGTGGTTCGTATTAAGAAGGGGTGTGAAGGGGTGTCTTGGGGAGTCCCAAACCAAGGTGCACTCTAGAGGTGGTAAGTAAAAGGGTCCTCACCTCTATCCCTGGTTGTGAGAAACGCTCAGAGGATTCTCAATCACATCCTGCTCACTGCGCCAAAGGCAAAAAGATTTTTTTCCCCAAGAATCAGGCAAGCACAGACAATACTGAAGGAGGATTTATTCACGGCACCGGGAAGACTGGTAAACAGCTTCAAAAATATGGTGCCACAATGGCCAGTTATATACATTTTCTTATTAATTCATTTGCATTTATTTGTACATACAGAGACAGACATTGTTACAAGTAAAGAGAGAGCTCTTAACAAAGATGATAATAGGAACAGTACATATGTATAGAGGTCATCCTGATTACATCAAGTATCTATGGCTACCTTGCGGGGGGGGGGGGGGGGGAGAGGTGGGGGGGGTAAGGATGAGTGCTTACAGATATCCGGGGGCCCTGTGGGTGGTCAGCATTGTCCTTTCTTACTGATAAGCTGAGTTACTGGGTGGACATTTGAATATCTGAGTTATCAATTATTGACAGAAGCCATTGTCCTTGGGCCTCTGAAGCATTTCTGCTTGATCTGCGGTTTCTGTCTTAGCTGTTAGCTAAATTTTAACTCTTGCTTGACACTCTTAATAACCTGTTTGAGATGCTTGCTCATCCAGCTTTGGTCTTCAACTCTTTGCTGTGAATTTTTTCCCCTTGGTTGGGATGCAGGCTTCGGATAGTTCCTGTAACTTTGACTTCACGCCACCTCCACATTCAGATCCTTAAGTTCTTCAGTCCAGTCCACTTCCCTAACTAATTCCCCTAATTTTTTTTAAATTTGCCTTTTGAAATCAAGGACCATAGTTGCAGATCTGTTTTTGTTTCTCCGTCCATTTGGTTTAAACTGAATTAGCTCACGATCACTCAAACCAAGGTTGTCCCCTACAGCCAGTTATTTTATGAGCTCCTCACTACTTACCAATACCAAATCTAAGGCTCTGTCTACACTAGACACCTTCTAGCGACATGGCTGTGCTGCTGCAGTTGTGCCACTAAAAGGTGCGCAATGTAGCTGCTGTTTGTCAGCGGGAGAGAGCTCTGCTGCCAACAAAAGATTTCCACTCCCAACAAGTGATAGTAGCTTTGTCGGCAGGAGAGTACTCCTGCCAACAAAGCACTGTTCACATCTGTGCTTTTTGTCTGCAAAACTTTGTCGTTCGGGGGTGTATGTGTTTGTTTTTTTCACACCCCTGAACGGCAAAAGTTTTGTCATTCAGTTTCCAGTGTAAACAAAGCCTAAAATGGCATCACCACTTGTTGGTTCAGCGACTGTTTGGAGAAGAAGTCTGTCAGCTATCACATCCTGGAAAACCTCGGCCCTACTATTATTAGTTGTACTTGTCTTCCAGTCTATATCTGGGAAGTTAGTCTCCCATAATCACACAATTTCCAGTAGTACTTATTTAATTTAAAAAGGTCTCTGTCCCTATCTAGATTGGATTCTGGGGGTCTGTAGCCAATACCAAGCTCTGTTCCAGGGGAACCTCTGGGAGATTTCTTCCCCAAAATGATTTGGATACAAACAGACTGTGTTTTATCCATTCCATCACTTCTGATTTCTTTACAGTCTCCCTCATCATTATTATACAATGCTATTCCACCACCTTTACCTTTATTTCTGTGTTTCCTTAACAGCACATACCCTTCAATCCCTGTACTACAGTCACGATGACTATTCCACCATGTTTCTGTTATCCCTATAATATCTAGTTTCACTTCCTGCACCAGTAGTTCTAGTTTCTCCATTCTGTTACCCAGGCTCCTTGCATTGGTATCATCTTAATTGTTTCTGCTTGGTTTTGTCCAGATTCCTCACCTGATTAGGCACAGTCATTCTTTTGCCAATATCGCCTGCTTGGCTGTTAGCTACATTGGTATTTGCACTATCTTTCCTCTTAATATCCATTCTTCTATCCTTTCTCCATTGCTGTGTTTTCTCTTTCTTGATTTTCCTCCCGGTCAATATTGGAATTGGGCATGGCGATTACATGAGTCTTCCCCCGTAAGGATTTTGTTTGGATTTTCTTAAAGTACATAGTCATGATGACTTCTTGATAAATCTTGGTTTCTTGCAGCCACTTGGCTCATATTGTGTCCAGCATTTGTGTGCACACCCTTTCCACATTTTTAGTACTGCTTTGTAGACACAGGATGAGGAATATTACCTTAACCAGTATCTGCCTTGAAAATTCCTCTTCTATTAGTGATCTAGTAATTAATAAAATAAATGGATATTTGACATAGCACAAAGGTGTGATGCAGCATGAAGTCCACATATTTGAATCCTGTTTGTCTGGAAACATTTCCTGCAAGTAAGAATTTCTACCCTTTGGCTTTTGGTAGGTTGTCCTATGTTTAGCTACTAGCTAACCAACTGCTTTCTTTTCATGAGTTGTACAGTTGCTGAAGAATACACCCCATTCTTTACTGAAATAACACTTTTCTGGGTTCTATTTTATTACTTTACACTCATGACTCAGATGTTGATGAGAAAAGCATGCAGCTTACTAGGATTCCCAGTTAAAATAATCTCTGGCTTCTTTCCCCACCCCTAGATTGCAAGAGAAGCACGTGAAGGATGAACAGATTGAACATTGGAAGAAGATAGTAAAAACTCAAGAGGAGCTGAAAGATCTCCTTAACAAGGTAGACCTTCTCCCATGGATGCGTACTCTCCTTTCACTTCCTTTTCTTACAAATGCACTGGAAAAAGTTATTTTCAGAAACTGATTACCATCATTACATTTAATGTTTATGTGAAAAGGAACTAGACCTGGAGAAATAACAAAATTTTATCTGGATTTTATCAATAAGGAGGGCAGCAACACTATTCATAAATGAATAATAATGCTTTTTTGGTCCACAAGGAGAAGTTGTGTTGTGCCAGGCAAGCCCCAGGGAAACTATAGTAATTTTATTAAGCTGGGGCTTTCCTAACACTGAAGGACACTTTTTCTCTTCTGAGAACCTCACAGTCTAAAGACAAACAAGTAAGCAGAGGCCAGGGAAAGTAGGCAGTTTATATAGACATCACCTTGATTCACTGTAACCATCATGGCAGAAGTGACTGTTTAAGGATGACTTAAATATGGATGGGATAGGGACCTTCCAGATGAGTACAAGAAGCCTGTATAAAGAAAACAAGACCCCCTGGAAGAAGGTACAACAATGATTGTGCCAATAGCTAACACACATGGACAAGACTGTGAATACTTATGGAGTGGAGAGGATGGAGACAGTGCAAAGCAATATGTAAAAGCAAACCAGCTCTTTCAAGAAAGCATCACTGTAATAACCACTTCTGTTGGAAATGCTTATTGCAGATTATGGTTTGTGATGGGATTAATTTACAATTGTTTACAAAGTCACCTTAAATATCTTAAGGTAAATAAAAAGATGTTTAGTCATTTAGAAACATACAGCATTGAAACACTTGAAGATTTAGTGCAGATTAACTGTTACAGGTGATGCTGCTATCCCTCTAGAGAGAGCGCATAGAGTTCTGGCATCTTTCCTACCCTCAACGGTTCCACTCTGTATGCTTTGCCAGAGGACAGTAATAGCTTATACTGTGCACGTTAGTCAGAAAATCTCTAGAAATGTAGGATTGATGGTTCTTACTGTAGTGCCCTGTGAGGTGCAATTTGACATAAGCAACATCCCTTATAATAAGGGGGGAAGTGCCACCAGTGGTGTGTCTGTTTTTGAGGCAGAATTCTTATTTTCACTGTAAATGTTACAAAATCTCCCTTTTTTCCCCTTCCCTCTTCCCAGATGGTGAATTTAAAAGAGAAGATTAAAGAGCTCCATCAGCAGTATAAGGAGGCATCTGAAGTAAAACCACCTCGGGATATTACTGCAGAGTTCCTTGTGAAAAGCAAACACCGAGATCTTACTGCTCTCTGCAAGGTAAGGAAAGCCATAAATACAAGGGTTTCAGTCTACAAACTTTTGTCTTTAAAATCTGAACGACAACCTGATTATGTGAAATTGTGTCAGGTACACTTTTGAAGAACTGCCTGTGTGAAACTGCTCTGAAATGTTCACGTGCATGTTCCCTGTGTTAGAGCCTTCTGGAAAGTGATAATGGGACCGCATGAGCTCCTGTCACAACATAAATGTGTTGGGGAATTAGTCCAGTTTTAGATCACAGTTCCGCTTTGGCACTGTTGGACACTGTCGAAAACAAGCATCCAACTACTGTGCATGTTGAGATGGCAGTCTGGAAAGAAAAAGTTCATGTTCGAAGAGATTTGTTTCCTGTAAGGCCAAAATGTCAGTGATTGATAAATATGAAAGAAACTTGCAGAGGTTGCGAGAGGCTCACCTGCCTGAATATGGCTCCATTTATGCCAGATTGGCTCTTTCAGCTTGATGAGTGATTTGTCCCTTGGTGCTCCCTGGTTGGACCTAGGAATTGGATTCCTCCAGTTTTGCTCCTCTGTAGAATCCAAATACTTGTGAAGCAGCCTGAGTGCTCTTTAGATCAAGTCATTGACATCCTCCTGGCTCAATACATTGTGACACTACAGGACCTCTGACCAGGCGACAGAATGCTCCCTCAGCTTATATTTGAAATCATCTTGTAAGTAGCACCAGGAGTAATCGTGAATGAGTCTGAAGGCCTTGAAACTGAGGTGCATTAGATCTAGACTTGAGAACTGAGGTGGTTCCCTTGATTCCATTAATTCCAGAGTAGTCCTTGGATCCAAACTGTGTCTGTCCTACTTCATCAGCACCTGGTGTGGGAACCAGTGAGCAGTCCCTGTCACTTCTCTCATTTAGATTTTAGACAGATTCATTACGTCCTATCAATCTTTTCCTGAAGAGAAGCTTAGATTTAATACCTTTAGGGCACACCTCCAAATCCATCACAGATGAAGTTATGGGAAACTTTATAGTTTTCCAAATCTCAGAAAATAGGCTCCCCATCTTATTCATAGAACTTTAAAAACCTTCCCTCTGGCTTTTCTCGTACTCTGTGGAGTTTAATCTGTTCAAGTTCCCACAATTACCAGTTTGATTATGTTCCATAGTTTATTAGCTCTCGTGCCCTCCTCTTCCTCAGTTTAGGGAGTCAGGGTTAAGAGGATAATCAAGAAACCAGGGCAATGTTGCTCCTCCACTTCCTATAATTAGTCTTATGCTTTTCTCCTAGACTTGTCCCCCCACTCCTGTGGGTTAGGGAAGAGGTTGCTGGAAATAGATACTGATGAGAGGGGCGATAGTAATCTTGAGGATGCCTTTTTCCTTTAGGACAGGTTTCAGAGTAGCAGCCATGTTAGTCTGTTTTCGCAAAAAGAAAAGGAGTACTTGTGGCACCTTAGAGACTAACAAATTTATGTGAGCATAAGCTTTCGTGAGCTACAGTATCCGATGAAGTGAGCTGTAGCTCACAAAAGCTTATGCTCAAATAAATTTGTTAGTCTCTAAGGTGCCACAAGTACTTCTTTTCCTTTAGGGTACAGCTCATCCTTCAACCTCTACAGAAGAGAATACTTCATTTCCGCTTAAGTATTTTCAGTAGCTGCTGTTCAGTGTGGTAGATACTTTGGACTGATAAGTGTCAAGAAAGACTCATCGATATTTTAGGAGCCCCATCACAAATGCAGAATTGCTTTATCAGTAAATGAGAAGCTACTGGTACATGCCAAGATTATTTGGCATGCCTCTTAATCCATTTCACCCATGGTGAAGAAAACTGCCATCTTTGACATCCCACAACAGGTTAGAATATTTTTTTCTCCCACCCAGCTCCTGGATTGTTGGTAGTCTCAGCTACCGTAGTGAAATATAGTGCCAGGAGCTCTTCCCATCCTCCTCCCCAACCCCTTTTCACGGGGCCCTCTCTGAAAAGTTTGCTTTGGTAGGAACTTACCACCCACTGTGGTTGTCAGAAAGTTCCTCAAATGCAAGAGGAAAAATTTTTAAATGTGTGGTTTTTTTCCCCCCTAATTCTGGAAAAGTGGCCCCAGTTTGTAAGAAAGTGCAACAGTTTTGAAGAAAAGTCATAAGTCATCAAGGTCTTCTCATAGTGTGCATAACAAGAAAGAAAAATAAGTTAACAGCAGAGAGTAAACAGGAAAACTTTGCAACTTTGGATTGATCCCTGTCCTATGACCTTGACCTTTCCAAAGTCGTCATCCTCTTCTAGAGCACTCTTCTGAGTCCCTATGCAATGTACATAAAAAAGGCAATAAGAGGAGGTGGTTGGGTTTTTTTGTTTTTGTTTTTACATACATTAGGAAAAGGAGAAAGACGAAGGAAAGTGAAGGTCCTCTATTTAGTGTGGAAGGAGAGCTAATAACTGTTGATATCAAGAAATCTGAGGTGTTTATTGCCAATTTTGCTTCAGTCATCACTAAAAAGATTAATGGTAACCCAGATACTCAACATAATTAATATTAACAATAAGGGGGAAGGAATGCCAGCCAAAATAGGGAAAGAACCGGTTAAAAAATATTTAGATAAGTTAGATATATTCATGTCAGCAGGGCCTGATGAAGTTCATCCTAGGGTACTTAAGGAACTAGCTGAAACAGTTATCTTTGAGAACTCATGGAGGATGACTGAGGGCTGGAGAAGGGCAACCTATCTTTTTGTCTTTTATGGGTGTGTGTGTGTGAAGAGGATCTGGGGAATTATAGACTGGTCAGCCTAACTTTGATACCTGGAAAGATGCTGGAACAAACTATTAAATCAATTTGTAAGCAGCTAGAGGACAATAGGTTATAAGGAATGGCCAGCATGGATTTGTCAAAAGCAAATCATGCCAAACCAACCTAATTTCCTTATTTGACAGAATTACTGGCCTAGTGGGTAGGAGAGAAAAAGAGAGTAAACATGAAATATCTTATTTTTTATAAGGCTTTTGATACAGTCTATGTGTTTGATTTAAGGATGGGTGCCAGTTACTCCAGCAATGTATTCGTTCCCATATTGCATCCATTCACTGCTTCCAGTTCCAATATATTTTCTGACATCCCTTCATTAATGAACTTGCAAATACTTTGAAGCGCATATCTTTGTTCAACCATACTTTTATCCAACCACCCCCCCCCCCATGATTGTAATGGGTGATTCAGATCTGGGCTGGAGAACCCATTTAGATCATATGACAGTATAGGATCTGTCTGTGAACAATGAAAGGATGAGATTGTATATAAATATATTAGAGCTAAGAGTGGTGCTTCTTACCTCAGTCTTCCTTCCTCACTTGGCTTGCAGATATAGCTGTAATGTGTACCCTGAGGCTGGGAAAGTTTGATTTAGCCCAAAAGAATGGGAACTGATGAAAACAGAGGTACCAAATTGTAGTTTGAGGGCAAAACAGTAAGAGCTTCCCCTCTGAAGCATAGACTTCCTTGTTGAGAGTTTGCAAGACTGTGTACTAATGCACCGATCTAGGTTTCTTATCATTGGCTCCCCATCACTGTATCACTTGAACACTGCTCTAGAACATTCAGTGGCCGGACCTAGCAGAGATGTAAGTTACTAAATGGAGACACGCTAGGAACATGGAGGATCTCACTTCAGTTCTAAGGAACAATCTGGGACTGCAAAATTCATTCCACACATGGATGGAAAAAATTAACACGTGCCCTACTGACAGTGCTACGAGATCCAAATAACAAAACTGGTATTTTCACCAATTAGAATTACACGAGCTCCCTTTGGTCTTACGTTCATGATAATACAGAGAAGTGGTGGCAGAGAAAAACATACAAGAAGCCTCTGAATCTCTTCTAATAAGAACGTATACATTATTAAGGCTGGATGTCCTCAGTTCTTGAAGATGTAAATCAGTTCTTTTGGAGGCTAGGTTTCTTGTTCAGTAAAAAAATAGACTCCGCCCACATATCTACACCAGCGACACCATCACAGGACCTAACCAGATCAGCCACAATCAGTCACCGGTTCAATCACCTGCACGTCCACCAATGTAATATACGCCATCATGTGCCAGCAATGCCCCTCTATGTACATTGGCCAAACTGGACAGTCCCTACATAAAAGAATAAATGGTCACAAATCAGATATTAGGAATGGCAATATACAAAAACCTGTAGGAGAACACTTCAGCCTCCCTGGACACACAATAGCAGATTTAAAGGTAGTCATCCTGCAGCAAAAAACACTTCAGGACCAGACGTCATAGAGAAACTGCTGAGCTTCAGTTCATTTGCAAATTTGACACCATCCGCTCAGGATTAAACAGACTGTGACTGGCTCACCAACTACAAAAGCAGTTTCTCCTCCCTTGGTGTTCACACCTCAACTGCTAGAAGAGGGCCTCATCCTCTCTGATTGAACTAACCTCGTTATCCCTAGCCTGATTCTTGCTTGCACATTTATGCCTGCCTCTGGAAATTTCCACTACATGCATCCAACAAAGTGGGTATTCACCCATGAAAGCTTATGCTCCAGTGTGTCTGTTAGTCTATAAGGTGCCACAGGACTCTTTGCCGCTTTTACAGATCCAGACTAACATGGCTACCCCTCTGATACTTGTTTTTACTGGTGGCACATATCTGCCCATTACCTCAATATTGGTGCACGTAACAAAATTCATTCCACACATGGATGGAAAAAATTAGAGGGAACATTAGTCATAACTTCTAGCAATGAGTTTTTCCTCATCAGTTGATGCAGTGTATTGCTCAATAGCTGTCTATAAAGGTCTTCCTTTAAAATTCTGGCTTGAACTTGGGTATACTCCATGTGCTTTAGTATTTTCTGTTTTGCTTTTACTTTGGAAATATCTCACTTTATACATTCAACAATGAAATAATTAAGTCTTTAATAAGGAAACAAGAATAGAAAATATATCACATCTGGTGTGGTTGAGTCCAGTTACTATGAGAACCATCTGGTATCTCATTCCACCAGAACTGTAATGGATTTTATCACATTCTCTGACCTGAGTGTTTGCTGACAATCCAGGAAAGTAGGATTTTGTGTTTTAAGGTATTTGTTTAATTGCAGAAATGGATGTCACATGTGTGAAATGTGGCTGAACTAATAGTGCTTTTAGGATCCAGGGGCCTGATTCAGTGCCCATTGAAACACATATGAGTGACTTCAATGGGAGATGGATCAAACCCCATTCTTATTGGGGCCTGTGTGCTCTACCATAATATAAACATTTAATAAAAAAAAACTTTACTTTTCACAACTTTGGAGAATCTAAATCTCATCCTTTGTGTTAAAATATTTTCCTTTTATGTGTTCATGGGGAAACTACAAAAATATGCGTTGCGTTTGTGTGATCATTTGGCAGTAAATTTACTATGGACACTTCACTGTCTCCTTGTTTTTTATTTAAAAACAAGAGAAATTTAAAGCTAGTACTTGACTGAATCTGTTTAACCTTTTATCAGGAGTATGATGAGTTGGCAGAAACACAAGGAAAGCTGGAAGAAAAGCTCCAAGAACTTGAAGCCAATCCACCAAGGTAAAAACAAACCCACCACACACTAGCTGGAGAGCGATCAGGAAGGCTGGTGTTTCTCATTGCATTGATGTACTTGGGGTCAGGAAGGAATTTTCCCCCAGGTCACATTGGCAGAGACTCTGGATTTTTTTTTGCCTTCTTCTGCAGCATGGGGCACAGGTCACTTGTTGGTTTAAACTAGAGTAAATAGTGGATTCTCTGCAATGTGAAATCTTCTTTTTAAATCATGATTTGAGAACATCAGTAAGTCAGCCAAAGTTTCTGGGTCTATTTCAGGAGTGGATGGGTGAGGTTCTGTGGCCTGCAAAGTGCAGGTCAGACTAGATCAGTGGTTTTCAACCTTTCTAAACTACTGTACCCCTTTCAGGAGTCTGATTTGTCTTGCATACCCCCAAGTTTCACCTCATTTTAAAACTACTTGCTTACAAAATCGACATAAAAATACAAGTGTCACAGCACACTATTACTGAAAAATTGCTTACTTTCTAATTTTTACCATATCATTATAAAATAAACTGGAATATAAATATTGTACTTACATTTCAGTGTATAGTAATATAGAGCAGAATAAACAAGTTGTATGAAATTTTAATTTGTAATGACTTCTCTAGTGCTTTTTATGTAGCCTGTTGTAAAACTAGGCAAATGTCTAGATGAGTTGATGTACCTGCTGGAAGACCTCTGAGTACATGTACCCCTGGTTGAGAACCGCTAGACTAGCTGATCACGGTGGTTTCTGTAGTCAGATGTCTGACTGTGTGTGTTCTCTCTGTGTGCTGTCCCAGCTCTGCGAAGGCAGCTGGCACAGCAGATCTCGATCGAACACCTCCAATGATCACAAGATCCGTTAAGATATGAAGGCACTAGGTTAGGTTTATTGCTGACAAAGCACGGTCCTAGCTCCCCCGATCATTGTCTACAGTTACACTAGCACATGTATGCCTGTGACAGTGGATGCAACTCAGTCAGTGATGAGACTTTCCACTGTCCCCTAAGCTGGCCAAAGACACTCCCTCTGAGACTCCATTTTATACACCAATACAAGAGGCTGAGGGAGCTGGGCTTGCTTAGTCTGCAGAAGAGAAGAGTGAGGGGGGGGGATTTGATAGCAGCCTTCAACTACCCCAAGGGGGGTTCCAAAGAGGATGGAGCTCGGCTGTTCTCAGTGGTGGCAGATGACAGAACAAGGAGCAATGGTCTCAAGTTGCAGTGGGGGAGGTCTAGGTTGGATATTAGGAAACACTATTTCACTAGGAGGGTGGTGAAGCACTGGAATGGGTTCCCTAGGGAGGTGGTGGAATCTCAATTCTTAGAGGTTTTTAAGGCCTGGCTTAACAAAGCCCTGGCTGGGATGACTTAATTGGGGTTGGTCCTGCTTTGAGCAGGGAGTTGGACTCTTCCAACCCTAATCTTCTATGACTCTGTTATGTATTACCATCCTCCTCTTCCCCCCCCTCCCCCCCCCCCGACATGGCTAGTTGTCACCCATTACCTTGTACATGTTGGTTCGAGCAAAACATCTCTATCCATCATACTGTCGTCCTGACCTTATCTTTGAGAGGTCAGCGTGTTCCTGTTATCTTTGTGTTGGTATGGAGATGTTGTGGAACCATCCTTCTGGAATGCGTTTGCACGAGTGTCCTGTGCCTAGCACTTCTCAGGAATATGTGTGTTTTTGCAATACCAGCCCTGTTCTCACCAGGTTCTGTGAGCTTGCAAGCAAGCAGAGCAGAGCTTGGCCACTACTTTAGTTCAGGCCTCTGATACTAGGGCTTATGTCTTCGGCTCTCTTCTACTGCAGTCTCTTCTGGACTTAGTCTGAGTCTATCTCTTTTGGAAAAATGCTAAGGGATATTCAGCTTGTATTGTATTAGCCAAGTGACTTGGTTATGTAAATGCACCCGTATGAAGTCTGCGTTTCCTCTGTTTCAGAGAAGGTGGCTCATAACGGAGAAAGGTCATTCTCAGTTACCGTGACCTATTAATCATCCCTATTACAGTAGAACCTCAGACTTGGACACCTCAGGAATGGAGGTTGTTCGTAACTCTGAAATGTTCATAATTCTGACCAAGACGTTATGGGATGCTCCTCAGGGCAGACTGCCTGAAGTGGGGGCTCACAGCTGTGCCAGTGACCTTCAGCGTCTTCACCTCCTAGCCTGGCGAGTGGGGGTGTGCACAGGCAGCTGGTTCTAGCCCCCTGGATGCAAGGGTGATGAGTGAGGCACCCTGGGGCACTATGGTGTCAGTGGACACATGGTGCAGGCTGTGGCCTTTTTTCAGCTGAGCTGCTGCTCCAGCGCGCAGGGCTCCAGCTCCAGCAGCAAATGCTCTGGGCCAGGTTCCAGCAGCAGCTCGGGAAGTGTCTTTCCTGGGTTCAGACTGTGCATACAAGTTTGTCCCCCTCCTGGCCATGGGGGGGGGGGGGTGGCTAACAGGAAAGCAGTGCAGACCCCTGCGCTGCTCCTGCTCTGCCTGCTCAGGGGCTCACAGCGGTGCCTGTGACACTTAGCATCTTCACTTCCTACCTGTAAGTGGCTGTCAGCCATGTGACAAGTAGGGGGTGGGGGTGGGGACAGACAGCACAGATGTGCCTACCTTTACGATGCAATACAGGCACAGTACAGTATTTGCTGGTGGTTTTTGTGTGTGTATGTGTATGTCTTTGCTGCTGCCTGATTGCTTACTTCCGGTTCCACGTGGGGTCTGGTTGACCGGTCAGTCTGTAACTCTGGTGATCGTATCTTTGAGGTTCTACTGTATAACTAATTCCATTAATGCCTGATCCAGATAATCTTTTAAAAGATTTGAAATCCCCATTAATTAGGGATCCCCAGTGGTGGTGTTTGAGTTGGGTTTTTGTTTTCTTGTATGGTGCTGTACATGCTTTTGTACTTGCCCATTGTGCACCTACCTTTGTTTGTTTTCCTCATTTTCAGGTCTCTGCTTTGCTTCTCCTTGCCTTCTGTTTATTTGCAGTTATTTCCCACTAATTCATTTACCATTCCAGCCAGTCCATCTCATTGAGGCACATGCAGGAATATGCACTCCATTATATCCTTGACTGCTTCGTCCCTACAGGTGTGAATTGTCCCAAGTTATGGGACCTGCTCTCTATTTTGGAAGACTTTTCTACAATGTAAAAGATCTTTCACTTAAATCTTTGTTACTACTTAGCCTAATTCATTCTTTCTCAACTTCATCCCATTCTCTGAGCTCATGCCTCTTTGACCCATCCTAAATAATTTCTCATTCCTTTGTGTTTATACTCTACAAATTCTTCGGTCTGTATTGAGCAGGATGTCAGACTAGATGATCATAATGGTATTTAAAATCTATGAAAATATTTATAGAGTCTGTTCTCCATTAACTTAGCTAAGATACACACTCAGTGGAATAAGGAGTCCAGTGGCACCTGAAAGACAAAGATTTATTTGGGCATAAGCTTTCGTGGGTAAAATACCATTTCTTCAGATGCATGGACTGAAAATTACAGATGCAGGCATTATATACTGACACATGAAGAGAAGGGAGTTACCTCACAAGTGGAGAACCAGTGTTGGCAGGGCCAATTTGATCAGGGTGGATGTAGTCCACTCCCAATAATTGAGGAGGAGGTGTCAATTCCAGGAGAGACAAAGCTGCTTTTGTAATGAGCTAGCCAGTCCCTATTCAAGCCAAAATTAATGGTGTTAAATTTGCAAATGAATTTTAGTTCTGCAGTTTCTCTTTGAAGTCTGTTTCTGAAGTTTTTTGTTCAAGTACAGCTACTTTTAAACCTGTTATAGAATGTCCAGAGAGACTGAAGTGTTCTCCTACTGACTTTTTTATATGTTACCATTCCTGATGTCCGATTTGTGTCCATTCATTCTTTTACGTAGGGATTGTCCGGTTTGGCCAATGTACATTGCAGAGGGGCATTGCTGGCACATGATGGCATATATCACATTAGTAGATGTGCAGGTGAATGAGCCCCTGATGGTGTGGCTGAGGTGGTTGGGTCCTGTGGTGTCGCTAGAGTAGATATGGGGACAGAGTAGGCAACAAGGTTTGCTACAGGGATTGGTTCCTGGGTTAGTGTTTCTGCGGTGTGGTGTGTAGTTGCTAGTGAGTATTTGTATCAGGTTGGGGGGCTGTCTGTAAGCAAGGACTGGCCTGTCAATATCTGTGAGAGTAAAAGATCGTTTTCCAGGATAGGTTGTAGATCATTGATAATGCGCTGGAGATGTTTTAGCTGGGGGCTGTACGTGATGGCCAGTGATGTTCTGTTATTTTCCTTGTTGGGCTTGTCCTGTAGTAGGTGATTTCTGGGTACCCGTCTCGCTCTGTCAATGTTTCCTCATGTCCCCAGATGGGTACTGTAGTTTTAAGAATGCTTGATAAAGATCTTGTAGATGTTTGTCTATGTCTGAGGGATTGGCGCAAATTTGGTTGTATCTTAGGGCTTGGCTGTAGATAGTGCATCGTGTGGTGTGTCCTGGATGGAAGCTGGAGGCATGTAGGTAAGTATAGCAGTCAGTTGGTTTCTGGTACAGGGTGGTGTTTGTGTGACCATCACTTATTTGCTCTGTAGTGTCCAGGAAGTGGATCTCTGTGGACTGGTCCAGGCTGAGGTTGATGGTGGGGTGGAAATTGTTGAAATCCAGATGGAATTCTTCAAGGGCCTCCTTCCCATGGGTCCATATGAGGAAGATGTCATCAATGTAGCGCAAGTAGAGGAGGGGTGTTAAGGGACAAGAGCTGAGGAAGCATTGTTCTAAGTCAGCCATAAAAATGTTGGCATACTGTGGGGCCATGCGGGTACCCATAGCAGTGCCACTGACTTGAAGTTGTCACCAAATCTGAAATGGTTGTGGGTGAGGACAAAGTCACAAAGCTCAGCCACCAGGTGTGCTGTGGCTTCATCAGGGATACTGTTCTTGGTAGCTTGTAGTCCATCCTCATGTGGAATATTGGTGTAAAGAGCTTCTACATCCATGGTGGCCAGGATGGTGTTTTCAGGAAGAACACCAATGCATTGTAGTTTCCTCAGGAAGTCGGTGTTTCAAAGATAGCTAGGAGTGCTGGGAGCGTAGGGTCTGAGGAGAGTATCCAAATAGCCAGATAATCCTCCTGTAAGAGTGCCGATGCCTGAGATGATGGAGCGTCCAGGGTTACCAGGTTTATGGATCTTGGGTAGCAGATAGAATACGTCTGGTCGGAGCTCTAGGGGTGTGTCCGTGTAGATTTGTTCCTGTGCTATAGCAGGGAGTTTCTTGAGCAGATAGTGTAGTTTCTTTTGGTACTCCTCAGTGGGATCAGAGGATAGTGGCCTGTAGAATATGGTGTTGGAGAGTTGCCTGGCAGCCTCCTGTTCATAATCTGACCTGTTCATTATGACTACAGCACCTCCTTTGTCAGCCCCTTTGACTATAATGTCAGAGTTGTTTCTGAGGCTGTGGATGGCATTGCGTTCTGTACGGCTGAGGTTATGGGGCAAGTGATGCTGTTTGTTCACAATTTTAGCCTGTGCACGTCTGCGGAAGCACTCTATATGTAAAAGTCCAGTCTGTCATTTTGACTGTCAGGAGGAGTCCATGCAGAATTTTTCTTCTTGTAGTGTTGGTAGGAGGGTTCCTGTGGGTCAGTGCACTGTTCAGTGGTGTGTGGAGAATATTCCTTGAGTCGCAGACGACAAAAATAGGCTTCCAGATCACCGCAGAACTGTATCATGTTCGTGGGGGTGGTGGAGCAGAAAGAGAGTCCCCAAGATAGGACATACTCTTCCGCAAGGCTAAGTGTGTGGTTGGATAGATTAACAATATTGTTAAGTGAGTTGAAGGTACCACTGTTGTAGCCCCCTGTGGCATGTAGGAGTTTAGATAGTTTACTGTCCTTTTTCCTCTGTAGAGAAGTGAAGTGTGCATTGTAAATGGCTTGTCTCATTTTTGTAAAGTCCAGCCATGTGAAAGTTTGTGTGGAAGATTGGTTTTGTGTGAGAGTCTCCAGTTTTGAGAACTCTTTTTTTTCTTGTCTGCTGTACAGGATGCTGAACAGGTGGTTCCTCAATTTCTTTGAGAGTGTGTGGCACAGTCTCTCACCATAATCAGTGTAGTATGTTTATTGCAATGGATTTTTTACCTTCAGTCCATTTGGTATGATGTCAATCTGTTTGCACTTGGAGAGGAAGATGATGTCTGTATCTCTGCGAGTTTTTTGTTGAGGTTGATGGATTTCCACTCCATACGGCTAAATTTAGTGCCGTGCATGGCTACCCCCTGGTACTTGACTCAATGGAATATTTCCTCCTGTTGTAGGTCCACCCTCTTGTAATAATATTCAATCTCGATTTAAAATTGGTCCGTGATGGAGAATCTACCACAACCCTGGGTAAATTGTTCCTCTCACTGTTAAATTCAGATTGGCAATGAGGTATATATTTTTATGCCTCATTTCCAATCTGAATTTGGCTAGCTCCAGTCATTGGATCACATACCTTTCTCTGCTAGTTTGAAGAGCCCATTATTAAATATTTGTTCCCCAGGTAGGTACTTATAATCTGTAATCAAGTCAACCTATAACCTCTTTAAGCTTGAGTTCCTTGAGTCAGTCACTATAATGCATGTTTTCTAATCCTTTAATCATTCTTGTAGCTCTTCTCTGTATCAATGTCCTTCTTTAATTGTGGACACCAGAACTGGACATAGTATTCCAGCAATGGTCACTTCAGTACCAAATACAGAAAAGATATGACTTCCCTACTCAGGATTCCCCTGTTCATCCATCCAAGGATTTCATTAGCTTTTTTGGCCAACAGCATCACACTGGGAGCTCATGTTGAGTTGTTCATCATGCCCCTCAAATCTTTTTCAGAGTCACTACTTCCCAGGATGGAGTCCCCCATCCTGTACAGAATAGCCTACATATTTTGTTCATAGATCTATAATTTATTCTTGGCCATATTGATCCATTACTAGATGGAAATGTAGAATTAATAATAATGCAGAAAAGGCAGAAGTGTTCTGTATATCTGTTCTGTATTTGAGGGGGAAAAAACCAGGTGATATAGTCTCATGATACGGTGATAACATTCTTTCCATTCCACTAGTATCTCTGGAGGATGTTAACAGAAGCTACTAAAGTGATACACTTTTAAATCAGGAAGTCCAGATAACTTGCATCCAACAGTTCTAAAAGAGCTGGCTGAGGAGCTTGCTGGTCCATTAATGTTGATTTTCAGTGAGTATTGGAGAAGTTCCAGAAAACTTGAAATTTTCAAAAAGGATAAATGGGATGACCCAGGTGATTATAGGTCTGTCAGCCTGACATCTATCTGTGCAAGGTAATAGAGTGGTTGATGCAGGACTCCATTAAAAACTAAAGAAAGGTAATATGATTAATGGCAATCAGCATGGTTTATGGAAATATAGATCCTGTCAAACAGACTTGTAATCTCATTTAAAAAGAAAAAAAAACAGCAGTTTTGCTTGATTAAACTAATAGTGCTGATCCACCTCCACAGACCCCAGGGCGGGACCTTGTCGGGAAGCTAGGAAGCACTCTCATAAGAATTAATCTAAGTCTTCTGTAAAGTCCATTTCAGTGAAATCCGAGATGCCTGCAAAGAAGCCTGCTCGCTCAGTCCACGAGGACTTAGGATATCCTAAGTCCCAAAGGCATGACAAGAAAGCCAGAAGCCTTGGGCTCCATCGGTTCTGGACTGTGTCCCATCGGAACCATCATCCCCGGTGTGACGCTGCACCCCATATTCTTCATAGTGATATTATTATATGATTATAGCATAATTATGATCCAGTTTATGACAGACAGGTCATGTGAGATGTCATTGGAAAAGTTATGATTTGCTGAATATGATTATCCTTTGTGTATGCATGTATCATTTTTGTATCTGAAGTTATGAATATTGACTCTGTATTTCAAATGTAGTTACACCTGGATAACGCCCACTAGACAAGATGTTTTCAGTCTAAATAGTGGGTGGGGAAGAGCCTATTCACGGCAATGGGCCATTGGGAAAAAAAGTAGGTCTTAGGAGAAGTTTATCTCTCACCTGCGGCGCCTTCCTGAGAATGCTACAGACAGCCTCCAAGTAATGGCTGCTATGACTCTACAAGGACATGACCCTAACCCTAACCAAGTCTCTAGACTCCATCTTGGGATGTCAGTATTTTTCCACAGACTAGTCTGGGAACCAAGCTTTGGTAATAAAGGGTTCCTGCCATATGCAAGAGATGCATAAGGCAGGGAGTGGTGTCATCTGGTGGTGTTTGCTCCTCACACAAGGAACAAAGACTGTTGCTGGACCCAGGCTAAAGGGATTTCTAGCCTGTGAATGAGACACTTGGGGATTCCAAGCTCTAAAGCAAGTGCAGTTTGCCCCTTAAGAATCTGCGGACTGCTTGTATCGTCTCTTAGGATGAGAATCTCCTATTCATATCCAATCTATTTAGTATATTAAGCTTAATTTGCGTTTTTTGTTTATTTGCTAGGTAATCTGCTTTGATCTGTTTGCTATCATTTATAATTAGAACTCCACGTCTCTCATGGAGGTTGTGGAAGTCACAGATTCTGTGATTTCCTGTGACCTCTGTAATTTCTGCAGCAGCCAGTGTGGCTGACCCCAAGGCCGCCCAAGCATCTGGCCCCAGAGCCAGCTGCTCAGTCAGCCCTGGGGACAGCCACACAGGCCGTTGCTAGAGCAGCTCTGCAGCCAGCTACCTGGGTGGTCTCGCAGCCAACCGCACCGGCTGCAGCTCTGGCAGCCCCGGACAGCTGCCAATGCAGCTGGCCCCAGGACTCCCCCTCCTGGCAGCGGCTGGAGAGGCAGCAGGCCTGCTGGGGCTCCCTCTCCCCCGGCAGGGCCCAGAGTGGTGGTGGGCCTCTTTGGTTCTTCCCCTGCAGTGGGCACCCAGCTTTCCTCCCCCATCCCCTGCAGTGGACCCCTCCAAGATTCAATCATGACTATTTTCAGTAAAAGTCATGGAGCCTTGATATTGTGTTTTTTGCCCATGACCTGTTCATGACTTTTACTGAAAATACTCATGATTAAATCTTGTCTTATTTATAATCACTTAAAATTAGGGCTGTCCATTAATCGCAGTTAACTCACACGATGAACTCAAAAAAATTAATCGTGATTTAAAAAAGTTAATCATGATTAATTGCAGTTGTAATCGTACTGTTAAACAATAGACTACCGATTGAAATGTATTAAATATTTTTGGGTGTTTTTCTACATTTTCAAATACATTAATTTCAGTTAAAACACAGTATACAAAGTAGAGTGCTCACTTTATAGTGTTGTTGTTTTAATACAAATATTTGCACTGTAAAAATGGCAAACAAAAGAAATAGTATTTTTCAATTCACCTCATACAGGTACTGTGGTGCAATCTCTTTATGATGAAAGTGCAACTTACAAATGTAGATTTTTGTGACATAACTGCACTCAAACAAAACAATGTTAAGCTTTAGAGCCTACAAGTCCACTCAGTCCTACTTCTTGTTCAGCCAGTCACTAAGACAAACAAGTTTTTCGTTTAGGGAAGATAAAGTTGCCTGCTGCTTATTTACAACGTCACCTGAAAGCGAGAACAGGCGTTCTCATGGCACTTTTGTAGCCGGCATTGCAAGGTATTTGTGCCAGATGTGCTAAACATTCGTATGCCCCTTCATGCTTCAGCCACCATTCCAGAGGACATGCTTCCATGCTGATAATGCTCATTAAAAAATAATGAGTTAATTACGTTTGTGATGGAACTCCTTGGGGGAGAATTGTATATCTCCTGTTCTGTTTTACCCACGTTCTGCCATATATTTCATGTTATAGCAGTCTCTGAGGATGACCCAGCACAGGTTCATGTTATGAACACGTTCACAGCAGATTTGACAAAACGCAAAGAAGGTACAAATGTGAGATTTCTAAAGATAGCTACAGCATTTGACTTAAGGTTTAAGAATCTGAAGTGCCTTCCAAAATCCGAGAGGGACGAGGTGTAGAGCTTGCGTTCAGAAGTCTTACAAGAGCAATACTCCAATGCAGAAACTACAGAACCTGAACCACCAAAAAAGAAAATCAAACTTCTGCTGTAGCATCTGACTCAGATGATGAAAATGAACATGCATTGATCCGCACTGCTTTGGATGGTTATCGAGCAGAACCAGTTACCAGCATGGACACACGTCTTCTGGAATGACGATTGAAGCATGAAGGAACATACAAATTTTTAGTGCATCTGGCACATAAATATCTTGCGATGCAGGCTACAACAATGCCATGCGAGCATCTGTTTTCAGTTTCAGGTGACATTGTAAACAAGAAGTGGGCAGCATTAGCTCCTATACATGTAAACAAATTTGTTTGTCTGAGCTATTGCCTGGACAAGAAATAGGACTAAGTGGGCTTGTAGGCTCTAAAGTTTTACATTTGTTTTTTATTTTTGAATGCAGTTATTTTTGTACATAATTCTACATTTGTAAGTTCAACTTTCATTATAAAGAGATTGCACTACGGTACTTGTATTAGGTGAATTGAAAAATACTATTTTTGTTTTTTACCGTGCAAATATTTGTAATGAAAAATAAATATAAAGTGAGCACTGTACACTTTGCATTCTGTGTTGTAATTTGAAATCAATATATTTGAAAATGTTGAAAATATCCAAAACTATTTAAATGGTATTCTATTATTGTTTAACAGTGCGATTAACCGTGCAATTAATTTTTTTTATTGCTTGCTAGCCCTACTTAAAATCTATATTTTGTAGTTAATAAACTTGCTTTTGCTTTATCTTAACCAGTGAATTGGAGTGAAGTGTGAGAGAATAACTTGGGGGCAAAAGCTGTTGCATATACCGCTCCACATTGGGGGGGGGGGGGGGGTGAATTTTCTGAGCTTACACTGCACAAGTTCCCTGTGCAGTGCAAGACTGTGTAATTTTGGCTTTATATTCCAGAAGGGGTGCATGCCTGGGGAGCTGGGAGTTGCCTTAACTGTAGCCTTCTTATGTAGGGGCTGGTCAGAGAGCCTGCATGTAACTGCAGCGGCTCTGTCCCTACCTGTATGTATGCTGGTGAAAGTGTAGGCTGGAGGGCTTTGCAGTTTGTCACAGCAGTCCATTGTGAGAGGGCGCCCAGGCTGGTGGGTCAGGGGGCGCAGTGGCATCCCAGTTCCAGGTGGCACCCCGGGGGAACCAATCACACCTGGCTCCTCCAAAACCCAGGATCCATCAGCACCAAGACAGTCCAATCATCACCAGTTACCACCCTCCTTATTGCCTCAGACAGTCTGGGCACCCAGAGTCCCTCTTCCATCACGAAGATCTGAATCTGTTGCCACGCTACTGGATATCTCCCCTCTATTGGGACCTTCTGTTTTCAGAGAGATAATATCTCTCCCAAGAGAGACCGCTGCAGGACAGAGCTGATCACCCCTCCCATACGCAGAATACACCTGCCCTCTAATGCCACTGGAACCTGAATCAGCCACCTTTTGTACTGCCCTTATCCACTACCTAAAAGGCCCGCATGACCCTGGGACCCACCTCTGCCTCAACTAACTCAGAGCCACTAGTACCCCAATCACAAATGACCCCTCCTACTGGGCATATTGGGGACCTTGGGACTAGTAGCCCCCTGCAGATTCAATCTGGTCTGTTAGGGAGTCCCCTCTTGTCTCCCCTCAGATCTACTATACTACAGTTCTGGTGCTTCTGCCTAAACCAACAGGAGGACTGCTATCATCATCTCCAGATGAGGTGGTGACATCTGCATCCTCTTGCCCTACCAGTGACTTCAGGTAGTTCCAAGACCTTCTCCACAGAGTTGCTGGAGAACTTCAGATTCCTCTGGAGGAGATCCAAGACTCCCAACAAAAACTCTTGGACATTCTGCATGCCTCTGGATCCAACATAATAGCTCTCCCTGTTTAATGAAACCATTCTGCAACTGGCTAGGACAGTTTGGCCCACTTATGCCACCTGGGCTCCTAGCCCAACAGGGCAGAAGAACGTTGTATATTGGCTAAGGGTGTGGAATTTTTGTTCTCTGACCCAGCTCCCAATTCATTGGTGGCCCAGGCCTCTTTGGAAAGATCCAGACGACTGCATCCCCAGTCTACTGTGGGCAAGGAGAGTAAACGCTTGGATCTGCTGGGAATGAAGGTCTTTTCATGGGCCAGCCTCCAGTTCAGGATAGCCAATTTCAGGCAACAAGAAAAGGAGGACTTGTGGCACCTTAGAGACTAACAAATTTATTTGCGCATAAGCTTTCGTGAGCTACAACTCATCAATTTCAGGCGTTACTGGTTCATGAACTATTCCAAGTTTGAATTCACCAGCAGCCTACTGCAACAGGACAGAGCTTGTTTCCAAACTCTGATAGATGAAGGCAACTGATAGCCATGACCACCCTCCAATCTGCTGTTGATGCTGCCACTACCTTCTCTAGAGCCATGGTTATTGCTTTCATTGTGCACAGGGAGTAATGACTCTGTGCCTCAGGGTTCCCTACCGAGGTCCAGAATACCATCGAGGACCTCCCCTTCGATGAGTCGCACCTCTTCAGTGAGAATACAGGTGAGTCCCTCCATACCCTGAAGGACTCCAGGGTCAATTACTTCAATCACTGGGGATGGACACAGCTGCCCCTAAGAGGAAGTTTCATCACACATCATCCAAATTGAGGTATACAGCTCAGCAGTGTGTCCATCCGAGACCCTATGAACCACCACGTAAGAGGCAGAGGGTTCAGAAGTCCCGTTTCCCTACATCCTCCGCAAAAGGCTTAGCATCTCAATCTCAGCCTCTGGCTTGACAATATTTTTGGCTGGAGCTTGAGAGCCACAAATCACTAAGCTCAGCGCCCCCCAGTGTAGTATTTGGGGGCAGACTAGCACTCCTTTGCACTCCAGCTGTTGAAATAACAATGGACAAATGGGTGCTGAACGTCATCCACTCAGCTATATGATAGAGTTTGCATCCCTACCTCCTCCAAAACCTCCAACCCCATCCACCTTCAGGGGACCACACTCACAAGAATATTCTCACTCAAAGTCAGTTCCCTGCTGCAGTGAGGAATAATAGAACACATTCCTCCACAATATCAAGGGAAAGGATTCTACTTGACTACTTCCTAATGCCCAAAAAGAATGGTGGTCAGAAACCAATACTTGATCTCTGCCATCTCAGCCACTTCTTTTGTGAACTCAGATTTCACATGGTGACATTGGCAGCAATAATTCCATCTTTAGAAAAGGGCATGTGGTTCATGGGCTCTCAATATGAAGGACTCCTATGTTCACCTAGGTATTCACCCTCTTTCCCCCACAGATGTTTTTAGTTTTATGGTAGGTTCTGACCATTTTCAGTACTGAATTACTCCCCTTTGGTATAGCGACCTCCCTGAGTCTTTACCAATGTATTCTTAGTTGTAGCAGCTCTCCTCAGACGTTCCAGCCTTCTTGTCTTCCCATACCTCAACAACTGGCTCCTTGCTGCTAAATCCTACCAAGAGGGTAGAACCTCTCTGATGCTGTCTCTCCTCTCTCTTCACTGAGAGACAGCATAAGCACTGATAAATCTGTTTTCCCCCCCCCCCCCAAATCTCTGGACTTTATCAGGGCTGCCTTGAATTCTATCACCACAAGAGCCTACCCACCCATGGACAGGTTCCAGAGCATGAATAACATCATAACTCACATCATAAACTACCCTTGGATACTGGTCAAAACATCTCTCTCCCTATTCGGCCACATGGCATTGTGCACTTATGTCACCCATTCACAAGACTCCACCTTAGTTGCCGTCAAGCATGGTGACAGTTTTGACTGAGTTTTGTCCTCCCTCCTATGGTGGACAAATCCCCATGCATGGGGGTTCCCTTTATCCCCTCCCCTCCTCTCCGGACAGAACCATCATTATGTATGTATCCTTGGTAGGCTGAAGAGCCCACATGAACAAAGGGTGTGGACATCTTGAGAATCCAGGATGTACATCAGTATCCTGGAACTGTGGGCAGAATGGAGGATGTGCGAGTCTTTTCTCCTATTCATCTGCTTTCACCATATCCCTGTAAAGTCTGACACTACGACTGACTTCTACATCAACAAGCAAGGGGGAGCAAGATCTGCCTCCCTGTGCGCAGAAGCAGTCAGCCTCTGGAATTTGTGTGTCAGCAATCACATCACCCTGTCAGTAGCCTACCTTCTGGGAAAGCAGACTTCCTCAGGAGACACCTCGCACTTGACCATGAGTGGCAACTTTGCGACATGATGCTGCACAGCATTTTTCACGCTGTGGGGAACCCGAACTAGAGATGTATTCGCTTCTCAAACAGACAACAATTACACCCCATGTTGTTTCAGAAGATCCCTAGGTCACTGCTCCCATTGTGATGCTCTGCTTCTTACCTGGTCAGACCAGTTCAACTATGCCTTCCTTCCGCTGTCACTTCTGCCACAAGTTCTATGCAAGTTCCAACTGGACAGAGTGAGGGTCATCTTGATCTCTGCCTTCTGACCCAGACTGTTCTGGTTCCCCAACCTCCTGCTTATGTCATCTTGCCCACCAATTATACTTCCGACGTTCCCCAAGCTCCTGACCCACTGCAACAGCAAGATCAATATCCCGGAGGTCTCTGGAAGTCGCAGAATCCATGACCTCCGTGACATAATCTTAGCCTTAATTATAGATAGGTGCTAAAGGAGTCTGTCATCCTGTTCTCTAGTGGTGTTTGGTGTCCTGCAGCAGACACCAACTAGTACCCCATCTTGTGCTTTATCTGTTAGGACGTTGATCTATAAGCATTCAACATCATTTGCTTCTGAGTTGTTAGTGACACAGAAACAGGTAATGCCATTTTTGACACAGTACCACTCTCCCTCCCGTCTTGCCCACACAGTCCTTCCAGCCTCTTTGCTCAAGCTTCTTTCAGTTGAATTCTTTGCTCAGCCTGAGCCCGTTATCTTAACTCCTTCTTGTGTTGAATGCCTTCATCTTTGCAAGGAAAGGCCATTCTCCATAAGCCAACACCAAAATTGCTCGCATCTTGTATTATGAAAATATAGTTTCTGTAAATCTCTCCTCTCTTTTTCTATTGTTCATGTAGGTCCACAATACATCCTGTATCTAGGGAACAACTAACGAATTGGGTAGCTAACTGCATTCCAGCATGTTGTGGAATTGCTGCTTGTGGTTCCATAGTTGAGTTTTGCACCTACCTGGGATTCACACACTTGGTTAGATATGAAGAATATAGAATGTACTTCTCAAAATTACAGCACTTCCTCTTTTTAAGTATAGAATGAATTTTCTGAGAATTTACAAATAAATTGGTTAATTAGTTTAGGAATTAAAATTAATGGGTCCTTTTAAGAAGCTCAGCACTCTTTTTTCCTAGATCTGAACAGAAAACAGATGCTTCACACTGCTATTATTTGTAATAATGTAGCACCTTAGAGTCCTAGTCATGGACCAGGACCTCACTGGACTAGGTATTGTAGAAACATAGGACAGAGATGGTCCCTGCCCCAGAGAGCTTACAGCCTAAGCTCATTTATAGTTAACTGAGTGAGATCTCACATGGGCTACATTTTGAAGAATTTATTTTCAGGATTATTGATTATTTTTTCAGCCATTCTTCATAATTGAAAGTTTCTCCTTCAGTAAGGGCTGACGAATCATGTTCTGCTATAGAAAATTCCATAAAAAACAGCCATTTTTCAAATTGGCCCACATTGCTCATTGTTCTCAAAAGAGTGAGCTCATAACTTGTCCACAGTTGGGTGGATCTCTTGAGAGGGGCATCCATCCTCCTTTGCTCTCGATGGGACAGAGGCTATAGGCAGGTCTTAGCAAAGATGGCTGGCTCCCCCCCCCCCCCCCCATTGGGAACAATGGTAATCAGAACCATTTTGAATGAGAGCACCTTAACTGAGGCCTGCTGTGGACATGCTCCCATTGAAAATAGTGGAAGACTTCTCATTTTAAGAGGGCAATTCTCCATGCATACCTATGAAGATTTTTATGCACCAGCCTCAGCTGACAGAAACTTTTAGATATGAAAAATAATGGTAGACAATACCATTAATCCTAAATCTCCCATTTCAAAAGCTGTCCAATTGTACCAAGTCTACTCAGCAGAGAGGAGAGTAAGAGTAACTGGGTCTGGGACTGCCCCGTAATAACACAAGGGGAAAAAATAATCAAATGTGTCTTTTTTTCAAATCCATTTCAATTTTGGACAAAAGACACTGAAATGTGTCTCTCGTATTGATAAGGCATGGCATTGCTATAGGGGAAGATTGTGTGAGTACACTGTGCATTTTTTAACTCTGCATATTGGGATTTTGGAGTTAAGGGTAAATTTAGAATTCACTACGTTTATAATGCTTGATTTGGGAATAATTGTAGCATCCTAGTAATGTATTTTATCCTCAGTTACTTACATGTACTCTCAACCTTACTTCTGTCTTCAGGTAATGTGTCTGGGAATATAAATAGGTTTACAGCTTCAGTTCTAGAACATCTTGAAGCCTGTTCCCTCAGAATTTGTGGAGAGTTTATAGCATGCTTTATGTAGATTCCTGTATCTAAGATCTATAAATACAAATCTTGTTCAGTGCAAACCTCCAGTTACCATTAATATTGCAAATACAGTCTAATGGAGCTAGGCTTCCAACTCATTAAAAGTCAATGGGATTTGAGTGTCTAATGCCTAGGCATATTTGAAAATGACACTCCAAATCAGTTCTGTGCTTTGGTAACGCTGTCCTAACTCCAGGCCACACTAGCTAGTTTCCATGAAGAGAGCGTCCAGTGTGGAAGTATTTCATGAAGGACAAAATGAAGGTGTTCTGAGTTCTGTACACTACTGTATTGGCTTTATAGAACCGCGCTCATCCCTCTTTCACCATGCTTATGCCCAGAATTGCTGCTTGCAGGTAGGTGATCAGGAACTTTGAGGTAGGGTTGTGTTCTGTTTATGTTCGTCATATTCTTGGCCTCATCTATCGAGGAAGACTGGGCTTTTAAAGGCAATCTTTTTGCTGTATTTCACTCACTGCAAAGTCAACTTTTTTCTTTCCCTTTTTATATTTTTCTAGTGATGTTTATTTATCATCAAGGGACAGACAGATACTTGACTGGCATTTTGCAAATCTAGAATTCGCTAATGCCACACCGCTGTCTACACTTTCACTGAAGCACTGGGACCAGGTACCTAATTCTTTAAAATAGTGCTCATACATTTAGTACATGCATTTCATTCTGACATGTTTCTGTATGTCAGCAAGCATTTCTAAGAGATTTAAATGTCATGTACCTCAGCATTATCCCTTCAACTTTCATTCTAGATTCTACAGGATATTAACAGAGATGGCTAGTTCTTATACACATTTACTGACAGAGTTCCGGAGGGTTCTGCTAATACCCAAACGGACTATAATTAGTTTATACTGTTTTATATTTGATATAGGAAAATAGTCTATACCAATTATTTTATCAGTAATAAAAGGGATTTTCTTGTAATTAAGTTAGGTATAGCACTTTAAGTGGAAAAGTTCCCCATTTATTTAACTCTGTACTGATTGATCTGTTTTGGTTATAAACTTATGTATTTTTATATATTTCATTTTAGGATGATGATTTTGAATTCACGGGCAGTCATCTGACTGTGAGAAATGGATATTCCTGTGTGCCTGTAGCCTTGGCAGAAGGGTTGGACATTAAATTAAATACAGCAGTTCGACAGGTTCGCTACACAGCTTCAGGTAAATTAAGCTCTCTAACTTCAGAAGTTGCACTACCAAGGAGCACTGTCCTTCGACAATTGCCTCTGTTCCTCACAGGATTCACACACTCCTCGCACCATGAGCATAGAGCCATAGAAAAGCAAGGCCTGTAGGGCCTGAACTATTTAGGAAGCTTTAACAGGTTTACAAATAATAATTTTTGGTTGCTTGTTTCTTTAGTTGTGTGGGCTCTGCATCATGTTGCAGCTTGAGTTCCTCATGTCCCAGGTACAACCTGACCTGCTGATTCCCATTCATAATGGGATTAAGGTAAATGCAGTAAGGGGTTTTGGTAAGCAGCCTAGCCTGTACTGGTTCTGACAATAGGAATTCAGTGGGAGAGCATTGTGCTACTCAGAAATGTCCATCACAGACCAGCACATTGTTCTCCAAGGCACAGTTCTGTTGGTGCAGGATTTGCTCTGTGGGCCTAAAATGAGACCAAGCAGCATGGGTAGAATCATAGGCTATGTCTACACTAAGGACCTTACAGCGGCACAGCTATACCACTGCAAGGTCTCCAGTGGTAGCTATGTTGGTGGGAGAGCATACCCCTGACTGACAAAAGTTTTACCAACAAAAGTGCTAGTGTAGACATACACAAAGTGTTAGAAGGGATTGCAGGTGTAAACCATTCAAGATAGGTGCCTATTCAGCCTCCTTTTGAAAACTTGCAATGAAGAATCTTCCACAACCTCCGTAGGCAGTCTGTTCCATTGTCCTACTGTTTTTACAGTTAGGAAGTTTTTCATGAGATTTAATGTAAATCTGCTATGTTGTAGTTGGAACCCATTGCCTCTTTTCCTGCCCCCTGTAGCAAGAGAGAACAGCCTTTCTCCATCCTTTTTATGGCACCCTTTCAAGCATTTGGAGACGGCTATCATGTCGTCCCCCCCTCCCCCCCCCAATCTTCGCTTTTCCAAACTAAACATACCCAGTTCCTTCGGCCTTTGCACATATGGCTTGCATTCCATCCCTTTGATCATCTTTGTAACTCGCCTCTGGATCATTTCCAGTTTCTCTACATCCTTTCTATACATAAGTGACCAAAATTGGACACCGTACTCTCGCTGAGTAGAGTGGTACTATCACCTCCCGTGACTTGCATGATGTGCATAGTTTATGCAACCTAAAATTGCATTTGCTTTTTTTGCAATAGTATCACATTGCTGGCTCCTGTTGAGGTTGTGATCCACCACAGCTCCCAGATCTTTCTCAGCAGTTGGCAATATCTCTCCCCGCCCTTCCCCCCCCCCCCGACCCCCCCCCCCCCCGGTATCTTTGTCATCTGCAAACTTGGTTACTGTGCTCTCCATTCCTACATCCAGGTCATTAATAAAGATGTTAAACAACTCTGGACCCAAAATAGACCCCTGTGGAACCCCACTTGAGTCCTCCCTTGAGTCCGACATCATTCCATTAATAAAAACAACGAGGAGTGGCACCTTAGAGACTAACACTTGTGGTACCTTAGAGACTAACAAATTTATTTGGGCATAAGCTTTTGTGGGCTAGTTAGTCTCCATCTTTGTTAGTCTCTAAGGTGCCACAAGGACTCCTCGTTGTTTTTGCTGATACAGACTAACATGGTTACCACTCTGAAACCTGATTCCATTAATAGTTACTCTTTGTTTGCGGTTGTTTAACCAATTATGTTGCCACTTAATGGTAGTTCTGTCAAGCCTGCATTTCTCCAGCTTACTTACCAGAATGTGATGTGGGACTGTGTCAAAGCCTTGCTGAAATCTAGATATATTATGTCCACAACATTCCCCCTATCCACCATATCCGTTACCCTGTCAAAGAAGGAAATCAGTTTGGTTTGGCATGATTTGTTCTTGGTAAATCCATGCTGGCCGCTAGTGATTACTCCTATATCCTCCAGGTTTCACAAATTGAGTGTTTTATACATTGCTTCCCAGGTATCAAAGTCAGGCTGACTGGTCTATAGTTCCCCGGCTCCTCCTTTTTACCCTTTTTAAAGATTGGCACTATGTTAGCTCTTCAGTCTTCCAGGACTTCTCCTGTCATCCGTGAATTTATAAATATTATTGCCAGTAGCTCTGAGATTTTTTTTCAGCTAATTGCTTCAGTACCTTCAGGTGAATAGCATCCAGCCCCACTGATTTGAATTCATTCAAATTGGTCAGAAGATCTAACATTTTCTTTACATATCCCGATCTGCATCCCTTCCCCTTTATTGTCTATGGTGACTTCACTAATCATCCGATCACATTATTTTTTGTGAGAAGGCTGAAGCAAAGTACACATTGAACAGCTTTGCCTTCTTATCTTCCATTAGCAGCACACCTTTTGCAATGAGTAGCGGGCCTACACCATCCCTGATCTTCCTTTTTTGTCTGACATATTTGAAGAACCTCTTCTTGTTACCTCTAACATTTCTTGCCAGTTGTAACTCAATCTTTGCCTTGGCTTTCCTGATTTCTGTCCTCTTATGGGAGGTGTTTAAAGTTAACCTTTGTCATCTGACTTCTTGATTCTGTACCAATTCAAAGAATGTTATGATTTCAAAGAGATATTTTGAGTTCTGAGACCTTTTTGGGTGAAATCCTTAGATTCTACTGCACAGTCAAAGCATTGTTCTGGAGAAAGTAATGTTGGTCCCAAAGCATCCTTAGTTCCAGACCTGTCTGATCAAGCTGACCAACTTTCTTCTGAGGCCTATATCCCTCCCTTCCTGAAGGGCAAGCAGCATAGTTTAAATCTGTTACCAAGCACTATACAGGGCACAAGATGTGCTACAGATCCTGTAATGGGTCAGCTCAGATATGTCATGCTGATTCAAAAGCTCCAAGGATAGAGAGAGTCAATCTTGGTTTCACAGGTTCAGGTTCTGTGGCCTTTGCGTTGGTTATTACAGGTCTTCCTGTTATTTTTGGATCATAGAAGATTAGGATTGGAAGTGACCTCAAGAGGTCGTCTAGTCCAGCCCTCTGCTTAACGCAGCACCAACCCAACTAAATCATCCCAGCCATCCCCCTAGGTAACCCACTCCAATGCTTCACTGTTCTCCTAGTGAAATAGTTTTTCCTAATATCCAACCTAGACTTCCCCCACTGCAACTTGAGACCATCGCTTCTTGTTCTGTCATCTGCCACCACTGAGAACAGCCTAGCTCTATCCTTTTTGGAACCCCCCTTCAGGTAGTTGAAGGCTGCTATCAAATCCCCTCTCACTGAGGGTGGCTTTGGAGCTGGTGGGTTCGTCAGCTCCATTGCAGATTTCAAGTCTAAATATGTCACCTGTTATCAGACCTTTGCCTTCTGGGAGGAGAAGTCCCTTGTTTCCAAGTGTGACGGAATGCACTTTGCATTCACACCTTACACACTACTGTAATAATCTTATAAAGTATCATTTAAAAGCTAATAACTTGCTGGTCAATCTCATCATCGAGAAATGTATGTAACAACATTGTTTGTGAAGTTATAAAATTCCCTTGTATGATGATGATAGCACATGTTCCAAACCCCACAGCCCTGCCCAGGCAGAAGTCAGTAAACAGGTCTGTCCTGAGCAAAGGAATGTGTGTTTGACTTAATTTGCATTTAAACAATCATCAAGCAGAAAGAAGGAAGGGAGGAAACCTGCATGTAAGCATACACAGGTGAAAGAACCCAGAGGAAGCATCCTTCCATCCTAGATAAATTTTCCAGCTGAGAATAAGGAAACATGCTTTTCAAAAGAAGGAGTGAAGCTATTAAAAAGGAGGGGGCAAACACCAAGTTACTTCTTTCTCCCTGTCCATCTCCCTCTTTGCACCTGAGAAGGCAAAAGAAACAGCCGTTGAACTCTGGGGAGGGGTTTGGAAGTCCTTGAAGTATGCGGTGAGAAACTTAGCTTTGGGTCTAATATAGTTTGAATCTAAGGCCGGGGCGGGGGGGGATCAATCTAAGTTACGCAACTTCAGCTACGTCAATAACGTAGCTGAAGTCGACATACTTAGACCTACTCACTGCAGAGGCTTCACTACAGTGAGTCGACTGCTGCCGCTCTCCCGCTGACTCTGCCTGCGCCTCTCGTGGTGCTGGAGTGCAGGAGTCGACGGGAGAGCGCTTGGGGGTCGATTATCACGTCTAGACTAGACGCGATAAATTGACCCCCACTGGATTGATCGCTGCCCGCCGATCCGGCGGGTAGTATAGACATACCCTAATATAGTATGGTTGGAAAACGGTTTCCAGAGAGTAGTTATCCGTAGTTAACAGTCAAGCTGGAAGGGCATATCGAGTGTGGTCCTGCAGGGATTGGTCCTAGGTCTGGTTCTGTTCACTATCTTCCTAAATGATTTAGGTAATGGTACAGAGAGTACAATTATAAAGTTTGCGGATGATACCAAGCTGGGAGGATAGGATTAAAATCCAAAATGATCTGGACAAACTGGAGTAATGGTCTGAAGAAAACGGGATGAAATTTAATAAGGAAAAATGCAAACTACTCTGCTTAGGAAGGAACAATCAATTTTGCACACACAAATTGGGAAATGACTGCCTAGGAAGGAGTACTGCGGAAAGGGATCTGGGGGTTATTGTGAATCACAAGGTAAATATGAGTCAACAGTGTAACACTGTTGCGCAAAAAAAAAAAAAAGGCAAACTATATTCTGGGCTGTCTTAGCAGGAGTGTTGTAAGCAAGACACGTGAAATAATTCTTCTGCTTCGTTCTGAGCTGATTAGGCCTCAGCTGGAGTCTTGTGTCCATTTCTGGGCACCACATGTCAGGAAAGATGTGGACAAAAGGAAGACACTCCAGAGAAGAGCAACAAAAATTATTAAAGGTCATAAAAACATGACCTATGAGGAAAGTTTGAAAAAAAATTGGGTTTGTTTTGTCTGGAGAAGAAAAGACTGAGGGGGGACATAAGTTTTCAAGTACATAGAATCATAGAATATCAGGGTTGGAAGGGACCTCAGGAGGTCATCTAGTCCAAACCCCTGCTCAAAGCAGGACCAATCCCCAATTAAATCATCCCAGCCAGGGCTTTGTCAAGCCTGACCTTAAAAACTTCAAAGGAAGGAGATTCTACCACCTCCCTAGGTAACGCATTCCAGTGTTTCACCACCCTCCTAGTGAAAAAGTTTTTCCTAATATCCAACCTAAACCTCCCCCACTGCAACTTGAGACCATTACTCCTTGTCCTGTCATCTTCTACCACTGAGAATAGTCTAGAACCATCCTCTCTGGAACCACCTCTCAGGTAGTTGAAAGCAGCTATCAAATCCCCCCTCATTCTTCTCTTCTGCAGACTAAACATTCCCAGTTCCCTCAGTCTCTCCTCATAAGTCATGTGTTCCAGACCCCTAATCATTTTTGTTGCCCTTCGCTGGACTCTCTCCAATTTATCCACATCCTTCTTGTAGTGTGGGGCCCAAAACTGGACACAGTACTCCAGAATCATAAACATAAAAGATTGTTATGGGGGGGGGGGGGATTGTTCTTGTTAACCCCAGAGGACAGGACAAGAAGCAATGGGCTTAAATTGCAGCAAGGGAAGTTTAGGTTGGACAATAGGAAAAACTTCCTAATTTTCAGGGTGTTTAAGCCCTGGAATAAATTGCCTCGGGAGGTTGTGGAATCTCCATCATTGGAGTTTTTTAAGAACGGGTTAGACAAACACCTGTCACGAATGGTCTAGTTATTATGTAGTCCTGTCTTGAGTGCAGGCGACTGGACTAGATGACCTATTGAGTTTCTTTCCAGTTCTGCAGTTCTATGATTCTGTTTGTTAGGCACCAGAAGTGTTTTATCTTTGTTTTTCTTGTAACCATTTCTGACTTCTATGCCTCATTACTTGTGTTCACTTAAAATCTCTTTGTAGTTAATAAACTTGTTTTATTATTTTATGTAATCTAGTGTAGAGCTGTCAAGCAATTAACAAAATTAATCGCGCGAGTAAACAATAGTATACCATTTATTTAAATATTTTTGAATGTTTTCTACATTTTCAAATGTATTTATTTCAGTTACAACACAGAATACAAAGTGTATAGTGCTTACTTTATATTTATTTTTAATTACAAATATTTGCACTGTAAAAAACAAAAGAAATAGTATTTTTCAGTTCACCTAATACAAGCACTGTAGTGCAGTCTCTTTATCATGAAAGTTGAACTTACAAATGTAGAATTATGTACAAAAAATGACTGCATTCAAAAATAAAACAATGTAAAACCTACAAGCCCATTCAGTCCTACTTCAGCCAATCGCTCAGACAAACAAGTTTGGTTACAATTTGCAAGCGATAATGCTGCCCGCTTCTTGTTTACAATGTCACCTGAAAGTGAGAACAGGTGTTTGCATGACACTGTTTTAGCCGGCATCGCAAGATATTTGCGTGCCAGATCGGCTAAAGATTCATATGTCCCTTCATGCTTCAGCCATCATTCCAAAGCACATGCGTCCATGCTGATGATGGGTTCTGCTCAATAACAATCCAAAGCAGAGCAGACCGACGCATGTTCATTTTCATCATCTGAGTCAGTTACCACCAGCAGAGGGTTGATTTTCTTTTTTGGTGGTTCAGGTTCTGTAGTTTCCCCATCGGAGTGTTGCTCTTTTAAGACTTCTGAAAGCATGCTCCACACCTCGTCCCTCTCAGATTTTGTACGGCACTTCAGATTCTTAAACTTTAGGTAGAATGATGTAGCTATTTTTAGAAATCTCACATTGGTACCTCCTTTGCGTTTTGTCACATCTGCTGTGAATGTGTTCTTAAAATGAACCTGTGCTGGGTCACCCTCCGAGACTGCTATGACATGAAATATATGGCAGAACGTGGGTAAAACAGAACAGAAGATATACAGTTCTCCCCCAAGGAGTTCAATCACAAATGTAATTAACTCATTATTTTTTTAACGAGCATCGTCAGCACAGAAGCATATCCGCTGGAATGGTGGCTGAAGTATGAAGGGGCATATGAATGTTTAGCATATCTGGCAGATAAATACCTTACAGTGCCAGCTACAAAAATGCCATGCGAATGCTTCTTCTCACTTTCATGTGACATAAATAAAAAGCAGGCAGCAGTATCCCCTGTAAATGTAAACAAACTTGTTTGTCTTAGTGATTGGCTGAACAAGAAGTAGGACTGAGTGGACTTGTAGGTGCTAAAGTTTTCCATTGTTTTATTTTTGAGTACAGTTATGTAACAAAATATCTACATTTGTAAATTACACTTTCACAAAAAAGAGATTGCACCACAGTTCTTGTATGACATGAATTGAAAAATACTGTTTCTTTTGTTTATTGTATTTAAAGTGTAAATATTTGTCATAAAAAATATCAAGTGAGCACTGTACACTTTGTTTTCTGTGTTGTAATAGAATCAATATATTTGAAAATGTAGAAAAACATTCCAAAAAGGTTTAATAAATTTCAGTTGGTGTTCTATTGTTTAACAGTGCGATTAATTTTTTTAGTTGAGTTAATCGCGTGTTCAATTTAATCCAGCGTGTTTAATTTAGTGTCTGGGTAACTCCATTTAAGGTGGTAAGCCATTGTGTATTATTCCCTTAAAGCTGTGGTTCTCAAACTGTGGGTCGCAGTGCTGGCATTAACTTGCTGGGGCCCGGGACTCAAGCCTGGGCCTGAAGCCTGAGCCCGAGCCCGAGCCCCACCGCCTGGAACTGAAACCAAAGCCCAAGAGCTCAGATTACAGGCCCCCGCACCCGGGGCTGAATCCCTTTTGACTTTGGCTTTCCTGCTTGGGGCGGTGAGGGTTGGGCGTGCTTAGGCTTCTATATGACCCTCCTGGGGTTGTATAGAAATTTTTGTTGTCAGAAGGGGGTCTCAGTGCAATGAAGTTTGAGAACCCCTGCCTTAAAGGAATAGTCCAGGAGAGGGCTGAGTAGTAGGTCTTGTACATTTTGCGGGGGAAATCACATTTTGCCTTCCTATGTGAAAGGGGTCACCGGTATAAATGTTTGAGAACCACTGGTCTACTCTGTAGTGACACAATGGGATGGTGAGAGTCTGTTATGTTTTTAAAAAACAATTTAATCTCATTTGAGACCACAAATACTAAAATGCCTTGATCATAATGTGGTTATTTCATGATATATAAGAACATAAGAACGGCCATTCTGGGTCAGACCAAAGGTCCATCTAGCCCAATATCCTGTCTTCCAACAGTGGCCAATGCCAGGTGCCTCAGAGGGAATGAACTGAACAGGTAATTATCAAGTGATCCATCCCCTGTTGCCCATTCCCAGCTTCTGGCAAACATAGGCTAGGGACACCATTCCTGCCCATCCTGGCTAATAGCCATTGATGGACCTATCCTCCATGAATTTATCTAGTTCTTTTTTGAACCATGATGTCACTACAGAGTTGATATAGGATTGTTTGGGAGTTTTTAACTGCATTTTTCACCTTAACATGGTGGATTTCTTAATCTGGCTGTATTTTAAAGAATCTTTATTGAGGTTACAGGGACAAACCATCTCGATGTGTAGAAAGAATAGTAAATATGGCAGGCAACCAGCTTGGCTTAACAGTGAAATCCTTGCTGATCTTGAACACAAAAAAGAAGCTTACAAGAAGTGGAAGATGGGACAAATGACCAGGGAAGAGTATAAAAATATTGCTCGAGGATGCAGGAGTGAAATCAGGAAGGCCAAATCACACCTGGAGTTGCAGCTAGCAAGAGATGTTAAGAGTAACAAGAAGGGTTTCTTCAGGTATGTTAACAACAAGAAGAAAGTCAAGGAAAGTGTGGGACCCTTACTGAATGAGGGAGGCAATCTAGTGACAGAGGATGTGGAAAAAGCTAATGTACTCAATGCTTTTTTTGCCTCTGTCTCCACAAACAAGGTCAGCCCCCAGAGTACTGCACCGGGCAGCACAGCATGGGGAGGAGGTGACCAGCCCTCTGTGGAGAAAAGAGGTTTGGGACTATTTAGAAAAGCTGGACGAGCACAAGTCCATGGGGCCGGACGCGCTGCATCCGAGAGTGCTAAAGGAGTTGGTGGATGTGATTGCAGAGCCATTGGCCATTATCTTTGAAAACTCATGGCGATAGGGGGAAGTCCCGGACGACTGGAAAAAGGCTAATGTAGTGCCTATCTTTAAAAAAGGGAAGAAGGAGGATCCTGGGAACTACAGGCCAGTCAGCCTCACCTCAGTCCCTGGAAAAATCATGGAGCAGGTCCTCAAGGAATCAATTCTGAAGCCCTTAGAGGAGAGGAAAGTGATCAGGAACAGTCAGCATGGATTCACCAAGGGCGAGTCATGCCTGACTAATCTAATTGCCTTCTATGACGAGATAACTGGTTCTGTGGATGAGGGGAAAGCGGTGGACGTGTTGTTCCTTGACTTTAGCAAAGCTTTTGACACTGTCTCCCACAGTATTCTTGCCAGCAAGTTAAGGAAGTATGGGCTGGATGAATGCACTATAAGGTGGGTAGAAAGTTGGCTAGATTGTCGGGCTCAACGGGTAGTGATCAATGGCTCCATGTCTAGTTGGCAGCCGGTATCAAGTGGAGTGCCCCAAGGGTCGGTCCTGGGGCCGGTTTTGTTCAATATCTTCATAAATGATCTGGAGGATGGCGTGGATCGCACCCTCAGCAGGTTTGCAGATGACACTAAACTGGGAGGAGTGGTAGATATGCTGGAGGGTAGGGATAGGATACAGAGGGCCCTAGACAAATTAGAGGATTGAGCCAAAAGAAATCTGATGCGGTTCAACAAGGACAAGTGCAGTGTCCTGCACTTAGGACGGAAGAACCCCAGGCACCGCTACAGACTAGGGACCGAATGGCTCGGCAGCAGTTCTGCAGAAAAGGACCTAGGGGTTACAGTGGACCAGAAGCTGGATATGGGTCAACAGTGTGCCCTTGTTGCCAAGAAGGCCAATGGCATTTTGGGATGTATACATAGGGGCATTGTCAGCAGATCGAGGGACGTGATCGTTCCCTCTATTCAACATTGGTGAGGCCTCATCTGGAGTACTGTGTCCAGTTTTGGGCCCCACACTACAAGAAGGATGTGGAAAAATTGGAAAGAGTCCAGCAGAGGGCAACAAAAATGATTAGGGGACTGGAACACGTGAGCTATGAGGAGAGGCTGAGGGAACTGGGATTGTTTAGTCTGCGGAAGAGAAGAATGAGGGGGGATTTGATAGCTGCTTTCAACTACCTGAAAGGGGGTTCCAGAGAGGATGGCTCTAGACTGTTCTCAGTGGTAGCAGATGACAGAACAAGGAGAAATGGTCTCAAGTTGCAGTGGGGGAGGTTTAGGTTGGATATTAGGAAAAACTTTTTCACCAGGAGGGTGGTGAAACACTGGAATGCGTTATCTAGGGAGGTGGTGGAATCTCCTTCCTTAGATATTTTTAAGGTCAGGCTTGACAAAGCCCTGGCTGGGATGATGTAGTTGGGGATTGGTCCTGCTTTGAGCAGGGGTTTGGACTAGATGACCTCCTGAGGTCCCTTCCAACCCTGATGTTCTATGATTTCATGGGATTCTAATGCTTGGTTTTAGGCCATTCCTGTAGTGTATTAATTAATGTTATGTTCAGCCGTAATGCCCTTTTAGCATAGCTTGTATCCGGGAATAGAGAGAGAGCCAGGTTGAAGAAGAAATAAAAAACATGGGGATATTGTTAGGTTTATGTACAGTGCCTAGCATAATGGGAGTGCTGGTCCATACTGTTGTTAGTGCTGTGGCATTGTTAGTGTTGCTGGTCTTGGAGCTCCAGTGTTAGCTGCTCCAGCAGAGAGTGCAGCTTGCTGATTCAGCAGACTTCAGTGTTGTTCATAAAAGAAGACCACAGGCAAGGTTTGATGCTGAAGGCACTCAGCCAGGTTTATTGTCAGCAAAGCACAGCACTAGCACCCTGTCCAATGGGTCACAGGGATACTGATACAGACATGCTATCGACAAGGTGAAGGTTCAGTCAGCATAGCAGGATGCTGTCCCTTAGACTGATATAAAGTTGCCCCTCCTGTGACTTCTTAATTTGTACATTGATACAAACAAATTACATATTACACTCCTGGAGGTTAGTTACCACCCTTATATCTTGCAGCTCGGGGTGGGCAAACTTTTTGGCCCGAGGACCACATAGGGGTGCAAAACTGTATGGAGGGCTGGGTAGGGAAGGCTGTGCCCCCCAAACAGCCTGGCCCCTGCCCCCTATTCACCCCCTCCAACTTCCCATCCCCTGACTATCCCCTCCTGGGACCCCCCGCCCCAAACCGTCCTTCCCCCCCAGGATCCCACCCCCTATCCAACCCCACCTGCTCCCTGTACCCTGACTGCCCCGACCTATCCATACCCCCGCCCCCTGACAGCACCCCCTCCCCCGGGACTCCCACGGCCTATCCAATGCCCCCTGTTCCCCAGCCCCTGACCATCCCAGAACTTCTGCCCCATCCAACCGCTCCCTGTCCCCGTCCCCTGACCGCCCCCCGGAACCCGCTACCCAATGTTCTTCACCGCCGCGCGCCCCCACCCCCCTTACCATGCCACTCAGAGCGGCAGGAGCTCGCAGCCCCGCTGCCCGTGCGGCGGCATGGCTGCGTGAGAGGGGGAACAGCGGGGGAGGGGGCGGGGGCGAGCCTCCTGGGCCAGGAGCTCAGGGACCAGGCAGGACAGTCCCGCAGGCTATAGTTTGCCCACCTCTGTCGTAGCTGCTAGATCAAACAAAACCTCCTCATCCATTATCCTGTCATCCCCTCTTTATCTTGACATGGGGTTGGTGTGATGTTGTACCATATCTTAGGAATGTGTTAAGTAGGTACTTCAGAGATCTGTGTTTTTGTACCATCCTCTACAATCAGGAATGTGCTTACTTGGTTAGCTGACACCTAGCTTGTTACTATTCTGCGCTAAGTTACTATACTACTATCCTACCCTAAGTTATGCCTAGGGCTCCAGCAAGGCTGCTAAACTCTTAGACTGGGCTCTGAGGTAACTATTTGAGAGCAGTTTCATTGGGAAGTGACAGCAACAAAATAGGGTGATTAAAGAGAATTAAAGGAAGCCAACTCAGCAGGCATAGATGCAACGCTCAAGAAACTTGGTCATTCTCAATACAGTAGACATCTCCTGCCTTGAATGTGGCAATCACCCACTCTGACCTTCCTTCCACCTTGTCTAGCCTACATAAAACGTTGTAGCTGAAATATCTTCCTGTGTCACTGCTCTGCCCATATTATTCCCCTTCTTGAATCTCCATTGGCATCCTGTCTCCATTTGTATCAAGACTAAGGCGTTTCCCACATCTTTGCAGAGCTATGGGGCAGGGAATGTCTTTGTATGTATTTGCTCAGGGTGCACTGCAGTGGGGGCCTTAGTACTCAGTGTTATCTCTGAACAGTCCTTGTATTACCATAGTGCTTAGTTATTCAAATACTGAATTCCTTGAATGCTGTTAATATTGCAGATTCAAGCACTCAAAAATTAGACCATGTCAGAATTAAGGTTGTCTGTGCAACCTAAATTCTGTCCCACTGTGCGAATGCATTATGATAGTCTCCTAAGTATATGATCATGCACTGTTTTTTCCATAGGACCCTGGCTTATTAAATGTCTAAATCCGTGCTTTTCCTTACCTTTACCAGGATGCGAAGTGATAGCTGTGAACACCCGCTCCACTAGCCAGACTTTTATTTATAAATGTGATGCTGTCCTGTGCACTCTTCCCTTGGGAGTGTTGAAACAGCAACCACCTGCTGTACAGTTTGTGCCTCCTCTTCCTGAGTGGAAAACGTCTGCTGTGCAGAGAATGGGATTTGGCAATCTTAACAAGGTAACTTGACCGGGAGGGGAAAAGCAGTAGAGGAATTAGTACGATAAATAGATTCTGGAATGCATGCTAAGCTGGAGAGCAGCTCCCCCCCTCTTTCTTTCTAGAACCCCATTCTTTGAATTGTATGAAGAGTCATTTTTGTGCAAAATGTGAGATGCACTGAGCTTGACTTAGGAACACATCTATAAAAGGATACCAAACAAATTCTGTCTTTTCCCTTTCTACTATAGGAGCTAGAACCTCCCTTATCCTTCTTAAGGTATTTCTCCTCTTTACTGCGTAGCTTTGCAGTGTGCTTCTGGGTACCAGGTGGCATCATAAGTGCAGCATTGAAGCAAAGAACCTCAGTTTACATCTGCTGAAGACCTGTTGGTACACATCCGCGCCACTAAGCCTTGATTGTGATCTGGATTGGAAGAACACCTCTTTAAGAGGATAGTTCAGTCCCATGCTGATTAAATCTTTGGTCTCTGTGAGACTGCCAAATGAAATGCCAATCGGTGGTGGTTCTTTTGTGTGACGGTCCCTATGTATATTCCACACTTGGGTGCTCATGCGCCTGAGTCTGGGCGTTTCCTCCAAGCAATGTCTATTGACTCATATATGCGCAGTGTTTTTCCTCATGCTTCTGACCAAGGATATAAGGCGCAGTACAGGTCAACACCACTCCAGTTCCTTCTTACGGCCCCATGGCCTGAGTCGGAACCCCTATTCCTCCGTCGCTCTTATTTCAATAAGAAAGTTGTTCTGTATACCTGTGTAAATGGTTTTGCATAGTTAGTATAGAACCCCTCCCCAGTTGAGGGGAAGAACTCCTCGCTACCTGAGGACCATGCCCAAGGTCCCGGGCTTCAAGAACTGTGTATCCTACACTTGTTCCTTTTCCATCAGTAAGGAGCATCAATGATGTCTCTACTGTCTGGGTGAGGTGAACATCTCGATGAAGTGCAGCCTCTGTAAGTCCTTCCTGCCCAGAACTACAGAGGTTTATGAGCTCTGACTCCATACATTCCTGATGGAAGAGGCTATGAGATCCCGGACTCAATCTGATCCTGACCAGGGATACCCCCCTGTACAGTGGCCTCTGCTGACTTGTAGTGCCCCTCCTAGCATAAGCCATGGTGTGGAGCCATTGGCACAGAAGTCCAAGGACAAGCTCCTCCCCACACAAGTAAGAAATTATATCTCATAGGCATAAGAGTAGATCCCCACAGCGGACTGCTCATAAGAGACGTGTTTCCTCCCTGAGCCATGCCAAGTCTGGTGAGATGTTGCGTGTGGATCCGATGGAACCGTTGATAAAGACCGCCCAACTGGAAGGTAAGGTAAAGAAGAAGCGGGATTCATCAGTACCATGTCAGTGGTGAGACATATGGAGCACCCAACTACGAGTGCGGCCCCACGTGTTCTATGATTGCCGCCATGTCAATCCTCAGACCAGCCAAACTGGGTCCCTCTGTATTCTCAGTGGTAACCCCATGGGCTCTAGGATGTACGGAGATGTTCCTGACTGAAAGAGGTGTTCCTGCCATACCCATAGTCTCTGCTCCTGTCGCGTCCATCCATTCTCTGGGACATTCCTATGCCTGAGGATGAACTGTTACTCCTGTTGAAGGAGAGGCCCCTTTCCCATCCATCGGATCGGGGCTCCCCACTAACGCTGTTTCCAGTGGACCCATCATCTGACTCAGAGGTGTCCTAGGACGTAGCCCTGCCAGTGTGTCTGCTGCAGCCCAGGAGCCCAGAGAGAGAGCCAAGGCAACCTTATCTGCCTGGCATAACCTGCCCCAGGGAAGCATGGGTTCTGCTGAGACTGATGGAATCCTCTTTCTGGCCCTACTGGAGCCCCTGGGACCCATACCACAGCTGTCCAGCACCATCACAGGGGTCTTATCGTTCCTCCCCTTCTCACAGCCAGCTCCACTGGTATATGACAAGGAAGATGTGGAATTGGTACTGCCACTGGAGCCTCCTCGTTGCTGGATGAGGGGGTCATCCATTTGCTGCCCTCTCTGCTGGGTGACCACCAGCAATACCAAGAACTGGTAGCTACGCGTGTAGCAATCTATAAATTCCGCTGGAGGAAGTCCAGTATCCCCAACATCATCTCCTGGATATCCTGTAAATGAGGCCATACTGGCACAGACCAGAATGGTTTGGCGCATGCCCATATCAGGCGCCCCCACCCCATGCCAGCCAAAGGGACTGATTTCCTGGTTATGCACCCAGCCCCTAATTCACTCGTGGTGCAAACAGTTGCGGAGCAGGCTTGACAACACCCACAGAAGTCCACCCCTCTAGACAAGGAGTTGAAAATGTTGACCCTCCTAGGCAGGAAGGTCTTTTCCTCTGTGGGGTTGCAGTTTTGTATAGCCAACTACCAGGCACTGTTGGCTAAGTATGATTTGAATCTCTACAGCAGGCTGGCAGAGTTTAAGGACAAGCTCCTGTAGATGACCAGGCCTAATTCCAGACTTTGGTAGATGTGAGGGGAAACTGGTAGCAAAAGTGGCCCTCAAGGCTGTGGTGGACGCTGCTGACACTGCATCCAATTATCTGGCCACTGGACTGGTTATGCTCAGAGACTCTTGGCTCAAGTCTTCGGCTTTCTTGAGGGAGGTCCAAAACACCATGGAGAACCTCCCTTTTGACAAAAACAATCTTTTTAACAACAAGGTGGATGAGTCTCTGCAGTCCCTGAATAACTCGCGCTCCACTCTGCAGTCACTGGGAATCTACACCCCAACTCCCAGGAAGAAGCACCAGTCCTTAAGACCATGGCCACCTACCTGGGTGGCCACTTTGGCATCGATAATTCCCTCCTTCCAGGAGGGAGTATGGTTCGTGGCTCTCAACGTGAAAGACGCATACTTCCATGTGGACATCCAACCATCTCACAGGAAGTTCTTCTGATTTAAAGTGGGGCAACAACACTACCAGTTTCGCGTCCTCCCTTTCGGCCTAGTGACAGCACCAAGGGCCTTTATGAACATGTTCGTAGTTGTAGTGGCACAGATGGGTGCCGGGGGCGTTCGGTTTTCCTGTACCTGAATGACTAGCTTCTAGTGGAACAATCTCAGCAAGAAGTTCTTGTGATTCAGTCTCTTCAACACCTCCTTTCCTCCTTAGGAGTCTATTTTATCGCCTAGGCAGATGATAAACTTTATAGGGGCAAGGCTGGACTCAGTCTCTAAATGAGCCTTCCTTTTGGTGGACCAGTTCTTTGCAATGACCACCCTGATTGCCCACTTTGCCTCTTTCTTTTGGAGCACGTGGCCGCCTGCACCTACATGACACCGCTTGAGACTTCACCTGCAGCACCTACAAGCCTGGCTTAATTCAACCTGCAGCCCAACCAGGGGACCACATTGACTTCAGGGTCACTGTTCCCTCAGACGTTCTGGCCCCTCTCACTTGGTGGTCCGATCTGACCAAGGTCATAAATGAAACCCCTTTCAGCCCTCCCAGACTGAGAGCCACCATCATGACGACACCTCCCTTACAGGATGGGGTGCCCATCTAGACCACACTGCACAAGATGAATGAATGCCATGGGAAGCCACGTTACACATAAACATCCTGGAACTCAAAGCAGTTCATCTCGCCTGCAAAGCCTTCCTTCCCCTTATACCAGTGGTTTTCAAACTTTTTGTATTGGTGACCCCTTTCACACAGCAAGCCTCTGAGTGTGACCCCCTTCTAAATTAAAAATGGGGTGGGATTTAATTTAATGGAGGCTTGGGGCTGTCAGCCTCATGGAGCTGACAGCTCAAGACCCCCATGTAACCACCTTGCATCCCCCAGTTTGAGAACCCCTGCCTTATACTCTCCCTCCACGTGCAGATCCTGTTGGACAACATCAACAAGCAGGGAGGGCGACATCTCATTCCCTTTGCTCCAAGGCAGTCAGGCTGTGGAATTGGTGTGTCAGGACAAGTCTACACTACAGTGCTACTGCTTGAAGGGGGCTGTAGGCAGTGACTCCCAGGGTGATGCTCTCCTGTTTTCCTGGACAGGTGACCTTCGATGTGCCTTTCTTCCGATTCCCCTTTTCCCTCACTTTCTCCTAAAAGTTGACTGAGATGGGGCCACCATCATTTTCATAGCACTTTACTGACCCCGGCAGTTCTAAATCGCAGAGCTCTTGAAGCTCTCCACCCGACCACTGTTCAGGCTCTGTTCTTTCCCGGATCTTCTCACATAGGACCAAAGGAGACTCGGGTATCCCAATTCAAACTCCTTTCACCTCACAGGCTGGTGTTTGGATGGACGTCTAACGTAGAACATGCATGTTCAGCCCTGGTCCAATGGATCCTTAACTAGAGCAGGAAAGAGTCCACCAGCGGGTGAAGTGGCTCCATTTCTTGGAGTGGGTGCACCGCCACCACCTTTCTCTTGACATGGTGACCATCCCAGTTGTCCTCAATTATCTCCTCACCCAGAAAACATTGGGCTTAGCCTTAGCTCCCTCCATGTGCATCTGGCAGCACTTAGTGTCTTCCTTCCCCCACTGGAGGGACGCTCTATCTTCACATACCCAACAATGGCATGCTTTATGAAAGGCTTGGTCAGGACTTCCCCACCTGCTGTCAAACCCATGCCCCAGTGGGATCTTAACCTTGTCCTCTCAGCTGTCACGGCGCCACCCTTCAAACCTATGGCAACCTTTACATGACCCACCTTTCCATGAAAGTTGCATTCCTAGTAGCCATCACTTTGGCCGGGGTGGGGGGGGGGGAATCAGTGAGCTAGCAGCCATGATGGTAGACCCTCCCTACACAGTTTTGCACAAGGAGAAGGTTTCACTGTGGTTACACCCCAAATTCCTCCCCAAGGTTGTCTTCGAATTCCATCTCAACCAATCAATCCACTTACCTGTATTTTTTCTGAAACCACATGCCTCTTCGAACTACAAGAAGCTACGCTCCCTTGACATCAGACATGCCCTGGCATTCTACCTACAAAGAACTAGGCCCTTTAAAAAGTCTGAGACTTTGTTGCCATGGCAGAAAGATCAAGGAGCCAAGCCATATCCTCACAAAAGATCTCTTAAGTGGATCTCAGGCTGCATACTTAATGCTACAAGATATCAATCCTCCTGCCTCCTGGGGATGTTTCAGCTCACTCTACATGGGCACAGGCTGCTTCCATGGCTGTGTTATCAGACATCCTATTGCAGGACATTGGTGAATTGTGCACTCATTTACAGCACGCTACGCGCAAGCAGCCATGCCATGGATGCAGCGGTAGGATGGGCCATCTTGCAAATCGCTCTGCCATCAGCCTCTTCACACCCACCTCCACACTGAAACTAGGGCCCTACCACGGACTGTGAAATCGGTCTTTTGTGTGCTTTTATCCTATACAGATTTCACGTGGGAGACCAGCATTTCTCAAATTAGGGTTCCTGACCCAAAGGGAAGTTGCGGGGGGGGGGGGGGTGTCACATTATTGCCACCCTTACTTCTGCGCTGCCTTCAGATCTGGGCAGCTGGAGAGCGGTGGCTGTTGGTCAGGCGCCCAGCCCTGAAGGCAGCACCATCCTCCCCCTCCCCCCCCGCAGCAGCACAGAAGTAAGCATGGCAATACCATACCAGGCCAGCCTTCCTTTTGCACTGCTGCTGGCGGCGGCGCTGCCTTCAGAGCTGGGTTCCCTGTCAGGAGCCGCTGCTCTCCAGCTGCCCAGCTCTGAAGGCCACGCCGCCACCGGTAGCAGTGCAGAAGGGAGGGTAGCAGTACTGCAACCCCCTTTAAAATAACCTTGCAACAATCCCCCTCTATCCCCCCCCCCCCCCCCCGCAACTCCTTTTTGGATTGGATCCTTACAATTACAACACCCTGAAATTTCAGATTTAAATAGCTGAAATCAAGAAATTTACCAGTTTAAAAATCCTATGACCGTGAAATTGACCAAAATGGATTGTGAATTTGATAGGGTCCTACTGATCACTGCTCGCAAGGCATCCATGTGGAACCATCACTCGAAGAAGAAAAGGAGGTTACTTGCTGTAGCTGGACGTTCTTTAAGATGTGTGGTTCCTATTTGTATTCCACTACCCATCCTCCTTCCCCTCTGCTTCGGTCTTGGTTACATTGCATTAAGAGGGGAACTAGAGTGGCATCAACTTGCACCGCTCCTTGTACCCTCGGCTGGAAGCACAAGGAAAGACACTCCGCTGGACAACGGACGCTGTGTGCGGGAAACTTCCCAGACTTGGGCACGTAGTGCACGTGCATACCATATTCGGAATACAGAGAGGGACCACACATCTTGAAGAGCCTCCAGTTACAGTAAGTAAGTTCCTCTTTTAGATGGAGATTTTTCACATGTACCTAACTGATTTGGGGGCATGTATTTAATTGGCATGTTCTACATATGCCACTTACCAGTGAGTTTGAACTGGTGAGGTAAGATGAAAGTCTCTGTATCTCATTGCAGTGAAGATTACTCCTGGGGGAATTCTGCACCAAAAAATTTAAAATTCTGCCCACGTTTTAAATTTCTGTGTATTTTATTTGTCAATATAACACAATATAATCACTCTAGTTTCAATTATTTTGGTAATTTTATTTCAAAATACCTGTCAGCAAGTATGTCAGCAATATAGATAACAACAAAAAAGATCCCCCAGGAGTAGAGAGTTAAAGAAACCCCTATGGTAGCAGTTCTCAACCAGTGGTCTGGGGCCCCCTGGGGGGCTGTGAACAGGTTTCAGGGAGTCTGCCAAGCAGGGCCGGCATTAGACTTGCTGGGGTCCAGGGCGGAAAGTTGAAGCTCCGCCGTGTGGGGCAGAAGCCCAGGGCCCCAAACCCCACCACTTGGGGCTGAAGCCGAAGCCTGACCAACTTAACTTCACAGGGCCCCCTTTGGCATGGGGCCTCTGACAATTGCTGTGCTTGCTACCCTTAAACACCAGCCCTGGCTTTTATATGCAGAAAACCGGTTGTTGTGGCATGGGTGGGCCATGGAGTTTTTATAGCATGTTGGGGTGTGCCTTGGAAAGAAAAAGTTTGAGAATACCTGGACCCAGCTCCTTTACTGTCCCCCTGGGGCACGCGGTGCAGTGCAGCTCTGCCCTTCCTCACCCTTTGCCAGAGCTGGGTCTCATGGGCCCTCTCCTATCACCAGAAGAATGAGGATCAAGCTGGACAGCCAGGGTGTGCAGAGCCTCCATCCCTACTGGGCTGGGCACTCCACTTACTGTGATCCAGGTTCTGCAGAGCTCAGCAGCCCCTAGTGGCAACCAGTAGCTCTGCAGCCCCGAATCTGCAGGGAAAACATGGAAATCTGCATAAATTCTGAATTGTGCAGTGGTGCAGAATTCCCCCAGGAGTAGAAGATGCACCTCTGTAATGGGAAAATTAAAACTTAATTGTGATCCTTCATAATATTTCCAGGACATTGTAGAATGTGGCAAAAATAGGTGAGACCTTTTCATACTGAAGGATCCCCACTGAATTTCAAATTTGTCTTGCTTCTCCCCTCTTGGAGAGATCACAGCCGGAAGGCAGAGGATCTTCCACTATGTTCCTGAGCTGTTTTGGACAAAAGGTTCTTGTCTGTCCCCTTTTTTGGTCACAATCATGCATTCTGCTCATCTGCAGGGATTCAGACTCGCTCAGTAATTTTAATGCCTTTCAACTGCTCTAATCTGGAATCAGACGGCATTTCTGCTTTGGGCTGAAAGATGTTAAATGACCACGAGAAGGTCTGAACACCTGCGGTGAGCATTTACTCTTGCTGAATACACAGTCTGGTGGATTGGGAGAGGAGGTGTGATTAAAAAGAGAGGTGAGGCAGACCTGGCAGGTTGCACTGCATATGGAATAGGGTCCCCGGTATTGACTGTCCTTAATCTTAGTTAGAATTGAAAAGACATAGTTAGGTGTCTTTTGCCCTCTCTGCTGTTGTGGAGTTGTTCGCTATTGTATGTTTGCTCCCTGTCTTGTTTTAAATTTCTCAGGTTCTATTCTGCAACCTAATTGATTTCCCTAAATCTAGATGTTTGACTGTTAAAATTTCTGCAGACTTAATTTAATGCCTGTAATTGCTAGTTATACCTCCTTATATCTCCACAATAAGTTCTCTGCCTTGTTGGTGTTTTCATCCTTCTAGTATTTGTAGAATCTTACCTTTTGTGTCCCTCCCCCCCTTTTACATTAATAATCAATTAGCCAAGCATTAGGTATTTAGCTATTTTAATCATTCATCTCTAGTCTCTCCTTCAAGTCCCCTGATAATTATTGTTGCTCCTCTCTGAACTCCCTCTGATTTGTCAACATCTTTCTGGTAAAGTGATGTCAAGAATTGGGTGCAATGTTTGAGACGGTCATGCCAGAGCAGTACACAGAGGGAGTTTTACATCCCTATCCTGTGCTATTTGTGTGTGAAGCCCCATTCATATAGCCTTTTTTTTTTTTTTTTTTTTTTGCTGTTATGTACTATTGGAGAGACATCGTTACTTTGCTGTATCTCTGCCCCAGATCTGTCAGAATTTACTACTTCCCTTGAGTGTGTGTGTTTCAGATAAGTTTTCCCTAAATGTATTTATCTGCATTTTTCCAAGCTGCATATTTTTTAATTTTCTTCCCATATTTCAAACCTCTCTGTCATTTTGCATTATTTGTCCTCATTGGTGTTTGCATTTACTCCCAATTTAATATCAGCTGTGAGTTTAATTACTATATTGTTGACTTCCTCTTCTAGACTATCATGGAAGATAATCTGGTGTTCAATACTGCCTTCATCCAATCTCTAATTCACTATTTTTCTATGCTTTTGTTGTTTCTACAGCCAATATCAGTCAACATTGTTCAATGCAAGACTATGAAAATTTTAAGGGCTGTCTTTCAAAATATAACATTAAATTAAATCCCTTACTAAAATTCAAATATAATGGCTTTCCTTTCATCTGCTAATTTAATAATTATTTGGCAAGATCTATTCTGAACAAAATCTTACAGTGCTGTTTATTCTCTAAATATTCAGGCCTAGTGATTTGGGGTACCTCAATTTTTGGGCCAAAAACTTAAGATGCCTTAGAGGAGTCTGATTTTTCAGACAGCACTGAGCACCCATCCTCTGAAGTCATATTGGAGTGACACTTGCGCCCATTGGAGCATCTCTCCCGTTTAGGGGACTGCCTTCCTGTTATCCAGCAGGCTTGGAAACTGACCACCACGGAAAAGTGGGTCATAGAGGTCATAACATCTGACTATACCATCCGTTTTACATCATGCCCTCTCATCCCCACCTCCTTCCCCATCCCTCTTCAGGACCTGTCTCTCGAGTTTGTGTTAAGACAACAGTTTGACTCTCTCCTCCAGCTAGAAGAGGTAGAATTGATCCCTTCCCCCCACAAGACAAGAAGTTCTGCTCAGAGTGTTTCCTTGTGCCAAAGAAGGAGGGAGGCCGATCTAAGACACTTAAAGCACATGAAGCCTTAAAGGTTCAGGATGGTGACTCTGGCAACTATAATTCTCTTATTGGAGGAAGGGGATTGGTTTTCAGCCCTGACCTACAAGATACCTATTTTCGTATATCAATTAAGCCCACCACACAAGAAATACCTGCACTTTATTGTAGGCCAGGATAATTTCCAATACCTTCTTAGTTGCCCTCACTTTTGCTTGTAGAGTTGGGTAAATTGGGGCCGTAATGGTAGACCCTTTATGGTATTCTTCAGGGATAAAGTCTCCTTACACCCACATCCTAAATTCCTATAGAAAGTTCTGTAGGATTTCCACTTTAATCAATCCATCCATCTACCAGTATATTTTCTGAAACCTCATAATTCTCAACAGGAATCCTATTCGCATACCCTGGATGTTAGAAGAGTTTTGGCCTTCTATTTGGATAGGACCAGGCAATTCTGAAGATCTCTTAGGCTCTTCATCTCCATCATAGATAGAGGCCAGGGATTCTCTGTCTCTACTTAGAGACTGTCAAAATGGATATCTGGTTGTATTGTCACTTATGAGACCGCAGGTGCTCAACCCCCTCATGCAGTGATAGCACATTTGGCCAGTTCTCAGGCAACATCTTACAACATTACTGAAGAATGTAACAATTTCCAAAATAGGTAGGACTGCTACCTGGGTTTCAATAAATATCTTTACCCAACTTTATGCCCTTATCCAGGCTGCCAGATCCGATGCGACCCTCTGTTCTGCAGTATTATCTTTAGTTCTGGACGGTTTTCTGAAGCTCCCTCCTCCTCCTGTCAGAATACTGCTTGGAAGTCCCCTGAGGTGGAGCACCCATAGGGACACTACTAGAAGAAGAGGTTTCTCACCTTGTGCTCTATCTGTGGTTCTTTGAGATGTGTGTCCTTATGGGTGCTCCACTCCCATCTTCCTTCCCCTCCGCTTTAGAGTGTTCCCTAAGGGATGTTGGGTAGAGAGGGAACTGAGGGTGGTTTGCCCACGTACTCCTATATAACCTCGGTGTCTGACAGGAGGCGGCTTAGGTTACAAGTGTGGGCCCAACAGATGCTGCTAGCTGAAAATGTCTGATCAAGGATTGAGAGGCACATGCACACCTGAAGTGGAGCACTCACAGGAAGAAAAGCAGTTACTGTACAAGGTCAATAACCGCTTCTTGGGGAGAAGTTCTATGGCCTGTGTTATACAGGAGGTCAGACTAGATTTTTCCCAAAGGGACTTTCTGGCCTTGTAATCTATAAATTAAAACACTGCTTTAAAGGGACACAGTTCAGTGGAGGGCGGCACGCAAAAAGTGAGCAGGAGACTCCAGGTCACTCTGCCTCCTCTTCTTCTTCTCCCTTTCAGTGTTTAGGGGCTCAAACTCATCAGGTGTGTTAGATGGCTCGAAGAAGCTGAGCTCCCAGGTACAATTGTTCTCACTGCTCTGAACTTGGCCCAGGGAGGGGAATGGCATCTGGGAGCATGGCTGTGGAGGTACAGTGAGGAACATATGCTGGTGATCCCAGTACCCTATATTCTTCTTCGAGTGCTTTCTCATGTTGATTCCATGATAGGTGTGCGCACACCCACGTGCACAGTCAGAATTTTTTGCTTTAGCAGTATCTGTAGGGCCAGCCCTGGCGCCCTCTGAAGTCCTGCTCTCATGTACCAGTATGTGAGGCGCCGCCGGCCCTATGCCTTGTCAGTTTCTTCTTACTGTTTGTGACGGTCGTCAGAGCGCCTTTCCTCTTGTATCCGCAAGTGTGATAGCGTTTTTTTCTTCATTACTCACTGTTCTTCTCTTGTACATAGTTTATTTTAGTTAATAAATAATGTTAGTTAAGAGTACCCAAAAGGACGGGGCATGCCCCAGTTCCCGGGCTTCAACTCGTGCTCAGCTTGCCATAAGCTGATGCCGGTTAGCAACCCTCACAATGGCTGCCTGAAATGTTTGGGGGAGACACACATAAAGGAGATGTACAGAATTTGCAAAAACTTTAGGCCAAGGACCCAGAGGCCAGTATCGGATCCATCCCGCTTCAACTCGACTCTGAGAATATCTGCATCGGTGCGAGTGAAAGAGTGTGGTGAGCTATGGACCACCTGCCCACCCTGGATCATCATGGGGCCACTTCGATGTCGAAACGCCTGAGCCCTCCCAGAGATGCAAAGAAGTTAGACCTTTTTGGGAGAAAGGTTTATTCAACAGCCAGTATCCAGCTCCGGGTGTCAAACCATCAGGCCCTGTTGGGGAGATACAATTTTAATTTGTGAGACTCCCTTCCACAGGACTCGGTCTGCAGTATGCATCCATTCTGGAGAAGGGCAAGGCAGTGGCTAGAGGCTCTCTCCAGGTGGCGTGGAATGCGGCTGACTCTGCGGCCAGAGTTGTAGCCTCTGCTGTGGTCATGAAGTGCATTTCGTGTCTGCAATCATAGAATCATAGAATATCAGGGTTGGAAGGGACCTCATGAGGTCATCTAGTCCAACCCCCTGCTCAAAGCAGGACCAATCCCCAATTAAATCATCCCAGCCAGGGCTTTGTCAAGCCTGACCTTAAAAACTTCTAAGGAAGGAGATTCTACCACCTCCCTAGGTAACACATTCCAGTGTTTCACCACCCTCCTAGTGAAAAAGTTTTTCCTAATATCCAACCTAAACCTCCCCCACTGCAACTTGAGACCATTACTCCTTGTCCTGTCATCTTCTACCACTGAGAATAGTCTAGAACCGTCCTCTCTGGAACCACCTCTCAGGTAGTTGAAAGCAGCTATCAAATCCCCCCTCATTCTTCTCTTCTGCAGACTAAACAATCCCAGTTCCCTCAGCCTCTCCTCATAAGTCATGTGTTCCAGACCCCTAATCATTTTTGTTGCCCTTCGCTGGACTCTCTCCAATTTATCCACATCCTTCTTGTAGTGTGGGGCCCAAAACTGGACACAGTACTCCAGATGAGGCCTCACCAATCCTTGGGGCTCTCCCAGGAGATGCAGTTGTCCGTTCAGGACCTCCCATTTGAAGGGAATGCTCTCTTCTCGGAGCAGACTGATGCTAAGCTGCACGGCCTGAAGGACTCTCAGACTAAGTTACGTTCGCTGGGCCTTTACATGCCGTAAACTATTCGGAATCAGTACCGGCTACCTCCACCGCCCAGCTCTTGGGGGCTGCTGCGACAAGGCACCAATAAGAGAAAGGAATGGGATAAAGGGTTTAAACGCCATCATCGTGCTTCATCCTCCTCGCCTGCCCAGTCTGGTCCTGCAGGGCGGCCACGGTAGGCATTTTGATGGTGCGCTCGCGGACAGTGCCCCAGTCTAACTTCAGAATCACCCCACCTCCCCACCCCCCATTTGTTTTTGAACCGGTTGCGTCCTTTCCTGGCTGCATGGGCCTGATTGACGTCAGATAGTTGGGTGTTCAACGCGATAGCATCGGGCTGTACCCTACAGTTTTCTGCCATCTCTCTTCGGGGACCCTTCTAGGAACTCCTTGTTCAGGAAGTGGAAACCCTCCTACGGCTAGGGGCAGTAGAGGAGATCCCTCAAGACATGAGGGGGGAAAGGGTTCTGTTCCTGATATTTCCTAATCCTGAAAGCCAAACAGGGCCTCAGACCCATTCTAGACCTGCGTTGCCTTAACAAATATCTCAAGAAGTTGAAGTTTTGCGTGGTGTCCCTCGCCTCCATCATCCACTCCCTGGATCCAGGAGACTGGTACACTGCCCTTGACTTAAAGGACGCCTATTTTTTATATATCCATTTTCCATGAACACAGAAACTCCATTTTATGTTGGGCCAACACCATCTCCAATTCACGGTGCTGCCCTTTGGCCTCTCGTCCACCCCATGGGTTTTCACAAAGTGCATGGTGATAGTGGCTACTTACCTGAGACGCTGAGGAGTACAGATTTACTTGTATTTCAATGACTGGCTCGTCAAGGGAAGGTCACAGGCCCAGGTGCAAAGAAGCCTCGATCTGGTGCACCCCACCTGTCGGGATCTGGGCCTGCTGATAAACGAGCAGAAATCAACTCTGATCCCCCCTTCAGAAGATAGAGTTCATAGGAGCGATCCTTGACTCTACACAGGCCAAAGCCTTTCTGCCAAAGTCCTGTTTCCAGGCCATTTCAAGCTTGATCTTCCACGTGAGAGACTCCCTTCTCATGACTGCCCGCATGTACCTCAAGCTGTTTGTACTTATGTGGTCCGGCATGTGCAACTCCATTTCAGACTCCTGTAGGTGTGGCTGGTGTTGGTGTACCTTCCCAACAGACACTATCTAGCCCGGGTGGTCATGGTACCGGAATACATCCAGTTGCCCCTGGAATGATGGATGGACCCCAGTTTGGTATTGGAAGGAGTTCCCTTCAGTGATTTTGGTCTCCTATGCTTCAGACCTGGGTTGGGGAGCTCAACTTTGCAGGCATGGTCGCTGGTCGCAGGAAGATAGCTCTCTAACGTAAACATCAGGGAGCTCAGGGAAATACTCTTGGCCTGTCATGCATTCCTTCTCCACCTGATGGGCAAGGTGGTTCAAATCCTAAACAGACAATACCAACGCAATGGTCTATATCAGCAAGTAAGGCAGCGCCCGCTCATCAGCCCTTTGCCAACAGGCTCTCTGGTTATGGGGCTTCTGTGTGCAGCATGCCATTCATCTGGTGGCCTTCCACCGCCCTGGGGCCAGGAACATGCTAGCAGATCACCTCAGCAGGACCTTCTCGTCTCACTCTGAGAGGTCATACCCAGAAGTGGCCAGTGTGATCTTCCAGAGGTCAGGGGACTCCCTGTTCTGTCTGGATGCGAATAGGTCCACCTGGGAAGTGCCACAACTTCTGTTCAATTTGTGGGCTCAACGAAAGCTCCCTTTCCAATGCAGTTTTACTCCCATGGTCAGGGTCCTTGTGAAGATCAAGTGGGACAAGGCAAAGGTAATCCTGACAGTGCCGGCGTGGCCCCGCCAGCACTGGTTCGGGAAGCTGTTGGCGCACTCGATAGTGGAACCTATAGAACTACCACTCTGGCTGGACTTACTCTCCCAGAACCATGGCTGACTGCTGTACCCGAACCTCGCAGCCCTGCACCTGACAGCATAGCTGCTGCTGGGCTAAATGTGGAAGAGCAAGCATGCTTGGCACAAGTTCAGCAGGTCCTGATGGGTAGCAGAAAATCCTCTACCAGGACGACATACCTAGCCAAGTGGAAGCGTTTTGCATGTTGGGCCTTGGACTGGAATCTTTTGCTTGACCAGGCCTCGCTACAGTTGATTCTGGACTACCTTTTGCATATCAAGCACCAACGCCTGATCCTTTCATCAGTTAGTCCCCTTGGCAGCCTCCAATCCAGGGCAGGTCGTTTTTTTCCCATCACATGACGGTCAGGTTTCTGAAAGGTCTGGAGCAACTTTACCCTCAAGTTCGTGACCCTGTCCCACCTTGGGACCTGAATCTAGTACTGTCAAAGCTCACAGTGCCACCCTTTAAGCCATTGGCCTCTTGTTCCCTCCTACTCCTCTCATGGAAGGTCTCCTTCCTGATACCAATCACTTCGGCCCAAAGGGTCTCTGAAATCAGAGCGCTTATGTCAGAGCCACCCTACACAATGTTCTATAAGGACAAAGTTCAACTGCGACCACATACAGCTTTTTTACTGAAGGTGTCGCAGTTTCACAACAATCAGGACATATTTCTGCAAGTCTTTCCACCAAAACCTTGTAAATCTGGTGAGGAGCGCAGGTTGCATACTCTGGATGTTAGGTGAGCACTGGCCTTTTACATGGAAAGAGCTAAGCCGTTCTATAGGTCAGCGCAGCTTTTTGTCATAGTAGCAGGCAGAATGAAAGGTCTACCTGTTTCCGCTCAAAGAATCTCTTCCTGGATAACAGTCTGCATCAAGTTTTGTTATGAACAGGCAAAAGTGTCACCGCCAGCGATTGTAAACTGCCCATTCCACCAGAGCACAGGCTTCATCATCAGCTTTCTTTGCCCAGGTGCCAATTTAAGACATCTGTAGAGCCTCTATGTAGTCATCTATCCATACTTTTGCATCTCATTATGCCATCACCCAGCAGGCCTGGGATGATGTGAGCTTCGGTAGAGCAGTGTTGCAAACTGCTAATCCGTGAACTCTGAGCACACCTCCAGGGATACTGCTTGTGGGTCACCTAGCATGGAATCGAAATGAGCAAGCACTCGAAGAAGAAAAAACAATTATTAAACTTTCATAACAGCTGTTCTTTGGGATGTGTTGCTCATGTCCATTCCATGACCCGCCCTCCTTGCCCCTCTATCAGAGCTGCCGGCAAGAAGGAACTGAGAGAGGGCCTAGGGCTGGTGGCGCCTCATATATTGGTGCATGAGTACGGGACTCCAGAGGGCACCAGAGCTGGCCCTATAGATACCACTAAGGCAAAAATTCTGACAACGGTGCACATGGGCACATGCACACCTAGCATGGAATGGACATAAGCAACACATCTCGAAGAACAGTAGTTACAAAAGGTAGGTAACCGTTTTTGGTCCAGGGGCTGCAGAACACGGTTGAGAGTGCTGGATTGTCTGGGTGCCTGCTAGCTGCATGCACTGCAGCAAAGCATTCTGCTTCTGTATCGCCTCTAGGAGTTGATTCTGCATGCCCCTGTCTTTCTTTTTAGTGTTTCTGGCGACTATAAATGCACTGTCTGGATAGCTCCCGGTCTCTCTTTCCTCTCTGACCTCAAATACTACCTCAGTTTTGGGGGGCATTCTGCAAGGAGGTCTGTTAACATTTTATTGCAGGTTCTCAGTTTCATCCTCCTCAAGTTAGCGAGCTGCTCAGCTGTTGATAAAGTCCCTGTCCTTGATGGTCTGGCTGCTGCAGGTGCCAGGGCTAGAAGACTAGGGGAGAAAAACAAGTAGTTGTTCATATTCCAGAGAATCAATTACAGCATTTTAAATATATTTCTTATTTCACCTCTCTGAGCTTTTCCCCAGACTTGGGGGGTCCTCAGAGATGGTAAGTGGTATGTGTGGGGGATCTAGAATGGAATTTTTGTATCTGCAGTGTATGCTGTTTGCATTTGCAGTTGTGTCTTGGAGGCTGTGGGGTGTTGGAAATGGTTTCCAGTTTGACTTTGCAATTTTGTTGTGCCTTAGAGGTGCTTACATGATATCAGAGTTTAGCGAGGGACATCTGGGCGCAATCTGGTTAGTAATCCCCTCTGTATCCCCTGTAGGCTGTCCTGACTGCCGATGATGATACACTACCTCTGAATGGCCTTATTCAAAAAAGCAAAGAGCAGACCAGCAAGAGACACTGTGAAGTTAATCATCATGATGCCTCCCCTGCCCCCCAATGTGGGCAAGCCCTAAGAGAGGTTTTTGCCAAATCCTCAGCTACTGTCCCTGCCCCCGTCTACTTACACTAGACAATGTACTCCTGACATGACCACAACTTCCCTTACTCCTCATCCTCAGAGGAATGTAGTCCTCCCCTGTGCATGCCCCATCATCTCCATGGTTAGTGCACTGGAAGTCTGGAAGGGAGTTCAGGAATTTATCCCTTAGGGATGCCATAAAGTCTTCTGGTTCGCACAGGGAACAGCCTGGCTGATACCTGCTCATGTGTCCTCCCCTTCACTACCCTTATCAACCATTACCCTATTGGTCTTCTTGGAGTGGGAATCCATATTCAGGAGAGAGCCTCCACAGTCCCAAGGGCCAGATCTCCTTCGCCTAGGGAGCAGATACAACCTTCCTAAACTTCTTGCTTGATTAAACCCCAACTAATGGAAGGTGAGGATGATTACTCCCCAGAACAGGAACATGCAGCACCACCTCCCATTTTATATTCCTCTCTGGATGAGGCCCTCTGCAACTTCAGTGGACTTCCAAGACCTAATGAAGACAGTGCTGGATATCCTTGTTATACAGGAGGCCAGACTACATGATCACAATGGTGCCTTCTTGCCTTGGAATCTATGAATCTATCCAGAAGAAGCAGCACAATCTTCTCAACATCCTCCAGACTGAGATTCCAGGGAAACTGGTGATGCCCACAAATCAAAGGCTTCTCTCACATGCCATGACAATCTGGCATGTGCCAGCTTCAATTCTTGCTACTTCCAAGAGCACTGAACCTCCCTATCAAGTGCCTTCAGGTATTTCTACCAGTATCCTGTGCTGGGCTCCCTTGTGGTTCAAGCAAAATCCACAGAGCAGGGTCTTCCGAAGTCCACCCTTTGCACGAAGAACCCAAAAAAGTTAATTTTTTGTCTTGAAGGTTTACTTGTTGATGAGCCTGCAAATGAGAGTACCCAGCTACCAATCTCTACTCTCAAAATGTGACTTTTTAATCTGGAAAGGGCTCTCTAACTTTGTGGGCAAACTACCAGAAGAATACCGGGAGGAGATGAAATCCCTCATATCCTAAGGTCAGCTCATGACCAGAACATCACTTGAAGCTGCACTGGATACATCTAACACAGCACTGAGAATGATGACCGTTCCCTTTAGTATGAGGTGGTCCTCCTGGCTACAGGCATCTGAGATTCTGAAGGAGGTTCAGGTGCCCATTGGGGACCTCCAGTTTGAGGGCAATGAGCTATTCAACAGTGGTATGGAGGAGATGCTCTATACACTTAAAGATTTGCAAATGACCTTGCAATCATAGAATATCAGTATTGGAAAGGACCTCAGAAGGTCATCTAGTCCAACCCCCTGCTCAAAGCAGGACCAACCCCAACTAAATCATCCCAGCCAGGGCTTTGTCAAGCCTGATCTTGAAAATCTCTAAGGAAGGCGATTCCACCACCTCCCTAGGTAATCCATTCCAGTACTTCACCACCCTCCTAGTGAAAACGTTTTTCCTAATATCCAACCTAAACCTCCCCCATTGCAACTTGAAACCATTACTCCTTGTTCTGTCATCTGCTACACTGAGAACAGTCTAAATCCATCCTCTTTGGAACCCCCTTTCAGGTAATTGAAAGCAGCTATCAGATCCCCCCTCATTCTTCTCTTCCGCAGACTAAATAATCCCATTTCCTTCATAAATCATATGCTCCAGCCCCCCAATCATTTTTGTTGCCCTCTGCTGGACTCTTTCCAATTTTTCCACATCCTTCTTGTAGTGTGGGGCCCAAAACTGGACACAGTACTCCAGATGAGGCCTCACCAATGTCGAATAGAGGGGAACGATCACGTCCCTCGATCTGCTGGCAATGCTCCTACTTATACAGCCCAAAATGCCATTAGCCTTCTTGGCAACAAGGGCACACTGTTGACTCATATCCAGCTTCTCGTCCACTGTAATCCCTAGGTCCTTTTCTGCAGAACTGCTGCCTAGCTACTCAGTCCCTAGTCTGTAGCAGTGCATGGGATTCTTCTGTCCTAAGTACAGGACACTGCACTTGTTCTTGTTGAACCTCATCAGATTTCTTTTCACCCAATCCCCTAATTTGTCTAGGTCCCTCTGTATCCTATCCCTACCCTACAGCGTATCTGCCACTCCTCCCAGTTTAGTGTCATCTGCAAACTTGCTGAGGGTGCAAGCCACACCATCCTCCAGATCATTTATGAAGATATTGAACAAAACCTGCCCGAGGACTGACCCTTGGGGCACTCTGCTTGGTACCGGCTGCCAACTACACATGGAGCCATTGATCACTACCCGTTGAGCCCGATGATCTAGCCAGCATTCTGTCCACCTTATAGTCCATTCATCCAGCCCATACTACTTTAGCTTGCTGGCAAGAATACTGGGGGAGACCGTATCAAAAGCTTTGCTAAAGTCAAGGAATAGCACGTCCACTGCTTTCCCCTCATCCGTAGAGCCAGTTATCTTGTCATAGAAGGCAGTTAGTTTAGTCAGGCATGACTTGCCCTCGGTGAACCCGTGCTGACTGTTCCTGATCACTTTCCTCTCCTCGAAGTGTTTCAATCTCTGGGACTGTACATTCTAGCACTGCAGCTGAAGTCACAGAGTCACCAGCCTTTCTATAGGCAAATATCCTCACCAAATACTACCCTCAGCAAAGATACGCAAAGCCTCCCAAGGAAGAGACCGAGATTTCTGGAATCAGTCCTCTCCTGCTTCCTCAGCTACTTCACTGCCTGGCACGTCCAACAGGCAACAAATGTGATGTCTGTGCTGAAGGCCTAACTTGACCATTTCAACCACTTACAAGATGCCTGGGCTAGGATGACTGGTTGGCCCTCAAGGTCATGAGCCAGGGGTATCTCATCTGGTTTCAGGTGGTTCCAACCTCCTTTTCCCAACCTTGTTCCGGGACCCTTCTCATAAGGCACCATTGGAGCAGGAGTTACCTAGAAAAGATTCCTCTGGTCTTATTAGACTTTATTCCACTAAGGCTCAGGCAGCCTCTGCTATCTGTTTGGATAACATTTTCTATACCTTAGAGCATGCAGGGATGTATGTAGACCAGCCGTGCGGAGCTAGGTCCACAGACTTTCCACTTGCTGTTCCCCCGTCCAAGCTTCCAGATTGGATGCTGATTTTGGTAGGGCTGTCCTGCAATCACTCTTCAAGTAGCACTCCTCTTGCCCATCTCCAAGCAATTGGGCAATTGTTTGTTAATCACCAAGAATGGAATCTATGGACAATCACTTGGAGAGAATGCTTACCTATCTTACAGTAACTGTGGTTCTTTGAGATGTGTTATCCACACGGAGTCCATGTCTAGCTCTCCTTCCCCACTGATTTGGAGTTCTGCTACTGTAGGATTCCTTATTGGCAAAGGATCTGAGTGATAGTTGAAGTTGGCTGTGGGGAACAAGAGGGCAGCCAAGGGACAGGTGCAGCCACAGATGGATTGCTTTTCAAAAAGAATCCAGTATTGATGCACATGAGGAACACATGCACCAAAAGTGAAAGCTGCAGACAACACATCTTGAACCGCAGTTATTGTAAGGTAAGTAACCATTCTTTCTATTTTACTAGGAATGTAAATAAGAATTCAAGGACTGTGATAGCAAATGTCACACATTTCCTTTTCGTAAGATAAGTATTAATAACTACTAATTTACTCCAATCTTTAGTATATCCCTGTATTTTCATGAGTTTTGAAAACTCATCAGTGAGAGACCAGATTTTTGAGTGTGCTCAAGTTGTCTAACTATTTTCCTGTCCTGCTCTTCTTCCTCCACGGTTATTTGATGAGGCCTTCCTTACTAGCTAATTATTTCATTCTTTTTTCTTAACATGGATTTTAATCTCCTCTACAGATCCACACTTCTCATCCTACCTTCTTGCTTGTCTTTGAATTTTCAAGCAGTTTGTCTTATGACAGAACGGGTTTATATGTGTAACTGTAGATGGAAGTTAGATTGATACTATAGTGTACCTGCACTGCTAATCCAGATGACTCTCTCTAGTTCCAAGCAACCTTCCTAATTTAATCATAGTCTGTGAAACATTCAATGTGCTAGATATCCAGACCGTTAAGAGTGCCTACAAGAATGTATAATCAAGACCATAGTTGGTATGGTATCTTGGGTTGTAATGTTGGGCGTTTATATTCAGTAAGTACTGAACCAATGCCCTGGCATAGTTCAGTGACATTGTATTGACAAACATGCAAATGAGGCTTACAACCTATTGTGGATATTAAAGATCCCGTGGCACTTTCTGCAAGGATTCACACTTTTAAATAAAAAGAATTTCACTACCAAATTCTCCCTACATTTTTAGTTAGGGAGTTCTTCCTCACATCTTGTTCTAAACTATTGTGTGGTGGTATGTACTGTTACCCAGTGGGTGAAGTGATCTCTGTGCCATAGCTTTTTAATCAGGTTGCAAACTACCGTGGGATGCTTTTGTATGAAAAGGCGGTATATAGATAAGTGACTTTGTATTCACTGAATTTTAATAATAGCCTGAGATTTCCCCTCATTAAAAGCTGTACAGAGAATGATTATGTTCAGTTTTGGGTCCTCTTAACTCTTGAGTCCTCTCATTTTTAGGTGGTATTATGTTTTGACCGTGTCTTCTGGGATCCAAGTGTCAATTTGTTTGGTCATGTTGGCAGCACTACTGCCAGCAGAGGAGAACTTTTTCTATTCTGGAACCTCTATAAAGGTAAATGTATTGGGTGTTCAGTTTTATTGTCATTTTCTTTTTCACAGTAACAGAACTAGAAAAAGCCATTTGATGATGATCATAATAAAACTTAGTGCTTTTCATCAGTAGATTTTAGAAGAAAGTATCACTACCTCCATTTTACAGATGGACAAACTAAGGCAGAGAGGAGTAGTGACTTTCCAAAAGTCAAGCAGCTCAGTGGCAGAGCTGGAAATAGTTCAGGTTGTTCTTTGAGTGCTGGTCCCTGTGTGTATTTCACAGTGGGTATTCATAATCTCAATGCGCCCAAGACCAGAAAATTCTACCAAGTAGTGTCTGTAGGTCTGTGCCAGCATCCCTGCTCTCCTTGTGGTCTGTGCCAAGGGCATTAGGGGTAAAACAGACTGCTGCTTCTTCAGTTCCTCCTTACTGCTGAAGTTCAGATAGTAGTTAGTAAGAATCCCCATCCTTCCTCAAGTACTGCAGAAGATTCAGCAGGACAGAACATGAGTCATTCTCACCCTGCTCAAATGGCCCAAGCAGTTCTGGTTCCCAAGTCTCCTGCATACATCCTGGCCACCCATCAGCATTTGCTCCCCGGTGCAGGACTTAGATTATGCCCAGGCTTCCAGGCTTTAAGAATTGCTTCTTCTGCCCCTACTCCTTTTCTGTCAGTGATGACCACCAGTCTGCCTCTGCTACCTCAGAGAAGCTCCTATCTCTGCTAAGTGCAGTATTGGCTGCTCCTTTCGCAGCTGAACATGTCAGGTACAGGAACTCCACCTTTGGAAGCACCTAATCTAACACGCCATGAGGCCTCAGTCAGATCCACATCAGGGAGAACCCCCGTGTATATTGACCTGAGACACAGAGGAGGGCACCTCCTAGCTCAGTCTGGCTCAGGAATGGGAATGCCTAGAGCGAAGGACCCTTTGACTGGGCCTTCTCACAAGAGTGAAAGACGCTCGGAGGCATAAAAATAGATCCCCTCCTATATTTAAGAGAAGGGATCCCTAAATAACTCCTTGGACCCAGGACACAAGGATTTAGGTCCTCCTAGCCATGATCAGAAGGTGCGTAAGAGCACAGCTTCTTCAGTATTGCTTCCTGCATCATCATTGACTTTGCTACCAATTAAGCACTGGGAGCCAAAGACCATGAACCATCAATACCGACTATGACCACATGGTCGGAGGCTCCTTCGTGGGCGGTAGTATGTCAACCATGTAACGAACCACTGATTACCAAGAGTCCCTTTACACTGACTCTGGCAGCATGAGGCAACAAGCTACAGCCTTCTAAGGTGCCAATATTCTACACCACTCCTGAGGATATCTCCATCTTCATGGATCTGCAATCTCTCCTATTGTCAGGACCTCCCTTCACCAAGTGGAAGTTCATCTCTGATTCCGTCTGCTAGCTCTGGCTTCCCAACATAGATACCAATGCTACTGCCAATGGAATTGGACTCTCATCATCAGGATAGTCAGATGGACCAGTGGAACAATCTTCCCCGCAATGAGGTAGATCAGCCTAAATGAGTTCAAGAGTCTCCTACTACCAATCTCATCCATTCAAATGGAGACACACACACACCCACCCCTCAGGACCAGTGGTACCCAAGTCTGTATCTTTATTGACACAATAAAATTCCACATGGTTACCTTGGCATCGATAATACCAGCACTAGAAAGACATAGTTCACAGTTCTCAATATGAAAGATGCATGCTTTCATGTTGATAGTCACCCTTCCTACAGAAGATTTTCAGATTTGTGATAGGTCCTGACTACTGTCAATACAGGATACTTTGGTTCAGTCTAGCAACTGCACCCAGGGTCTTCGCAAAAGTATTTTCTGTAATACCAGCACATATCAGATGGGGTAGTTTTACCATCTTCCTGTATCTAGATGGCAAGCTTCTTACAGGCATGACATGTCCAGAAGTCATAGCATCAATCTTGTTGCTGTTCTGTCTCCTACCATCCTTGGGAATCTCCGTGAACATGAAAAAGTCTATTGACTGAAACCTAGACTATAGATTTCATAGGAGCAACTTTAGACTCACTCAGGGCAAAGGCTTATCTCTCTACAGACGGACTCTAAGCCAGAAGCAGACTGATAGGTCAGATTATGCACAACCCATGGACATCGGCCTGGATTTGCCTTTTTCTCTTGGGTCACATGACATCATGTACTTAAGTAATGCCATTCGCTAGACTTTACCTCCACTGCCTACAGGGTTGGCTTCACACAGTATATGTCCCAAGCAGATACAGCATGAATACTTCAGTGACAATCCCCATCAAGATAAGAGTATCTCTGAGCTGGTGGAAAGATCATGTACAAGTGTGCATGGGCATTCATTTCCTATCCCCCACACCCAAGAGGACCGTAATCACAGATGCCTCTTTGTAGGGTGGGGACTCACATTGATGATCACACAGCAGATGACACTTGGGTGCCCCTGGAAACCAGGATGCATGTAGATCTCCTGGAATTCAGAGCAGTGTGACAAGCATGCCATTAATCCAATTTCATCACATTCTCATAATGTCAATCAATATGACAATTGTAATCTCCCTTAAAAACTAGGGAGGAGCGAGATCCATTCCCCTGCGTATCGAAGCAGTTAGTTTATGGAACTGGTATATAGAGAACCACTTCATCCCATCAGCACCATACCTCCCAGGAGCCAAGAATTTGCTGGCAGACAGCCTCAGCTAGCACTTTGCCACTGACCAAGAGTGAAAGTTACACAGCTCAGTGGTGAACCGCATTTTCTCTCAGTGGGGAACCCTTCCGCACGCAAACAGGAAATGCAGCATATACAGTTCCAGGGGAGCTCAGGACCACTTTTTAGAGGTAATGCTCTCTATTCCCTTGACAGACAGTTTGAACTATGCCTTTCCTCCTATCCTCCTGCTTTCTCAGGTAGAATCATAGAAGATTAGGGTTGGAAGAGACCTCAGGAGGTATCTAGTCCAACCCCCTGCTCAAAGCAGGACCAATCCCAACTAAGTCATCCCAGCCAAGGCGTTGTCAAGACGAGTACTGCAGAACATTCAACAGGACAGAGTACGAGTTATTCTTGTGCCCAAATGGCCCAGGCAGTTCTGGTTCCCAGGTCTCCTGCATATGTCAGGCCAGCCGTCCATCATTATTCATCCCTTTCCGGACCTCTTGATTCAAGAGGAAGGTGAGGACAGACATCTCAGCCTAGAAGCTCTTCACCTCATGCTTGGGTGTCAGACCTAGAACATTTATTTCAAAACTTGTCAAACAGTTCTTTTGGATTACCTCCTTACCCTCAAGATGACAGGTCTTTCCCTTAGCTCAATACAGGTTCATCTCTCGGTTCTTAAAGGGGCTGAATTAGAACTTTCCCACCAGTAATAAGACCAACCCCTCAGTTGGATCTTACGTTAGTATTTGAACCCCTGGCTACCTGTTTGATGCTTTACCTGTCTATGGAGGTTGCTTTCCTTGTTTCCATCACCTCAGTCAGAGGGGTAGGTGAACTGGAAGCCCTCATGGCAGACCCTCCTGTATTTCATAAAGACAAGATCTCACTATGACTGCATCCAAAATTCCCAGCCCTAAAGAAGCTTTGGAATTTCACATAAACTAGACTATCCACTTACCTATGTTTTTTCTAAAGCCCCATACCTCCAGCATTGAGAAAAGACTGCTCCCTCAATGTGAGATGAACTTTGGCATTTTACCAATGGAGAACAAAACAGACCAGAAAGTCACCTAGGCTGTTCTTTGCCAAAGTGAAATGAGGTCAAGGACAAGCAATTTCCTACCAGAGGGTCTCCAAGTGGATCTCTGGCTGTATCTTATTGTATCAGTTAGTACACCTTCCTGCTCCACATGGGGAGTGAGCGCACGCCATGAGAACTTAGGTAGCCTCAGCAGAATCACTTCAAGAAGTATCTCTGCTTCATGTTTGCAAGGCAGCACTATGGTTCCATCCATGCAGGAGACATCACATTTTGGTCCAAGCTTCCTCTGCTGACTCATCCTTTGGGAGAGCAGTTCTGCAAGTGGCCATACCACCTATATACACACACCCTTCTCTGAGTACTGCTTGTCAGTCACCCACAGTGGAATACACAGAGGGACCAGCACTTGAAGAGGAGGAAAGGAAAGTTACTTACCCTTTGTAACTGGGGTTTTTTGAGATGTATGGTCCCTATCTGTATTCCACTACCTGCCATCCTTCCCTTCTGCTTCAGATCTTCTCTTATTCACAGTAAGAGGAAGAACTGGAGAGTTATTGGTCTGCAGCCCTCATTATGTCCTCAGCACTGACTGAGGCAAGCAGGGGCGCAGACTAACAGACACTACTTGCTAGAATTCTCTAGTCTCAAGTGCATGGACTACACACGTATCCACAGTGGAATACAGGTAGGGAACACACATCTCAAAGAACTCCTGTTACAAAAGGGTAAGTAACTTCCCTTTACCAAGCAATCCAGATCACTCTGTATGACAGTCCTGTCTTCATCATTGTTTACCACTCTGCCAGTCTGTGTCATCAATGATTTTGTCTTTATTTCCAGATCATTCATAAAAGTGTTGACTAGCATCAGGCACAGTACCAGTTCCTCTGGAGCCCCACTAGAGACACACCATGATTCCCCATTTTAAAAAAGCAATGGTGTCTTTAATGAGGGCCACCCCCATCTCTTTTACCAACTTAATCTTTCCTAAGCAGGTTATAAACAGTGATATTTAACATTCCCATCATTCGGATTGTCCCAGCTAAGAAACTAACAAAATGTCCATTTTAATTATAATGTAACGTTATCTCACTTATTTCAAAGTGAAGTATTTGCACTGTGGTGGCTTGCCTGGCTCTTGGTGACTTAAGGCCATTTTATAATTTTATTGGGTTTGGTTTGTCCTGAAAATTTAGGTTCTGTTCCACATTTTTCTAAATTAAAGTACTTTATGCATAATTTAAAAAAATCTGCCAGCACCTTGATGCATTGTTTTTCCTCCTCCTCCTTAGCTCCAATTCTCTTGGCCTTAGTAGCAGGAGAAGCAGCTGGGATCATGGAAAACATCAGTGATGATGTCATCGTTGGGCGCTGCCTTGCAATTCTCAAAGGCATCTTTGGCAGCAGTGCTGTCCCCCAGGTACTACTCACGCTCCATTTTGTGTATCAGTCTCTGAGTCCTAGAAAACATAAGAATCCTAGATAATTGATTGTATTATCTAACTGTCTGTGCTAGATATTTATGCCACTCTTTGCATCAGTGTTTGAATGCCTCCATGGTATATGGAAGTGCCAGCTGTTCTTTTCTAGGACCTGTTTATGGAGTGAATCTATCAAGACCATAACCATTTTTCAAAATGTCAAAGACATTGTAGGACTTTAGATGGGTTTTGAATTGTTCATTCTCCAGGGCCACACTTAATCTGACAAGTCTTAAAATTGTGTAAACTAAAATGGCCACATGTACATAAATTAATTCAGGAATTCTATCTTTGGACTAGGATCAGGGCAAGGATAGCAATTTTTGTGAAAGAATGACCAATTGTTAATACATTTAGCACAGAGGATCCTAACTGACCTAGCACAATGTTTACATCTTTGATACATTTATCACAATATCCCGGGGTGGCCAACCTGAGCCTGAGAAGGATCCAGAATTTATCAATGTACATTGCCAGAGAGCCACAAGAGTACATCAGCAGGCCCCACCCCCCTTACCCCCCCATCAGCTCATCACCTCCCCCCATTCCCAGCGCCTCCCATCCACCGGGCAGCGCCTCCCCCTCCCTCCCCGCACCTCCTGATCAGCTGTTTTGTGGGGTGCAGGAGGCTCTGGCGGGGAGGAGCGAGGGCACAGCAGGGAAGGGGGCGGGAAGGGGTGGAGTGGGGGCAGGGCCTGTGGCAGAGCCAGGGGTTGAGCAGTGAGCACCCCCCACCACATTGGAAAGTTGGTGCCTGTAGCTCCAGCCCCAGAGTCGGTACCTGTACAAGGAGCCGCATATTAACTTCTGAAGAGCCGTATGTGGCTCTGGAGCCACAGGTTGGCCATCCTTGCAATATCAGATTCTTCTTCGAGTGCTTGCTCATGTCCATTTCACATTAGGTGTGTAGAGTTCTTGTAAAGTTAGTGTTCATAGATAGTAACTGAGTTAGTTAGCCCTTAGCAATAGTTAGTTTTCTTAGTCCCGTCAGGGACTTAGCTGGGGGTCAGGGCATGCCCCGGTCCCCAGACTTTAAGCCCTGCAATCACTGCAAACGGCCCATGCCCATAAGCAATCTGCATAGTAGCTGTCTCAGGTGCCTCGGTGAAGGGCACATAAGTGATAAGTGTTGAATCTGCAAGTCCTTTAAACCTAGGACTAAGAAAGAGCTTGAAATCAGACTCCAAGCGCTCCTGATGGAGTCGGCGCTCACTCTGGCCCTGAAGCAAAGGTCCAACTCGGCACCCAGCACCGTGGCATTGGTGTGTGGTGCCCCACCGGCACTGATCCCTGTCCTCAGCCCCAGCCAAGAAATCAAAGAAGCCTGGTAGGGGACGGTCTCCTACTCCCTGCAAGGGGAAGGACAGGGCTGGGGGTGAGCTAAGACCCGCGCTGAGCGGCTCATCTCCCCCGTAGGGAAGTTGGGCCTCAGCTCATGTCAAGCGATGCAACCCACCCCGTTCCTTGCCTGGAAGCCCGGACACAGAGGCGGGCCTTCATCAGCTTCAGGTGCCATGGACACCTGAAGCACTCCAGGCTGCGCAGGAAATCCTGATGCTCCTGGTAGTGCCCAGATCTCGGGGTAAGGCCACCTTGGGACCTTTCCATCCGCCCTCACCCCAACAGTACTGATCCCCATCGTGGGGGACGTCCCGTCACCACTCACCCGCTCGACACTGTCATGCCTCTGAGTTAGGGAGGCAGACGCATTGGAGCCCTCTACAATCACTCACCTCCTTACCGGAACAAGGGTTTCTGTTCCCAAAGGCCAAGGGTGGTCTGCGTCCCTTCCTGGACCTGTGAGACCTCAACAGATACCTAAGGAAGCTAAAGTTTTGCATGGTCTCCCTGGCCTCCATTATTCCCTCCCTGGATCCGGGAGACAGATATGCCGCCCTCGACTTGAAAGATGCATACTTTCACATAGCGATCTTCCCAGGACACACTGGCTTTCTCCGTTTAATGGTTGGTTCAGCCCACTACCAGTTGTGGTCCTTCCGTTTGGCCTGGCTACAGCACCAAGGGTGTTTATCAAATGCATGGCAGTAGTCGCGGCCTACCTCAGGCATCGGGATATCCCGGTTTACCCGTACCTTGATTACTGGCTGGTCTAAGACAGCTCCAAGGCTCAGGTCAAAAGCGATGTCACTATATTACAAGCCACGTGCCATTCCTTGGGACTGCTGGTCAACCACAGAAAGTCCATGTTAGTTCCAGCTCAAAGGATAGAATTCATCGGGGCCATGCTCGACTCGACCCGGGCGAGAGCGCTCCTTCCGTTAGACAGGTTTCAGGCCCTGATGGACCTCATTGCGGAAGTGTCCACATTTCCCCTGACAATGGCCAGGGTTTGCCTGCATCTGCTAGGCCACATGGCAGTTTTCACATATGTGGTCCGCCATGCCAGGCTCCGCTTGCAGGCCCTGCAGCAATGGCTGGCATCAACCCATTCCCAATCCAGGGACCACCTGAAAGAGATCGTAACCATTCCTCCAGCGGTTCTCACCTCACTGTGGTGGTGGATTGAGCACAAGAAGGTCCTGGAAGGAGTCCTGTTCGACAGTCCCACTCCATATGTCGAGCTAGTGTCAGAAGCTTTGGACCTTGTTTGGGGGTGCGCCTCAGACAACTTCAGACCCAGGGGATGTGGACCCCGGAGGAGACAAAGTTACACATAAATGTCAAGAAGCTCAGAGCGGTCCGGCTAGCTTGCGGGGTCTTCCTGCTGCACCTGTTGGGCAAAGCAGTGAGAGTCCTAATGGACAATGTGACTTCGGTGTTCTACATGAACAGGCAAGGAGGAGCGCATCTGTTGGCTATCTGCCAAGAGGCTCTCCATCTCTGGGACTTCTGCATCAGCCACGGTATCCATCTGGAAGCTGGTCACCTCCACGGCATCGCCTAGCAGATCACCTCAGCAGGGACTTCTCCTCTCACCACAAGTGGTTGCTCCACCTGGTGGTGGCCTGCGTAATCTTCTAGAGGTGGGGAATTCCCCAAGTAGATCTGTTTGCCACCAGGCGAAACAGAAAGTGCCACTGGTTTTGCTCCCAGCAGGGCCTGAGCAAGGGCTCCCTCTCTGATGCCTTCCTCCTGTCGTGTGCTGAGGATCTGATGTACGCATTCCCTCTGATTCCTCTGGTCAGCTGGGTCTTAGTAAAGATCAAAAGGGACAAGGCACAGCTTATTATGATCTCCCCTGCGTGGCCTCGCCTGCACTGATTCAGCACGCTCATGAACATGGCGGTGGCCCCTCCCTGGCCCCTTCCCTACCGTTGGGACCTGCTGTCACAGGATCATGGTCAGCTCCTACACCCCAACCTTGAGTCTCTAAACCTCTTGGTATGGATGCTCCATGGTTGAACCTGGAGGAGCGTACCTGCTCAGAGGAGGTCCAGCAGGTCCTCCTCGGAAGTAGGAAGATATCCAAGAGACTAACTTACCTGGACAAGGTTTTCCTGCTGGGCGTCGGAGAGTGACATTTCTCCTTCGCGTTCCTCAGTGCAATCTATCTTGGACTGTTTACTGCACCTCAGGACCCAGGGTCTGGCGCATTCTTCCATTAGAGTGCACCTTGCGGCCATCTCCGTGTTCCACCAGCCGATCCAAGGTCAGACGGTCTTTTCTCATGACATGACCGTCGGGTTCCTGAGGGGCCTCAAGAGGCTTTACCCTCCGGTATGGGCCCCTGTCCCGCAGTGGGACCTTAACTTGGGCCTCTCCAGGCTCACCGGCCCGCCTTTCGACCCGCTGGGCTCCTGCTCCCTTTCCTACTTGTCCTGGAAGGTCACTTTCCTTGTGGCGGTGACATCGGCGAGACAAGTCCGAGATTTAAGGCCTTGACCTCAGAACCGCCTTACACAGTGTTTTATAAGGACATGGTCCAGCTGCAGCCCCACCCAGCCTTCCTACCGAAGGTGGTATTTTCCTTCCACATGAGCAAGGACATGTTCCTGCCTGTGTTCTGTCCCAAGCTGCACAAGACTGCTGAGGAGAGGCGTCTGCATGCGCTGGATCTCCGGAGGGTCTTGACCTTTTACCTGGAGCGTACAAAGCGTTTCCATAAACCGACCCAGCTCTTCATCGTTATGGCAGATAGGATGAAGGGCCTTCCAGTTTCTTCACAGAGGATTTCCAATTGGATCACCTCTTGCATAAAGACCGGTTACGAGCTAACAAAGGTCCCGCCCTGCCGATTGTCAGGGCCCATTCAACTAGAGCACAGGCATCTTCAGCGGTCTTCCTGGCGCACATCCCGATTCAGGACATCTGTAGAGCCACGACGTGGTCCTTGGTCCACATGTTCATGTCTAATTATGCCATCACTCAGCAGAGTTGTATTACAATTTGCGCAGCTGTGAACTCCTGCCCACCTCCACGGGAACTGCTGGGAGTCGCCTAATATGGAATGGACATGAGCAAGCACTCAAAGAAGAAAAGACAGTTACCTTTTCTGTATCTGGTGTCCTTCGAGATACGTTGCTCATGTCCATTCCACGACCCGCCCTCCTTCCCCACTGTCGGAGTTTCCAGCAAGAAGGAACTGAGGGTGAGGGGAGCCATGCGGGTGCCGCTCCCCTACATATACTTCTGGCACCAGTGCATGTGGCGAGCACACACACCTAATGTGGAATGGACATGAACAACACATGTCGAAGAACACCAGTTACGGAAAAGGTAACTCTTTTCTGTAATGTCCCTCTAATTTAAATATGGGCCAGGGTCATAATGTGGCATCCCAGATCTAGAACTGGCAAAAGCAGTTTGGTCAGGCAAGATATTCCCTAAGATGCTTCATGAGTCTCAGAAGTGCTCTTGCTTCCATTCACAATTGTAGGAAGTGTTACCATTTTGCACATTTTTAAGTGCATAAATTCTGTTCCCATGCACAGACAGCATGGTAATTGCAGTTCTCAACAGGTGCTAAGTCACTGCTTTGTGGTTGTTTAAAACATCTGATTCCAATCTTCTCTGTTCTGTGGAGATTCTGTACTGATGTCCTGTTACATGTGTCTGGTAGAATATCTGCAGAAGTGAGCTTCCTGATCCATGAAACCTGTGGGGCAAATAGTTCTTGACACACAGGGAAACCAAATACAGGCAACACAACATGGGGTCACAGAATATCACAGAATCTCGGGGTCGGAAGGGGCCACAGAAGGTCACCTAGCCCAATCCCCTGCTCAAATCCCCAATTTTTGCCCCAGATCCCTAAATGGCCCTCTCAAGGGTTGAACTCACAACCCTGGGTTTAGCAGACCAATGCTCAAACCACTGAGCTATCCCTCATTAGGGGTGTCATGCGTATTTTACTTGCTGTGACTTACTTGTGTAAAACTAGTGACATATACAACACAACATTCTTCTTTTCTTGTCTTAGCCCAAGGAGACAGTGGTATCTCGATGGCGTGCTGACCCTTGGGCCCGGGGGTCCTATTCTTATGTAGCGGCTGGATCTTCTGGAAATGATTATGACTTGATGGCTCAGCCAATTACTCCAGGACCAGCCATTCCAGGTGCTCCCCAGGTGAGAGAATCTACAAATGCAATTAGAAATGACTGGCGTGAGAACATAGGGATTTCAAAAGCCATTTGGGAAACAGGAACCATTCGCTAATTAATCCATTCTCCAGATATTCTTTAACAATTAGAGCTGGTCAGAAAACAGAATTTCCTGTGGGAAATTCCAACATTTCGAAATTTGTTTTTGTTCTGAATTGGAAAAAGAAGTCAAAATTTTGAAACTTCTCCTGAACAGAAATTCTAAAAAATGTCTATTTGGAAACATGGAGATATTTCATTTTGGTAATGTCAAGGCATTATAATAAAATATATAATAATAAACATTTTCTAATATACAATATTAAATATAAAGGTTGAAAGAATTTTTTTTACCTTATTGAAACAAGAAAGTTTAAATGATTTGTTTTCATACTTTTTCATTGAAACTTTCATCAAAATAGAAAAGTTTTGACTTTGAAACTATTTTCTCCACCTGAAAACTCTTCCATCAAAAATTTTTTGACCAGCTCTACTAATGAACCTTCGGATTCCTCTCGAGAACTCTACCAGGGATAGCCGTGTTAGTCTGGATCTGTAAAAGCAACAAAGAGTCCTGTGGCATCTTATAGACTAACAGACATACTGGAGCATGAGCTTTCGTGGGTGAATACCCCCTTCGTTGGATGCATCTGACAAAGTGGGTATTCACCCACGAAAGCTCATGCTCCGATACGTCTGTTAGTCTATAAGGTGCCACAGGACTCTTTGCTGCTTTCATTAGAAAATAAAGCGTTCATGTTTCTGAACATACCATTTAAACAAGTTTTTGACTGGGTCCTGTATAGGAAAGTCTGTTTTGAAAAGGCTCCATCAGAGCAATCTGTAATCACTTCCTCTTGTGCTGTTACTTCTCATGGTAAAATGTTTCAGATGCCTGATGGCAGTGAATGCGCTTGGCTCTTAGTCCAGTCCTCCTGTTCAAGAAGTAAAAGTAAGAACTTGGCTCATCTTAGTCCATGAAAAAAGCTGAGAGGTAGATAATGTTATAACAGAGTTGTGTGTGGAAATGAGCATAAATCGCTCTAGTACATCATCTGCCTGTCAGGAAGCGTGTACAGAAATAAGTGTCATTCACAAAGTGTCTTCCCAGCCCCCAAGTTGCTTGAGGTACATTACAAAGATTTGCAACAAAAATACCAACTCAGCTCAACCTTCGCCATGATGTAGCAAGGGGCCACCCTGTAACATGTAACCACATCCGTGGGGGAAGGAACGGGTTGTAATAAGTTACAAGAAATGTCTCTGAAGAATCATTTAAAAATGTTTTCACGGTGAGGAGTGATGGGATAAAGCTGAAGGGATTAGGGAAGTGTCCATATTTTAGGAGCCACAGTGAAAGTCCTGTTTTCTGCTAACCTATTGAGCAAATGGTGGAATCCCTAAAAGCAGGGGACTTCTGAACACCGCACGGTGAGGCTCCAGGACCAGGGTCTCATTTAGTCTCTCTAAATACTGTTATGTTGGTTAAATCGATTAGTTTAGCCCCTGCTATGTTGCTGGATAGTCTGCACCACAGATTGCAGTGCACAAACCGTTAATTGTCTCAGGTTTTTCCCCTCTGCCTTTATTCAAACCACAGTATGTCAGTGTGCACTAGTGAACTTTTAGTGCGCAGCAGCAGCATCAGTGGGGATGCTTAGTGTGTTTGGTATGCTGAAACGCAGTAGATTTATACCCCAGCTCAATATGCAGTAAGTGTTCGTATAGACAGGCCTTTAATCAGGTGTGGTGGTGTGGAAATGATCAAACACACAATGTTGAATACACAACATTCTGTGTTCTCTCTCCAGCCCAATTTCTGGTTTCAAAACCGAACTCTATGGTAGTCTTTCTTTTTGCTCCGATGCCCAGCGCCCTCAGCAGCCAGCAGTAAAGTGTTCCCGTGCAACACAATAGATGTCTTTTTAAAGCTGAAAATTTGTGATAGTTGGGAGGCACATGAGGATTCTCCTCTGGGCAAGTGGCATTTGTTGAAGGAAAGATTATACCATCCCTGAGGTTACCTAGTTCATACCTAAACCAGCTTTGTGCAGCAGAAGTAACTCTGTGAATAGGAGAAATGTTTATTTTTAAGTGGTTCTGCTGAGAAATCTAGCATTTATATGAGAGAACCTGAGCTAAGTCAGCTGCATGGCACCCTTAACAATGTGCTGTCTGTTCTTCTTCCCAGCCAATTCCTCGCCTCTTCTTCGCAGGAGAACATACAATTCGTAATTACCCAGCAACTGTCCATGGTGCTCTGCTGAGTGGGCTGAGAGAAGCAGGACGTATTGCAGACCAGTTTCTTGGGGCCATGTATACGCTGCCACGCCAAGCTACACCGGGCGTGCCCACACCACAGGCCCCTAGCATGTAAGGGAGATACAAGCTGCCAGACAGAGGAGTGATGGATTCATAATGCATTTGCTGTGGACTTGTTTTTGGGAGCAAGATATCTTCATAGTCTGTAGCAGTAGCCACTGAAAGCACTGTGCCAGAAGTCACTTAATAGCATCACCCCATTGGAATGGCCTTATGAAATATGATCTGACTATTGCCCATGCACCTGGTATACAGATCCCTGCCTGTTTGCCCGAGTGTCTATATATACAGTCTCTTACTGCCAAACTGGTCAGGAATTCCTGTGGTAGTGCAAATACATTGGGAATCTAAGCTCCTAGTGTTTAGCTGGATTTCTTTTGGCACATAAAGAACCTACTAGTGTGTTCCCAGTTCAGTAATTGCACAAAAGGTTTCAGACTCTTGTAGCTGGTGGTTGTTGGTAACAGTGTAGAATTTGTCTCTTATGTGGACTTCTTTGTTTGTTTTGAAAAAAATAAAGTTTTCACCAAGTTCCTTTCTTCCTCTTTCATTTGAGAACTAAATTGGTGCAGTTGTCTTCTCCGTAGTAAAAGCAGAGCTACAAGTAATGCTCATCGCAGAACCACTCCAAAATAGCCCTTCAGCCACTGCAAAGTCATCTCTCACTTGGGATAAATAGCCCTTGAATCAGGGGACTGGAAGCCAAGTGGATGCCGTAACCACCAGGCTACAGCATTATTCATTCTCTCCCCCTTCACCCCCCACTCCCACCGTAACTGTTTGTTTATACAAAATGGAACAGCTTCAACAGAAGAAACTGAGGGAGCCCCACAATAGAATATCCCATAACTCAATGGTGAGAGTGCTCTCCTGAGGGTATGTGGGGAGAAATTGAATTCTGGCCTCCCACATCCCAGATATATTCTCTAACCACTGGGCTAAAAGTTGTAAGAGAGAATGCTCCTCCTCCTCCTCCTGCATTTCTTGCAAGAATGGCAGACTTCAGGAGAGGGGTTCCCGGCTGTGAGTTGCTAGCATTGAGAGGTGCCGCCTCCTCCCAAACCGGACCAAACCCCCTGAGGGGTGGAGTTGAGGACACATTCCTCTCCTCAGCATCTCCTTTGGCTAGCTTTGGCAGTTCCCTATCTAGCACACTGTCTTTTGTGGATCCTGTTCCTAGACCCCTATCTCACCTGCAGGCTCAGGTGAGTCAGGCTGATTAATGTGAAGACCTGGACACAGGAAACGAGAGAGAGAAATTTTTAAGTAATAAAACCTGAGGCAAGAAATCTCTGTTATACAGTCTTCTGCCTGGTGGCCTTGGTCTCCTGAGTATCAGTCACATGCAAACCTAAGTTTGGGTTTTTGGTAACTTTTAAGCACACTTTCAGATGCTGAGTTTCTTGAATTCTACAATTACAAGCGAAATGAGAATGTACACTCTTCAGAGCAGGGCCATTATATTTTTGGCTAGCATGCTCCCAGGGCAGTGATGATGAGTTTTAGAAGCCAGGAAGGTGTTGGCTTTGCTCTCTCTACCCCTCTACCTGCATTTCTGGACTCTGCTTTTTGCAGTAGGGTAACTTTAACAAAAATTAAATTGCTAAATAAATGCGACCGTTTTGTAAAAGTTACTGTTGTTTCTCTGCAGAGCTGTTTGATAGTAATCTCACTTCTGCGTAATGTGCAAAGCCTGCCAGATGTCTTTCTCTGAGCCATATGACATGCTGCTGCCAGGTGTTTTCATGCGAGTGTAGAGAAGTGCTGCAGCAATCAGTGCACTCTGCAGAAAAGAACATTAGGTTCCTGTTTAAATGCCCTCAGCTGATGTATTCTATAAGCATCAGGAATGAAGGAATCCTTTTAGAATTGCAGACATGACGAACACAACTCCGTTTGTCTTCACCTAGACATTGTCCTACTTAGTCGTCAGATGTAAGCATTCCTAACATGAGCTGCGCCAGCTGGCTGTGCCCCTAGGGATCCATATGGCAGCTGGAGAACATTGCACTCTAGCTACTCCACCAGCCACCCTATCCTGCTTGCGTCTGCACTGGGAGCTCCATGAAGGAAAAGTAGCAGTTACCTGCTGCAGACTTCTCCACAGTGAGGAGTGGAGGGATCTGTGCACTCCCTGAGTGGAGCAAGAATCAGAGTCAGTCTTTCTTATCTTTTTCTTCTCTTGTGTTAATCCCATCAAATAGGGTCTGCTCTACAAGTCCTCTCCCTCCAAAGTGCTCTGTTCAATGTTATATTATCGATCACACCACATGCTAATATGTCCTCCTTTGTGACATCTCACCACTACTTCTTAGGTTGGCCTCTGTCATGTTCCTTAAATTTTGATCTGTTGGAGTCTTACCCACATAGTTGTCAGGATCTTGCATTACACCCCCAGACCATCTGAGCCTGTAATCATTTTTTCATTTATGGGTGTTACTTGAGAACCCCTCCCACTGGTGTAGTTAGTGTCTACGCTGAAGCTGTGCTGCAGTAGCATTTCAAGTGTAGACAAGTTCTATGTGTCTCTTGAAAATGGGACTTAGGCTCCAAACCTTGAAAATTTGACCCACACAGAGGGCTAAGATGGGAAGTGAAGGGAGTGTACCAGACCTAGCAAACTGGTTCACATTGGAGGGGAGGGGGCCACAGGACTAGCCCAGTGCTACAGAGACAGCAGAGGAGCCAACCAGTTATTCTGGGGCCCCAAAGAATTCCTGTTCACTGCCAAGCAGAGTATGAGGCAGTTTCTCTAGATTAAGGAATGTGGATTCATCTGACTCTCCACAGGTCCGTGGGCTATCCCAGAGGTAACTGCCCTGTTCTGTTCCTTCCCTCTGAAGCAGCAGCATTGGCCACTGTCAGAAAATGGGATACTAGGCTAGTTGGACCATTGGTCTGACCTAAGTATGGCCATACTTATGTCCTGATACAAAGAAGGATGGGTGAATGAGGGCATGTGAGGGCTCTCAGTGACTGGAGGATGCATATGCCCTCGCAAAGATTGATAACACACTTGGCCTGCTGTCCTAAGTTTGTGGGGTTTGTATCACTGATCTGGTCAGCAGATACTAGCAACTGGAAATTCATCCAGATGATTGGACAAAACCTGTATTTTCCACCAACCACAGTCCCTTGCATTCCAGGTCCTGTCCCCAACCAGTTCCAGAGGTTGGTGCATGCTGTCTTGGCTGATCTCTAAAGAACTCCCTGCCTGGTGTACTGGAGTGATAGGATTGTAACTGGCAGGTTTGAGGAATCTGAAAGAACTGGAAGTTGTCCTGGAGAAGTTGTGGGTTGCCATTCTCAAAGTGAAGCCCACCCAGGGCTAGATTCACATTAGGCACTTAAGTCCAAGATTTAAGCGCTGCTGCCATTCACAAAACTACTACTCCGTTTCCTGAGTGCCTGAGCTTCCACTGGTAAAGTCCCTAGTCACCTACATTTGTGCAGCTGGGCATGAGCAAACCTACCTAAGTCCTGATACCACTGAGCATCTTGGCACTTAACTGATGCCTAAGCCTGGGATTCACAATGTAGGTATTTCCCTATGGAGCCCAAATTGGTAAATGTGTTCAGAGGCTCCCTAAGAGCATGCCTATCAGATTGTGCCCCCAACCTTCCATTTATAGCCAACAGTGCAGTGGTTGGAGCACTCTCAGGTAGGTTGTGGGAGCTCTGGGTTCATATCTCTGCTCTGCCTGATTTGGATCAGGAATATAAATCTGGATCTCCCACCTCCCTAACTGCTGGGCTATAGGGTATTTTGGGGTTGGTGTTTTTCAATCTCTCCTGTTGAAATTGTTCTACTTTGTATAAAATAATATTCATTGGCACAGTGACTGGACCCTGGGTGAGGGGTGGTGAGTGTGCTAGCCTCTAGAGTTATCTTACTTTCTCTCTACTCCTGGGGAAAAAATTGGGACATTCACCAGATGTTTGACACTTCTTAATGGAAAAGCAGTTTGGGCTGAAAAGTGATCACAGTTCACTCCAGTGGCCACACCATTTCCCTTAACTAGCAGGACAGCAAGATGGCTGGAACAGTTCCAGCACCAAATTGAGCATTGGCTGGGCAAGCAGCATGTCAATGCTGATGCCATGTCAAGAAGGCCTGGCTTTTCTGAATAGCTCCACAAGGCAGAAGTGTGTGATCAGGCCACAGCTACAGATTTATCACTGGGATGTGCAGGTCCTGAATGAGGAGGGTGGTGAAAGTGCAAGACTGCTAAACCTCCAGGATTTGCAGAACTAACCCTAAGATTTCCCATTGGAGGAGCTGGAAGAAGGATATTCTATAGCTTTCCTTACGGACTCTCAAACAGACTCAGAACTAGGAAGTACAAGGAGGTCTGCTCCAAACTGAATCTACAAAGAAGCTGCTTAGTTCATAAGATATATGTGAAGGCAGGTGCATCCTTACTCAGTAGGCCTCCAAGGAACTGCCCCTAGAGTCTTAAAGTTTTTCCGTAACAGAAAGACCAGAGTCAAAGAAGTTGCATGGAGAGTTCAGAACCACACTTTCTGGCCAGGTTGGAATTAGTGATGTGCAAGTCTTTCATTACCTGTAGTTCTAGAAAATGGCAAATGCTGCACCTAAACAATCTAGAGTTTTGTCACAGACTGGAAGGCACTCAGATTAGGAAGTGCTGGGTATTCTGGGTCCATTGCCAAACACAGAAAGAGGTATCAGAGTAACAGCCGTGTTAGTCTGTATTCGTAAAAAGAAAAGGAGTACTTGTGGCACCTTAGAGACTAACCAGTTTATTTGAGCATGAGCTTTCGTGAGCTACAGCTCACTTCATCGGATGCATAGCATATTGTGGAAACTGCAGAAGACATTATATACACACAGAGACCATGAAACAAAACTTCCTCCCACCCCACTGTCCTGCTCGTAACAGCTTATCTAAAGTGATCATCAAGGAGGGCCATTTCCAGCACAAATCCAGGTTTTCTCACCCTTCCCCCCCCCCCCCCCCCCACAGACACACATACAAACTCACTCTCCTGCTGGTAATAGCCCATCCCTCTTTGAAACCTCTCTTTATAATGCGCATGATAATCAAGGTGGGTCATTTCCAGCACTAATCCAGGTTTTCTCACCACCACCACCCCCCCCCCCAACACACACACACCCCCCTCCAAAAACCACACACACAAACTCACTCTCCTGCTGGCAATAGCTCATCTTACAATGTGCACAGCAATAATCCAAGTTTAACCAGAACGTCTTGGGGGGGGGGGCGGTTTGTAGGAAAAAAACAAGGGGAGATAGGCTACCTTGCATAATGACTTAGCCACTCCCAGTCTCTATTCAAGCCCAAATTAATAGTATCCAATTTGCAAATGAATTCCAATTCAGCAGTTTCTCGCTGGAGTCTGGATTTGAAGTTTTTTTGCTTTAAGATAGCGACCCTCATGTCTGTGATTGCGTGACCAGAGAGATTGAAGTGTTCTCCGACTGGTTTATGAATGTTATAATTCTTAACATCTGATTTGTGTCCATTTATTCTTTTACGTAGAGACTGTCCAGTTTGACCAATGTACATGGCAGAGGGGCATTGCTGGCACATGGCATATATCACATTGGTGGATGTGCAGGTGAACGAGCCTCTGATAGTGTGGCTGATGTTGTTAGGCCCTGTGATGGTGTTCCCTGAATAGATATGTGGGCACAGTTGGCAACGGGCTTTGTTGCAAGGATAGGTTCCTGGGTTAGTGGTTCTGTTGTGTGGTATGTGGTTGTTGGTGAGTATTCGCTTCAGGTTGGGGGGCTGTCTGTAGGCAAGGACTGGCCTGTCTCCCAAGATTTGTGAGAGTGTTGGGTCATCCTTCAGGATAGGTTGTAGATCCTTAATAATGCGTTGGAGGGGTTTTAGTTGGGGGCTGAAGGTGACGGCTAGTGGCGTTCTGTTATTTTCTTTGTTAGGTCTGTCCTGTAGTAGATGACTTCTGGGAACTCTTCTGGCTCTATCAATCTGTTTCTTCACTTCCGCAGGTGGGTATTGTAGTTGTAAGAATGCTTGATAGAGATCTTGTAGGTGTTTGTCTCTGTCTGAGGGGTTGGAGCAAATGCGGTTGTATCGCAGAGCTTGGCTGTAGACGATGGATCGTGTGGTGTGGTCAGGGTGAAAGCTGGAGGCATGTAGGTAGGAATAGCGGTCAGTAGGTTTCCGGTATAGGGTGGTGTTGATGTGACCATCGTTTATTAGCACTGTAGTGTCCAGGAAGTGGATCTCTTGTGTGGACTGGACCAGGCTGAGGTTGATGGTGGGATGGAAATTGTTGAAATCATGGTGGAATTCCTCAAGGGCTTCTTTTCCATGGGTCCAGATGATGAAGATGTCATCAATATAGCGCAAGTAAAGTAGGGGCGTTAGGGGACGAGAGCTGAGGAAGCGTTGTTCTAAATCAGCCATAAAAATGTTGGCATACTGTGGGGCCATGCGGGTACCCATAGCAGTGCCGCTGATCTGAAGGTATACATTGTCCCCAAATGTAAAATAGTTATGGGTAAGGACACGGCTGTTACTCTGAAACCTGTCATTATGCAAGGCACTGCATTTAGCCGCATGGAGTGGAAATCTATCAACTGCATGAAAAAACTTGTACAGATACAGACAGACATCATCTTCCTTTCCAAATGCAAACAGATGGACATCGTACCAAAAGGACTGAAGGTAAAAAATTCATTACAATCTACATACCACACAGACTGTGCTGACAGCTTGTGCCACACGCTCTCAAAGAAACTGCGGAATCACCTGATCAACATCCTCTACAGCAAACAGGGAAAGATTAAGAATGAGCTCTCAAAAATGGATACTCTCATAAAAAACCAACCTTCCACACAAACTTCCTCGTGGCTGGATTTTACTAAAACTAGACAAGCCATTTACAACGCACACTTTACTTCTCTACAAAAGAAAAAGGACACTAAACTTTCTAAACTACTACAGGCTACAAGGGGCCACAGCAATGGTTCCCTCAACCCACCCAGCAATATTGTTAACCTATCCAACTGTACTCTCAGCCCAGCAGAAGCAGCTGTCCTATCTCGGGGTCTCTCCTTCTGCCCCTCCACCCCCTCGAACATGATACAGTTCTGTGGTGACCTAGAATCCTATTTTCGACGTCTCCGACTCAAGGAATATTTCCAAAATACCTCTGAACAACATGTACTTGAGGTAGCAAAGTACTTTTCAAATGCTAGTAGACATGTTATTTCCTGCCTGTGGAGCTCAAACTGCTGCTAGAATTTTGTAGAGCAACTTGTTTACAGGTTTGAGGCTCAATGTTCCTTAAACATTGACCAAGGCCAAAATTGAGAATTAAGATTATTTTATAAGGTGCTTAGTGTCATAGAAATACACAAGACTGGAACAACACCATACCACCTGCAGTCCAGTGGGTTAGCAGAGCATCTGAATCAGACTCCTATCTATGCAGCAACTTCTGTAAAGGCAAATCAGGTAAATTGAGATTGCTTTTTTTCTTATTGTATGAAGTGGTTGTTAGCTAGTCATCTACTGGCTACACACTTTATGTAGTGATGTTTGAGTATGAAGTTACTTTGCTAGTAACTGTTGAGTGGGGCATATATTCAGAAGAAATATCACAATCCAATAGATAATGTAATCACTGGCAGGCTACCTTTGTTAACTTGTGGAAGCTATTAAAGCGAATCAATAAAAAGCCTCTCAAAATCATAAGGAGTTCTGTGATGCTGCACCCCATATTCTTCAAAACATAGTTATGATGTAAATATGGCATAGCTAAGATATGTTTTATGAAAGATGGGTCATGTATCATTTCTGTATCTGAAGTTAGGAATATTGACTATGTAACAATTACAACTGTGTGTGTACTTTGGCTACTGTCTGGTGGACGTTCCCCCATCAGCCTGAATGAGACATTTAAGGAGGACAATAGAACTCTGAAGATACTAATCTCCCACCCTCCTGAGGAGCTTCCTGGGATGTTGCTTTGATGTTGCATGGTCATCTGATGATATCACCTGGTACGGAGCACCACCTTGGACACTGCTAGTATTTTTCCACTGGAAACAAAGGGTTCCCACCTTATATAAATTCTATTTAAGGCTTCAGAGTAAATCATTCAGCACTCTCCTCCATTGCCTGCCCAAGAGGGAAGACTTCTAAAAACACCTGAAGGGAAAGGCATGGGTGAGTCCAGGAGTCTAGTCTGTAAAGAGTCATAACTGGAACTCTGAGCTGCAGACATGCTACAACCTGCCTAAACAACATTTAGGGTGAGAAATTACTCTGTGTAACCTGTTTCTTTAGTGTATTAAGCTTAGTTTGCGTGTTTTGTTTTATTTGCTCAGTAAACTGCTTTGTTCTGTTTGCTATCCCTTATAATCACTTAAGTTTAACTACAAAAGGTAAATTTTATTTCTTGTTCATTTCAAAACCCAGTTTGTGCAATTCAAAGGCGGGGGGAGCTGTGCATATCTCTCTCCACATGGTGGGAGAGGGTGATATTTATGAGCTTGTGCTGTGCAGATTTTTCTATATAGTGCAAGACAATATTGGGTTTACTCCCCAAAGGGGGTGTGCACATGAATGCTGAGTAAATCCCCAAGCTTATTCTTCCGACACAGTGCTGATTTCAGTCTGTCTGCAGCTGGGTGTGGCCTTACGTGTGTGTGCTAGAGAAGGCTTGAGGGTCTGACGTAGTTAGGACAGGGTGAGGAAACCCAGGTTGGTGGAATGGCCAGAACCAGTGGGACCCCACACATCAGGTGGCATCCCAGATGGGGGGGTCCAATCCTTCACAAGTGCTATGACCCAAGGGCTACAGGTCAGGTGTGTGAGGAGGGCAAATTAGTCTGAGTCAGAAAGCAGAGAGAGATTTTGACCAAAACTACTAAAGTGTTTTGAGGCTCCATTTACAATTAAGACATTATCGGCTGTGCTGTATCAACTGGGGTACACAGTACAAAGTCACAAAGTTCAGCCAAAAAACCAACCTTCCACACAAACTTCCTCGTGGCTGGACTTTACTAAAACTAGACAAGCCATTTACAACACACACTTTGCTTCTCTACAAAAGAAAAAGGACACTAAACTTTCTAAACTACTACATGCCACGAGGGGCTACAGCAATGGTTCCCTCAACCCACCCAGCAATATTGTTAACCTATCCAACTATACTCTCAGCCCAGCAGAAGCAGCTGTCCTATCTTGGGGCCTCTCCTTCTGCCCCTCCACCCCCACGAACATGATACAGTTCTGTGGTGACCTGGAATCCTATTTTCGACGTCTCCGACTCAAGGAATATTTCCAACATACCTCTGAACAACATACTAATCCACAGAGACCTTCCTACCAACACTACAAAAAGAAGGATTCTAGGTGGACTCCTCCTGAAGGTTGAAACAGCAGACTGGACTTCTACATAGAGTGCTTCCGCCGACGTGCACGGGCTGAAATTGTGGAAAAGCAGCATCACTTGCCCCATAACCTCAGCCGTGCGGAACACAATGCCATCCACAGCCTCAGAAACAACTCTGACATCATAATCAAAAAGGCTGACAAAGGAGGTGCTGTTGTCATCATGAATAGGTCGGAATATGAACAAGAGGCTGCTCGGCAGCTCTCCAACACCACTTTCTACAAGCCATTACCCTCTGATCCCACTGAGAGTTACCAAAAGAAACTACAGCATTTGCTCAAGAAACTCCCTGAAAAAGCACAAGATCAAATCCGCACAGACACACCCCTGGAACCCCAACCTGGGATATTCTATCTACTACCCAAGATCCATAAGCCTGGAAATCCTGGGCGCCCCATCATCTCAGGCATTGGGACCCTGACAGCAGGATTGTCTGGCTATGTAGACTCCCTCCTCAGGCCCTACGCTACCAGCACTCCCAGCTATCTTCGAGACACCACTGACTTCCTGAGGAAACTACAATCCATCGGTGATCTTCCTAATAACACCATCATGGCCACTATGGATGTAGAAGCCCTCTACACCAACATTCCACACAAAGATGGACTACAAGCCATCAAGAACACTATCCCCGATAATGTCACAGCTAACCTGGTGGCTGAACTTTGTGACTTTGTCCTTACCCATAACTATTTTACATTTGGGGACAATGTATACCTTCAGATCAGCGGCACTGCTATGGGTACCCGCATGGCCCCACAGTATGCCAACATTTTTATGGCTGATCTAGAACAACGCTTCCTCAGCTCTCGTCCCCTAACGCCCCTACTCTACTTGCGCTATATTGATGACATCTTCATCATCTGGACCCATAGAAAAGAAGCCCTTGAGGAATTCCACCATGATTTCAACAATTTCCATCCCACCATCAACCTCAGCCTGGTCCAGTCCACACAAGAGATCCACTTCCTGGACACTACAGTGCTAATAAACGATGGTCACATCAACACCACCCTATACTGGAAACCTATTGACCGCTATTCCTACCTACATGCCTCCAGCTTTCACCCTGACCACACCACACGATCCATCGTCTACAGCCAAGCTCTGCGATACAACCGCATTTGCTCCAACCCCTCAGACAGAGACAGACACCTACAAGATCTCTATCAAGCATTCTTACAACTACAATACCCACTCGCGGAAGTGAAGAAACAGATTGATAGAGCCAGAAGAGTTCCCAGAAGTCATCTACTACAGGACAGGCTTAACAAAGAAAATAACAGAACGCCACTAGCCGTCACCTTCAGCCCCCAACTAAAACCCCTCCAATGCATTATTAAGGATCTACAACCTATCCTGAAGGATGACCCAACACTCTCACAAATCTTGGGAGACAGGCCAGTCCTTGCCTACAGACAGCCCCCCAACCTGAAGCAAATACTCACCAGCAACCACATACCACACAACAGAACCACTAACCCAGGAACCTATCCTTGCAACAAAGCCCGTTGCCAACTGTGCCCACATATCTATTCAGGGGACACCATCACAGGGCCTAATAACATCAGCCACACTATCAGAGGCTCGTTCACCTGCACATCCACCAATGTGATATATGCCATCATGTGCCAGCAATGCCCCTCTGCCATGTACATTGGTCAAACTGGACAGTCTCTACGTAAAAGAGTAAATGGACACAAATCAGATGTCAAGAATTATAACATTCATAAACCAGTCGGAGAACACTTCAATCTCTCTGGTCACGCGATTATAGACATGAAAGTCGCTATTTTACAACAAAAAAAACTTCAAATCCAGACTCCAGCGAGAAACTGCTGAATTGGAATTCATTTGCAAATTGGATACAATTAACTTAGGCTACCTTGCATAATGACTAAGCCACTCCCAGTCTCTATTCAAGCCTATTTCCCCTTGTTTTTTTCCTACCCCCCCCCCCAGATGTTCTTGTTAAACCCTGGATTTATGCTGGAAATGGCCCACCTTGATTATCATACAAAATGTAAGGAGAGTGGTCACTTTGGATAAGCTATTACCAGCAGGAGAGTGAGTTTGTGTGTGTGTTGGGGGGGGGGGGTGAGAAAACCTGGATTTGTGCTGGAAATGGCCCAACTTGATTATCATACACATTGTAAGGAGAGTGATCACTTTAGATAAGCTAATACCAGCAGGAGAGTGGGGTGGGAGGAGGTATTTTTTCATGCTTTGTGTGTATATAATAAGATCTTCTACACTTTCCACAGTATGCATCCGATGAAGTGAGCTGTAGCTCACGAAAGCTTATGCTCAAATAAATTGGTTAGTCTCTAAGGTGCCACAAGTACTCCTTTTCTTTTCATGTAAGGTGGGTGCTTCCTAGCCTTCAGACAAAAGACCTGACTTGCAGGGTAGAGAAATGCCATGTGAGGATGACAGAAGAAGGCTATGTCAGCCATAGCTGAGTGGGAAGAGACTGCATAAAACCAGATCCTGCAAAAGCAGAGGCTTCTTAAAAACTAGACCACTCACCAGACAAGGAAATGGGCACAATCCTTTATTGGAATGCCAGGGTATTAGCAGCAGTTCATCCCTTGTTTTTAGTACTCTGCTTCGATCTCTGATCTATGGGGAAAGGCGAAGCCAGACAAGTGTCTGCTCCAAACACTGCCAATGGACCATCTGAAAATTGAAGGAAGCCCTGAGCTAGGTCTGGGAAGCCTAGACTTTGACAAGCCAATGTGGGGGCTGTGCTGTTGCAAAGTGATGAAAGGGGTGGGAGGGAGAGAGACACCCCATAGTGTGCCCAAGCAAGACATTGCTTCTCCAAGAGAACAAAGGTGCAAGGATATAAAATGAATGTTTGGCCGTGGTGTGGTCCCTCAGCACATTACAGTGCTGCCTTTTTTGGATACATTGCACTGGCCACTCACCTGGCTACATCAAATGACAGGGGGCAGTTACAACCAGATCTGCAACTTAAAAAACAACAGCAAAAACCTTTCTCCCACAAGTGTCCACATCTCCTTGATCTCTGTGGAAAGAACTTTATCTGGGGTGGGGGGGTTGCTCTCAGGAAAATGCCTTTCGAAGAGTGACTGAAGTATAGAAGTGAGGGGCAAAACAACCCCAAGTAATTTCTCGCCATCCAGCTCTCTCGCTTTTCACCTAAGAATACAAAAGAAACAGGCGCTGGGCTTTGGGAGCAGATCCTGATCTGAAACATGGCTACCAGAACCCTGTGGTAAGGGTTCATCTTGAACCAAGTCCAGTTTGTTCAGTTTAGTACTAGGAAGTGTTTTATCTTTATTTTTCTTGTAACCATTTCTGACATTAATGCCTTAATACTTGTGAATTTCTCTTTGTAGTTAAATAAACTTGTTTTATTTTTTAATCAGAACAAAGCCAGTGTTGTGAACTGTGAGGGTAACTCCATTTAAAGTGGCAAACTGCTGTATATTGACCCCTTAGAGGGGCAATGGACTTCATAGAGCTTGACGGTCCAGGCCTGGGAGTGTATTAGGGGTCACTTTGCATGTGGTAACTAAGGCTGGTGGAAGCTAGAGTGGAGTGTACTGGCAGGCTGCAGCAAAACAGACCCTCAGGGTGTTACCTGCATGCTGGCAGGCTGTTTGTGAGTAGCCCAAAGTGGGAGCAACAACAGCAAAGCATTGTGAGGCACCTAAGGTTGCAGGGCAGGTGACAAAGCCCCTCACTGGTCTGGATTGCACCCCAGAATGTTATAGAGTTCAACTTTAAAAAATTAGTGTTAGTTCATAAGTGTCACAAAAACCTATAACAACAAATGTTGATGAGAATAGGTGCAGGAAAACCAGACAGAGAAATTGGATTAGTCTACCCAAAAAGACCATGTTGCTACCATCCAAGGACTGGTGAAATTATGCCAGAACTTAATGAACCAAAATTGGTGTGTCAGATATTAAGTCTAATTTGGTGGACAAAATAGTGAGAGGATGGGCTATTCCACCCATCGTTCCCTTAGTGGGTCCTTAAAGAAAGAGACTTTGGAGAGAAAATGCAGAAATAATAGAAGAACGGAGGGAAGAACAGATGGAGGCTACTGAAGTGAGCTTCACCATCATGGCTGCCACCCTCACCATCTCCTGGGTCCCCCGACCATCTTTGTCCTAATCCTGAGGAATGTCCTGACCAGCTCAGGACAGAGAGAGGGATCCAGATGACATTGCCATGCCTACCACCTCCAACTGAATACCAAACACAACCTGAGCAGAGGCCCCATGGGGGCGGGGGGGGGCAGAGTTTCATACCACCACCCAATCTTCTCCCCACTCCCCTCACGAGTTGGGAGCAACATTGCTGGCTCCTCTCCCTCCTCCCCGGCCTATTCTTTGCTTAGCAAATAACAACGCCAAGGGTGTATCTGGCAGAACCAATAGCTGGGCTGGGAGTCACTGCCGCACTTTTTCATTCCTGAAACAAACACACTCAGGGGTTGGTGGGGGAAGGAATCTCTCAAGCTCTGTGCTTAGGTCAGAAGATTTCATCATGATCTGCCCCTCACCTTCACATGGTGACATGTTAAAAAGGCAGGAGTAAGCTCCTTGTGAAACCAGTAGAGACAGGGCTGCTCAGGTGGGGGAGGGGGCTGCTTCCCCAGGCACATTCAGGGGATAATCATCCCCACAGCCAGTCAACAGCAGGAAAACACTGGGTGCAATTCATGAAAAATTAAACGCAACATAGTTAGCGATATTAACCGTACTTTTCATAACTGCAGGCCAACGCACCGAAAAATTTTGCGCCTGAGACGGTAACAGCAAATCAAGGGGCACCTTAGGGTCGGTGGTTCTCCAAACACACGCAGAGGTATTGGTAAACACATGGGCCTTCGTGGGGGCATATCCCAATGCCTCCCCTTCCCAGCCGATGTGCTGACCCACCTCGTAAAATCGGACTGGCATTACCTTTTTTTTTACACATTATGTGTGTGTGCAGGGGGCTCCATAATTGCCAGGTGTTGCCCTCTGCAATTCATATGTACTGATGGTCAGTGGCCGTGGTCAGCACATACCGCTTAATTTGTTATTGGGGTGGAGCCAATACACGTCGCAATGGACCACCCAATCCCAGATAATACATGATGCCACATTCCCAGGATGCTAAGCCAGAATTGCCCCCCCGCTCCCCGGCCAATGGATAATTGACCCTTTTTTTTTAACCATGGCCAATTTTGAACAGTGGTAAAATTAACAAAGGAGGACAAAAGTGTCGGACACCCGAGAATTCCCATAGAAAAATACTACCATACATACAGTGTTTTGCCCTGATGAATTTTGCAGGCTTGAAGTAAGCAAGAGCAGTCCCACCACTCCTGTTCGGGGTGTCCCTGGGCTCTTGCTATTACTGCCTTTTCCTGTTAACAAAGCAAGAGGAAAAGAAAGAGAACAATACAAATGCGCCTATTGGGGAAACTGAGGCATGGGTGAAAAACTCCCTAAATTATTAGTTGTCCTGTTACAGCCCTCCCTGGCTTTCGTCACGGATGTTGTTTGCGTGGTTTAGGAGGTTACAACAACAATATTACATCCTGAGATTAGTAATTGCTATTGCTTGCCAAAGGGCTTCCCATTTTACTTTCACTCCAGGCCACCACAGGAGGAACAGGGAATCCAGGAGAGGTTCGGGGCCACCCACCAGGTATTTTGCTGTGGCCCTGCTGTGTCTATCTAGATTATGCACTGTTTTCAAGGCACCTCCCCTCCTGCCTTCCGTGGCTCGGGCTTCTTTGGTCACTCGAGCTAGGGAGAGCCTTTGGAGGTATTTTTCCTCCTTCTAATTATGATTATCCAGACAATTTTATGGACAGCTGGAGACTCGGGTGGTCCAGGCAGCTGGCTAGTCCACAACCGAGGCCCATGACGCCATGACCAGAAACCTAGGGAGAAGCATATGTTTTGAGCCGATTGGCATGTGCCCATTTTAGTTTGCCTGATAGCTGAAGCTGGTACACTACTGGGGAGATGCGATTTACAATGGAGTATGGCCCTGCCCACTTGGCGTCCAGCGTGTGGACTGCCTTCCCCAGCTTTTGCAACATTACCTTGTTTTTAATTTGCCATTCCTGGATGTCTTTAATGATGATTCCCTTACGCTTGGCCTTTTCCTTATTTAAAGCGGTCTTTACGGTTTTGCGGGTTTTACATAGCTCCTCCCTCCACTGGGCAAAGCTGAGACTTTTTTGGTTGTGGCAAATAGTAAATGTGATTATTGGTAAACGCAGTACTTACATTACATTTACATTTGTTTACTAGCGGGTTGCTGACACTTTCATTCTCCCAAAACACTTCTTTCCAGGAATTAACATGTACATATTGCTCATTATACAGTACTTTGGTCTTACTATTTAATTTATTCCACATACAGGATCCTAGTGAAATGTCTTTACTACAGGGCTCTGGAGCAACAGGCAAGGACAAGCACACCCACTTTTGAGGAGTCCACTCAGTATAACCTCTGGTGTTTAATAGCTTCCCTCCCTCCCCAGCCCACTGGCTTGAGGTCTAGGGTAGCCGGGATTTCATGTGCCATATGAGGAGTGGGCTAATTTTTCATATCTTTGCTTTTAGAGCTTGTTGGTGTGTGTTTTTAACAACAATTTCCCTAATCAAAAGGTTTGGCCTTACTATGCCATTCTGCATCCATTCGTATTGGTAAGTATTAAACAGTGATCTTTTGCTTTGCTTTAGCAAGTGTATCAAAACCTGTGGTTTCTGATATTACCCAAAACGTTTTGTGTTCCAAGGTGAACAAAGCAAGTATTTGCATTTCAGTACATCCCAGAGCTATAGCAGTATGTTTTTATTTGTTTTTGAATTAGGCTGTCCTGGAGCTGGGACAGAGAGCTTAATTTATTTTTAATTACCTTCAGTTTTACAGTATTTATAATTTCTGCTTTAAAACCAATTTTTTCGAATATGGTGTCTGCGACCTGAGGAAGTTTTTCTGAGCATTTGGTACACAACAGTGCTAGCAAGAAGACAAACAACACCGCAAGACAAAACATAGACACAAAACACAATTTTTATTGTTACAGTAGATTTATGGTATTTTGGGTTGCTTTTTAGCTGGCATTAGCTTTTTCTGTTGTTCTGAAAGACAAAAAAACATATTTCTACCCCTTTGGGGGTGGCAGATTATAGCTTTATATATATATATATTTTTTTTACAAATACCCTTGCTGGTTGCAGGCAAAACAGAGGAATTACCCCCATATTTTCCTGTGTTTATGGAAATAAGCAAAGCCAATGTTTCAAACATTAGTCAGTAGTTACGATTAGAAGCAGAGTTTGTATTTCTGTTGCTGACAACCATATCTTCAAGAAAATTAGGAGTAATTCCAGTTATTGCATTCCTGAAGGGTTAAAATGATTGAGTGGATTTAGTTAAAGTAAAGTGTTTACTTTGCTTACTGTTTGTTTGATTGTTGGTTTGTTCTATTTTCAATTGCTTTATCTTTTGGAGGTTTCTGTAAAAGCTATAACTTTTAAAACAAAGAGAGAGAGAGCAGAAATGAGGAGAGATGGGGGAGAAGGGGCGGTGGCGGGGGACCTAGGAAGGGAGAAAGACCAGAGCCAAGAGAGATTAACTCTATCAAAGTATCTTGGCTCTAGTCTATACTACAGGGTTAGGTCTAATTTAGATGCATTAGGTCGCTTTTATAATGAATGCGTCTACACAAGCAACCCCGTTCCATCAACCTAAAGGGCTCTTAAAATCGACTTCTGTCCTCCCCGGTGAGGGGAATAGTGCTAAAATCAACCTTGCTGGGTCGAATTTGGGGTAGTGCGGACACAAATCAATGTTATTGGCCTCCGGGAGCTATCTCAGGGTATGTCTACACTACGAAATTAGGTCGAATTTATAGAAGTCGGTTTTTTAGAAATCGGTTTTATATATTCGAGTGTGTGTGTCCCCACAGAAAATGCTCTAAGTGCATTAAGTGCATTAACTCGGCGGAGTGCTTCCACAGTACCGAGGCTAGAGTCGACTTCCGGAGCGTTGCACTGTGGGTAGCTATCCCACAGTTCCCGCAGTCTCCGCTGCCCATTGGAATTCTGGGTTGAGATCCCAATGCCTGATGGGGCTAAAACATTGTCGCGGGTGGTTCTGGGTACATATCGTCAGGCCCCCGTTCCCTCCCTCCCTCAGTGAAAGCAAGGGCAGACAATCATTTCACGCCTTTTTTCTTGAGTTACCTGTGCAGATGCCATACCACGGCAAGCATGGAGCCCGCTCAGCTCACCGTCACCGTATGTCTCCTGGGTGCTGGCAGACGCGGTACTGCATTGCTACACAGCAGCAGCAACCCATTGCCTTATGGCAGCAGACGGTGCAATAGGACTGGTAGCCGTCATCGTCGTGTCCGAGGTGCTCCTGGCCACGTTGGCCAGGAACGCCTGGGCAGACATGGGTGCAGGGACTACATTAGAAGTGACTTGACCAGGTCATTCTCTTTAGTCCTGCAGTCAGTCCTATTGAACCATCTTATGGTGAGCAGGCAGGTGATACGGATTGCTAGCTGTCCTATTGCATCATCTTCTGCTGAGCAGCCATGAGATGTGGATGGCTTGCAGTCCTTCTGCGCCATCTGCTGCCAGCCAAAGATGTAAAAGATAGATGGGGTGGATCAAAACAATAAATAGACCAGATTTGTTTTGTACTCATTTGCTTCCCCCCTCCCCCCCGTCAAGGGGACTCATTCCTCTAGGTCACACTGTAGTCACTCACAGAGAAGGTGCAGCGAGGTAAATCTAGCCATGTATCAATCAGAGGCCAGACCAACCTGCTTGTTCCAATAAGAACAATTACTTAGGTGCACCATTTCTTATTGGAACCCTCTGTGAAGTCCTGCCTGAAATACTCCTTGATGTAAAGCCACCCCCTTTGTTGATTTTAATTCCCTGTAAGCCAACCCAGTAAGCCATGTCGTCAGTCGCCCCTCCCTCCGTCAGAGCAACGGCAGACAATCGTTCCGTGCCTTTTTTCTGTGCGGACGCCATACCGAGGCAAGCATGGAGGCCGCTCAGTTCACTTTGGCAATTAGGAGCACATTAAACACCATGCGCATTATCCAGCAGTATATGCAGCACCAGAACGTGGCAGAGCGATACCAGGCGAGGAGGCGACGTCAGCGCAGTCACGTGAGTGATCAGGACATGGACACAGATTTCTCTGAAAGCATGGCCCCTGCCAATGCATGCATCATGGTGCTAATGGGGCAGATTCATGCGGTGGAACGCCGATTCTGGGCCCGGGAAACAAGCACAGACTGGTGGGACCGCATAGTGTTGCAGGTCTGGGACGATTCCCAGTGGCTGCGAAACATTCACATGCATAAGGGCATTTTCATGGAATGTTGTGACTTGCTTTCCCCTGCCCTGAAGCGCATGAATACCAAGACGAGAGCAGCCCTCACAGTTGAGAAGCGAGTGGCGATAGCCCTGTGGAAGCTTGCAACGCCAGACCGCTACCGGTCAGTTGGGAATCAATTTGGAGTGGGCAAATCTACTGTGGGGGCTGCTGTGATGTAAGTAGCCCACGCAATCAAAGATCTGCTGATATCAAGGGTAGTGACCCTGGGAAATGTGCAGGTCATAGTGGATGGCTTTGCTGCAATGGGATTCCCTAACTGTGGTGGGGCCATAGATGGAACCCATATCTCTATCTTGGCACCGGAGCACCAAGCCGGCGAGTACATAAACCGCAAGGGGTACTTTTCAATAGTGCTGCAAGTTCTGGTGGATCACAAAGGACGTTTCACCAACATCAACGTGCAATGGCTGGGAAAGGTACACGACGCTCGCATCTTCAGGAACTCTGGTCTGTTTCAAAAGCTGCAGGAAGGGACTTTATTCCCAGACCAGAAAATAACTGTTGGGGTTGTTGAAATGCCTATAGTTATCCTTGGGGACCCAGCCTACCCCTTAATGCCCTGGCTCATGAAGCCGTACACAGGCAGCCTGGACAGTAGTCAGGAGCTGTTCAACTACAGGCTGAGCAAGTGCAGAATGGTGGTAGAATGTGCATTTGGACGTTTAAAGGCGCGCTGGCGCAGTTTACTGACTCGCTTAGACCTCAGCAAAACCAATATTCCCACTGTTATTACTGCTTGCTGTGCGCTCCACAATATCTGTGACAGTAAGGGGGAGACGTTTATGGTGGGGTGGGCGGTTGAGACAAATTGCCTGGCTGCTGGTTACACGCAGCCAGACACCAGGGCGGTTAGAAGAGCACAGGAGGGCGCGGTGCGCATCAGAGAAGCTTTGAAAACCAGTTTCATGACTGGACAGGCTACGGTGTGAAAGTTCTGTTTGTTTCTCCTTGATGAAACCCCCCGCCCCTTGGTTCACTCTACTTCCCTGCAAGCTAACCACCCTCCCCTCCTCCCTTCAATCACTGCTTGCAGAGGCAATAAAGTCATTTTTGCTTCACATTCATGCATTCTTTATTCATTCATCACACAAATAGGGGGATGATTACCAAGGTAGCCCAGGAGGGGTGGTGGAGGAGGGAAGGAAAATGCCACACAGCACTTTAAAAGTTTACAACTTTAAAATTTATTGAATGCCAGCCTTCTGTTTTTTGGGCAATCCTCTGTGGTGGAGTGGCTGGTTGGCCGGAGGCCCCCCCACTGCGTTCTTGGGCGTCTGGGTGAGGAGGCTATGGAACTTGGGGAGGAGGGCGGTTGGTTACACAGGGACTGTAGCGGCAGTCTGTGCTCCAGCTGCCTTTGCTGCAGCTCAACCATACACTGGAGCATATTGGTTTGATCCTCCAGCAACCTCAGCATTGAATCCTGCCTCCTCTTAGCACGCTGCCGCCACATATGAGCTTCAGCCCTGTCTTCAGCCCGCCACTTACTCTCTTCACCCCGCAACCTCTCCTCCTGGTCATTTTGTGCTTTCTTGCACTCTGACATTATTTGCCTCCACGCATTCGTCTGTGCTCTGTCAGTGTGGGAGGACAGCATGAGCTCAGAACATTTCATCACGCGTGCGTTTTTTTTTCTTTCTAATCTTCACTAGCCTCTAGGAAGGAGAAGATCCTGTGATCATTGAAACACATGCAGCTGGTGGAGAAAAAAAAGGGGACAGCGGTATTTAAAAAGACACATTTTATAAAACAATGGCTACACTCTTTCAGGGTAAACCTTGCTGTTAACATTACATACATAGCACATGTGCTTTCATTACAAGGTCGCATTTTGCCTCCCCCCCACCGCGTGGCTAACCCCTCAACCCTCCCCCCTCCCTGTGGCTAACAGCGGGGAACATTTCTGTTCAGCCACAGGCAAACAGCCCTGCAGGAACGGGCACCTCTGAGTGTCCCCTGAAGAAAAGCACCCTATTTCAACCAGGTGACCATGAATGATATCTCACTCTCCTGAGGATAACACAGAGCGATAAAGAACGGATGTTGTTTGAACGCCAGCAAACGTACACTGCAATGCTTTGTTCTACAATGCTTCCCGAGTACGTGCTCCTGGCCTGGAGTGGTAAAGTGTCCTACCATGGAGGATGCAATAAGGCTGCCCTCCCCAGAAACCTTTTGCAAAGGCTTTGGGAGTACATCCAGGAGAGCCATGAATGCCAGGATAAATTAATCCTTTCACATGCTTGCTTTTAAACCATGTATAGTATTTTAAAATACTCACCGGAGGTCCCTTCTCCGCCTGCCAGGTCCAGGAGGCAGCCTTGGGTGGGTCGGGGGGTACTGGCTCCAGGTCCAGGGTGAGAAACCGTTCCTGGCTGTCAGGAAAACCTGTTTCTCCGCTTGCTTGCTGTGAGCTATCTACAACCTCATCATCATCATCATCTTCTTCGTCCCCAAAACCTGCTTCCGTGTTGCCTCCATCTCCATTGAAGGAGTCAAATAACAGGGCTGGGGTAGTGGTGGCTGAACCCCCTAAAATGGCATGCAGCTCATCATAGAAGCAGCATGTTTGGGGCTCTGACCCGGAGCGGCCGTTTGCCTCTCTGGTTTTCTGGTAGGCTTGCCTCAGCTCCTTAAGTTTCACGTGGCACTACTTTCGGGTCCCTGTTATGGCCTCTGTCCTTCATGCCCTGGGAGATTTTGACAAAGGTTTTGGCATTTCGAAAACTGGAACGGAGTTCTGATAGCACGGATTCCTCTCCCCATACAGCGATCAGATCCCGTACCTCCCGTTCAGTCCATGCTGGAGCTCTTTTGCGATTCTGGGACTCCATCATGGTCACCTCTGCTGATGAGCTCTGCATGGTCACCTGCAGCTTGCCACGCTGGCCAAACAGGAAATGAGATTCAAAAGTTCACGATTCTTTTCCTGTCTACCTGGCCAGTGCATCTGAGTTGAGAGTGCTGTCCAGAGCGGTCACAATGGCGCACTCTGGGATAGCTCCCGGAGGCCAATACCATCGAATTGTGTCCACAGTACCCCAAATTCGACCCGGCAAGGCCGATTTAAGCGCTAAGCCACTTGTCAGGGGTGGAGTAAGGAAATCGATTTTAAGAGCCCTTTAACTCGAAAAAAAGGGCTTCATCTTGTGGACGGGTGCAGGTTTACATCGATTTAACGCTGCTATATTCAACCTAAAGTCCTAGTGTAGACCAGGGCCCAGAGTGCTCCAATGTGACTGCTCTGGACAGCACTTTCAACTCTGATGCACTAGCCAGGTACACAGGAAAAGCTCCGGGAACTTTTGAATTTCATTTCCTGTTTGGTCAGCGTGGAGAACTTAGCAGCACAGGTGACCATGCAGTCCCCCCAGAATCACAAACAAGCTTCAGCATGGAGCGAACGGGAGACACTGGATCTGATTGCTGTATGGGGAGAAGAATCTGTGCAGGCAGAACTCTGATAAAAAAAAAGAAATCCTAATATATATGCCAAAATCACACAGGGCATGGTGGACAGAGGCTACAACAGAGACACACAGCAGTGCCCTGTGAAAGTCAAGGAGCTCAGGCAAGCCTACCAAAAGACAAAGGAGGCAAACGGTCGCTCTGGGTCAGAGCCCCATACATGCCGCTTCTATGATCAGCTGCATGGCATTCTAGGGGTGGACCCTACCACTACCCCACCACTGTCCATGGACACCTGCAAGGGGGGAGTCTCATGCAACACGGAGGAGGATTTTATGGATGAAGAAGAGGAGGAGGAGGAGAATGTGCAGCAGGCAAGCAGTGAATCCGTTCTCCCCGGCAGCCAGGACCTTTTCATCACCCTGGGGCCAATACCCTCCCAAGGCAGGATCCCCAACCCTGAAGGATCCCCAACCTCTGGTGAGTGCACATCTGTACAGGGTTTAAAAGCAATAGTGTTAAATGTTTGATTTGCCCTGAAGACGTGGGATGCATTCGTGGCCAGTACAGCTACTGGAAAAGTCTGTTAATGTGTCTGGGGATGGAGCGGAAATCCTCCAGGGACATCTCCATGAAGTTCTCCTGGAGGTATTCTGAAAGCATTTGCAGAAGGTTTCTGGGGAGGGCTGCCTTATTTCATCCTCCGTGGTAGGACACTTTACCACGCCAAGCCAGTAGCAAGTAGTCTGGAAACATTGCAGCACAAAGCATGGCAGTGAATGGTCCTGGGTTTTGGTTGCATTCAAGCAACATTCGGTCTTTATCTTTCTGTGTTAGCCTCAGGAGAGTGATATCATTCATGGTCACCTGGTTGAAAAAGGGGAATTTTTGTAAGGAAACAGTAACAGGACGCTGTTCATGCTGGGCTGTTTGCGCTTGGCTAAAAGGGATCATCCCATAGCCACGCAGCAGGGGGAGGAGTGAAGGGATCATCCTAAATAGCCATGCGGAGGGGTGCAGGGAGGTGTGTGCTGCACATCCACCAGAAAACCGCAGCCCTTCCTTTTAAATGGCAAACCCAACCGGCATTGCTTGCTATGGGAAAGGAGGAGGATGCAGTCTGAAAATGTTCCCACATGTTATGAAGGCATTAGAAGTGAAACCTGCGTACCCTTTGGCTTACCATGGCTGCCTGGAAACCGAATTCTGTTGCCCAGCCATGCGTGAAGTGTCATAAACTGGCAAGCGCTCAATATAAAAGGCAAAATGCAACCTTGTACCTAAAGCACATGTGCTGTCTGCTGTGAATTGCTTGATTGTGAAAGAGTCTCCCTTTTGTTCTCAGAAATGTATCATCTTAAATTTTATTCTCCCTTTTTATCTCCCTGCAGGTGCAAATGTTTCTATGCTCCCCCTATCATCTCTGTCCCTGAGGTTATCACAGATTAAAAGGTGAAAAAACGCACTCACAATGACGTGTTTTCTGAGCTCATGCAGACCTCCTGCACTGATAGGGCACAGCTGAATGCATGGAGGCATTCAGTGTCACAGTCCCGGAAAGCAGTGAATGAGAAGAGGCAGGATGCAATGCTGAGGCTAAGGGGGACAAACGGACATGCTCAGGCATCTGGTGGAGCTGCAGGAAAGCCAACAAGAGCACAGACCGCTGCTGCATCCACTGTACAACCGCCTGCCCTCCTCCCCAAGTTCCATATCCTCCTCACCCAGATGCCCAAGAACGGGAGGGGGGGGCCTCTGGGCACCCAGCCACTCCACTCCAGAGGATGGCCCAAGCAACAGAAGGCTGTCATTCAAACAGTTTTGATTTGTAGTGTGGCTACAATAAGCAATGTGCCCTTGTCCTTCCCTCCTCCCCTCCTCCTCCACCCCACCCTACCCCACCCAACCTGGGCTGCTTTATCAGTTATCTTCCTTTTTTTTCAATTAATAAAGAAAGAATACATGGCTTCAAAACAATAGTGACTTTATTTCCTTTGCCAGCTGTGATCGAAGGGGCGAGGGTGGTTGGCTGACAGGGAATTAAAATCAACAAAGGGGGCGGGTTTGCATCAAGGAGAAACACACACAACTGTCACACTGTAGCCTGGCCAGTCATGAAGCTGGTTTTCAAAGCCTCTCTGATGTGCAGCACGCCTACCTGTGCTCTTCTAATGGCCCTGGTGTCTGGCTGTTCAAAATTGGCAGCCAGGCGATTTGCCTCAACCTCCCACCCCGCCATAAACGTCTCCCCCTTACTCTCACAGATATTATGGAGCACACAGCAAGCAGAAATAACAATGGGAATGTTGGTTGTGCTAGGAAACAGCGCCAGCGAGCTTTTAAATGTCCAAAGGCACATTCTACCACCATTCTGCGCTTGCTCAGCCTATAGTTGAACTGCTCCTTGCTACTGTCCAGGTTGCCTGTGTATGGCTTCATGAGCCATGGGAGAAAGGGGTAGGCTGGTATCCAAGGATAACTATTGGCATTTCAACTTCCCTGTGATGGTGCCCCCCATAAGGCTTTATGGAAATATGCTTATGAATGTACATATGACATAACTGGAATATGTTTTATGCTACATATGCCATGTAACATCTCTCTGTAAAGGTTATGATCTACTGAATACATTCCTCCTATTGGTATGCAGGTATCATTTTTGTACTTGAAGTTATGAATATTGGCTGTATACTTGCTTGATTTCTAAGTAAGCTTTGTAAGGCATTTGGTCAGCTTCTTTAGAAAGGAATTTGCAAAGTTAAGTGCCCAGTCAAGAAGCACTTAATGAACAATGGATCTTGGAATGCTCCAATCCACATAAGAAGTCTACTTGAGGACATTCAAGGTAGCAGCCATGGTTCATATGCTACCTGTAGTTCTGAGTCATGCAGGGACATGTGACTGGCCCATGTGACTCCAAAACTCCATATTGTAGCTGGGATTCTACACAGAGGGAGGGAGGGGTGTCCACCCTCAAGAGAAAGTCTATTTAAACCCCGGGTGGACCCCTCCATTTTGTCTTCAGCTGGCTAAAGAGAGAGCCTCTACACCCCCAAGGATTCCTGAAAGAAACTGGAACAAAGGACAGTAACTACAAGGGTTGTGAGTGATTCCTTGACCCAGACTAGAAGGAGACTAGTCTGTAAAAGGAAGCTTACTGGAACTGGTGAGGTTTTTATCTGTATTCAGTTTTATTACTGTACTAGACTTAGACTTGCGTGTTTTATTTTATTTTGCTTGGTAATTCACTTTGTTCTGTCTGTTACTACTTGGAACCACTTAAATCCTACTTTCTGTATTTAATAAAATCACTTTTTACAGGGGATGAACAATTTATGAGTTTACCCTCTATAAGCTTTATACAGTGTAAAACAGATTTATTTGGGGTTTGGACCCCATTGGGAGTTGGACATCTGAGTGTCAAAGACAGGAACATTTCTTAAGCTGCTTTCAGTTAAGTCTTCAGCTTTGCGGCACGTGGTTCAGACCCTGGGTCTGTGTTGGAGCAGACTGGTGTGTCTGGCTTAGCAAGACAGGGTGCTGGAGTCCCAAACTGGCAGGGAAAGCAGGGGCATACGTAGTCTCGGCACATCAGATGGCAGCCCCCAGGGGGTTTCTGTGATCCAACCCGTCACTATCACCAACAGTAATTTTCTGGTCTGGGAAGTAAGTCCCTTCTTGCAGCTGCTCAAACAGCCCAGAGTTCCTAAAGATGCGAGCTTCATGCACCTTTCCCAGCCATCCCACCTTGATGTCGGTGAAATGTCCCTTGTGATCCACCAGTGCTTGCAGCACCATTGAGAAGTACCCCTTGCGGTTTATGTACTGGTTGGCAAGGTGGTCTGGTGCCAAGATAGGGATATGCATTCTGTCTATTGCCCCACCACAGTTAGGGAAACCTATTGCACCAAAGCCATCCACTATGACCTGCACATTTCCCAGAGTCACTGCCCTTGATAGCAGAACGTCAGTGATTGCATTGGCTACTTGAATCACAGCAGCCCCCACAGTAGATTTGCCCACTCCAAATGGATTCCCGACTGACTGGTAGCAGTCAGGCATTGCAAGCTTCCACAGGGCTACCGCCATTTGCTTCTCAACTGTCAGGGCAGCTCCCATCTTGGTATTCCTGCACTTCAGAGTGGGGGAAAGCAACTCACAGAGTTCCAGGAAAGCGGCCTTACGTACACAGAAGTTTCACAGCCACTGGGAATCATCCCATACCGGCAACACTATGCGGTCCCACCAGTCTGTGCTTGTTTGCTGGGCCCAGAATCAGCATTCAACTGTATCAACCAGCTCCACTGCTGCCATGATGACCCAATTGCCACATCCTGTGCTTTCAGGAATGTCTGTGTCCATGTCCTCCTCACAATCGTCCTCGTGCTGCCGTCTCTTAGCCAGGGTCTGCACATACTGCAGTATAATGCGTGAGGTTTGTCTGTACAAAGTGCAAGCTGGTCTCCATATTGGAGGAGAAGATTGAAGGTCTGGAGCAACAGATAACGACCCTGCGTTGTATACGAGAAACTGAGGATTTTCTGGACAAAACTCAGGATAGGCTTCTAGGGGCACAAAGCTCTAAAGATATAGAGCAGGTTGCACAGAGGAGCCAAGAGGCCAGTGAAGAAGCTTGGCAACATGTGACCTCCAGAAGAGGTAAGCGGAATGTCCGGGTTCCAGTAACACAGACACAGGTAACCAACCGCTTTCATGTTCTCTCCACAGGTACCATTGCGGAGAGTGGACCAGATGATATGTCTGGGGGGAGAAAGCAGAAGGAGACTCCGCTGGTTGGAAGGCATGAGATGCTATGTCCTGAGGTTGGGGGTTCCACGACCACCACTCCCAAGAGGAGAAGGCGGGTGGTGGTGGTCGGGGACTCTCTCCTCCGGGGGACTGAGTCATCTATCTGCCGCCCTGACCGGGAAAACCGAGAAGTCTGCTGCTTGCCAGGGGCTAAGATTCGCGATGTGACGGAGAGACTGCCGAGACTCATCAAGCCCTCAGATCGCTACCCCTTCCTGCTTCTCCATGTGGGCACCAATGATACTGCCAAGAATGACCTTGAGCGGATCACTGCAGACTACGTGGCTCTGGGAAGAAGGATAAAGGAGTTGGAGGCGCAAGTGGTGTTCTCGTCCATCCTCCCCGTGGAAGGAAAAGGCCTGGGTAGGGACCGTCGAATCATGGAAGTCAACGAATGGCTACGCAGGTGGTGTCGGAGAGAAGGCTTTGGATTCTTTGACCATGGGATGGTGTTCCATGAAGGGGGAGTGCTGGGCAGAGACGGGCTCCATCTTACGAAGAGAGGGAAGAGCATCTTTGCGAGCAGGCTGGCTAACCTAGTGAGGAGGGCTTTAAACTAGGTTCACCGGGGGAAGGAGACCAAAGCCCTGAGGTAAGTGGGAAAGCGGGATACCGGGAGGAAGCACAGGCAGGAATGTCTGTGAGGGGAGGGCTCCTGCCTCATACTGGGAATGAGGGGCGATCAACAGGTTATCTCAAGTGCTTATATACAAATGCACAAAGCCTTGGAAACAAGCAGGGAGAACTGGAGGTCCTGGTGATGTCAAGGAACTATGACGTGATTGGAATAACAGAGACTTGGTGGGATAACTCACATGACTGGAGTACAGTCATGGATGGTTATAAACTGTTCAGGAAGGACGGGCAGGGCAGAAAAGGTGGGGGAGTAGCACTGTATGTAAGGGAGCAGTATGACTGCTCAGAGCTCCGGTACGAAACTGTGGAAAAACCTGAGTGTCTCTGGATTAAGTTTAGAAGTGTGTGCAACAAGAGTGATGTAGTGGTGGGAGTCTGCTATAGACCACCAGACCAGGGGGATGAGGTGGATGAGGCTTTCTTCCGGCAACTCACGGAAGCTACTAGATCGCATGCCCTGATTCTCATGGGTGACTTTAATTTTCCTGATATCTGCTGGGAGAGCAATACAGCGGTGCATAGACAATCCAGGAAGTTTTTGGAAAGCGTAGGGGACAATTTCCTGGCGCAAGTGCTAGGGGAGCCAACTAGGGGGGGCGCTTTTCTTGACCTGCTGCTCACAAACCGGGTAGAATTAGTGGGGGAAGCAAAAGTGGATGGGAATCTGGGAGGCAGTGACCATGAGTTGGTTGAGTTCAGGATCCTGACGCAGGGAAGAAAGGTAAGCAGCAGGATACGGACCCTGGACTTCAGGAAAGCAGACTTCGACTCCCTCAGGGAACAGATGGCCAGGATCCCCTGGGGGACTAACATGAAGGGGAAGGGAGTCCAGGAGAGCTGGCTGTATTTCAAGGAATCCCTGTTGAGGTTACAGGGACAAACCATCCCAATGAGTCGAAAGAATAGTAAATATGGCAGGCGACCAGCTTGGCTTAATGGTGAAATCCTAGCGGATCTTAAACATAAAAAAGAAGCTTACAAGAAGTGGAAGGTTGGACATATGACCAGGGAAGAGTATAAAAATATTGCTCGGGCATGTAGGAAAGATATCAGGAGGGCCAAATCACACCTGGAGCTGCAGCTAGCAAGAGATGTCAAGAGTAACAAGAAGGGTTTCTTCAGGTATGTTGGCAAAAAGAAGAAAGCCAAGGAAAGTGTGAGCCCCTTACTGAATGAGGGAGGCAACCTAGTGACAGAGGATGTGGAAAAAGCTAATGTACTCAATGCTTTTTTTGCCTCTGTTTTCACTAACAAGGTCAGCTCCCAGACTGCTGCGCTGGGCATCACAGAATGGGGAAGAGATGGCCAGCCCTCTGTGGAGATAGAGGTGGTTAGGGACTATTTAGAAAAGCTGGACGTGCACAAGTCCATGGGGCCGGACGAGTTGCATCCGAGAGTGCTGAAGGAATTGGCGGCTGTGATTGCAGAGCCCTTGGCCATTATCTTTGAAAACTCGTGGCGAACGGGGGAAGTCCCGGATGACTGGAAAAAGGCTAATGTAGTGCCAATCTTTATAAAAGGGAAGAAGGAGGATCCTGGGAACTACAGGCCAGTCAGCCTCACCTCAGTCCCTGGAAAAATCATGGAGCAGGTCCTCAAAGAATCAATCCTGAAGCACTTACATGAGAGGAAAGTGATCAGGAACAGTCAGCATGGATTCACCAAGGGAAGGTCATGCCTGACTAATCTAATCGCCTTTTATGATGAGATTACTGGTTCTGTGGATGAAGGGAAAGCAGTGGATGTATTGTTTCTTGACTTTAGCAAAGCTTTTGACACGGTCTCCCACAGTATTCTTGTCAGCAAGTTAAGGAAGTATGGGCTGGATGAATGCACTATAAGGTGGGTAGAAAGCTGGCTAGATTGTCGGGCTCAACGGGTAGTGATCAATGGCTCCATGTCTAGTTGGCAACCGGTGTCAAGTGGAGTGCCCCAGGGGTCGGTCCTGGGGCTGGTTTTGTTCAATATCTTCATAAATGATCTGGAGGATGGTGTGGATTGCACTCTCAGCAAATTTGCGGATGATACTAAACTGGGAGGAGTGGTAGATACGCTGGAGGGGAGGGATAGGATACAGAAGGACCTAGACAAATTGGAGGATTGGGCCAAAAGAAATCTGATGAGGTTCAATAAGGATAAGTGCAGGGTCCTGCACTTAGGATGGAAGAATCCAATGCACCGCTACAGACTAGGGACCGAATGGCTAGGCAGCAGTTCTGCGGAAAAGGACCTAGGGGTGACAGTGGACGAGAAGCTGGATATGAGTCAGCAGTGTGCCCTTGTTGCCAAGAAGGCCAATGGCATTTTGGGATGTATAAGTAGGGGCATAGCGAGCAGATCGAGGGACGTGATCGTTCCCCTCTATTCGACACTGGTGAGGCCTCATCTGGAGTACTGTGTCCAGTTTTGGGCCCCACACTACAAGAAGGATGTGGATAAATTGGAAAGAGTCCAGCGAAGGGCAACAAAAATGATTAGGGGTCTAGAGCACATGACTTATGAGGAGAGGCTGAGGGAGCTGGGATTGTTTAGTCTGCAGAAGAGAAGAATGAGGGGGGATTTGATAGCTGCTTTCAACTACCTGAAAGGGGGTTCCAAAGAGGATGGCTCTAGACTGTTCTCAATGGTAGCAGATGACAGAACGAGGAGTAATGGTCTCAAGTTGCAATGGGGGAGGTTTAGATTGGATATTAGGAAAAACTTTTTCACTAAGAGGGTGGTGAAACACTGGAATGCGTTACCTAGGGAGGTGGTAGAATCTCCTTCCTTAGAGGTTTTTAAGGTCAGGCTTGACAAAGCCCTGGCTGGGATGATTTAACTGGGAATTGGTCCTGCTTCGAGCAGGGGGTTGGACTAGATGACCTTCTGGGGTCCCTTCCAACCCTGATATTCTATGATTCTAGGTGTTTACAATGCTCACAACAGCAGCGGTGAGCTGAGCGGGCTCCATTCTTGCTGTGCTATGGCGTCTGCACTGGTAACCCAGGAATAAAGGTGCAAAATGATTTCCTACAGTTGCTTTCATGGAGGAATGGAGGGGAGACTGATGACATGGACCCAAAACTACCCGCAACTATGTTTTTGCCCCATCAGGCATTGGGAGCTTAACCCAGAATTCTAATGGGCAGTGGAGACTGCGGGAACTGTGGGATAGCTTCCCACAATGCACCGCTCTGTGAGTCAATGCTAGCCACGGTAGTGAGGATGCACTCCGCCACCTTAATGCGCTTAGTGGGGACATCGACAATCGACTGTATAACATCGATCTCTAAAAATCGACTTCTATAAAATCAACCTAATTTCGTAGTGTAGACATACGCTTAAAGTACAGGCAGCAGCAGCGAGTTTAGCAAACTGAGAAAGGATATAAAGGAAAACTTAACCGGTATGTAAAAATATTTGAGAAAAAGGTTCAGCGAGGAGTGGGGCTCAGTTGGGAACCCGTACCCTTGGTTTTTATCCTCGCTCTAAGAGGAGAGTGTGGGCTATTACCTGCTTTTGCAAAACCTGAATTTGTTCTCCCAGTGTGTGCTGCTTTTGTGTGCGTGCCAAATGGATTGCGGGAGTGCCGTTGCCTGCTGCACTTACTGTTTCTGGGCAATTCCATGTGCTAATGCATCAACTTTAGGTGTTACATCACTTACTCTCAGTTTTTCAATTTGAAATTCTTTTTTATCCACCCCTCTGCAATCAAGTTGCAGCTCTTGTCTCCTAATGTGCTCTGTGAACTATTCAAGTTTTTCCTTCATCTGATTTATCAGTCCAGTGAAAGTATTGTTTGCTACTTCTCCCTCCCATGCACTTACTTCTCCTGTTCAGATAGGTACCAGTTTAGGTCTTGATTTAGGTTTTCCTGGAACCTGGGTTTTACTATATGGTGGTGGTTGCAGCACAGTGGCCCTCTTTCATTTTTTAATTTTCCTAGGAGTACCTTTTTCCATTTCTCTCCCCATTCTTTAGGCACAGGATAGCTACCTGAAACCTGCTGCTGACCACCAATATTTATAACAGGGGACAGCACATCTCTTTTTTGCAGATTCTCTACTGCTGTTTCCGATGTTTCATTCTGTTCTTGTGCTTAGAGTAAAATATCTCTGGATTACTTGTCGGCCTGCTAGGAGAGCGAAAGCATTCCAGGGTTCTGTTGCTTCTCTAGCTTCTTTTAACTCTATCTTTTTTTATGTTACTTGCCCCGCCAACTTTATGGCGTGTTGTCTTAACCATTTAATAGCCATGGCCATAGTTTGCAATATTCTACATTACTTACTCTTATGTTTCAAGGCTACAATCTCTGCCCCAGCCTTAAAGACTCCAATCCAGGTTTCTTCCCCACTATCATTTTAAAATTCATATGTACCCTCTTTGCTGACAATGCAGCATGTCCAGACCTTATCAAACGTGGTTTCATTTCATGCACCAGTAGCTCTAGTTCCTCCATTTTGTTACCTAGGCTCCTCCCATTAGTGTATAAACATCTTCATTTTTGCTGTTTGGCTTCTCTCACATTCTTTACCCTATTAGGCACAGACATTCTACCGCCATTATCACCTATTAGACTGGTATCTACACTACCCTTCCTCCTTATGTCCATTCTCCTACCCATGGCTGTGTCCTTTCTTACTTCATTTTCTTCCCTCTCAATGTTAAAATCCAGCATGGAGATTACCTGGACATCTCCCAAACATCTCCCCCAGATTCCTAGTTTAAAGCTCTCTTGATCAGTTGGGCCTCCTCCATCCTAGAGGTCTATTTCCCCCCTTACTCAGGTGAAGTCCATCCCGAAAGAACAGTTCTCCGTCCATGAATGCTTCCCAGTGGCCATACATCCCAAAGCCCTCCTTACAGCGCCACTGCCTGAGCCATCTGTTGATCATCATAATCTTGTCACACCTTTGTTGCCATTCTCTAGGAACAGTCAGAATCCCACTGAAAATCACCTGAGCCTCGATTTCCTTAAGCGTCTTCCCTAGTCTGGCATAGTCTCCCTTGATACGTTCCAGCGAGAATCTAGCTGTATCATTTGGGCTTCTCGGAACTTGACTTGGCTTGGACTGCAGGTAAGAACATGAAATCTTTACTCAAGCTTAGAACAGAAGGTATTTTCAAACAGTTGGACATTATAGTTATCTGTACAGCAGATATGGCCACTGGGCTTTCTCATTTAGAGCATATCAATAATTGAAATATTTGGCTAACCTGAACAATAGTACATAAGGGATGGTCTTTATGGCTGTTTCCAAACTATGCAGATATTCTATCTAGAAAGGATGTATATTGTTTTTGAGAGCTATCATGTCAATCTTTGTCCGCACTGGTCTGGCTAGGTCGAAGATTTAATCATACTTTCTACTTGCTTGTAATATGTACTGTCATCTGAGAAGATAAATTATGAGTTCCATTCCTAGCACAAATACTATTTACTGCACTAGCTCAAAAACTAGAGTATTTTTTCTGTAGTGATTATATAGGTTATTACTGTATTTGCCTGGTTGCCTGCAAATACAAGAAAAATGTGTGTGAAAGGATGCGTTCATAGAATCATAGAATATCAGGGTTGGAAGGGACCTCAGGAGACCAGCTAGTCCAACCCCCTGCTCAAAGCAGGACCAATCCCCAAATAAATCATCCCAGCCAGGGCTTTGTCAAGCCTGACCTTAAAAAGCTCAAAGGAAGGAGATTCCACCACCTCCCTAGGTAATGCATTCCAGTGCTTCACCACCCTCCTAGTGAAAAAGTTTTTCCTACTATCCAACCTAAACCTCCCACACTGCAACTTGAGACCATTACTCCTTGTTCTGTCATCTGCCACCACTGAGAACAGTCTAGATCCATCCTCTTTGGAACCCCCTTTCAGGTAGTTGAAAGCAGGTATCAAATCCCCCCTCATTCTTCTCTTCCGTAGACTAAACAATCCCAGTTCCCTCAGCCTCTCCTCGTAAATCATGTACTCCAGCCCCCTAATCATTTTTGTTGTCCTCTGCTGGACTCTCTTCAATTTGTCGACATCCGTTCTGTAGTGTGGGGCCCAAAACTGGACACAGTACTCCAGATGAGGCCTCACCAATTGTATGACCCTGAGGAAATAATGTATTTTTGTTAGTTTATTTTTGTATATTTTTTTGATGGTGGAGGGTTGATTTTAAAGGTGTAATTGATTTTAGGAAAGAGCTGTCATACGTTTTTCATTTTTGTGTTTTTAAAATGTGTTAATTTTATTGAGCAGTGTTGATTTTAAAACATGTATTTGTTTGATATGAATTATAGCCTAGGGCTACGATGCTACATTAATAAATTTGATTTCAGTTTGCTGTGGGAGCATGGATGTGAGGTCATGTCAACTCCATAGATGGAGAAACTAAAAACCTGCCAAGTCACAAACAAGATGGGTAAGAGAACCACTACAGCCCCAAATCACACATAACCCAATAACATGTACAAAGGGATAATTTTATTGATTACATATTGTAGAGCTGACAGCATCAGTCAGGAGATACATGCAGATAAACTGTGTTTAAACTTGGCATGCAGACTAGGAGCACTATATAACTGGTAGGAGGTGAGCACCATCTTTAAGCAGTGTGGAGAGGAATGAGCAGGCTTTCCCCTGCTGAACATGCTTACATGAGTTTTGTGAGAGTCAGGACACTGCTGGTAGCTCTCTTGGTGTGTCTGGAGTAGAGGGGAACTGTAAATAATAGAACCTCGGAAAAGAATTAACTTGAATTGGACTCACATAATTTAGCAGGAATATGTGAAAAGGAAAAGATACCTGGTTTACTATCTGCCTGTAACACCATGACTGGACCCAGTTCCCCAATCAAACATCTACAAATACAAAAAAATGTATTTAGTCTCTTAAAAATATATTCCACACTATCTGGAGTGCTCAGGGGCTGAATGGCAGCAAGGCAAAGATGCCTCCCCAGTGCACACTGGATAATCAAGGAAGAGTTAGCTGATCCCTTGTGCTGTATGCCCTACAAAGCAGCTACATCACTGTTCACCTTTTGCGCAGTAAATGGTCTTTATGCACGAGTGGGGTGAGTGTGGCTAGTTCTATTAAATGTGGGCATTAGTTTAATTATTTCTCACTCTGTGTAAATCCTTCCCCCCAGACACCCACCGGAGCCACATGCACCCTATTCCTTGTTTTCCTTGCTTTTCTGAGCATCTTCAGCATCATAGCCCTCCTGTTGCCTCTTTCATGTGTAATGAGCTGGTACCTGGCAATTCCCAGCACTGATAGACTGAGACAGCAATGAACATCAGGAATTCAGACTCCTGAATTTCCAGAGCCACTGGAGGGGCCATACCTTGCGCAATGCATCCCCAGGGATGGCTGCAGCTTCATTTCCAGACAGGAGGGAAGCTGAAGGGAGCTACTCTTGAACCACCTAGTCCAAGAGGTGCCTGAAGCAGGCCCGGCCTGAGGCTGTCCGTGGCAGTGTGAACACCCCCTCGGTAAATACCAGTTTTGCCAAAACCTCCTCTCTAGCTGGGAGGAGTGGTCTGCATATAAAGGGTTGGATTTCTTTTCAAGTGTTTCTTGGGAGACGAGAACAACAGTTACACACTCCCACAGGCAACAAATACAGTTACAACTTTGGAATTCTCTGAATGTCTGATTCACATTTTCAGCATTATCAAGTCCATGGAAACCCCACCATATTCATATGCTACAATTACAAACAACATTTCCCCAGTGCTGACAATATTTACAAATATTTACTCTATTTTACAGCTGTTCTCAAAAGTGTGCAATTTGAGTAAAATAGCATGTTTCCTGAAATCATTCATATTAGTTTAATAATACAATCAGCTCCTATTGCACTCAGGTTTAGGGGATATGTCCCCGTTAGGTTTCAATGAGGATTTCTCGCTCAGAGTTAATCTCAGATTTGTTAAGACAATAACCCACAACCTACAGTTACTGACTGACATTTACATTCATTATTTACAACCAGTGAAATGGTAGTGAGATTGTTTCTGTTCAAGAACAGGAATCCAAATAATATGTCTTAAAGTAGTGAATGAACAGTCCAAACTACTGGCCAGGATAACTGAAGACAAGTTCTTATCTGCTCCTCTCTCTGGGCCCCAGGGCCCTGGAGTAAGGAGACAGCACTGGATCCACTGTGTCTGGCTTCCATAGGACCCTCCTGCGGAGTGTAGAAGTGGCACTGGACACTCCAGTGCTTCTTGTCCACAGCTGAAAGGCTGCTGATGCTGTGTGTGGACAGGCTCTGACGGGAGCTGGAACCATTCAGAGTTAACGATGAGGCTCACTGCATTTGCCCTTGGCTCTGGTGACAAGGCCGTTAGAGGGAAAGGGCAGTGGTCGCATTGGACCTGAATTTCAGAAATGAGTTTAAATGCAGGGAAGGTGAGCTGCCCCCCTGTGCTGATTGTGGGGCTTGAGTTTTATGGCTGTCCAAATGGGGAGTTCCTGTTTGCAGGCAGACCACTACCCAGTGTATGGATAACTGCATCTAAGGTAGCATGGCCCCATTCCTGCTCTCAGTGACGTGTCTGGCAACACCCCCTCTGGCTTCAGTGGGAGCAGATGCAGGGGCTGTGTGAACTCTGCCTCATTAGCAACATAAGGGAACGAGGTTCTGTCCTCCTGCCCAGGTTCTGCGCAGACTGAAGGGAGCTGGAGTGATGGTGCATGTAGCACAGCTCCCGCCTCAGGAGACACAGGGGCATTAAGCTGAGGAATGGCAAGGCCAGAGATCACTGCTGGCTGTGTTTGCCCAAGGCCCTGATCCAGCAAATCATCTATGCATGTGTGTAGCTTTCATTCTGAAGTCAGTGGGACTGTACTTGGGCTGAAAGTTATGCACATACTTAGGAGTTTCATTGGATCAAGGCCAAAATCACTTTGCTGCACAGCATCTTAGAGAGGGAGCCTGTGAGGGCTAGAGGACAAGGCAGGGACTTGTGGGTACACGACTGGCATCTGGTGACCTCAAAGCTGCCCCAGTAAGGAGTGAAATGAATGCCTTGGAAAGAGCCAGTGGCAGGCCTGTACTCAGCTGAGGCAGGGCGGGAATGAGGAAAGGCTGGGAAGGAACCACAGAGTCTATGCTGGGTACGTGACCCTCGAGGGCACTGAGAAGGGTTGTCCAGCAGGGGAACAGCCACAGCACAGACACCTTCACCGAGGCTGGGATGAGCTACTGCAGGCTAATGCCCCTTGGTGGCCATGGGAATGGTTCAGCTAGTTCCTTGCATGAACGGCAAGGCTCAGAGAGCTACTCTAACCCTGCACAGAGGGGCAGGCTCAGCCAGCAGCAAGCTAGTGCAGGGACTGGCACAGAGGCACAATGGCAGAAGAACAAGCCTTTGGAGGATGGGCTCACATGCTGCTGGTGCCCAGGGAGCCATTTACCACGGATGACATAGCCCAACTCACTGCTGAGACGAGGTCCAGTGAGAGCACTGGGATTTAGGCTTCAAAGTGACTTCAGCACTGTTGAAATTTTAGCCATGAACCTTGGGAAAGTAAGGGGGAAAGAGGTAAAGAGCAAGGATTGGTCTATTACCAGCATACAACGAAAGCCTTGTACTGTGACTTTGACTATGCTTAGAGCGGAGTCAACTCAAAAGTGCAATCACCCTTCCCAAGAGAATGAAACCAGCCACGACCCAGATGTGGTTGTGCTGCTCGTCCGGCTGGACGGCCTGGGGAGCACTTCTGCCTTACTGCTCACACAGCGCTGCCTCCTGTGGGGTACCCTGGGAATTTGGGTCCAGTGATGGTTCAGGGCATTGCTGCTTCCAGGTGTGATGGGACAGGATGTGCCCAGCTTAAAAGGAAAGAAGGCAAGTGAAGGCTAAACCCTCCCTCCGCACCCCTGGAAGGAACAAACATGGCAATTGTGTGGAGCATTAACGCTGTCAACAAACACTGAGTTCCAGCCTCGTTCCCGTTCAGCAGAGATTCGTGGTGGCTGTGAGAGGGTGGGGAGGAAACTGTTCTACGCAAGGGCGTCCTACCAGCAGAGGGCGAAGAGCCTACTGCAGCTGCCTCAAAGCGTAGGTGGAGGAGTCTGCAGGACTCCTTCTGCCCAGCACATGGCGCAAAGTAGAGGGACTGGAGCAGTGGGCCCCAAGGGGAATTGGTGCTACATAAGGTGTGAGGGAGGGTGTCAGATGGACCCCAGGGCCTGAGCCCCACAGGTGGGCCAGTCTGCAGTGTAGCAGCACAGACTTGTATCTGCAGCAGGCTGCTCCCCAGCAGCTAACAGTCTTACAGGGAAGCCCTGAGATGTTACGTAGTAAGATATTTGTTCTGGGAGCAGATCACCCCCTCTCTTCGCCACAGTGACTAAGGCTCAGGACACTCCTGTCATCAGGGCATGCTTGGCTCTGCTGTCCTTACCATATGAGGTTGCAGCATGGGCAGGAGGCAGCCACAAAATGAGCTCAGCTCTCCTGGTGTGGGGCTGAGGGCATGAATGTCAGGCAATGAATCCTCCCCTCACATTGCACTGGATAGGCCAAGCACAGGGGCTCTGAGCGAACTGGCCCTTACCCAGCAGCCTCCCAGGCTGAGCTCCTCCATGGCTTCCAGATGCTGGGGAGACCCAGTGGCAAGCATGAGGGCAAGGCAATGTTGTTTCCTGGGACCTGACAGGGACTCCTTCCTCCCTGGGCCTGAGTGCAGAGTGCCCCAGTTACAGTGCACGGGGGCTCAGTAGACTCCTATTATTGCTCCAGCTTCCCTCCCTAACCCCAGCCCCTGGATTGGCTGGGCCCACTGGTGATCTCCTATGGGGAGGGGCAGCCACTCCTGATGGCTAAAGGAGAGGTCTGGGGAAAGGAGCAGGTGTTTCTATATGTGAGTTGGAGATGGGACAGGGATGGGGTTGCCTATGTGAACATGAGGGCTCTGTACCCATCTGTGGTTCACATGCAAACTGCCTTCCCCGAGAACAAACAGACTAGGAGATCACTGGACTGGTCTGGGAGCCAGGCAGCACCTCTCCCCACCGCGCCCTCCGCACTGACCGGGCTCGGAGCCATGCTGCACCTCTCCCCGCCCAGCAATGACCAGGCTGGGAGCCAGGCTGCAACTCCCCTCCCCCTTCCCGCACTGATCGGGTTGGGAGATATGCAGCACCCCCTTCTCCCTCACTGACCAGGGTGGGTGCCTTGCAGCACTAACAGCCAATGCAATGAAGTCTGCTTCTGTCCCCTTCCCCTCCCCATCTCTTTCTGCTGAGGACATTGACCTTGGAAATACACGTCTATAGTCTTTGATTGTGCCTGGATCCTAGCCAGGGTGGAATGGCTCCCAGCCTGGCCAGAGGGGAGACAGGAAGATTCAGACAACCACCCTGTCCTGGAGCATGATGGGGAGATTCATGGAATAGCCCCTGTCCAGAGGGCTAGTGGGGAGAAGGTAGAACAGCCTCAGGCCAGAAGGGAGAAGCACAGGATGATTCCTGGCAGGGCTGGAGAATGGCCTGAGCATATTAATACCATCTTAGCTCAATGCTCATTTGTGCCTTTTGGGAAGAAAGAGAAGCCCCTCTTGGAGAGGAGGGTTCTGCCTTTGAATGCAGGGTGCAAAGCTCCATTCATGAACCTTAGTGCATGGCAGCTAAGGCGGGGGAGGAGGGTGGCTCGGGGGGCCATGGGAACAGAGAGCTCTGGTTGAAAGGCAGCTAGGTCCAAGCGGGGGGAAGCGTTCATTGCGGTTTCGCTTGGCTCAGTAAACAGCCTTGTATTATCAAATCTCTGGCCGAGGAATGGGGTGGCAAGGCATGCCAGGCCTGTGGCAGGAGGCCTGGGGAAGAAGCTCTCTAAGCAATGTTCTCTGCACAGGGATGTGACCTGAGGTGAATGCGTTCCTCCTACATGTGGTTGAAGAGTTCTTGGAAATCCTGTGCTTTCCTGGTGCAAGGTGTTTTGACTGAGCAATAGCAGAGGCAGATTAAGAATAATGCAAACTTTCATCATGACACTGAAAACTTTCAGATGTGGAAGGACTTGGTTCCTTTTGAAAAACCAGATGTGCTCAGCAGCTGTGAGAGCCAGTTGCATTGTGGCCACTGGGGTAGGTCTAGTGTTCTTTATAAATTACAGTGGTTAATGTAGGGTTCTCTTTTGTACTGCAAGTACCGTAACAGGCTACAGAAGCAGTGGCCATGGACCCAGAGGGGTTTCCATGCTGATACAGACCTATATTCCTGTGGAGACAAATCCAGTCTCAGCCCAGAGATGAGAAGTGGGGTTCCCCTGAGAGAAGTCTCTGCAGCCACCTTCCTGGCAGAGAAGGAAAATGTGCTGGTTAATCTTCTGTCCCACACAAATCACATCAGAAAACAGATTCCAGGCTAGATGAAGGCTTCGTTGCATTTACAAGGCAGGAATGACACCCATGCAGCTGGTAACATCCTTGGCTCTTGCCCCACGAAATGGAGTGTTCATTTGGTGAAAGGAAAGAAGTTCATCTCCTAGAGGTCATCTGGGAGGAGTGGGAAATGGCCTAGAAGAGAGAACCCCACAGCATCACATACTGAGCAGCTCAGAGATCACAACTTCTCTTGGAGAGCCACCATCACCCAAGCCCTCTCCCTTTACCTCTCTCCTACCTTCCCCTGGGGGCAGCAAATGCCACAGCCTCATATACGAGACAGGGCAACTCAGAGGGAGCAGACAAGGTCAGATCTGGCCAGTGGATCCTACCCCTTTTCTGTATTTACACTGGAACAGCTCTGACATGCCCCATCTCATCCTTAGGCTTCCCAGTGATACCATGGCCTTTACCAGGGACAGGTCCTATTTGTTAAATCAGTGTCCTTGAGCTACAGAAGGAGAACACAGTTTTGTAGTTGCTGTTTTCTCAGTTTTATGGAATTTATCCCTTAGGGACCTGGCATGTTTCCCAGTGGATATAACCTGGGCACTAGTTTCCAGGGTTTTCCACCTGCCAATCTCAAGAAGGCAGCCTATGAATCTATGAATCGCACTGGGTTCATCTTGTGCATCATCACCAGTAATAGGTGACCCTGCAGGGCCAAAATAAGCCCTCAGCTAAGAATGTGGAGCCCCATTTTCTGCAGATCATGACCCTAATGACACCCGTGAGATGCCCCTAGCCTTAAGGGGTCCCTGTGGGAATACTTTGGCTGCAGAACAACTACCATTGGTGATGATGCAGGGAATGGAAAGAACCCAGCTTGACTCTCAGACCCGAAGAGGAGTTGGTGGCATTGACAGTTATAAAACAGGTCTTCTTATTTCCAAATTAGACAAATCTGATCTCGATTCATGGAGACACAATGCATATGGAGCCCCATGATGCCATTTGACAGTCACTTTTCTCAGCAGTCACATTAAGTTGCATAGTGCTTACTTTGCTAACAGCATACATCGAAAAAAGCATATTCATGACAGATGTCATGCATCTCTAAGTGCCAGTACAGACAGGCTCTGCAGGAACAACAGCCAAATGTCAAAAAATTCGTCTCTTTATGGGTTCCCAGGCGGTGTTTCCCAGGCTTGGCCATGCACATGCTCAGGCTCATGTCAGCTGACCCAGGCTTGCAGGGCTCAGGCAACAGGGCTGTTTATTGCTACAGAGGCATTTGGGCTCAGGCTGAATCCCAGGCTTTGGGACCCCATGAGGGGGAGGGTCCCAAAGCTCAGGGTCCAGCCCAAGCCTGAACATCTGCAACTACAATTTCAGGGGCCTGCAGTTCAAGCCCTGCAAAGCCAAGTCAGCTGCCATGGGCTGCCGTCGGTGTTAAAGTGCAGTGTAGGCTCATGCAACCCCCCTCTGAGTTCTCTGTGTGGGGAGGAAAGTGGTACTTGTGAGAGAGGATTTCCTCACCCCCCACTGCTCCAAACACTGACAAACGAAAATCAATGGCAAGAGACCCTGCACACAAGCCTATACCCAAAGGAAAGTTCAGAGTGAGGCAAAACAGGATGTCACCCCAGCTGATTTGCAATCTGTTGGGTTTGCTTCTCAATGAACACTGAACAGAAAGAGTTCTGGGCAGCTCCAGCACTGTTCCTCACCCCTAATCACACAGGGAGTGAAAATAGCCACCTGACCTTCCACCCACTTACCTATGCCCCTGTGACCCTGTCCCCTGTGTGAAAAGAGGTAGGAAGTATCTTCATACCCCAAGCACATGGGCAGGAATGTCCCTCCAACCCTGCAGCAGCAGTGGCCCCAGGGCTGACCTGGCTGTAGGGTGAAAGTCAGTGAGCTTGCAAATCTCTGAAGCACGAGACTCAGGCTTCACCCTTGACCAGTTTAGTTCTCTTTAGAATAGACCTACCTGGTCCTCTGTCTTGCTGCCCAGCTGTGCATGGGGGCTGGTTCCAGGGCGCCGCTGCAGCTCCATCTGGGAGGTTGGCCTTTTCTCTGAAGTCTCAGCCTGGGACAGCTGTTCAGAAGAACCATATTGTTTTCTTCTGGAACTGGGAACAAAATCTTTGCTTTCCTCCTGTAGTAATAGAAGCAAAAATTTCGGAAATCTTGTGCTGTTCAATACATCAGAGAGTGCCCGGAACTGTAACTGCATCCAAGAGTCCTGCAGGTTTGCAGCATCAGAGAAGTCATGGCTAATTTAGCTAATGTGCCCACTTGCCCACAGTGAGTTTCACCATCCATTGTGCTGCCCAGTCTCACAGAGGCATAAAGCCTTCTGGGGAACCTCACAGTCCTCTGTCAGTTTTACTGATGAAAATAACTTTGAATCATCAGCAAATAACCTGCTGCCCATGTATTCCCACAGCAAACACAGAGTGCAGAATAACTGATGCAGTGACAAAGTTCCAAAGTTAAAAACCAGTTTAATCAGTCAAGAAATGCAGAAACTAGGACTGCAACAGCACCATTAACTTGGCTTCAGGGCAAACTGCTTCGTTTTCAATTAATATTTATCAAAATAAACAGCAGCGTTCTGAAGCCAACATTTTTCGAAGTGGGCACTGAGTGAGGGGCTTCCCTTTTTGGGTGCCCAGCATTAGACACATAGGCCCAGATCCTTAGAGATACCTCAGCATTGCTCTGATCAGGGTTGCAATGCGTAACCCCTAGGTGCTCTGCCGCCCTGTTGCATTTCAGCCTATGCTAGGTGCCCAGACCCCCCATAAGAAGCCAGGTAGCTGAGCAGAGAGCCATGTAAGCCAGTCAGGAGCAAAAGGTTGAGGAGAGGGGTAGAGAGAAGAAAGTGGCATAGATGCCTCAGTGGCTGACCTGGTAAGACCTGGCACCTCCCTCCACTGAGGAGCCTCAGCCACGAATGCTCTCCTGCAGTTAGGGTCCTAGGTCCAGATTCTCAAAGGTATTTAAGCACCTAATTCCCATAGGAGTTAGGTGTCTAAATACCTTTGAAGATCAGGGCTCTAAGCCAGTTCAGCAGCTCAGGTAGCCCATGTCCTAGCATCTGCAACCATTTCTCTCTCTCTGTTTCTTGCTCATGCTTGCCCCCTCTCTCATGCTTGCCCTACATTTCCCTTTGGCCCCGATGCTCTTTTCTGCAGATGCTCTGCTGCCTATTGGTGGCCTGTCTCCAGCCCTCCTGCTGTGGGGTCTGACTGGTATCAGGACTTAGGCCTGCTCAGAGAATGCCGACTGGATTAGGCCTCACTACCAAGCCAGGCATTCCCCTGCCTAGTTTGAGAATCCTGCTTTGGGGGTTATGGGGTTTCAGCTTCAGCGAGGGCTCGGAGCAGCTCAGTAGCTGTGGGGCAGAGTCAGTACTTCAGCAGTTGTGCAAATCCGGACCAGTGGAAACTTAGGTACCCAGGGCACTTAGGCGCCAGCTGAGTCATGGCTTTCAAAATGCCAGTGGCACCTCAATGGCGCGCTTAGGTAGGAGCATAGGAAGATAGGCCTCTAAGCACTTTTGAGGATCTGGGCCCTAGAGTTTGATTTTGAGAGATGAAGAAAGTCTACAGCTCCCATTGATTTCAACCGGGTAGCCAAAAACTGGATACTCTAAAATTAGCAGCTGTCTCTGAAGATGGGACCCTAAACTACCTCTTAAACAAGCAAAGCAGAATTCAAATATACTCCACCTTTGCAATGCATCTGGTTACCTATTGCTACTGGAAGCAACTTTTCCATTTCTGGACTTTGTGGTTGCAAATGTGCATAGTCACATAAACATAACTTTATGCATTTAGTTTGTTTTAAAGAAAAAAAATATCTACTAACTCTGAAGAGTTTGGTTTAATTCAGTGGGAGTCAGATCAGCCCCACATATTTAGCAGAGAAATGTCTGGAAGTTGAAGCAAGAGAAGTTCAGTCTGGAGATACGGCGTACATTTTTAACAGTGAGAGTAATTAACCATTGGAACAATTTACCCAGGGTCGTGGTGGATTCTGAATCACTCACCATTTTTAAATAAAGATTGGCTGTTTTTGTAACAGCTGGGGCAGTTCTCTGGCCTGTATACACAGGATGATCACAATAGATGATCAAAATCATATGATCCCTGCTGGCCTTGGAATATATGAACACCCTCATTCTTTTCTTATTCCATCCACATTCTAACACCACTCTGTGTATTCTTCCTAGAGTTTTATCTGGGATGATTATAGGAAGATTTTGAAACAAGAAGAATGTCCTTCGCAAAATATTCATTTTGAGTGTGGCTAGTATCCCTAAACAAGAAATTGCATACTTCCCCCAGCACTCCAAATCTTTTCTCATTTCCTGAGGTAGTGCTCTGATATTGAAATCATGGAGCTCTTCTAGGCAGTTTGAGATCTGATTCCCAGATATTTGTATCCAATGTTTTCTGGAGGGGTGACTTCTCAGTGTCTGGCAAATTCACAGACAGCACTTCAGATTTGGCATAATTTACTTTAAAGCCACTCATTTTCCTAAAGTCATGGATTTCTTTAGCTGTTTGGGTTAGATACAAATAATATCACATCTCTGGTGATTACAGCTGACGTGTTCTTGCAAGTTCTATTCCTGTGATAATTCACTGTGCAATAGGCTCCATTGCTAAGGCCGCGAGTTTGTCACAGAGATCATGGATTCCATGACTTTCCAGGACCTCCGTGACTTCTGCAGCGGCTGGTGTGGCTGGCCTGGGGGCCGCCTGAGCAACTCAGGCAGCCTCTGGGCCAGCTGCACTGGCCGCTGCTGGGGCAGCCTTGGGCCACGGCGCCCCCGCCCTCAGCAGCAACAAGAGTTTGGGTTGGGGGCTAAGGGCTGGGGCACAGGAAGGGGTGAGGGCTCTGGGGTGGGGGCATGGCCAGTGGACTCTGCATGCTGCCTCTGTGTGCAGGCACCACCACAGCAGCTCCCATTGGCTGCGGTTCCCAGCCAATGGGAGTTGCGAAGCTGGTGCTTGGGGTGGAGGCAAAAACGGAGAGCTGCCTGGCCATACCTCTGCCTAAGAGCTGAGGGATGTTGCCACTTCTGGGGAGCTGCGGAGCCGGATAGAGAGCCTGCCAGCCCTGCCAACCCCTCCCCAACTAGTGGGGGTCCCAGGCCAAACAGTGCCACCCGCCTCCTCCCCAACACCTGCGGGGAGTGGGGCTGTGGCACCCCCAGGCTGCGGCACCCCCAGGCTGCTCCCCCACAGCACCTGTGGCACCCCCTCCCCAAGATTTAGTCACGGGTATTTTTAGTAAAAGTCATGGACAGGTCATGGGCCGTGAATTTCTGTTTACTGCCCGTGACCTGTCCATGACTTTTACTAAAAATACCTGTGACTAAAATGTAGCCTTATCCATGGCTAATGTGAAGATTAAAGGAGATAAAGGACACCCCCCTTTAGTTCTCCAGCACAATTCCCACAAGAGAGACTTTGAACAGAAAGGGCTAGATCCACAAAGGAATTCAGGCCCCTAACAGACACTTCAGATGCCTGCATCCAACATTTAGATCCTCAGAAGCCCCACTCAGCTGCAACTTAACCCTGTAGGCACCTAAATTTCCACCTGCAAAGTCACTTAGATGCCTAAAATCTGTCACTGGGTATGTGCACAGTCACCTCAGTCCTAACACCTAGGTACCTCGCTCGCACGAGAGCCCTGGCAGCAGCCTCAATTTCACCATTCCCATGCCGACAGGGCCAGCTGGAGAGGCAGGTGCCCTGGGTGCCAATTTCTGGGGATGCCAACTCAATACCGTAGAGTTGGAGTGTGTGACATCACTTGGCTGGGTTTTTCCACCCTGGTTGGCAAAACACCTAGGGCCAGATCTGCCCATCTATCTTGCCTATGGGGCCTCACTTTGGCAGGCATGGGAGACTTCAATCACCCCAATATCTGCTGGGAGAGCAATACAGCGGTGCACAGTCAATCCAGGAAGTTTTTGGAAAGTGTAGGGGACAATTTCCTGGGGCAAGTGCTGGAGGAATCAACTAGGGGCAGAGCTCTTCTTGACCTGCTGCTCACAAACAGGGAAGAATTAGTAGGGGAAGCAAAAGTGGATGGGAACCTGGGAGGCAGTGACCATGAGATGGTCGAGTTCAGAATCCTGACACAAGGAAGAAAGGGGAGCAGCAGAATACGGACCCTGGACTTCAGAAAAGCAGACTTTGACTCCCGCAGGGAACTGATGGGCAGGATCCCCTGGGAGAATAACATGAGGGGGAAAGGAGTCCAGGGGAACTGGCTGTATTTTAAAGAATCCTTATTGAGGTTACAGGAACAAACCATCCCTATGTGTAGAAAGAATAGTAAATATGGCAGGCGACCAGCTTGGCTTAACAGTGAAATCCTTGCTGATCTTAAACACAAAAAAGAAGATTACAAGAAGTGGAAGCTTAGACAAATGACCAGGGAGGAGTATAAAAATATTGCTCAGGCATGCAGGAGTGAAATCAGGAAGGCCAAATCACACTTGGAGTTGCAGCTAGCAAGCGATTTTAAGAGTAACAAGAAGGGTTTCCACAGGTATGTTAGCAATAAGAAGGTGGTCAGGGAAAGTGTGGGCCCCTTACTGAATGAGGGAAGCAACCTAGTGACAGAGGATGTGGAAAAAGCTAATGTACTCAATGCTTTTTTTGCCTCTGTCTTCACGAACAAGGTCAGCTCCCAGACTTCTGTACTGGGCAGCACAGCATGGGGAGGAGGTGACCAGCCCTCTGTGGAGAAAGAAGTGGTTCAGGACTATTTAGAAAAGCTGGACAAGCACAAGTCCATGGGGCCAGATGCGCTGCATCTGAGGGTGCTAAAGGAGTTGGCGGATGTGATTGCAGAGCCATTGACCATTATCTTTGAAAACTCATGGTGATCGGGGAGGTCCTGGCTGATTGGAAAAAGGCTAATGTAGTGCCCATCTTTAAAAAAGGGAAGAAGGAGGATCCGGGGAACTACAGGCCAGTCAGCCTCACCTCAGTCCCTGGAGCGGGTCCTCAAGGAATCAATTTTGAAGCACTTAGAGGAAAGGAAAGTGATCAGGAACAGTCAGCATGGATTCACCAAGGGCAAGTCATGCCTGACTAACCTAATTGCCTTCTATGATGAGATAACTGGCTCTGTGGATGAGGGAAAAGCAGTGGACATGTTATTCCTTGACTTTAGCAAAGCTTTTGATACCATCTTGCACAGTATCCTTGCCAGCAAGTTAAAGAAGTATGGGCTGGATGAATGGACTATAAGGTGGATAGAAAGCTGGCTAGATCATCGGGCTCAATGGGTGGTGATCAATGGCTCCATGTCTAGTTGGCAGTCGGTATCAAGCGGAGTGCCCCAAGGGTTGGTCCTGGCCCGGTGGATTGCACCCTCAGCAAGTTTGCAGATGACACTAAACTGGGAGAAGTGGTAGATACGCTGGAGGGTAGGGATAGGATACAGAGGGACCTATTCAAATTAGGGGATTGGGCCAAAAGAAATCTGATGAGGTACAACAAGGACAAGTGCAGAGTCCTACACTTTGGAAGAATCCCATGCACTGCTACAAACTAGGGACTGAGTGGCTAGGCAGCAGTTCTGTAGAAAAGGACCTAGGGGTTACAGTGGATGAGAAGCTGGATATGAGTCAACAGTGTGCCCTTGTTGCCAAGAAGGCTAACAGCATTTTGGGCTGTATAAGTAGGGGCATTGCCAGCAGATTGAGGGACATGATCATTCTCCTCTATTCGGCATTGGTGAGGCCTCATCTGGAGTACTGTGTCCAGTTTTGGGCCCCACACTACAAGAAGGATGTGGAAAAATTGGAAAGCATCCAGCAGAGGACAACAAAAATGATTAGGGGCCCGTAGCACATGACTTATGAGGAGAGGCTGAGGGAACTGGGATTGTTTAATCTGCAGAAGAGAAGACTGACGGGGCATATGATAGCTGCTTTCAACTACCTGAAAGGGGGTTCCAAAGAGGATGGATCTAGACTGTTCTCAGTGGTAGCAGATGACAGAACAAGGAGTAATGGTCTCAAGTTGCAGTGCGGGAGATTTAGGTTGGATATTAGGAAAAACTTTTTCACTAGGAGGGTGGTGAAGCACTGGAATGGGTTACCTAGGGAGATGGTGGAATCTCCTTCTTTAGAGCTTTTTAAGGTCAGGCTTGACAAAGCCCTGGCTGGGATGATTTAGTTGGGGATTGGTCCTGCTTTGAGCAGGGGGTTGGACTAGCTGGCCTCCTGAGGTCCCTTCCAACCCTGATATTCTATTATTCTATGCTCAGAGCCCTGTGCTAAACAATGCTGATCCAGGAAACGCAGGTGTTGGTGCTGCCTCCCCCTTATAGCCTTCAGCCCACCTACGTGACTTTAGAGTGGAGACCCAGGTTCAAATCCCTTTCGGCTTGCTGAGGAGCAGGGATTTGAACTCCCATCCCCCTTCAGGCTGCCCTAGCCACTGGGCTGTGGATTAGCATGAAATAGGTCTCTTCTAGTCTCGCCTGTTGATGCTGTTCCACTTTGTATAAATAGTTAGTCACTGGGCCAGAAAAAGAGTGTCTGACTCTTAGCCCAGCAGTTTGGGCACTCAATGAGGATGGGGGAGACCCCTGTTGAAGACCAGTCATCATTGATAACTTCCTTTTTGAAATACAGACATCAGAACTAGACAGTATCTAGTGATGGTTGCACTAAGGCCTTACACAGCGGTAATACCACCTTCCTACTGTACTTGCTATTCCCGTTTGTAGATCCAGGGACCCCTTATAGCATCACACTGGGAATTCATGTGCATTTGGTTATCTACCATAACTTCTAGGTCAGTGGTTCTCAAACTTTTGTACTGGCGACCCCTTTCGCTCAGCAAGCCTGTGTATGCGATCCCCCTTATAAATTACAAATCCTTTTTTTATATTTAACACTATTATAAATGCTGGACGTGAAACAGGGTTTGAGGCTGCCAGCTTGCGACCCCAACATAATAACCTTGAGACCCCATGAGGGGTCATGACCCCCAGTTTGAGAACCAGTGCTCTAGGTCCTTTTCAGAGTCACTGCTTTCCAGAATACAGTCCCCCATCCTGGGAGGCTGATTTATATTCTTTCTTCCTAGACATATGATCTTGTATTTGGCTGTATTAAAATGGATGTTGTTCAAATGAGCCCAACTTACCAAGCAATCCAGTTCGGTTGTCCCCATGATTATTTACCACTCCAATTTTTTATCTCATCTGCAAACTTTACCAGCAATGATTTTATATTTTCTTCCAGATCATTGATTAAGATAAAGAACAGAACCCTGTGGGATCCCACTAGAAACATCCTCATTGAATGACAGTTACAATTACTTTTTAAAGCTATTTAATAATATAGGCTATGTTGATTTTGTGTAGTGCTAATCTTTTTTAATCAGCATGTCATGCAAGACTAAGTCAAATGCCTTGCAGTAGTCTACAGGAGTATTTTATATTAACAGTTACATTTACCAACCAAACTTTTAATCTCATTAAAAATATCCAGTTTGTTTGACAGAACCTATTTTCCATAAAACCACGATGACTGGAACTAATTATGCTACCATCTGTAACTCCGTATCAGCCTTTCCATGATTTTGCTAGGGATCAATGTCAGGATAATCCACCTATAGTTCCTGAATCGTTCCTGTTTACCCTTTTAAAGTACTGGTACAACAGTAGCATTGTTCCAGACTTCTGGAACTTCCCTAGTGTTCTAAGGCTTGTTAAAAATCAACAGTAATGGTTCAGAAAGCTTCTTGGCCCATTCTTTTAATACACCGGTAACCTGCAGATTTAAAACCATCCCTGCTAGGAACACCGCCTCACCTCTGAGGTGTTGGGAAGATAAATTGTTTACAATATTTATTTTTTGGTGTATGCAATCTGACCAAGCCAAGCCATAGTGTTCTTATTAGCGATGTTCGAGGCACGAAGACCTCCAGGGAGTCGAGTCATTTTGCAGTCCTCCACAATGTGTGTCACGGTTTGTGGCTGCCCACACTGACATAGTAGTGGACTGTCTCTAAAACACCAACAACATTCCACTGCTGTTTATAAAGAACTAAGAGGCAAATTTTCAAAGGTATTTATATACCTAAAGATGAAGACAGGTGCCTAGTAGGATTTTCCAAAAGGCTAGGGTGCCCAACTCTCACTTAAATCAAGTTTGAAATCTACTGAAATCAATGAGAGTTGGGTACCTAGGATCCTGCTAGGCACCTATCTGCATCTTTAGCTGCCTAAATACCTTTAAAAATCTGGCCGTTACACTAGAATGAAAGCAACATAGACAGTTTCGTCCCAGTCTAATTCTGGTGTTTGCGTAGGATTTCCACTTCTTTTGGATGCTCTTCGAGCCTACTGAGCTCAGGAAGATTTTCAGAAGTGCCAGGTGGATGTTGGCGCACAAGCCCCATTGACTGTCCTTGATCTTTAATGGGACTTGAGGCCCTAAATCCCTTAGGCACATTAAGTACCTCCCCCTTGTTCACATCTGTACTTCCCCAGGCCGATTTTATTCTCCCCCACTACTTCTGTGCTTTGCTCCTTGGAAGGCCATCCCCTCCCTCTCCACCCCAGCATTGGCTCTGAACTAGACACCAGGCTCATTCTAGGATTTGGAGCTTTGAACTTTGCCCTTCAACATGCTCTTAGCGTCTCTCCACATAGGGTTCGCTCTTATGGAACTAATCCCTTAGGACTGTGAGTTTGCTGGGGTGTGCCCAGGATCTTGCCTCCCATCTTTTTGCTCTGTCCTACCTATTGGTTGCCAGTCCTATCCCCTGCTCTCTCTCTGTGTGTGTGTGTGTGTGTGTGTGTGTGTGTGTGTGTGAGATATGACTAAAACTGCTCTCAGGAATGAGAACGGGTTTGCATCCTAAAGTAACTCCACGCTCAGAAATATGATGGAAGAAATTAACAGTTGCACTAGCTCTTTTTAAATGCTGGGTGTATTCTTCTGTTGGCTCCTTCTGTTTCAGAGTGGGCTGTATATGACTTGCATAGGTTTGTAGTAGTGGAAGTTGTATTTTTATGCACTTTGCATTAAGAGTCTTCCAAAGAACTTAAGAACGTCTCTCTGTGATGTATTTTCTCTCTCAGGAAGCTGTTTCTAATGACCTATGGCTGTTACAACTTATTGCCTCCAATGGAGGGTTCATTGTTCTTCTCAAGAAGTGCAGAAAGATTTCACTGTAATACTGTTTCTTTATTTGGGGGGGGGGAGGGGGAGATCTGCTCTAGCAATTATTTGGGGGCAGGTCTCTTTGCCTGTGCTGCACAAATGGTCAGAGTAGATGATCCCAATGGTCCCTTCTGGCCTTGGAATCTATGAAAGCAAGGGAGAACGGAGAGAGGGTCATTTTGAAAATGGGAGGAAGCGAAGGCTAGGCAAGGCTCCTTAACTGGACACCTCACAAGCTTAACAGACAAAGGTCCTGTGCATTCCAAATAATTACACCTTCGTCAATCCAAAGCCAACGCCTTGTAGGCTCAAGTTGTGCCCTGCTCTTGAGGGCTATTTCTAGGCCAGAGGTCAGTGTTCACACCCAAGCCACTGCAGATACGTCTCCTCCGAGAAAGGGCACCCTAGGTTTGTCAGTTAGGTTTGAAAGCTCAGCTTTCATTAAAAAAAATGTTGCCAGCCTTCACAGTTGCAGGGAAAAGCTCACGCTTAACCCAGCTGCATTATTCCTGGGATCCGACTCATGATTTTTGAGTATTCCAGCCATCATTGGGGCTGCACTGCTAAGACATTCATAGCTCTGCCATGTATGTCAGATGTGTCTACTCCAAACTGAAGCCAAAAAATCCTGTATTCCATGCCAGCATGTATTCTTTATTCATCTCTCTGTCTCTCCTCCCGAAGCTGCTCCCTGCACACAATCTCATCTCAATGAAAAAACTCTCTCTTCTACATCTCCAGCCTTCCAAGATCCCTCAGGCACTCGCCCTCTCATTTAAAATACCAACGAGAACATCTTCCTTCCCTCTTACCTAGACTCTGAAATAACAGTTGAGCAACAGAGAACTCAGTGCTAACTGTACTTCCTCAGGGCCAGATTGTCAAGGTATTTAGATAGCTAAATGAAACAGTTACTATAACTGTGGTTCTTCAGAGTCGGAGCCTTTTGCCTAGGAGAACCCGTACAGGGGTGGTGTTCTCTTCTTGTGTCTATAACCCCTCCCCTGGCTATCTGAGGCAGCACCGCCCCAAGCCCCTCAGTCTCTTCGCACCAAATGTCTAGGGCAGGATTTCGCAAACATCATTGCACCGCGAGCCCCTTCTGACAACAAAAATTACTACATGAGCCTAGGCAGGGGGGCTGAGCTCACCCAAGCCCTGCTGCCCCGGGTGGGGGTGCAAAGCCAAAGCCCGAGCCTACCACCCCAGGCGGGGGGAGGGGCAAAGACAAAACCCAAGGGGTGAAGCCGCAGGCAGGGGGGCTGTAACCTGAGCCCCGCTGCTCAGGGCTGAAGCTGTTGGGCTTCAGCTCTGGCCCTGGGCAGTGGGGCTTGGGCTTTGGCCTCAGTGAGTTTAAGCCAGCCCTGGTTGCCCCATTAAAATGGGGCTGTGACCCGCTTTGGGATCCTGACCCACAGTTTGAGAACCATGGTCTAGGGGAAGACGCTAATGCAAAGGGGATGGGGGACAGGATGTGGAATACACGTCTGCATTACATCTCAAAGAACCAGTTACAGTAAGTAACCATTTCTTCTCCTTCGCGTAGACGCAGACGTGTAGGCCCAGTAGGTGACTCACTCTCCACTTGTCCCAAAATCGCTAAACAGATTTTGCTCAAACTTAACAAAAAAAAAAAAAAAATTAAAAAAAAAAAATCAACACGTCACCTTCAGACAGAAGCCAAAGACATAACATTTCAGCCTGGAAGGAGAAAGTCTGAAAATGTTTAGAGTGAGGGAGAGGATGGGAACTTAATTCTCATGTCACTGCTGCTTTGATATACAGCTCAGCTCCATGGAGGAGCCAGAGCTACCACTGTGATTAATAGCAGAGCCACTGGATAAACTGCAGGTATCTTGCATCTTTGACTTGTGGGCCTGGTCTCTGCCTGCTAGTCCATCTCCACAGGAAAGGTTCTAATACTCCAAACCTCCGGCCAGCTTCGAACAGTTGTTAAAAAGAACCTGCCAGAGAAACTCCTGCTTCTTTTTGGAATCTCTCAGAGCGTCTAAGGGGCTGGACACGTAATGTTGCCAATGCTCAGTTTGTTACATCCACTTGTGATCTCTTGAGCAGCTCAAGAATTTCTGACTGACTGGTTTGTGCATTTCTCGCCTGTGACCACCAGAGGGAACTCCCCACGGCCGGAGCTGCTGGCTTTGCCTGGCAGTTTCAATGGGCCAGCACCTGCAGTGCCGCCCCCAGGTTTGCTGGGTCCTACAGGGCAGAGCTTCCACCAGCGGCTGATGCTGAGATGCAGGCTAAAGCTGCCTGCACCTCACAGATTTCCTGGCCACTCGTTTTACAACTGACCCCTCTTTCTATCAGAAGTGAAGAGTCCTGAGGCTGAGGTTACAGAGTGGCACTGAGGGGCAAATCCCATCAAAGTTTAGCCTCCCTGCATGAAGGATTTTAGTGGCCCCTAGTCAGGGTCTCTGTCATACACTGGGCCACATATCTGGCCTCAGCAAATTGGGAAGCCTCCGTTTTCTGCTGTCTGTGTGCAGACCACGGCCCTAGCCCAGGGAGTGGCAGCAGCTTCAGCCCTGTTTAACCTCCCATCATGCTGCATTGAGAGGGCAGAACAATGCTGGGGGGGTGAGAGAGACGGCAGGTGCATTGGCCCTCCATTCCCAAGCCCTGCTCAGCCAACTGCCCTCACCGCAGCAATTGCTGCAGCTGGGCTCTGTGCAGACGAAGCAAGGGACAGGACAGGGGAGATAGGAGAGCAGGGGTAAGCCTCCCGGAGGAAGCACAGGAATGGCCTGGGGAGTGTGGCCCTCCCATCAGCCAGAAGTGGGTAAGTGCCCCCAGTTTGTGTGTGTGTTGAATTTGCACCATGAAATACACACACAAAGAGCCCGACTGAGTGCAAAAACCAGACACCACCAATGATTTTTTAAAATTATTATTTGACAGACAAACTTGTGATTTGAGGGGCAGGGAGCTGTATCATGATATTTGAACTCCCAAAGTTGGTAAGAGCATGGTCCTGGACTGGTAGCAGATTTAAGGTCCGATATCTCACACCAAAGTAAAGACTGGTGTTATATGCCACTTAGAAAGGTCTTCCCACGGTAGCCCTAGCAGACCCCCCAGATACAGACCTAGCTCCTTTAGGGGATTTTTTTGAGCTTTCTCAATTGTATAATTTTCAGCATTGCCAACTTTTACAATTTTATTGCAAGTCTAACAATAGTTGTTGTTCTTCTCAAAGACCACGCTCCTGGAGTCATGTTATTGTGTGAGAAGCTCAGCTTTAATCTAAAAAAATGTTGCCAGCCTTCACAGCTGCAGGGAAAGGCTCACACTTAACCCAGCTGCACGATTTTTGGGATCCGACTCATGATTTTTGGGGTTTGGCAGTACAGACCTTTTCTATCCCTTCAAGATCTGGAAAGTTGGACTCAAGGTGCTAAGTATATGACCACTCAAATGTGTGATGATGGGTAAAAGCTTCATTGGGGCTGCACTGCTAACACATTCATAGCTCTGCCATGCATGTCAGATGTATTTATTCCAAACTGAAGCCAAAAAATCCTGTATTCCATGCCAGCATGTATTCTTTATTTATCTCTCTGTATCTCCTCCCGAAGCCGCTCCCTGCACACAATCTCATCTCAATGAAAAAACTCTCTCTTCTACATCTCCAGCCTTCCAAGATCCCCAAGGCACCCGCCCTCTCATTTAAAATACCAGCTAGAACATCTTCCTTCCCTCTTACCTAGACTCTTAAACAGTTGAGCAATGGAGAACTCAGTGCTAACTGTACTATCTGAGGGTCAGATTCATTTAGGTACCTAAATACCTTGACAAAGTTACTGCAACTGTGGTTCTTCAAGATGTGATGCAGACTAAGTGTAAGTGTGCTCATGCCAGAGTTCGAGCCTTTTGCCTAGCAATACCTGTAGAGGGGCAGTGTTTGTGCCTTGTGTCTATAACCCCTATATTAGGCAACGCCGTCCCAACCCCCCTCAGTTCCTTCACACTGAATATCTAGGGGAAGACTCCAATGCAGAGGGGATGGAGGGCAGGTTGTAGAATACACGTCTCCGTCACATCTCAAAGAACCACAGTTACAGTAAGTAACCATTTCTTCTTTGAGTAGATGCAGACATGTATGCCCAGTAGGTGACTTACAAACAATATGCCCGTCTCGGAGTCTATCTGAATAAGGATCGCAGGACTGCTCTTCCAACGTTAGTGTCTCCTATGGAGCAATCACGTAATGGTCTGTAAATGTATGGATGGATGGCCACCTGCAAATGTCCAATATGGAAATATCACTGAGGAACACCACCAATGTTTCCTGTGCTCTCGTGGAATGAGCCTGTATCCGCTGAGGAATCATAGCTGGTGCTATCTCATATGCAGTCTAGATACAAGACATTATCCGTCTGGAGACGGCCTATGCAGACACCGCTTGTCCCTTCATGCAGTCCACATAGGATACGAACAGGCCAGGTGAAGCGCGAAACAGTTCAGTCCTATTCAGTGTCTAACGTTTGGAAGCGTTGCTCCTCGGGGGAGGAATGCAGCTTACGGGAAAATACAGACAAATACACCACTCATTTCAAATGCAACTGAGACACCACATTGGATAAGAACTTCGGGTGTGGCTGGATCATTACCTTGTCCTTGGAAAACTGTGTGTAAGGAGGCCCCAGAGGCAATGACTACCAAGAATGCAGTTTTCTGAGACAGGAGGGGCAATGGGCAGGAAGCATGAGGCTCGATGGAGGTCCCATAAGAGCTGCTAAAACAGTGTTAAGGTCCCACAAGGGGACTGGCCCTCAGACCAGAGGGTGCAGGTGGAGAAGTCCTTTCAGAAATCTCATCACCATGGCATTGGAAGAAACTGATTTCCCTTGGATAGGTGGATGAAACATGGATATTGCTGCCAAGTGCACTCTCAGAGATCTGAGTGCCAAGCCCGATTTCTGAAGGTGAAGCAGGTACTCCAAGATGTGCTGGATGGAAGTCCCCATTCTTCCACTTTGCCAATTAGGCTGTCCAAGGGAAGGTTTCCTACTGCTAAGTAGAACCTGTTGGACAGCCTCCAAGCAATGCTCCTCCTCTTCATTCAGCCATGCAGCAGCCACGCCATAAGGTGTCGGGAGCTGATCGCCAGATGCAGAATGCAGCCATAGTCCTGTGTGAAGAGGTTGGGAAGGAGAGGCAGTGGCATGGGAGGCTGATCTGACAGACCAAGGAGGCCTGAAAAACAACAATGTCTTGGCCATGCCAGGGCAATCAGGACGAGCCTGGCTTGATTCACCTTGAGCTTGGCAATGACCTAGGGAATGATTGGGACAGGAGAGAAGGCATATAAGAGAGTCGACTGCCAGCTGCAGTGGAAAGTATCAGAGAAAGAGAGAATCATAGAATCATAGAATAATAGAATATCAGGGTTGGAAGGGACCTCAGGAGGTCATCTAGTCCAACCCCCTGCTCAAAGCAGGACCAATCCCCAATCAAATCATCCCAGCCAAGGCTTTGTCAAGCCTGACCTTAAAAACTTCCAAGGAAGGAGATTCTACCACCTCCCTAGGTAACGCATTCCAGTGTTTCACCACCCTCCTGGTGAAAAAGTTTTTCCTAATATCCAACCTAAACCTCCCCCACTGCAACTTGAGACCATTACTCCTTGTCCTGTCCTCTTCTACCACTGAGAATAGTCTAGAACCATCCTCTCTGGAACCACCTCTCAGGTAGTTGAAAGCACCTGAGAGAGCCTGGGCTGAGACCCTCCCCGAGAGCAGAATAGGTGACACTCCTTATTTTCCCCTGTTGCAAACAAACTGATCACGGGGATGCCCCATACTGCAAAAGCAATCTGAAGGACACTCCTTCAAGGGACCATTCGTGGCTCAGGGAGAAAAACCTGCTGAGACACTCCGCAAGATGGCTCTGCACCCCTGGCAAGTGGACAGCTACCAGGGCGATGTTTTCTTTGATGCAGAACTGCCATAGGTTGATTGGCTCTAGGCAGAGCAATCTGGAGTGGGCTCCCCCTTGTTTGTTCTAATAGTATATTGTGGTGGTATTGTTGGTGAGAAAGTGAACCACTGAATGCCTGTTGTGGTCCTGGAAGGCATGACACGCATTGTAAATAGCCTGAAGCCCCAATACATTGATGTGGAACGAGGTTTCCTGTTCCAACCACAGGCCCGACACCCTCAACAAGTCCAAATGTGCTTCCCCAACCCAGAAGGGATGATTGTTAACCACTGATTTGATGGGGGAGGACCGAGTGAAAGGAACTCGTTGGCACATGTTGCATGGGGACTCCCACCAGTGTGGGGACTCCAGGACCAGTGGAGGAAGGTGAACCAACCAGTCCAGAGATGCAGGGCAGGGCTGTAAACCATCCTGAGCCATATCAGAAGAGGGTGAAGATGCAACCTGGCAAACTAGACCACCTGGGTGCAACTGGACACGTGGCCCCAAAGGCTCAAAGACACACAAACTGTCATGGAAGGCTGTGATTGTAGACTGAGACACATTTGTTAATTGCCTGGAAGCAGTCGCTCAGCAAGAACACCCTCAACTTTGTGAAATCTAACAGGACCCCAGTGAATTCCATTTATTGAGTGGGAGCCAAGGTGTTTAGAATGAGTCCCAATCTGTTGAGTAAATGGCGTGCGGTGTTGACATGGGCAAGAACCTCCTCTCTGGACCTCTCCCCCAGCAACTGGTAATCAAGGTAGGGGAAGATGTGGATTCCCTTCCTCCTGAGGTACGCCATGACCACTGCCATATATTTGGTGAAAACTCTGGCTGCGGGGGTGGGGGAGGAGAAGAGGCCAAATGAGAGAACTATGTACGGACAATGGCATTTTCCTGCTAAGAAGCAAAGAAACTTCCTGTGACTTGGTAGAATGGCCACAAGAAAACAAGCATCCTGAAGAGCAGCAAACCAGTCACTCGGAGGTGGAGCAGGACAGATAGTTAAGAGTGTGAATATGTGGAACCTCACATATCTGATGAATTTGTTGAGTCCACAAACGTTGAGGACAGGCCTCATTCTGCCCTTGGATTTTGGTATCAGGAAGTACTGGGAGTAGAAACCATGACACTGGTGTTCTCGCAGCACTTCCTCCACTGCTCCCAACATTAGCAGACAGCTGACCGGCTTGAAAAGCAGCATCTCATGAGAGGGGTCCCTGAAGAGTGGGGAGGGTGCGTGGAGAGAAACTGGATGGCATAGCCTGATCTTACAGCTGTCAGAGGTAATGGAGACCCAGGCATTATAAAAGCAGACCAGCCTGTCCACAATGGAACAGGGGGTGGGAGGCAATGAGGGTGGAATAACAACTGGAACGGGGCTCTGGACCAATGAGTCAAAATGGGCGCTTAACAGGTGCCAAAGGAGAGGGAACAGCCCAGCCAGGCCCTGAGCTCAAGTGCTTCCTCTTGTGAGACCTTTCCCTCTTCCTGGGGTAGTCTCGCTGACTCGAGGAGAAGGGCTGCACAAAAGGATGCTGTGGTCTGTACAGTTGTTGCTGTGCCCTGTAATGGTGTCTCTGCGTGGGCAGTGTATGCACCCCCAAAGACCTTGCGGTAGCCCTGAAATTCTTAAAGGAAAGCAGGGTTTCCATCAGTCTTGTCTGAAAACAAGGCCCTGACATTGAAAGGCAAGTCTTCAGTTGTTTGATGGACATCCAGAGCGATCTTTGAGTTTTGGAGACAGGAAGCTCTCCTCAAAGTAATCCCCAAGGCCATCACTCTGGTCGAGGTGTCCGCAATATCAAGGGCGGATTGCAAAGACATCTTGGCCATCAAGCAGCCTTCAGTGACAAACACACAAGACTCATCACAAGACACTTTCAGGCAACTGCTAATCAAATTTGGGCCATAGTCAACCAATTGAGACAGTCTACTTGGACAGTAAAGCTTGATGGTTCACAATCCTCATCTGTAACCATGAGGCGGTGCATACCTTTCTGCCCAAAAGGTCCAAACGTTTAGAGTCTCTGTCTTTGGACATGGACTTGAACCTGTCCTGCCATGACCACCAGGGAGTTTGGGGCCAGATGGGAATAGACCCCCTTGTATCCCTGTATCGGCACAAAATAGCGCTTCTCCAAGCACTTGGCCACTGCCAGTAACAAGGCCGGTGTACCTCAAAGAGCACTCACAGGTTTGAGGAGCACCTCATTAATTGGGAGGGTCACCCTTCCAGATCTGGAGAATGTCCATGCATTTATGGATATTCTCCTGGAGAAACTTCCCTTGAATTCAGAAGGATGTGGCCACCTGACATAAGAGGTCCTGCTATGCCTTGTAGTCCTTCTGGATAGAAGGGCAGGATGAACCAGGCAGCACTCCATCATCTGGAGACAAGGACGACGCTGTTGGTTGAGCCATAGATGGGTCCTGCTGCTGAGGTAGAGTCTCCAGATGAAGAGACTTTGTGGCTCCACAGGGAAGGGAAACTCTGGATGCCTGGGCTTGCTGCTGGTCTGCAGCCACCAACATCACATGAGCAGGTGATCTCGCCTTTGACTTGGATGCTGAGCGAGACCTCCAAGAGTGAGCAGCTTTCCACTGAGCCCAAGGAGGCCACCGGTAAGGGTAGCGCCTTGGTGGCCTGAAGGTGCTGGACCAGGGGCCTACATCCTGGCCTCAGGGCCCATGCCAACCCTGGTAGCTGTACTGGTCTACCAGTGACCTTCGGACCTCCTCCAGCAAAGTGGACGAAGATCCCAACTCTGAAATGGAGGAGTCCTGAGACCTCTGAGACATGGGGGTCGGTGGAAGAGCAACTCCAGAGGGGACCAACAGGTGATCCCAACATATCCACTGCCTCCAATGTAGTCGGCACTGCTGGTGCCACAGGCAAGGTCAGTCCCGGTGCAAACAGCGATACCAGAGAGCCCGAGTGCCTCGACGTTGAGGAAAACCTCGTACCGAAGAGCCTGTCCCAGCTCTGGTGCCACGTCCACATCAACCACCAGAAAGGGTGCTTCCTGGTGCTGGGCTGAAGGGCCTGGGAGTTGGGCGGCATGCTCCGGCTGGGGGGCCACTACAGGCTCCAGCCTTGCAAAGTCTTTGACCACCAGTGATGATGGGACCAAAAGGCACAGAAGGTCCGCTACAGCCTGGTATGCTGACGTCACAGACACGGTCAGCACTGGAATCCCTCCAGTTGGTACTGGACTCAGTAGATGCCTGGAGGCCAGAACTGGAGTCAACAGTACAGGGTTTCTGCCCTTCCTGCCCTGTACCAGGGGAGGAACAGATGTACACGTGCCATCCTGCGCACCAGAACCGGTCCCATGCCAGCTGGCGCTCTGCTTAGGGAAGGCAGAAGAGTCGCCCCGGGACAACTCTTCTTTGGTGCCAACAACGGAGAACGACTCCTGTGCCTCTTCGAAGCGGCTGCTCCCCCAGCACAAGATGCAGCAGCATTTTCTGAGCCCGAGGGCTATCTGTGGCCCAAGGCAGGCCGCTGTGTGGGCTCAGCCACACGGCTTGTTCAAGCAGGTGCTGTTTGAGGCAAAGGACCTGCACCACCTGAGTCCTCTTCTTGAATGATCTACAGATGAAGAGCACTCCTTAAGGTGCGCTTTGCCAAGGCAGAGCATAAGAACGGCCATACTGGGTCAGACCAAAGGTCCATCCAGTCCAGTATACTGTCTGCTAACAGTGGCCAATGCCAGGTGCCCCACAGGGAGTGAATCTAACAGGTAATGATCAAGTGATCTCTCTCCTGCCATCCATCTCCACCCTCTGACAAACAGAGGCTAGGGACACCATTCCTTACCCATCCTGGCTAATAGCCATTAATGGACTTAACCTCCATGAATTTATCCAGTTCTCCTTTAAACCCTGTTATAGTCCTAGCCTTCACAACCTCCTCAGGCAAGGAGTTCCACAGGCTGGCTGTGCGTTGTGTGAAGAAATACTTCCTTTTCTTTGTTTTAAACCTGCTGCCCAAGCACTGTGTGTGAGGTCACTGTTGGGAAACACCACTCCACATGAAGGGCAATGCTTGAACCTGGGGAGGGCATCATGGGGGGGCACAGCCACTAATACTCTACTTTTTTTTTTTTTTAAACTAAACTAAAACTAATTCTTAACTATGCAGAGGATGAATGTGAGGTTGTGAAAACCACCATCACACAAGCTCTGACTCCAGCCAATGGGTGATGAGAAGGAACTGAGGGGGGCTGGGGCGGTGCCGTCTCATATCGCCGGGTGCTGCCCCTCTAAGGGTACTGCCAGGCAAAAGTCTCCGGCTCCAGTGTTCGGGATGCACACACACCTGCTTGGAATATATGTCTGCAGCTACTCAAAGAAGAAATGTGCCGAGTGGGATTTTCAAATATGCCTATTAGGTCCAATATAAATCCACGAGGTGCCTATCTGCATCTTTAGGTGCCCAAAAATATCTTTGATAATCTGGCCCTAACTCTCTAATGACAATAGATGCTACAAAGTAAAGCCGTGTTGCATTGTATGCTTACTCCCTGAGAGGTGAAGTTGGTTCTAGGGAACAAAGCAAGGTTTGGAAAACACAAATACCCTCTCACATCTTCATCTATATTCCCAAATGGAAACCTTTGTTCAGTGGCAAATTAATTTGGCTGAGAATGCCCTCCCTTCCACAACCACCCTACAACCCTTTGATCTCTTCTGTACTTTATTTGGCTTCAGACCAACACTGAAAATGGGGGTGGGAGTTAATGTGGTCACCCCTGCTGTTTGTATTGTATAGATACTGCATAAGGAGTGGCTACATTGAACTGGAACATATTATTTAGCATGGCCAGAATGGACACACCCCACCGGATGAATGTTTTAAAGTATTTCAGGGATTCTCAGTGCTTTTCCGAGAGAGAACCACCTCTTAACAGTGAGAACATCTCCTGGATTTCCCCTTATGCAAGATCTCCTCTCACTGACAACTGAATAACATCCTCAATAGCAAGGAAAAGTAATGTTAGGAAAGTAGTTCATGTGTTTTAAGCTTTTTCTCAAGGTGATCTAGCAACTTGGAACCAGGAGGAGATGGCAACACCACGCAACCAGCTGTCTCTCTGTGGTCTGCTAGGACACCCTCCAGGGAGCCGTTTGAGGCATGTCACACATGGAAGTGACATAGCCAGTGTCCCTTTAAAAATGGAAGTGGAAAGTTCAAACTGAAGCAGTGCAGCACTTTTTAAATAAATTCTTTGCTATTTCCTGCTGACTCTACCTTGCAAAGCTTGACTTTAAAAGACATATAGGCCCATGACTAAGCTGGGACCAATTATTTCCTCTCTTAGCCTTGGCAAGAACAGATGAGTATGGCTTTATTTACACAGGAAGCAGTACAAGAACGCGGCAGATGGGAACACAACTAATCGGCCCAATTTTCCAAAGTCGCTAATTAATTTGGATGCCTCAATATTTAGGTAATCAGCTGAAGTGAACAGGAGCTGTGGGAATGTAACGCCTCTGAAAATCAGATCTGTTAGTATTTCAAGTTGGGCATCCTACAATTAGTGGACAATTTCAAAAAGAGAATGATGGTTAAAAGTAACAGAAGACAGAAAACACTTACTGGTAATGTTTTGCGATTCCAAGTAGAAGCAGTGATGGGATCATGGACGTAGCTCCTTCGAGTAGATAGCTCCGATGCACTTAAGCTACTTTGGGTCCTTCTGAATTCTAATTCAGGAGTATTCCAAGAATTAATAGTGGCCCTGGACCTTCTTGAATTCTGCTCAAGTAAATGTATTCTTGCATTGGCCCCTTCCGTTTCAGAGAGGTCTGTAGATGACTTGCATGCCTTTGTACGAATGGAAGCTGTATTTTTTTCCACTTTGATTTGAGAGTCTTCCAAAGATTGTAATCCCCGCCTTGTCCTCCAAGAGCTTCTCAGAGTGATGTGTTTTGTCTCTGGTGAATCTGATTCTAAAGACCCATGGCTTTTCCAGCTGATTGTCTCTAAGGATGGCTCACAACTGTTCTTCTCAATGGGTTCAGAAGGTTTTATCATAATACTGCTTCTTGAGATTAGTGTTTCTGTCGTGTTTCTCAGAGCTAAGTCCCCAATTTTATCTGCCTCAGATAATTTCAGAGCAATATCACTCTTATTAATTGAGATCTCAAAGGGTGTGCTGATGTTGTTTGTTATGGTTGACAGCTCATTTGGAGTGACTCTAATATTGCTGGTAGAAGTATGTCTTTCCTTTGCTGCTTCATTTGTGTTGGTCCTTGTGTTGGCTGGCTCAGAGGGGAAGATTGTTATGCTGCTTTTCATTTTATTTGTCACAGTTTTAAAGAGAGATTTCTGTTTTTGAGAGTATTCTTCAGACCCAGCCCCTCCCATTACTTCTTTCATGTCCTTTTCAACTATTACAGGTTTAATGATGGCTTTTGATCTCAAAGCTTCTCTGGGACTGAATGACCGTCTGGATTTCAATCCTACACTAGTGGCATCTGAAGATATCTTTATGGATTTTGGGGGGTCATCTTCATTTCCAGTATTTTTATCATTTTCAAAGAGAGATGCTCTGAGAACTCCTCTGGAGCTTGAGAATTCTCTGGAACTGGGTTTTTTTCTCGTCTCCAGTTCCGATTCAGTAGTAGCATTGGTGCTTTTACCCATCTCCTCATCTGTACTAAGTTTTTCATGGATAGCTGGTTTGATGGCTTTGGATCTCAAAGAGTCAGGTTTTATGCCAACATTTGTCTGACCTGTAACTGATGGTGCAGATTGGTCCATTCCCTCCTTACCTTGACTTGTGAGAATCTGTAAAATGTCTTCTTGACTTCTTGAGTTGTTTGAATACTTTATTAAAGTTGGGGGCTTTATATTTTCATGAAAAGTGTCTGTAAATTCTCTTTCTTGGGAGTTTATTGTTCTTTTAGATCTCCCTTCTGGGGACTGTCTGTGAGATACAACAGAGACTGTTGCTGCTTCTGCTTTAGAGCTGGTGGATTCAGCTGCTAACATCTGAGAAGAGATATGGTATCTATATGATGAAGCTGTTTCATTCGATGGTGCATGATTATTTTTCATAAAGGGTATCTCTACACAGAGATCAGACATCTCTGCTTGGCTTATTTTCATCTTTTCAGTCAAAGATACAGTCATTTCTCCTTTGCTTGATTTTTCATCAAGTGCATCAGAGTTACCTTGGCAAACATCACTAAATGTCTGAGATGGCTTTTCAATCTTGGTCTTCAGTCCACTTTCATTCCCAGGTTTGGAAGATGCTTTCCAAGATTTGTGCTCATGTGCAGCCGGTGGGTATCGACTCAGCACAGATGGCTGCTCTCTCGATTTCTTCACTTCATTTTGTGGCGCACCACTATCTTTCTGCATAGATAAAAATGTAGCAACTGCTGGTTTGTCTTCCATTCTTTTTGTATCACTAATCACAGTGTCTAGTAGAGCAGATGTACTAGATGCCTTTGCTGTTCTCCTACTAATTAAACTTGGACTGGGAACTTGCTTGCTGCTAGTGGTATAATTGTCATTATTGGAAGAGAACTCTCTGTTCCGTGTTCTCTCCCGTCTATGCTGAGGTGAAAGCTCCCGTGACTTGTGTTTTGAAATTGCCGGCTCAGCTGTGATACCTCTGTATTTAGGTCTGTCATGTCTAATTCTGCTGGGAAAGCTCATTTCTTCACTTTCCACCTCACCGTTCTCCATATCCTTTTGTTTTTTTATTTTAATTTGAATTTCTTCCAATTGACCAGTCAGGAGCTTGTTTTTATTCTGTTCACTCAGATAACTATCTTGCAGGTCATTATTTTTGGCTTTCATTTTTTTAAGTTCTTCTTCTAAAGATTCAAAATGTTTAATTTGAGTTTTAAGTTTCTCAATTTCTTGATTGAGATCTTTCACTTTGTTGTCTTCTTGATTTTTATTCTTTTGATTTTCTGATTTATTTCTGGTTTCATTTTCTACATGCTTTAGATAATCCAAGCTTCCCTTTCTTCTGGCTTCTTTAGGGGGCAACACAGATGTCAAGTCATCTTCAATTCTCAGGTCATTTCTATCCAGAAGACTATTTGATGATCTTTCTAGCAGGTTTGATGCATTTCTAGTTTGATCTGCCCTATTTAGTTTGTTGTTTTGTTCTAGTTTTTGTGTTAGCTCCTGGATTAATTTTTCATTCTGCTTTTCTCTTTCATTGAAGTGTTTTCTTTCACTAGCAAAGCTCAGTGTTAAAGATTTCAGCTTTTCTAACTCACTTACTAAACTATGTTCAGTTTTATCCAGTCTGTCTTCAGATGCTTCAAGTTCTTTTACTTTCATCCTAAGTATTTCCAACTCTGTAGATATTTTTTTAGTCAAATTTTTTTCTTCATTAAGGCTCAGACACAGCTGAGTACAATCATTCTTGCTCCTGCCAAAAGCTTCCTCCAGTTTTTCCAGTTCTGCCATTCTCTTCTGAAGCCGTTCAATTTCTGATTTAAGTTCTCGAGTGAGGCTTTCCTCCCCCTCCAGTTTTTCCTTCATCAGCTGACAGAGCTCTTCAGCTTTTTTTATTTCTTCATCCTTGCCTTCAATTTTCAGCACTCTTTTTCTCAGAGCTTCTACGTCAGCAAGCATGCTAGAATTGCTGCCTTCTGCCTGGATAACTTTGTCCTGAAGGTCAAGAAGCTCATCCTCCGCTTTCTGGAGATTTTTTGTTGCTTCTTCCAGTTCATCAAGACGACGGCCAAGACTCTGTAACTTGAATCGAAGATGGCGATTTGAAGTCTCCTTATAACCTGTAAATTCTGCCATTTTTATTTTTTGTTCTTGGGTTCAATTTTCTTCAGTTTGGATCAAAGGAGTGATTTTAAACATGTCAGTTTCTCCTTGAATCCTGCAGCTTCTTTGACAGAGACAATTTTAGCCTGAAAGAAGAAAACAAAGTGAGTACAGGAGGGTAGGAAATGTTTCTTTTGTATAATTTCTTCTTTCATTAAACATGTTTCTGAAAGCTATAATTCAGAGCATAAGGAATGACACAGTGGAAAAGATCGGTGGTCCATTTAGTCTAGTAATACAGGTTTCAGAGTAACAGCCGTGTTAGTCTGTATTTGCAAAAAGAAAAGGAGTACTTGTGGCACCTTAGAGACTAACCAATTTATTTGAGCATAAGCTTTCGTGAGCTACAGCTCACTGCATCCGATGAAGTGAGCTGTAGCTCATGAAAGCTTATGCTCAAATAAATTGGTTAGTCTCTAAGGTGCCACAAGTACTCCTTTTCTTCTAGTAATACAGTGTACTGTCTCAAACAGTAGCCCACCACTGGTCGGTGGGAGAAACGAATACCCTCCTAACCTCTATTAGGCAGACAGCATGTATGTGTATCCACTGAGTGCCCCTCCAAGATTGGTTAGTGCTGTTTCTGTGCGTGCATGTGATGCATGCTCCTCTGTGACTGGTTAGTTGTGTGCATATGCACACATTATGGATCTCTTCACAAAACTATTCCATTAGCAGATACCTCACTTCAGAAAAATGTGCACATCTCAGGCAAATCCTTATCAGACAGAGAATCAATAACCATAAACTAGAGATGGAAACTGGAAGACACGAAGTATATAAAAAGAGGAATGATGGTTCAACACCACAACAGAGGAGAGGCTAAAATAACTGGACACTGCCTATACCAGTGTCCAAAATACAGGCAAGAAATTTCCTCAAATAATCAGGAATACTAGAACTTTTCATGAAAAGGCAACAAGGAACATCTCTGCCTGAGTCTGGCAGAAAGGAGATGGCAAAGATGGCATTGCTCTGTGGAGCAACCTGCCTCTGGATCAGAGATGGACACAAAGGGGTTAACCCAAACACAGAGGTTGGATATTTTGCAAGTTAAATCCAGAACAGATTAAAGTCTGGTCCTGGGCAATGGCTGATGCATTGCATTTGTCTCTGACAGATACCCTTTGGCAACACCTAGATCTTATTGCCATTGCAAACTGAGTAGAATCTGAGTGCACCCCAAGCCGTGGGTGGGTGGAGAGGGAAGAGGGAGAGGAGTTGCTGAATTTCTGCTGGAACCTGATGAGTGGTGTTTGTGTGAGCTGAATTCCTTACTGAATCCACAGCGTATATGCGGGGATTGCCAGCATTGTAGCAGAGATGACTGTCTTGCCACTCAGCAGCTGTCTCTTGGGAAGAACTGCCCAGGTCAGAATTTCCTAGGTTTTCAAAGACCAGGGTATAGAAAAACAAAATATTCCCAGAACTTTTCTAACGCAGCTGTGTAACTGATCTATCTGCAAAACTGCCAGCCAGTATGCAAGCCTGCTGCCATCTACTGGAGACAGGAAACAAATGCAGAATGAGAGTTAGAACCCAGGATTCTGCATCTGTAGGGAGAAAGGCTCAAATCCATTTCCTTGGGCATCTAGAGGAGAACAGGGAGAGCTCAGATTTAGACCCCATAACATCACACAATTCTGGAGCCTCAGTAACTCGACAGGGCTCATTGAAGGTGACTGAGATCAGACCCAGGAAACACGGATGCTGCTGGTAGGTTCTGGGAGTCTAATGTCAGTTAATTCTGGAGTCTGACTATGTTTACCTTCACCAGAAGGAATTGGCGGGATGTCAGGTGCTCTGCCGTGAGCTGCTCTCAGCCCCAAGGCCCGGAAGAGAGGTTCTCTCAAATGCTCACTCCCATCTCTGGTATGTCCAGTAATAACAAGCAGCTATTTGAAAAGGACAGACAAGTTCTGGAGCCCCCCCACATCCCCAGCTGACATTTGCAATCCCATGGAGATCTTTTCAACATCAATGCTCCTTTTTTCATTTTAAAAGCAACTTTATGCTCAGCCAGGCGGCTGATGACCAACTGCCAAGCCGTGTACATGGGAAATGTGTAAGTGTTTCCTCTCCAGGGAGCAGAGTGGCGATGGGAATAATTATGGCAGCCCTGTCCACCGCAGCCTCATCTTGAGTTGAGACAGGGACCACTGGTCAAAGGACCGGATATCCTGCTCTTGCTGTTTGTATTAGTTCCTCGGGAACCTGAGCCTGAAGTGACTCTCCCATCAAACAAGGTAGAGAAGCATCTGAGGGGCTAATACAGCCAGAGGAGAGGAGGATTTCAGTTCCTTTGACCTACAACCCTCGCTCAGCCTGTAGCATTCCTGTTAGTGTTCCCTATAGAGGAAGCACTTAACGAGTTTCCTATTTCACAGAGTCAAGAAGGGAAGAGCAGGATGTGAGGAGGAGACTGCAGTGCCTGACATGAAGCCCTTGACAGGAGGTGACTCATTTCCTGTTAGGCAGAGGGGTGTTTAGTGCAAACACAGCCACCTGCCAAGCAGGCCCCTTGCTGAAGGAGATGGGTGGGGGAGGGAAGGGGGTTGCTTGGGCAGGGCAGTTATGCTGCCACCTCACACACCAAGTGACTGAAAGTGGCAGCAGCAAATCATCATCATCATGGCAAATCCCCAAAGGAAGGTTCCTCCTTGCAGGAAAATTTAACAAAAGCTAAGGTCAGTTGTGTGGCATGCAGGGGTCAAGCTGGGCGAGACACCTCCGGTTCAGTGCCAACCCCCGCCATGTCACCATACACAGCTTACAGGCTGCTGCTCTCCTAGATCAGATTCCCTTTTCCTGCCTATTGTTTGGGATACGCTGCTTGCAGGCCAACAGCGGGTGGAAAAGCTGGGGAGAGTTCAGCACCAGGCAAGCACCTCTGAAGAAATGTCATTAGAACTGCACCCGATGGGCTAAGAGAGCAGCCAGGAGGCTCCCTGCTGCCCAGAACTGCACCCAGGAGCTCTGAGGCAAAGAGGTGGCTGGCAGTTGTGGTTAACATTTAACTCCACATCAGTGACCATTCTGTACCTGAACTGCGCTGCTGCAGGGAGCCTTGACCAGTCCCAGCCCCTGCCAGGGAACAGCAGCAGCTGTCTCTCGAATCTGCCTGCAGGATGCCATTTGTGAACAGTGACTAGGATCACATTTGGCACATTTGAACAGTGCCTGCTCAAAGCTCTGACATGCAGGCTGGAGCCAGCATAAGAAGCGTCCGCTGCATAGACTGCTCCTCCCTCTCCGTGGGACAGGGCTGCCTGAGTGAGCACCCTTTGGCGAAATATGGGGTCACCTCAGGGAGCTTAGCATAAGGAAAATGTTTAGTTTCTGGTTGGGTTTCCACTGGTTCTGGTGAAGCCACCGCAGCTCTTCAGGCAGTTTTGCATCAGTCGGGGCAGCTTCCCAGGCTCTCTTATCTGCAAAGCATTTGCCAGGGGAAGTGCTAGCATGGCTTGAAACCACACTCTGTGTTGGGGTGAGGAGGCCTCACCGTTGATTCATCCAGAACTCCTCCTGGTGTGGCTGCTTCCCCACTCTTTGCAAGGCTGCAGCAAAGGAGCACCTGGGAGACTGCACCATCACCAGGAAAAGGCAGGTCAACGTGACTGGGGACTCCTTACTGAGAAGGACAGACAGGCCTGTAACCAGAGCTGATCCAGAGAACAGAAGGGTGTGCTGTCTGCCGGGTGCTAAGATATGGGATGTGGACCTGAGGCTGAAAAGGATCCTAACGGGAGCGGGAAAGAATCCACTCGTCCTTCATGTGGGAACAAATGATACAGTTAGATTCTCGCTGGAACGTACCAAGGGAGACTATGCCAGACTAGGGAAGACGCTTAAGGAAATCGAGGCTCAGGTGATCTTCAGTGGGATTCTGCCTGTTCCTAGAGAACAGCAACAAAGGTGTGACAAGATTATGATGATCAACAGATGGCTCAGGCAGTGGTGCTATAAGGAGGGCTTTGGGATGTATGGCCACTGGGAAGCATTCATGGACAGAGGACTGTTCTCTCGGGATGGACTTCACCTGCGTAAGGAGGGAAATAGACTTCTAAGATGGAGGATGGCACAACTAATTAAGACAGCTTTAAACTAGGAGTTTGGAGGAGATGTCCAGGTAATCTCCACGCCGGATTTTAACATTGCAGGGGAAGAAAACGAAGTAAGAAAGGATACAGCCGTGGGTAGGAGAATGGACATAAGGAGGAAGGGTAGTGTAGATACTAGTCTAATAGGTGATACTGGCAGTAGAATGTCCGTGCCTAATAGGGTAAAGAATGTGAGAGAAGCCAAACAGCAAAAATGAAGATGTTTATACACTAATGCGAGGAGCCTAGGTAACAAAATGGAGGAACTAGAGCTACTGGTGCAGGAAGTGAAACCAGATATTCTAGGGATAACAGAAACATGGTGGAACAGTAGTCATGACTGGAGTACAGGTATTGAAGGGTATGTGCTGTTTAGGAAAGCAGTTTAGGAAAGCAAGCTAAACTTTCCTAAAAGCAAGCTAAACTTTTCCTAAAAGCAGTTTAGGAAAGCAAGCATCTCAGAGAGGTGATTAAGAAAAAGCAGAAAGCCTACAAGGAGTGGAAGATGGGAGCGATCAGCAAGGAAAGCTACCTCATTGAGGTCAGAACATATAGGGGATAAAGTGAGAAAGGCCAAAAGCCATGTAGAGTTGGACCTTGCAAAGGGAATTAAAACCAATAGTAAAAGGTTCTATAGCCATATCAATAAGTGGGATCACTAAACACTGAGGATGGAGTGGAGGTTAAGGATTATTTAGGAATGGCCCAATATCTAAACAAATACTTTGTTTCAGTCTTTAATGAGGCTAACGAGGAGCTTAGGGATAATGGTAGCACAGAGGTGGGCAAACTACGGCCCGCGGGCCACATCCGGCCCGTGGGACCATCCTGCCCGGCCCTTGAGCTCCTGGCTGGTTTGGATGGGTCGGGATTTCTGAGGGGGGCAGTCAGGGACCAGAAAGTGGGAGGGGGCAGATATGGGGCGGGGAGCCAGGCTGTTTGGGGGGCACAGCTTTCCCTACCTGGCCCTCCATACAGTTTCGCACCCTGATGTGGCCCTTGGGCCAAAAAGTTTGCCCACCCCTGGAGTAGAATGACAAATGGGAATGAGGATATGGAGGTAGATATTACCACATCCGAGGTAGAAGCCAAACTCGAACAGCTTAATGGGACTAAATCGGGGGGGGGGGGGGCAGATAATCTTCATCCAAGAATATTAAAGGAACAGGCACATGAAATTGCAAGCCCATTATCAAGAATTTTTAATGAAACTGTAAACTCAGGGGTTGTACCATATGACTGGAGAATTGCTAACATAATTCCTATTTTTAAGAAAGGAAAAAAAGGTGATCTGGGTAACTACAGGCCTGTTAGTTTGACATCTGTAGTATGCAAGGTCTTGGAAAAATTTTTGAAGGAGAAAGTAGTTAAGGACATTGAGGTCAATGGTAATTGGGACAAAATACAACATGGTTTTACAAAAGGTAGATTGTGCCAAACTAACCTGATCTCCTTCTTTGAGAAGGTAACAGACTTTTTTAGACAAAGGAAATGCAGAGGATCTAATTTACCTCGATTTCAGTAAGGTGTTTGTTACGGTTCCACATGGGGAATTATTAGCTAAATTGGAAAAGATGGGGATCAATATGAAAATTGAAAGGTGGATAAGGAACTGGTTAAAGGGGAGACTACAACGGGTCATACTGAAAGGTGAACTGTAAGGCTGGAAGGAGGTTACTGGTGGAGTTCCTCAGGGATTGGGTTTGGGACCAATCTTTTTATTACTGACCTTGGCACAAAAAGTGGGAATGTGCTAATAAAGTTTGCGGATGACACAAAGCTGGGAGGTATTGCCAATACAGAGAGGGACCGGGATATCACACAGGAAGATCTGGATGACCTTGTAAACTGGAGTAATACTAATAGGATGAAATTTAATAGTGAGAAGTGCAAGGTCATGCATTTAGGGATTAATAACAAGAATTTCTGTTATAAACTGGGGATGCATCACTTGGAAGTAACGGAGGAGGAGAAGGACCTCGGAGTATTGGTTGATCACAGGATGACTATGAGCCGCCAATATGATATGGCCGTGAAAAAAGCTAATGCGGTCTTGGGATGCATCAGGCGAGGTATTTCCAGTAGAGATAAGGAGGTATTAGTACCCTTATACAAGGCACTGGCGAGATCTCATCTGGAATATTGTGTGCAGTTCTGGTCTCCCATGTTAAAGAAGGATGAATTCAAACTGGAACAGGTACAGAGAAGGGCTACGAGGATGATCCGAGGAATGGAAAACCTGTCTTATGAAAGGAGACTCAAAGAGTTGGCTTGTTTAGCCTAACCAAAAGAAAGGCTGAGGGGAGGTATGATTGCTCTCTATAAATATATCAGAGGGATAAATACAGGGAGGGAGAGGAATTATTTAAGCTCAGTATCAATGTGGACACAAGAACAAATGGATATAAACTGGCCACCAGGAAGTTTAGACTTGAAATTAGATGAAGAACCATCAGAAAGAAAAGGAGTACTTGTGGCATCTTAGAGACTAACGAATTTATTAAAGCATAAGCTTTTGTGAGCTGCATCTGATGTAGTGAGCTGTAGCTCACGAAAGCTTATGTTCTAATAAATTTGTTAGTCTCTAAGGTGCCACAAGTACTCCTTTTCTTTTTGCGGATACAGACTAACATGGCTACTACTCTGAAATCTAACCAGCAGAGGAGTGAAGTTCTGGAACAGCCTGTCAAGGGAAGCAGTGGGGGCAAAAGACATATCTGGCTTCAAGACTAAGCTTGAAAAGTTTATGGAGGGGATGGTGTGATGGGATAGCCTAATTTTGGCAATTAATTGATCTTTGACTATTAGCGGTAAATATGCCCAATGTCCTGTGATGGGACACTAGATAGGGTGGGATCTGAGTTACTACAGAGAATTCTTTCCTAGGTATCTGGCTGGTGAGTCTTGCCCGCATGCTCAGGGTTTAGCTGACTGCCATATTTGGGGTCGGGAAGGAATTTTCCTCCAGGGCAAATTGGCAGAGGCCATGGGGGTTGTCATAAATATAAAGGGAAGGTTAAACACCTTTAAAATCCCTCCTGGCCAGAGGAAAAACCCTTTCACCTGTAAAGGGTTAAGAAGCTAGGATAACCTCGCTGGCACCTGATCACAATGACCAATGAAGAGACAAGATACTTTCAAAGCTGGAGTGGGGGAAAAACAAAGGGTCTGGGTCTGTCTGTGTGATGCTTTTGCCGGGGACAGAACAGGAATGGAGTCTTAGAACTTAGTAAGTAATCTAGCTTGATATGCGTTAGATTATGATTTCTTTAAACGGCTGAGAAAATAAGCTGTGCTGAATGGAATGGATATTCCTGTCTTTGTGTCTTTTTGTAACTTAAGGTTTTGCCTAGAGGGATTCTCTCTGTTTTGAATCTAATGTAAGGTATTTACCATCCTGATTTTACAGAGGTGATTCTTTTTTTTACTTCTATTAAAATTCTTCTTGTAAGAAACTGAATGCTTTTTTCATTGTTCTTAAGATCCAAGGGTTTGGGTCTGTGGTCACCTATGCAAATTGGTGAGGATTTTTATCAAACCTTCCCCAGGAAGGGGGGTGCAAGGTTTTGGTGAGGATTTTGGGGGGAAAGATGTTTCCAAACGGCTCTTTCCCAATCATAAACCCGGTTAGACGTTTGGTGGTGGCAGTGAAAGTCCAAGGGCAAAAGGTAAAATAGTTTGTACCTTGGGGAAGTTTTAACCTAAGCTTCCAACAGTAAGCTTAGGAGGTTTTCATACAGGTCCCCACATCTGTATGCATTCATTCCATTCAGCACAACTTATTTTCTCAGCCATTTAAAGAAATCATAATCTAACGCATATCTAGCTAGATAACTTACTAAGTTCTAAGACTCCATTCCTGTTCTGTCCCCGGCAAAAGCATCACGCAGACAGACCCAGACCCTTTGTTTCCCCCCCCCTCCAGCTTTGAAAGTATCTTGTCTCCTCATTGGTCATTGTGGTCAGGTGCCAGCGAGGTTATCCTAGCTTCTTAACCCTTTACAGGTGAAAGGGTTTTTCCTCTGGCCAGGAGGGATTTTAAAGGTGTTTACCCTTCCCTTTATATTTATGACAGGGGTTTTTCACCTTCCTCTGCAGCATGGGGCACTGGTCACTTGCTGGAGGATTCTCTGCACCTTGAAGTCTTTAAGCCACGCGTTGAGGACTTCAATAGCTCAGACATAGGTTAGGGGTTGTTACAGGAGTGGTGGGTGAGATTCTGTGGCCTGCGTTGTGCAGGAGGTCAGCCTAGACAATCATAATGGTCCCTTCTGACCTTAAAGTCTAAGTCAGAAAGTCTATGCTCTCACCAAGGTGCAGCCAAAACAATTTTTTTTTTACAATAAAAAAAATGGATTTTTAAATGGAGAAGCCCTGCTGGGTCATCTAGTTCCCTGGGACCAGTCCAGTTTTGTTCCTACAGGATTTTTTTTAGTGCTTTCTTCAGTCTTGTCTTAAAGGAAAGATATTACAGCCTCACAGGCCTACATCAGTAAACGTTTCCTGATATTCTCCCTAAATTGTCCCTCTTTCCATGGATTTTAATGACATCTCAATCAGAATGGATCTCCTGGTCTAAGCTCCTGCACAGCACAGACCAGAGGACTTTACTCAAGGATTCGTGCATTAAAGCAAATAACTTGTGGTTGCGCTACAGCGGCATTTTCCAAAATGCAGCAGGGCTAGGCACTTCCACGGCCATTGCAGAGTGACGACAACTGTTCTCCAGAATCTCAATATGCTAGAACCAGATTTACAAAGGTATCTAGGCACCTAAAGATGCAGACAGGCACCTACTGGAATGTACAAAGGGTCTAAGTGAGTTAGGTACATAACTCCCATTTATTTCAGCAGTTATGCATCTAAATACCTTTGAGGATCTTGGCTTGGAGCTGTTCTGGTTCTGAAGAAAACTTTCATAACATTACCCAGGTATAACCAATACAAAGACGTCTGCTTGAAGGCTTGTCTACACACAAACTGGAACCCAAATGACTCAATCAGTTGTAATTCACACCATTAGTTACTCCAGTGCAAATCTGTGTGTGGATTTTGGATTAAGAGTGCCCTCTTTTGATTTACATTGATTTTTAACCTTCACTGCCTAAAAAAGAAAAGGAGGACTTGTGGCACCTTAGAGACTAACAAATTTATTTGAGCATAAGCTTTCGTGAGCTACAGCTCACTTCATTGGATGCACGAAAGCTCATGCTCAAGTAAATTGGTTAGTCTCTAAGGTGCCACAAGTCCTCCTTTTCTTTTTGCGAATACAGACTAACATGGCTGCTACTCTGAAACCTGCCTAAAAAAGTACGTCCTATTCTTAATTTGAATGTGTCTAGCTTCAACTTCTGAGCACTGGATTTTATTGAACTTTTGTCTGCTAGCTTAAAAACTCTTCCATCATAAAATAATGATGAAATACATCCAACCCCAACAATAACTAAGGAGGATGTTAACAGCATTAACTAAAGATAAACAAACTGCAAACTCAGCAGCCATAATATAAAAGGATTACTAACTGGTTACAAGACAGAAACAAAGGGTATGAATAAGTGATCAGTTTTCACAATGGAAAGAGATAGGGCCCCCCAAGGATCTGTGCTGTTAAACTTATTCATAAATGACCTGGTAAAGGGGGTAAACAGGGAAGTAGTAAAGTTTTCAGACAATACTAAATTTCTCAAGATAGTTAAGTCCAGAACTGACTGGAGGCGTTACAAAGGGATCTCATAGAACTGGGTGACTGGGCAACCAAATGAGAGATGAAAATCAATGCTGGTAAATTCAAAGTAATGCACATTGGAAAACATAATCTCAACAATACATACAAAATGATGGGGTCTAAATTAGCTGTTACCACTCAAAAAAGAGACCTTGGGAGTCATTGTGGATAGTTCTCTAAAAACATCCACTCACTGTGCAGTGGCAGTCAAAAAAGATAACAGAATGTTAGGAACCTTTAGGAAAGGGATAGATAATAAGACAGAAAATATCATAATGCCACTGTATAAATCCATGGTATGTCCACACGTCAAATACTGAGTGCAGTTCTGGTTGCACCATCTCAAAACAAGACATAATAGAATTGGATGTCAAGAAAGGAAACAAAAAAAAGATTTGGGGTATAGAACACTTCCATATGAGGAGAAATTAAAAAAACTGGGTTTGTTCGATTTAGAAAAACGACTAAGGGGGGAAATGATATGGAGAAAGCAAGTAAGAAGAGTGTTATCTGTCCATTCACATAACACAAGAACCAGGGGTCACCTAATTAAATTAATAGACAGCAGGTTTAAAACAAACCTAAGGAAGTACTTCACACAACGCACAGTCAACCTGTGGAACTTGTTGCCAGGGAATGTTAGAATCATAGAATATCATTCTGTGACCTCCTGAGGTCCCTTCCAACCCCCTGCTCAAAGCAGGAACAATCCCCAATTTTTTCCCCAGATCCCTAAATGGCCCCCTCAAGGATTGAACTCACAACCCTGGGTTTAGCAGGCCACTGCTCAAACCACTGAGCTATCCCCCTTCCAAAGAACATGTCAGGAGTGGGATTTGAACCTACGCCTCCATATAGAGACCAGAACACCCAGTTGAGGGTGTTGTGAAAGCCAAAAGTATAACTGGGCTCAAAAAAGAATTAGATAAGTTGGTGGAGGATAAGTCCATCAATGGCTATTAAACACGATAGTCAGAGATGCAACCCTATGGTCTGGGTGTCCCTAAACCTCCATGTGGCAGAAGCTGAGACCGAGGACAGGGGATGGATCACTCAATAACCTGCCCACTTCTGTTCACTCCCTCTGAAAGATTGGCACTGGCCGCTGTTGGAAGACAGGATACCGGGCAAAATGGACCACTGGTCTGAGCCAGTATGGCCATTTTTATGTTCTTATTACAAACTTTAAAATCAGAAGATCAGGGTAATTTGCACCCAAGAGTTTTAAAAGAGTTGGCAAAGGAACTTTCTGGGCCATTGATGTTATTGACCGCTATATTTACCTACATGCCTCCAGCTTCCATCCAGGACACACCACACGATCCACTGTCTACAGCCAAGCTCTAAGATACAACCGCATTTGCTCCAACCCCTCAGACAGAGACAAACACAAACACCTACAAGATCTCTATCAAGCGTTCTTACAACTACAATACCCACCTGCTGAAGTGAAGAGACAAATTGACAGAGCCAGAAGAGTACCCAGAAGTCACCTACTACAGGACAGGCCCAACAAAGAAAGTAACAGAATGCTACTAGCTGTCACCTTCAGCCCCCAACTAAAACCTCTCCAGCACATCATCAAGGATCTACAACCTATCCTGAAGGACGATCCCTCACTCTCACAGATCTTGGAAGACAGGCCAGTCCTCGCTTACAGACAGCCCCCCAACCTGAAGCAAATACTCACCAGCAACCACACAACAAAAACACTAACCCAGGAACCTATCCTTGCAACAAAGCCCATTACCAACTCTGTCCACATATCTATTCAAGAGACATCATTACAGGACTTAATCACATCAGCCACACTATCAGAGGCTCGTTCACCTGCACATCTGCCAATGTGATATGTGCCGTCATGTGCCAGCAATGCCCCTCTGCCACGTACATTGGCCAAACCGGACAGTCTCTATGCAAAGGAATAAATGGACACAAATCAGATGTCAAGAATTATAACATTCAAAAACCAGTTGGAGATCACTTCAACCTCCCTGGACACTCAATTACAGACCTAAAAGTTGCAATTCTTCAACAAAAAAGCTTCAAAAACAGACTCCAACGAGAAACTGCAGAACTGGAATTAATTTGCAAACTGGACACCATTAAATTAGGCTTGAATAAAGACTGGGAGTGGATGGGTCATTACACAAACTAAAAACTATTTCCCCCATGCTGATTTTTCCCCTACTGTTACTCACACCTTCTTGTCAACTGTTTGAAATGGGCCATCCTGATTATCACTACAAAAGTTTTTTTTCTCCACCTGATAATAGCCCACCTTAATCGATTAGTCTCATTAGAGTTGGTAGGCAACCCCCATTTTTTCATGTTCTCTGTGTGTATCTAGATAGATAGATCTATTTATCTATACATCTTCCTACTGTATTTTCCACTGCATGCATCTCATGAAGTGGGTTTGGCCCACGAAAGCTTATGCTCAAATACATTTGTTAGTCCCTAAGGTGCCACAAGTACTCCTCGTTCTTAATGAGAAATCAGTTATATAGAGTTATCTGGATTGCCTAGTACGCGGAGAGTAAACAATGTGTTTTAATGCAGTCAAATGTAAGGTTATGAATCTAGGAGTAAAGAAGGTCGGTCAAAGAATGTGCATGCGTGTGAGGGGGCTGTGACTCACCACGACTGAGTTCGCTTGTGAATTCAGCCCAGAACTACTGTAAAAATGGATCTATACCAATGTTAGGATTAATTTTATTCCTGTTATAGTTAAATAATTCCTTCTTTATTACCCTTCACCCTTACTGGCCATGGATTTTTCATTGAACCTTTTAGCTTTCCTTATTGATTGTCTGCATTTTTAGCCTCTGACATATTTGCTGCTGTCAACTTCTCCCCTTTCCCCATTTGTGAGATACTGTTTTTTATTTTTTATTGGTGCTTTCACTTCCGCTGTAGACCAGGATAGTTGTTTTAACCAAAGAATTGTATGTGGGAATCTTGTTTCTTGGGCATCTAGTAATATGTTTTTAAACTATCATAAATTACCATTTATATTTGTCAATTTAATTTTTTCCTGACAGACAAATTTTGCTTACAATTATTTACAGCTTTATGGAATTGGCCTTTGTAAAGCACCAAGCATAGACATTGCTGGTTAGTACGAGATCCTGTTTACATATAACTAACGAAATCAGGCTGTAATCGTGCACATCTAGGCAATCATTAATTTTTAGACTGGAGATACATTTTATCTTTACATGTCAGAATGGGATATAACCTAGAACTACCCAGCGATGAACATAATACTCTGTGCTAGGAAACAGTTATCTATATGGAGGTCCTCAACTTTTTTCCTTCAGAGGCCCCCTGCCCCCAACATACTATAAAAACTCCAGGGCCCAGCAGTGGGGCCTTGAGACTCCTGGCTTCAGCAATTGGGTGTAGTGGGGCCACAGATGGCTTTAGCCCTGTGGGGCCCAGGGCTTCAGCTCATGGTGGGGGGGCCTTGGGGCTCTGGACTTCAGCCATCAGGTGGGGAGGCTGGGGCTTCAGCCATGGGGTGAAGGGGGCTCAGGACTCTGAGTGGGTGGAGAACTCACGGTTTCAATCCCACGGGGCACCAGGGCTCAGAACTTTACACCCAGGGGAGAACCAGGGCTCCTCGCAGCTCCAGCCCCACAGGAGCTGCCAGGACTCAGGGCTTTAGACCTGGCGGGAGTACTGTGGCTTGGGGTTTCAGCCCCACAGCTCCATTCTGACTTTAACTCCTTGGGAGGTGCTGGGGTTTAGGGCTTTATACCCAGGAGGGAGCACCAGGGCTCGGGGCTCCCCACAGCTCTGCTCCTGGTTTCAGCCCCTGGAGGCACTAGGGCTTAGGGCACCGCACTACAGCCACAGGGTGCCGCAGCCCCCTGAAACTAGCTTGCGGCCCCCTCAGGGGGCTGTGGAGCCCTGGTTGAGAACTGCTGATCTATACTTTCAGATACTTTAAGGATGTTTTACTAATGGCTGCTTGAGACCTCCTGCATACATCCCCAGACTGAAGTCCCCCAAAACAACAGTATTTCTTTCTACACATTATAGATGCTTCAGGAGCTGCATGTCCAATTCTCTACTCTGATTTGGTGGTCTCAAACAGAGTCCCACTAGGAGCCTATTTCATGCTATTCTTCCTAGTTATAGCAGTTCCTCCTCTATGCTTAAATGGAAGTACAAGTGAAACCCCGCTATAACGCAATAATTGGGGGTCCAAAAAATTCAATCGCGATAAATGAGGGGTCGCTTTATAGTGGGGTTACAAAAATTTACCATTTCAAGCCGGTCAGTTTAAGTCTTGTAAAACAAACAAACAAACAAACAAACGGTTATCCTAGCATATTTTAAACACAAAAGTAGTAATTTAATTACATGTACATGAAAGAAACGTGAAATCAACTGTACTAATCATTGCGCAGAGTGCAAAGTCAATCTGGTTGCATGACTCCATAATTTTAAATTTCATCACTTCTTAAAAAAAGCTATCTAGTGTGGTCTGCTTATTTGCCGCACACTGTTGGCTTCTAGCAAAGTCAAGAATGCTTCTGAGTTGGAGCCTTTTGACGCTGTCCACGTCTTGAGTTTCCAGCCACCTCAAACTGGATTCTAGGTGCTTTACTGCCTCGGACACTTTTGGTGGGGGAGTTGAGGTGCCACAATCGTCATCGTCATTAGCGCCACTGGTTTTGGGCTCTGGTGGTGCAGCTTCATTCTTCCCGCTGACATTTGCAACAATTTCGTCATCTGAGATGTGTTCATATATGGGGCAGATGTCATCTGCTGAAAACCAGTTGAGGATATCATGATGACTGTGCTTATATTCTCTGAGTGCTTCTTCGGCTAAACATAAGTCGTCTTCAATGAATCTTGTAAATTCAGGCTTGTCGTTACCATCATCATGTGTAGATGATAGAAAAGCTGGACCAAGACCCTTTATCCAGCATCGTTCAATGCAACGTGCAGAGATAGCATCCCAGGCTTTCCCGCCGAGGTGACAGACTTCTTTCAAGTTGAGTGACGCCAGTGATGTGTCGACATAGGAGTTGTTATCCACTACCATCCTCTTGATCATTTTGCGATGATAGTTTTGTTTAAATACCGATATGATGCCTTGGTCCAGTGGCTGGATTTTTAATGTAGTGTTCTTCGGGAGATAAGAGACTTTAATCTTGCCGTCATGACTGACAAGATTTTCCGCTGGGGGGCAGGCAGGGCAATTATCCAGCAGGAGGAGGGCTTTTTGCTCCTGCTTGAGTTTTTGCAAATGAGCCCAAACATGAAATTTTATGGAACCAGTCTTCAAATATGGAGCTATTCATCCATGCATTCTTGCCGTTGGTGTATTAAAAGGGAAGGGCCTTCATATTAACGTGATGAAAACATCTGTGAGACCTCACTTTTCCGATCATCAGAGGTCTGATTTTGTGGCTGCCAGACTTGTTGATGCAAAACAAGAGAGTGACTCGGTCCTTCCTCTGTTTAAAGACTTCTCGTTTGTGACTATCGGTCCTGGTTGCGAGGGTGCGATTGGGTAACATTTTAAAGTATAAACCAGTCTTGTTGCAGTTGTAAACTTGATTGGCTGTGTAGCAACCTTCCTCCAGCAACTTTTTAAGCTCAATTGGGTAGGAATCGGCAGCCTCTTTATCAGCTGAGTGTATTTCCCCAGACACAAGAATTTGGCTTATAGTGTGCCTTTTCTTGAATCTGTCCAGCCAGCCGTTACTCGCCTTGAATTTGGATTCATTTCCATTAATAAGATGATCAAATTTCTGTGCTTGAGCTTTCAGAATAGGGCCAGAAATGGGAACTCCTTCTGAGCGAGCCTGGACAAACCATTGGTACAAGGATGAATCTAGGCTTTTGTCATTAGCAAACTTGACCTTTTTACACTGTAAACCAGTTTCCTCTTCAAGAATGCAGGGCAGGCTATGGAGCTTTTCTTCTTCTTTTTTCCACCCTCGCAGAGTGGACTCGCTAATTCCTAGATCTCTAGCAAGCTGAGTTTGTTATTTGCCCTTCTTTCATTGATCCAGGGCGTACAATTTCTCTTGGGCAGAAAACGACTTGCGTTTGCGAACTGGCGAATCCATAACGGTAAAATATTTTTTAAAATATAGGAAATTAATAACAAGTTCATAGGCAAACACCACACACATGTACAACCCAAGAACTAAGTGCAATGGGCCTGCAATGGCCACGAGTCACTTTATCCTATAAGACCGGAAGAACGCAGTTTATTTATAAAGGTCATAAAAAAAGTATTCCGGCAAAACGTGAACAGTATTACAGCCTTAAAGGGGAGCCAATTTATGATTGCGTTATATCCGAATTCGCATTATCGCGGGGCGCGTTATTGCAAGGTTTGACTGTAGCTGTGGTGCACAGTCTCTCTGAGGACCCTATGCCATTCCAAGAGAGAAACATGGTTGGCTCTAACTAGATTGTCACACATTTCCTCTTGGCTCTTTCACACCCCGTTAGCAGCCACAAGCACATTTTGTGTTTTATCCACTTAGTGGATATAAAAGCATGGGGGGGGGGGAATAAACTATGTGTAAGTGCTTGTGCCACCAAGAGTTTGTACCCTCAGCAATGACGGCAACTTTCATCAGAAGAGGTAATGGCACTTTTCATATGTTAAGCCTCAGCCTCCCCATGTCCTCAAGGAGGGGGGATTATTAATCACATTGGGACCCGGTACTTTGGCATTTAGTTCCCTGTCCTCTCTTTGGGAATGATTTTTAGGGGCTTTTGGCAGTCTTTGAAGAAAGGCATCAGGCACATAATAGGCCTCTTCACCTGGAAAAGGAGGGTGAGCAGTTTTCTCCCTCACTAAACTCACTAGTGCAAAGTCAGGCTGTAACTCAAATCTCAGGAAGCAAAGCAGGCAAACTATCAATTAAATGCAAAAGTACCCCTCCCAGTACCCCTAGTTTAATGCAACACTAAGGTTATATAGTTAAATGTACGAAACCCAGAAATGTAAAACCCTAGCTGACTTCTCAACCTTAACTCTGCTCATATGTAGGCATAGTTGGCAACACTCTGAAACCAGACTATTTCACATTTTTACCTGCACCCTTTGGATACCTGTGTATAAGAATCTGTGTTCTAGTAATTAAAAACCGTACTGTATCATGTATGCACAAGGGGGAAGTTAAGATTACATTCAAATCTAGTTGTTGCAATTCTTGGTTTTGGAGGGTTTTACAGTTCAACCTTCAGGGAGCAATAGCAGGTTTTAATTTAATTTAATTTCCCAGGGGTATTCATTTTTGTTTGTTTTATTTTTTTAAGCAAAGGCCAGCTGATATCTAACAATGTCATTACTAAGCTGCATAAAAATTCACCATTCAGGGACCACAGTGTCCTGTTCCTGACAATGGCCAGCAAAAGAGGAAGGTGCAAGAAACCCCTTCGTGGACAATTACAGCCTAGCTTTTGTAATCAAAGATCACATTGTGGGAACTGCCAGCCCTACCCAGCTGTAGAACTATCTCTGATGCCCTTTTCTGGACCATTTCCATCTCAGTTTTATCTTTAAGTTGAGCTGACCAAAAACGGAACAGAACGCAAAAATGAGGAGCCCTTCTTCTTTGATGCTATGCAAAGATGTCCTGTTTTGTTATTCATTATTGTCTTTCTTGAGCTTCTCATCAGGACATTTATGCCCTAAAAGCTCCTGCATGTGGCCGAATCACCATGTAGAGGCCACCAGCAGCCTCTCCCCCAGGCCCTCACAACCTGGGGTGGGAGTAACATCAGCCTCTTTGACATTTTCATGAACACCAGAGGCAGCAGATTTTGCTACCACCAGTCCCTGCCTATGGCCTATGACAGCCATCTCCACCAGTCCAGGCTCTCCTGAGTGTCAGAGGCTGCCGCTGCAACCATCATTGACATTTTTGCCTGGCCTGTGCCACTTGCTGTCTCCTTTGTTCACCTCTCAGCAACATTCAGCTGGGTGAGAGCACTGTAACCTGTTGCTGGAGGAGGAACTAGATTGCCTGGATGAATACAAGAAAATACTGATTTATGGTAGCAGTATCTTGTGAGTGGCAATGCATTCTTTGTTGATAACTGGATCCTTGGCTAAATCAAAAGGGGTGTTATAAACAAGATTATTATACCTCTGGAGAAGGCCATGAGGCTCAGCCACCTGGACCACTGCATCCAGTTTCACACAACCTCGTTTCATAAGCATATGCACACTACACTGGCCAAAGGTATAGGCTCTGAACAGTTAGGGTATAGAGTCTGGGGAAAAGTAGACTACCGGAATGCTGCCTGCTGTACATAATATTTTGTACTTACACAACTCCTTTCAACTCACGGGGCTTTCCAAAGGAGTCTAAGTCATCTTAGAGAGGGGGAAACTGAGGCACAGAAAGGTAAAGTGACTCATCCAAAGTAACAGTGAGCCAATGGCAGAGCTTGGAAAGGACTCCCAGCCCATATTCCAATCAACAAGACCATGCTGCCTCTCCCAGAAGTGACCACCATGACTTGGGTGATGTTCTATATGAGCCGAACAGTATAAAGAGAACGTGGACAATCCTGGAAATAAAAAATAATCCCTGAAATTTAAATGCGATAAATGTAAATACTTTGCTGCCACTCCTGAGGCAGGCTCTGAAGAATAGATGCCAGGTTCACACTTGCAGATTCTGCATTCACAAGGGATATTTCCAAGGCTTTGGCAAAATGGAGTTAACCCTGCAGCCCAGAAAAGGAAAGAGATCATTACTCTCCTAGCCACGCAGAGAGAAGCTCCCACTACCCACTCTGCTTTCACAGCCCTGACTACACAGCTCTCAACTCATAACCTGGGAACACATTACCAGAGTTTTGCCTCTGTCCTCTTCTCTCTCTGAGCAGGTGTCCTGTTATTTAACATGTGCAAAGCCTACAAATATTGTTTACTGATTAAACCTAGTATCTCCACCCTACTATGAGTGTCTTTTGAACGCAACAGGGAACTATGCCAACACATTTAAAGGAAATCACAAAGCTGAGCAGTTTCTATTTGGAAGGCTACTTCCCTCCCCACAACTGAAGAGCACTGAGCTAATTTTACTCATGTCCAAGCACTAATCCACCACTTTCTACCAAACGCAAGTAAAGAGCATACGATGGTCAACTCTTTATCTATTCTTGGCTTCAGTACTGTATACGGGCAGTCCTCGGACTTACGGCACAATAGGTTCCTGAAAACTGCGTTATAAGTTGAAACATCGTAACACGGAACTGCAATCCACTCCATTGTGGGACCAAGTGTCGTAAAGTTGAAACCAATTGTCGTAAGTCGAAGCAGGGTGTCAATTCAGAAGTTGTAAGTTGAACATCGTAAAGTCAAGGACTGCCTGTACCTCCTGTTCTCTGACCTCAAACCCCCCACTCCCCAAGTTCATTCCGAATGCTGCCGCTCAGTACCCTGTGTTGCTTATGACACAAAAATGAGGCCCAAAAGGATTTTTGAAGTGTTCTTAACTGCTTTCTTTTAACATTAGAAATCCAGCTCTTGTCTATCTTGGAAAGCTTGATAGGCCACTGGAGAGCTGCTGGTTAATGACATGACAGTCCTTAGGGGGAAAAAAACATGATTAATTGAGATGGGAAGGAATTTTTAATCTGTCTTTTTCAAAACTTGTTTCCATTTGTTTTATGCATATTTAACTCAAATGCCTGCAAACACTTAGGAGAAAATACATCTGTTAAAATTCAACATCACCACTTCACGTAAAGGCTGAGAGAGTTTGCTGGCCACGTCTCAGACTCCCAGCAAGTCCTCCCACAAACCTAGAAAAGACTTAACATGACTCATTGTGCCATTCTTGATACTGCTAAGGTAAAAACAAGGAGACAAACAAAACTAGCACTGCCATAAGTTCTGACTGGACTTTATTCACCATAAAAAAGGGGAATAAACACAATTATAATTCTTCTTTTGCAGGAACTCATAATTGTTAATCCACCAATGAAAGATATGCCATTCGTCTTTCGAACACAGAAACATCTAATAACCAGAAATCCAAGAAGCAACCTTCTGACCCCCACTCTGCATAGGAAAATGCACCCCCAAGGGGAAGAACCCCTTCTTTGTATGTCATTGTCCTCCCACCCCATCTTACATACAATCATAGACTTTAAGGTCAGAAGGGACCATTATGATCGTCTAGTCTGACCTGCACAAGGCAGGCCACAGAATCTCACCCACCCACTCCTGTAACAACCCCTGACCTATGTCTGAGCTATTAAAGTCCTCAACTCGTGGTTTAAAGACTTCAAGGTGCAGAGAATCCTCCAGCACATGACCCATGACCCATGCTGCAGAGGAAGGCGAAAAACCCCCAGAGCCTCTGCCAATCTGCCCTGGAGGAAAATTCCTTCCCGATCCCAAATATGGCAATCAGCTAAACCCTGAGCATGTGGGCAAGACTCACCAGTCAGACACCTAGGAATGAATTCTCTGTAGTAACTCAGATCCCACCCTACCTAGAGTCCCATCACAGGCCATTGGGCATATTTACTGCTAATAGTCAAAGATCAATTAATTGCCAAAATTAGGCTATCCCATCACACCATCCCTTCCATAAACTTATCAAGCTTAGTCTTGAAGTCAGATATGTCTTGTGTCCCCACTGCTTCCCTTGACCACTCCTCTGACGGTTAGAAACCTTCATCTAATTTCAAGTCTAAATTTTCCGATGGCCAGTTTATATCCATTTGTTCTTGTGTCCACATTGGTACTGAGCTTAAATAATTCCTCTCCCTCCCTGGTATTTATCCCTCTGATATATTTATAGAGAGCAATCATATCTCCCCTCAGACTTCTTTTGGTTAGGCTAAACAAGCCAACTCTTTGAGTCTCCTTTCATAAGACAGGTTTTCCATTCCTCGGATCACCCTCGTAGCCCTTCTCTGTACCTGTTCCAGTTTGAATTCATCCTTCTTTAACATGGAAGACCAGAACTGCACACAATATTCCAGATGAGGTCTCACCAGTGCCTTGTATAAGGGTACTAACACCTCCTTATCTCTACTGGAAATACCTCGCCTGATGCATCCCAAGACCGCATTAGCTTTTCTCACGGCCATATCATATTGGCGGCTCATAGTCATCCTGTGATCAACCAATACTCTGAGGTCCTTCTCCTCCTCCGTTACTTCCAAGTGATGCGTCCCCAGTTTATAACAGAAATTCTTGTTATTAATCCCTAAATGCATGACCTTGCACTTCTCACTATTAAATTTCATCCTATTAGTATTACTCCAGTTTACAAGGTCATCCAGATCTTCCTGTGTGATATCCCGGTCCCTCTCTGTATTGGCAATACCTCCCAGCTTCGTGTCATCCACAAACTTTATTAGCACATTTACCCTCTGTGACCTTTTGTTGGCCTGGCCTATGCCAGCAATATCGCCCAATACTAAGAAGGGCTCAGCGCTGGTTGGCTCATCTGTATGTGCTTAGCTTCGAGTGTAGACCCAGCCAAATGGGGTACAGCACCATTTCAGCAAGCTGTGGCAGGGATTTTCTCCCAGCAGACCTTAACCATGGTTTTCCACAGTGGTGCTGAACACAGTCTGTCCTAGTCTGCACTTGCAGCTAAAATGTGTGCAGCTGAACTGAGGCCCAACAAAGTTCCCCTTGAAATCAATGGAAAGGCTCCCATTGACTGGAATGGAAGATGGGTCAGGCTGCTGGTGCTAAACCCACTGCTGACACCAGCTGTGCAGAAGCAGGCAACTGAGTCTTCATCTGAGTTTGGACTGTAAGCAACTTAGGGCAGGGCCTCACCACCATGCAAGCCTGCAGTGTTATACAAGTGCTGACTCTTCATCCTGTGTGAGCCCAATTGTATAGGAGACAATTGGAGGCTCAGTGGCTGCTACAGAAAAGCATTCACCAGAAAGCAAAGAGCACTAATAAGCAGCATTGCTTAAGGCAGCCAGCAGAGGGACATAAGGGGTTAACATTGCTGGTACCAAAAGATTAGAAGGAAGTTGTCAGCCATTTGAAACTCTCCTAGAATTGAAGCTTTGGGTAGTTTACTTTACAGCATCCCTGCAGGACTCCACTGCACTGATACCATTATTCAGTTGCGACAGATGAAAACAGACTATTTGATCAAATCAAGAAGGCTCCTTGCATGTCTCTGCACCAGTGGCTCTGACTTGCTGCTGTTGCATTTCAAGAAATCCTTATTCTAGAGTTTTGTTTTAAAGCAAGACCCTGTGGGTTTTAGCAAATCGATCAAGAACCTGTTGAAGCTCTTTCAGGGGGGCTCCTTGGGGTTCTGCAATAACCAACCCCAACCTTTGTCAGCCCACACCCAGCAAACTCCTGGCTGCACCACAAAAAAGGTTGGCTCAGGAGGAGCTAATGTGACACCTGCACAGGAGACTGACAAGATGAGGCATGATAAGCAAACCAGGAAGCCCTGCCTTTCAGTTAAGCAGGAATAGCAGATACCGCACCCACTTACATGAGGCACTGACTCACAGCTGTGCAACAAACCAGCTAAATGACCCTGCGATTTCATAGGGAAGTCATTTGAATTGGGTGGACCTCAAGTATATTGTTTCAGGACAATTCATGCAGGTAAACGAAGACTGGCTTGGTAATGCACAGCAAGTAACAATGAGCCTTGACGTTCACTTACATGCTCTCAGGACTCTGTCACTTAGCTCCCAGCATCCCACACATTAATTATGTTCCTTGGACTTCCTTACGGCATCTCAACTGCTCTTATGGAAACAATGCTAGGCTCCTGAGCTGGGGCTTCTGAATATTTGAGTTGTTCACTGGCAATTGAAAGCCAACGAGACTTAGGCTATGTCTACACTAAAGACATTACAGTGGGACAGGTGTACCACTGCAGCGGTGCTGCTCTAAGGTCTCCTGTGTAGCTGCTCTATGCAGACAGGAGAGAGCTCTCCCGCCGGCATAATTAAGTCACCTCTAATGAGCAGCAGTAGATATATTGGCAGGAGAGCATCTCCCGCTGACATCGCGCTGTCCACACCTGCGCTGCGGTTGGTGACACGTTTGCCAGCTGGGGAGTATTTTTTTCACACCAGATGGACAAAAGTTTCATTGACTATAGTGCTACTGTAGACAAAGCCTTCGACTCAGATGCCTGAATCACTTCTGAAGATGTGACTTAGGCTGCTAAATCACTTAGGTACTTTTGAAATTTTTACCATTAATGTTTTGCGTTTAATTTCCTAGGATGTTTTTAAAGATAAACAAAGAAAAAAGAAACTACACAAACATGTGACTCCTGCAGATAAAGGTAAATTCTTATAAATATCATGCTACCCCCTGTCATTTAACTGAACCATTAACACCATTAATTTGCTCCAGAATTCACCTCTTGATGCAAAACTGTGTTCCAGAATCTGATTTCATATTTTAAAAACACATTTATTGTGCTATGGAGAGAACACTGAAAGCATAAATCGAAGGTAAGCCCCTACCATGTTGTCTGCCTGAGTCTGCAGAGAGCCTGAAACAGAAGCTTTGAGAAGTGTGAACTGCTCTGTTCATCTTAATCTATGACCCATGGATTCTGTGATTCTACATCAGGGAAAGTGTGGGCCCCTTACTTAATGAGGGAGGCAACCTAGTGACAGAGGATGTGGAAAAAGCTAATGTACTCAATGCTTTTTTTGCCTCTGTCTTCGCGAACAAGGTCAGCTCCCAGACTACTGCACTGGGCAGCACAGCATGGGGAGGAGGTGACCAGCCCTCTGTGGAGAAAGAAGTGGTTCGGGACTATTTAGAAAAGCTGGACGAGCACAAGTCCATGGGGTCAGATGCACTGCATCTGAGGGTGCTAAAGGAGTTGGCGGATGTGATTGCAGAGCCATTGGCCATTATCTTTGAAAACTCATGGTGATCGGGCGAGGTCACGGATGACTGGAAAAAGGCTAATGTAGTGCCTATCTTTAAAAAAGGGAAGAAGGAGGATCCAGGGAACTACTGGCCAGTCAGCCTCACCTCAGTCCCTGGAAAAATCATGGAGCGGGTCCTCAAGTCCTCTGAAGCACTTAGAGGAGAAGAAAGTGATCAGGAACAGTCAGCATGGATTCACCAAGGGCAAGTCATGCCTGACTAACCTAATTGCCTTCTATGATGAGATAACTGGCTCTGTGGATGAGGGGAAAGCAGTGGACATGTTATTCCTTGACTTTAGCAAAGCTTTTGACACACAAGGTCTCCCACAGTATTCTTGCCAGCAAGTTAAAGAAGTATCGGCTGGATGAATGGACTATAAGGTGGATAGAAAGCTGGCTAGATCGACAGGCTCAACAGGTAGTGATCAATGACTCCATTTCTAGTTGGCAGCCGGTATCAAGCAAAGTGCCCCAAGGGTCGGTCCTGGGGCCGGTTTTGTTCAATATCTTCATTAAAGATCTGGAGGATGGCATGCATAGCACCCTCAGCAAGTCTGCAGATGACACTAAACTGGGAGGAGTGGTAGATACGCTGGAGGGTAGGGATAGGATACAGAGGGACCTATTCAAATGAGGGGATTGGGCCAAAAGAAATCTGATGAGGTTCAACAAGGACAAGTGCAGAGTCCTGCACTTAGGAAGGAAGAATCCAATGCACCGCTACAGACTAGGGACCGAATGGCTCGGCAGCAGTTCTGCAGAAAAGGACCTGGGGTTACAGTGGATGAGAAGCTGGATATGAGTCAACAGTGTGCCCTTGTTGCCAAGAAAGCTAATGGAATTTTGGGCTGTATAAGTAGGAGCACTGCCAGCAGATCGAGAGATGTGATCATTCCCCTCTATTCGACATTGGTGAGGCCTCTTCTGGAGTACTGAGTCCAGTTTTCGGCCACACACTACAAGAAGGATGTGGAAAAATTGGAAAGAGTCCAGCAGAGGACAACAAAAATGATTAGGGGCCCGTAGCACATGACTTATGAGGAGAGGCTGAGGGAACTGGGATTATTTAGTCTGCAGAAGAATGAGGGGGGATTTGATAGCTGCTTTCAACTACCTGAAAGGGGATTCCAAAGAGGATGGCTCTAGACTGTTCTCAGTGATAGCAGATTACAGAACAAGGAGTAATGGTCTCAAGTTGCAGTGGGGGAGAGTTTAGGTTGGATATTAGGAAAAACTTTTTCACTAGGAGGGTGGTGAAGCACTGGAATGCGTTACCTAGGAAGGTGGTGGAATCTCCTTCGAGGTTTTTAAAGTCAGGCTTGACAAAGCCCTGGATGGGATGATTTAGTTGGGAATTAGGTCCTGCTTTGAGCAGGGGGTTGGACTAGCTGACCTCCTGAGGTCCCTTCCAACCCTGATATTCTATGATTCTTTGGGGTCAGGGAGCTAGAGTCCTACTTGCATCCAGGGTGTCCCTAGCCTCTGTTTGCCAAAAGCGGGGAATGGGCGACCGGGAATGGATCACTTGATGATTACCTGTTCTGTTCAATTCCTCTGGGGCACCTGGCTTTGGCATTGGCCACTGTCGGAAAATGGGATACTGGGCTAGATGGACTTATGTTCAGGGAACAGAGGGAATGAGAAGTGCGGGTTGGGTTGCCTAAGGAACAGCATGGAGAGCCAGGGAGATGAATTGCTGTAGTTGGCTACAGGCTCGTCTCCTCCGTTGCAGGCAGACATGAGGGAAAGGAGGTTGCTTGGACAGCACTGTGGGAGAGCATAATAAAAATGCCCTTTCTCAAAGATAATTATTATTAAAAAGAATCACTGATTAATGGCCAGTCAAAGAGTATTTTCATCTCTGGGCCACAGCTGTGTGTGTCAGAAGAGGGATGGGGCAGCGCGGTAAGGGGGCAGGGAGCCGGGGGTGGAGGTTGGATAGAGGGCAGGGGAGTTGGGGGGTGGTCAGGGGCCGGGGCAGTCAGAAGACGGGGAACAGGGGGGTTGAATGGGGGCTGATACACAAGTGAGGAAGTCAAGCAGAGAGACTCATGTTGCTTCACTGGCAATTACTGATATTTGAAATCTAATCCTAAAAGAAGGACAGAATCAACAGAGCAAAGAAATGGCACTGTCCAGATTCTTATAGACCCTTCTAAGCCCTGGAGAGTGCAAACCATAAAACAGCAGCTGAGCAAGGGTCTCCCTCTAAAGTGCTTTTCCAGGCAGGGCTGGACATCACCTCTTCATTTCACTTGGCCTTTCCCTCTTGGACTGTCTGAAGAGCATGTCACAGGAAAGAAACATTGACTTTGCTGTGCTCTGGCTGGACCAGACCATCTCCCCCACCCCTCTGCTTCTGCCCAAAGAGGGGAAAGAGTGGGAAACCCAGGCCTTTGGCCCAACTTTTCTCGGTGGTAAGAGAATGAAGTCAACCAGAACAAGTCTCCCCCACTGCCAACTCTTGGAAGCCCCAAAACACTGTCTGTGAATTTGGAGCTGTGCATTTTCGTGGATGAAGGAGGAGCAGGTAGGGCAGGGATCTCCCAAGTAAAACAGAACTGACCACATCAACATTGCCACACTTGGCTCCGCTCTCGCTCAGGTGTCATTTTGTCAGTCTGGGTGTATTTAATTTATACGGTAGCCTTTCCTCCTCGGCCAGTCCTTAATCATCTGTATTGCTCTTCCTTGAACTCCCTCTAATTAGTCTATACATTTCTGGTAATGAAGGGCTCAGAAGTGAGTGCAACACTGCAGCTGCAGACTCACCTGAGTGGCATGGAGAAGTAATTTACCCCCTGCTCCCTGCAGGCCAAAGCTGTATACACATTTTGCAGATATTCAGCATCATGCTCATGTCTAGTTTCATGTCCACTAACTCCCTGGGTGTCTTTTAACATTCACATCAGAGACACAGTATTAATCTACCTACCTAGATACTTGTGTGGGCTTCATCACCCTAGGGTCTGAGGGTAACATTTTCAAAAGCACTGAGGTGCCTACGTCCTATATTCAAAAGGGGCTTTGATTTCAATGGGAGTTAGGCACCTACATATCTTTGAGAATTTGGCCTTAGGAGCCACTAAAGGCATTTAGGCACCTTGTCCCATTGAGAGAATCTCTTTGGAAAATGTGATGTAGGCATTTAAGTCACATATGTGCTTTTGAAAACGTTACTCTGAATGCCCAACTCTCTCTTGTCCTTCCTGGCCATAGAGAAGCAGGTGAAGGCATTTTGGTGGCTTTTAATGAGTCCCTGAGAATGAAGGGGCTGCTGTGGGGAACCAAGAGGTAGGCTCTTCATTTAGCTCGGAATATGGAACAGCAAGTGATTCTTATTTCTTCTGGCAGAGTTTGCAAGTTGTACTCGAGATCTCTGTGAACACAGAGCTCACCTTCCTGTGTGTGACCCACAGAGTACTCCTGGGTGAATTCTGCGTCACTGTGCATGCACAGAATTTATGTTCCCAGAAGATTTCTTTACCTCCCCCCAGAAGAATGAATTTCTGACAGGGAAGCAAATGGAAGCCACAAGAGTGGTCGTGTAACCCACCCCAGCAGTATGTTTCGAGTGCGGGGGCAGCTGGCAGAGAGGTAAATCACTATGGGGCAAGGGGCAGGACTGGGGAAGACCCAGCTGGTGCCTTGTGACAAAGTGGGGATTTTCTCTTGTTATGTTGTATGTGAGCCTTACTGTTGAACCTATATGAGTTTTATTGTTTTGCATGAATACTGTGCATGCCTCCATTTCCCTGTGTGCTGCACCAATGCCAAGGTGGTGGGAATAAGGGTGTGTGACTTTGGCTGAGACCCGCGGGGGCAGGTGAGGCTGCTCAGGCTGCCTGCATGTGAGCGAAGGACAATGCCCGTTGTAACTTGAGAACCAGGAGGGGGATGCAACCAGGTGACTCTCAGCCCAGGAATCAGGATAAAGACCGGAGGAGGAACAATGGGTGTGTCAGAGACCAGGCAGCAGAGTAACAAGTAACAGAAACACCATAGGGGAAAGGACAGGGCAGAGGGTGTTTGTACAGAATCTAGCACAATGTGTCCCCATTCTTGGTTTGTCCTTAGACACTACCAGAATAAATGTGTTATGTATTATCTCTCCACCAGGCAGGACAGAGCCCCTTCCAGTCTGTGGCACTCCCCTTCTGTAGGATTCCCAAGGGCACTGGTGGGCAGAGGAAACTCTGGCAGTGCTGCTAGGCAGCCGGGGAGGACAGAGATCTCTGGAGCTAGTGTTCCAGGGTCTGCTGGATAGCCCTGCATCTCTGTTAGATACACGGTTTCTAGGAAATAAATTTGCTGTCCATGTCATGAGACATGGCATCCAAGGGTTAAGAAGACCACATCCCTCATCCTCTCCATGGGACAGCAAATCTTACCCCTCTGACAGACCCTCACAGCTTTCATCCCCTTTGGCCACCTTTGTGGTTTGTCTCCAGCAGCGCAGATCTGGCTTGAGGATTTCTCTCCTGCAGAATACCTGTGTTAAGGGTTGCATCCAATGAAGTGAGCTGTAGCTCACGAAAGCTTATGCTCAAATAAATTTGTTAGTCTCTAAGGTGCCACAAGTACTCCTTTTCTTTTTGTGAATACAGACTAACACGGCTGCTACTCTGAAACCTGTGTTAAGGGTATTTCCCCAGAAACTGAAGATGCTTCACTCCAAGCGGAACCTTATGTTGGTACTCCCTGCCCAGTGCACAAGTTACACAAAGGGAGTATTAAGGCTGCAACTCTAAATGCATAAAACCTGAGACATTTTAAAGATAAACTTCCAACAGAAACATTAAATCTCCTATGTCGCACCCAGACTAAGGCATTCTCTGCATTTCACAGCATGAACTGTATTCCAAAACACTACACACAAAGATGCCATGTAGCTGAGTTAACTTTGCTGTGGGGACCTTCGCATTAGGATTCCATTTCTGCTGAGTGTTTAAATTCTTGATATTAATGCTACATTAACGTTATTTAGTTTTAAACTGGAGGACAGTTTTTCCTCCACTTTGAAACAGACATTTGCAAATGATTCACGACACAGGGAATGAATGATTTCTCAGTTCTGCTCCAAATACTAGTTCAGGAATCTTCTCTCTCCTCTGGTATGTTTCACTAATGTATCACATGTACCAACAAGTCCTTGAAGCAGTTTCATCATATTTTCCCTTTAAGGTAACCCATTACACACCCATACGAGGCACAGAGACCTCACAACACGAGCCAGCTGAAAGTGCTGCAATGGAATCAGATGATCAGCTCAGGCTTTCAGTCTCTGCGGTGTCTTCTTGGCTTTAGAAACTGTATGGCATGTTTTTCAACACATCCAGACAAGGAAGCCACTTACTACTTCTCGGTTTTAGGATTCAGACTGTATGCATGAAAACAATTTACACCATTAAGAGTTAATGTGAAAACAGAGCAGGACAGGTCCAGCTGCAGCCTGTCATGAACATGCAGCACTGCAGCAAAATCTGTTATTCAGAATTCTAAGATGTTCTGCTGAATGCAGAGCATAACATGACAGAGCTGAAAAAAATGCCAGAACAGAGAGTTACACTCTGACGAGCCCTCGATAGGTATCGGTAAAAGCAAATTTTAGTCAATTTGAATTGTCCAGATTATGTAACAAAGTTATTTTTAAAGTGACACATTTAATTTAAAAAAAAAAAAAGAAAATTTTGATGATCTCTCTGCTCAACGGTGTATCCTACCTGCATTTAGACTTCTCTCACCTAGTTAGGTAGGGAGATGCATTTTTAACTAGACTCTCAGACTTTAAAAGGTCAGAAGGGACCATTGGGATCATCTAGTCTGACCTCCTGCACAGTACAGGCCACTGAACCTCACCCACCCACTGGTGTGATAGACCCAGAACCTCTGTGTGAGTTACTGAAGTACTCAAATTATGATTTAAAGACTTTAAATTACAGAGAATCCAATCCACCATTGACTTTAGTTCAAACCAGTAAGAGACCCATGCTGCAGAGGAAGGCAACCCCCGCCCCACACAGTGTCTCTACCAATGTAACCTGGGGAAAAATTCCTTCCCAACCTCAAATAAGGCAATGAGTTATACCCTGAGCATGTGGGCAAGACCCAGCAGCCAGACACCTGGGAAAGAATTCACTGTAGTAACTCAGAGCCCTCCCCATCTAGTGTCCCATCACCAGCCGTTGGAAGTATTTGCTACTAGCAGTCACAGCTGGGCCACATGCCATGATAGGAAATATAATACCATCCCCTCTACTAACTGAGAACCTAATACTTAATAAATTCTTTAGAACCCATTGTAAAAGAAGAAGTTACACAAGAAAACACAGAACCAACTGAGCAAACTGCCTAGGTGGCAGGAGTCTCAGTACTGAATACTACAGTAAAGTTGAGAAGGCCCTGTCATTCGAACCGTCCCTTATAGGTGCTCATTCCTTGCTCAGAAATATTCCTTATTCACTGAAAGTTTTGGGCCCAGCCCTAAAGCAGTTTTTAGGAAGTATGAACAAAATCTGTCCAGCCATTTCTGAACTAAGTGATCATGACAAAACCCAAAACAATTAATAACTTTTCCAATTTAAAAAAAAAAGTTTCACTCTTGTTCACATAACACAAAAAAGGGTTGAAATTTAAAACTTCAAACATAGTGTGTGGATAGTCCTCAATGAAGGCTTGTTGACAGGTAAGTTTGATACTGAGTGAGGTTCTCCTGCTTGTGTTAGGCAAGGGATCAGCCTAGCCCTAGAAGGCCATACTGGTTCCTTCTGGCCTTTAAAAAAATCTAGTTGCTCTGAAAACAATTGGCGAAGTAAGTTCACAGTTACAGCTGTTTGGATGCATGTGTTGGTATACGGATGATTGATTAAACAGACTAAAGCCCAAACTGTCCCCATCATGGCTGGAAGGGGCAAAAACACCACACATTACCCGTGGTCCCGAGAGGCATGAAAGAGCGGGAGATGTAAGCCCTGCAGCATTGCTCTCTCTTCCCTTGCCCACAGGAGATTGGGATCTATATGCAGAGAGCTGGGCAAGGCTGGGTGCTTCTGCCCCACAGGGTTGGCAGTTGTGCAAAAGCAGAACTGTGCTTGGCACATGCACCAATCTATGCTGGCAAGAATGATACCGTGCTGTTCAAAGTCACAAGGAAAGCAACATGGTGGCACAGACAAGTAAGCAAACATGTATGGGCAGATATTAATGCTGCCATGGTCTATGTTGGCAGATGCCAATTTGCCAAAGTTCAGCTGAATCATAAAAATTCTGTTCTCTTCCACGGGGATTTAAGTGATCAGTTTTTGTGCCAACCCTTCACAAATCTGGAGGCATGAGCTAGTGACCGGGAACTGGGTACTCTTGAATTCTAACCCTGGCTCTCACACAGACTCTTTCTGTGGCCTTGGATAAGTCATTTTACCTGCCTCAGTCTTCCCATCTACAAAATGTGGCTAATGATACTTAGGTGCCTCAGGGCAATTGTGAGAATTTACTGGTTAATATTGGTACAGCTTTTTGAGGTGGACAAGTGGAGCGTATAAGTGGTCAAAGCTAGTAAATGAATCCAAACCCCAGTGCTGCTCCGAGATTGATTTGGCACAACCTGACCCACATGCATTTATTCTCTCTCTCCCTTTTCAATTTAGTTTTGTGGTTTTTTCCTTTTATTGAACAATATGCAAACAGCTATGTTAATGCAACATTATAGTAAACAGCTTTAGTATAGAAAAGTCAGTGAACACAAAGGATATGCTTCTCAGAACAACAGAAAACTTGCCCAAATAGCAGAGACTGTCTAAAGCTGTAACAACATAAGTAGTAAATTGAAATACTGCAACTGGGCAATGAAGCCAAGTTTACAAACTTAGGGCCATATTCTCAGTTAATGTAAATCACCTCTGCTCCATTGAAATCGAGAGAAATATGCCACTTTACACCAGCTGTGAACCTGTCTAGCATATCTTATATGAACACACACCTATTGATGGATATTTTGTTACATTTCACAGGTCAATACTTTGGCAGCCTTGCCCTGGCCTTCTTAACCCAATAAATATCTGATCCAAGTTCTGTCCTAGGATGGTTCTTTGTACAATAACATAATGAACTTCAGAGACTGAGTACAACCTGGAGAGTTATCCCAATGCTCCAGTACATGGAACTAGCGGTCCTAATATGCTCATCCTGCAGTGAGTACAACTGAAACGTGTCACTCTTGTCTACAGATTGGTTGATGTGCTGATTTTAGTATTATACCCAACTACCAAAGATAAATGTTCCAATCAAATGATACTATTTTCATCCCATTATTATAATAATACTTTGCTGCTTTCTAGCAACTCCTTCCATCTGAGAATCTAAGTGCTTTGCAAACATTAGTTAAAGCAGCTTCACAACGTCTGAGACAGGCAAGTTAGCTCCATTTTACAGATAGGAAATGGAGTCCCTGTCTACATTGGGGTGTGTCTGCATCAGTGCAAACCTCTAGTGCAGATGAGCAAAGCTGCCATTTGCATCAGTGCATCTTACTCTACTTCCATCCTTTATGGAAATGAAACCTGGGTGACCTATTGACAGTACCTCTAGAGTCTGGAGAGGTATCACCAACGATGCCTCCAGAAGATCCTTCGCATCAAGTGGCAAGATCACCGCACTAATGCCAGCATCCTCACTTAAGCAATGTCACCATCATTGAAGCAATGATCCTCATGCATCAACTCTGCTGGGCTGGACATTGTGTGCGGATGCCAGACTCTCACCAAAACAAGTCCTCTACTCTCAGCTCACCCATGGTCAGAGATCTTGTGGTGGTCAGAGGAAATGCTACAAAGAGACACAAAGCGCGTCTCAAGAAAACTGCGGTGGACACCACAAGCTGGGAGGAGCAAGCCACCAACTGAACTCAATAGCGCCACATCCTCCATCAGGCAGTGGCCCGCTTCAAGAAGAAGCGCCTTGCCCTCAAAGCTGAAAATGGGGGGGAAGGGAAAAGAACTTTCTCCCAGCAGGCAGCTGACCCACCAGGAAATGTCTCCACCTACTGTGGGTGGAAGTGTGGTTCCAGGACTGGACTCCTAAGTCATCTCAGGACCCATATGTAAATCTGTGGTAGAGATCATCACTGAATCGAGGGATCGCCGATGATTACAGCCCTACCAAATTCACGGCCATCAAAAAATGTGTCACAAACTGTGAAATCTGGTGTCCCTCCGTGAATATGGTCTTTTGTGTGCTTTTACCCTATACTATACAGGTTTCACAGGGGAGACCCGCGTTTCTCAAATTGGGGGTCCTGACCCAAAAGGAAGTTGCGGGGGGGGGGGGTCACAAGGTTATGGGGGGGGGAGGGTCAAGGTATTGCCACCCTTACTTCTGCACTGCCTTCAGAGCTGGGTGACCGGAGGGCGACAGCTGTTGGCTGGATGCCCAACTCTGAAGGCAGCGCCCCGCCAGCAGCAGTGCCGAATAAGGGTGGCGATCCCATACCCTGCCATCCTGACTTCTGCGCTGCTGCAGGAGGTGGCCCTGCCTTCAGAGCTGGATTCCCGGCTAGCAGCCGCCGCTCTCCAGCTGCCCAGCTCTGAAGGCAGCGCTGCTGCCAGCAGCGGTAAGGGTAGCAGTACTGCAACCTGCCTACAATAACCTTGCAACCACCCCCCCATAACTCTTTTTTGGGTCAGGACCCCTAAAACAACACACTGAAACTTCAGATTTAAATAGCTGAAATGATGAAATTTAGGATGTTTAAAATCCTCTGACAGTGAAATTGACCAAAATGGACCATGAATTTGGTAGGGCCCTACCGATGAGGACGACCTCCAAGCAGGGCTAAGGAAAAGCCGGACAAATTGTGGTTTATAGCAGTTTATCTGGTCTACAGTAGCTGAAATCTCAGTGTAAAAAAGGCCAAAGACACAGAGAGGTTAAGGCCAAAATTGTGAAATTTGGGTGGCTAAAGTTAGGCACCTAAGTTCATATTTAGTCGCTTAAATAAGCGGCCTGATTTTCAAAGGTGCCGAGTACCACAAATGCCCTTGACCTTCGTAGGAGCTGCCGGTGCTCAGCACTTTTAGGAATCAGGCCACTTATTTAGCCGCCTAACTTTAGCCAGCAGAGGTCGAATTATGGTTTTCACCCAACTGAATCAGTGGCTGCTAGAGCTCTAGAAACCGGAACTCCGATTCCCAGTCCCCTTCTAGGCACGCTCCCATTGTTCCTGTAAACTCACTTTTGTAAAGTTAAAAAGCAGTGGCAGTCAAACCCTACCAGAGACAAAGCCAAATCTCACAGGGAGGGTAAATGAAACGGCTGCTGCTCCTAAATCTAAACACGGCAATCCAGCAATATGAATAATTCACGGCAACACTTAGTACATTTACCAAACTAAGGAGAAAAGAGATTGAATTAAGACTATTGTCAACAAAGGAAATAAAATGCGGCACAGTGAAGATGGGGGAAAAGCCTGGCCCCCGAAAGATGGCCCTGCCTGGAACAGAGTGAGTGAGTGAGTGACAGGACAAGTGCAGGCAGCAAGTATACGTACGATTTTAGAATTTTAAAGCAATTTTTGCAGTTATTGGACTGTACTAAGAGTTAGAAGCGGTTACACCTCATAAACCCTGCATTATAACTGTTACTACTACTCATAATTAATAGAAGAAATGGTTTTAAACATACATTTTCTAGCCAAGATTATTTGCTTAACCAGAGATTCAAGTTTCTGAATATTTTCCCATTTAGTAAAAAGGTTCAGTTATGCTAACATCATTTTTTGAAGAGATTATGTAATAAATACCAAATGTATTATATGTCCTAATTGCTAGCCTGAGTGAAAAGGAATGAATTTACAGTGTCAGAAGGCTTGCTTACACTGGAAAAATATATCATGTTAGAAGTTGTGTTAACTAAAACGTGTTCACTAACACAGGTTTCAGAGTAACAGCCGTGTTAGTCTGTAATTCGCAAAAAGAAAAAGAGAACTTGTGGCACCTTAGAGACTAACCAATTTATTTGAGCATAAGCTTTCGCGAGCTACAGCTCACTTCATCGGATGCATACTGTGTATGCTTTCCACAGTATGCATCCGATGAAGTGAGCTACAGCTCACGAAAGCTTATGCTCAAATAAATTGGTTAGTCTCTAAGGTGCCACAAGTCCTCCTTTTCTTTCTATAAACACTGGTATTTCTTTTCAAACATTTTCCCCAATTTTAATTAACAAATTTGCACTATCAGGAAATTTTCAAAGGTGAACCCTCCATTGCTACTTATTATTTATTTAAAATGCATCCGTCATAGAAGTATTCAGAAATAAAACTGTTAATGATAACTTGAGGGTGTTAATGAAGCAATAAACATGCCCTGGCCTAAATGAGCTATGAAGGTGGAAGGGCTTCTCAGCCCAGGAAATAGCTATTACGGAGTGAACAAGGAACCCCGTGCTTTGTGGTTTCCACCTGCCACCTCTGTGTATGATTTATTGCTAGGAATCCTTGCACTCAGAACTTCTACCACATGCTCCCCAAAATACATCAACCCTAGTTTTCTAAATCTTTCTTCTTCTGACTCTTCCTTATTTCTTCTGGAAGGCTTAGCCCGCCAACCGCTCATTCTCTCTAAGAACAGTTATTAATATCTAAGTAAGGATGACAGAGTGGGGAAGAGGTCAGACATTAATACAGTCATCTTTATTGTGGGCATACCTACAGAGAATTCTGACAGCAATGGCCTGTCTCTAGGGCCCTACCAAATTCATGGTCCATTTTGGTCAATTTCACGGTCATAGGATTTTAAAAAATTGTAAATCTCATGATTTTAGCTATTTAAATCTGAAAGTGCTATTTTAGGGGTTCTGACCCAAAAAAGAGTTGGGGGGGAGTCGCAAGGTTATTGTAGGGGAGGTTGCAGTACTACTACCCTGAATTCTGCACTGCGGCTGCTGGCGGCGCTGCCTTCAGGACTGCGGAGCCGGAGAGTGGCGGCTGCAGCCTGGGAGTCCAGCTCTGAAGGCAGAGCCACTGCCAGCACCAGCACAGAAGTCAGGATGGCCTGGCACGGTACTGCCACCCTTACTTCTGCACTGCTGCCTGCTGAGCTGGGCCCTCAGTCAGCAGCCACCACTCCCCAGCTGCCCAGCTCGGAAGGCAGCAGCGCAGAAGTAAGGGTAGCAGATTTCACAGTTCATGACGCATTTTTCATGGCTGTGAATTTGCCGGGGCCCTACCTATCTCACAACGGAGACACTTAGATTATCCATACACAGATTATGTAAATTCATATGCTTTCAGTGGCTGAGGACCATTTTTAATCAAAGTGTGTTCATTTGCATATTGTACAAGTACTGATAAATGCTGTAACCCTTTCCTCATCCCAGATGATCAAAGCAAAGGTGTATAACTTCCAAACAAACATATAGGTATGGCTCAGAAACGTACATCTTCCCTGGGCTCTGGTGGCCTGATGCAACTCCAGTGCTATAGAATAGTTCAGAACTAAATGTGTCATTTTAAGCATCTTCAACTGTTCGCTAGATGTTCACGTACATCCACACACATCAAAGTGATGTTTAAAAACTCATATTATCTATGTACATTTCAATTATTAATTTTTTCAGTGGTTTGGTAAGCAAGGAGAAATTAACTACTCCTGACATTTACAGATTAAAATCTAATCCTTCCAAGCCTAGTTCTAATGTATTTATTGGTTGATCTGGGTCTCCTTAAACTGGCTTAACTGGTTTAGATGTTTGAGATTTAGCATAAGAAAAATGCAAGTTTGCAATTAAAGAGTCTTACCATTGTGGAGAAATATCCCCTCTGCGAGGGCTCCACAAACATTAACACACAAATACCAGCAATCACCACTTGGAAACGATAAATGCAGCACCTCAGGAAGAATTATAAATGGGAACAGAAAAAGAAGGAAGACATTTGATCAGTGTTCCAATATTAAAATCAGTCTTCCCACAAGATTTTAGGATGGGGGAAAGTAAGGCAAAGCCCTCAAGTATTTTCAAAGTAAGCCTCAACTCTGGAAAATCAGAAAAGCTGAAATAAAAATAAAATATAAACCTGAAACTGGTCTTATTAAAGGTGGTATTATTCAGGTATTACTAAGTGAACGACGAGTGTGCGGGGGAGTTCAGATGAATACAGAGCTATTGGAAAAGGTAATATTAAGTGGGGATAATAATAAAACAATGGGAAATTTATTTACAGGGCGCCCATGCCTGGGGTCTCAGGGCACCTAATAAAACTAGAATAGAACAACAACAAAAACCAGAGAGACAACGTAATCCGACACATTACAAGGCATTGTAATTGGGCATTACAAGGACAGAATGCCTGTTAATGAATTTCATATTATATTAAACATTGTTGGTTACAGAAAGGTTTAATGAATTCTACAGAAATTGCTGAAAGTCTTGAAAACCAGACACGGGCCAGTTCCAGAATACCTCTAAAACAGGGCTATGCTGAGATCTCCTAGGACAACGTGCACATATGTTTCTGATGCCTATACTGTACTAAACACATTTGCTCTGAAGTAACAGAGCTGCCCCTGGGCTAACAAACTGGTGCTAACCTAGTGAGAAAATGCTCTGAGTATTTAAGGAAAGCAGAAGCCATTGGCGGACTCCTTCTGCAAACAACAGCCTGGATCAGTCAAAGATCATGGTGGGTGAAACAACTCCAAGCTTGATCAGGAAGCCTCTGTTCACTATTTGCCGTTTACGTCTGCATGGTCAGGAAAATGGTTTCGTTTTAGAAACTTGGAAAATTCCTCGGAGTAAACCGAGCAAAAACCGATCTGCCCTGGAGAGGGTTCTGATCAAAATAATTATGTCTGACGCAGAAGAATTCTCTACTTGTTCCCGCATTTAACCATTCAACCAGCACACTGGAGATTTTTCCATTAAAAATTGTGAACGTTCCGCTTAAACCACCCTCCTCCTTTTTCATGCTTTGTGTGTGTATAAAAAGATCTTCTACACTTTCCACAGGATGCATCCGATGAAGTGAGCTCTAGCTCACGAAAGCTTATGCTCAAATAAATTGGTTAGTCTCTAAGGTGCCACAAGTACTCATTTTCTTTTTTCCTCCTCAGTAACAGACCCAACAGCGGGAGACCATTTTCCATTCACACCGCGAGTTAACTCGACCTCCATGGAACCCCCCAGTGCGAGGACTTTTGCGCAAACCGCAGGGACTTTGTTTGGCCCCTGTGCGTGCTCCGGAGTCTATTGCAAACAACAAACGAAAGGGCGCTGGGATTTCTGAGTCAACATTACCGCAGCCCCGTCTCCCCGGCCAAGGAAACGGCGCTAGGAGAGCTCGCCTGCCAGCTGCTGCGCCTGGCGCGGGGACCCGCCGGGCTCACGCTCCCTGCTGGGCTGCAGGGCGGGAGCTGTCCCCGGCCCCGCACGGAAACGCCGCGGCCCCCGGCCCGGCCGCATGTGGGCGGCTGGCGGGCGGGCTCGGAGCGCGGGGCTCGACGGGGAGCTGCGGGCTCGGAGCGCGGCGCTCCGCGGGGGCTGCGGCCAGAAGTTCCAGCCCCGACTCCGGAGGAGTCTCCCGAACAAAGCAACCGCCGGGGGGCCCCGCCGCCCCGCGCCCTTCGTGCCGGCTCCCCCTGCCCCGCCAGGGCTGCCGCTGGTCCCGCGAACAAAGCCAGCGCCTCCCGCGCCCCGCCCCGGGCCGGGCTCCCCCGGGACCCGGCCCGCTCCCCGCAGACCCCTGCCGGCCCCGAGCCCGCGTCCCGCCGGGAACTTGCCCGAGTCCCGGGGACGGAGCCTCCTGCCAGGCAGCCGGGTCCCGCCTCTCGCCGCCTGGGGCTCCGGGGCTCCGCGGCGGCAGCAGCCCGCTGGCTCCGGGCTCGGGCTCGGGCTCCTGACAATGAGAGGCGGGGACCAGCCCGGGCTGGCGGCCTGACGTCAGGGGAGCCGCGGGGCGGGGGGCGCTGGCTTCCCGGGCGGGCCCGGAGCGGGGGCGGGCGGGCCCGGAGCGGGGCGCCGCGGCTGGTCCTGCTGCGCGGCTCCCGGGGCTTTGCCGGGGCGGGGAGCGGGGCGCCGCCCGAGCGAGCCGGGGGCAGCCCCTCGCGGCGGCCAGCCCGCCGGAATTGCCCGCGAGTCTCCGCGCTTTAAAGATCAGTCTTGAATTACAGGGCAGGTCACGCGGGGACACCGCCAGGAATAGGTCCGACCAAAGCTGAGAACCCGGCTCTTGGCCAGCGAGAGCAGCGGGCTGCTGGGGCCGGTAACTCCGGCCGGGCCCCAGGACTGCCCCGGGGGAGTTGTGCAGGGAGGCAGAGCCTGGTCTGGGCATGAGCCTTTCCCTGGCCTGGGGAACCCTGCTGGACTTGCGCCCGGTTCGAGGAGTGCCGGGGTGGTTAAAATAATGTCTCTCCACAGTCCCTGCCCCAGGCACAGGCCCCGAGCTGCAGTGCAGTCACTGGGATTTTCCCTCTAAGAAGTTGCCTATTTAATTTTCTTTCAGGGTGCACACAGCGTGCGCTGCCGCATTCCCTACACAGTGCAAGCACTCACTGGGGGAACAAACGTGTTTTGCAAGATGGTATTCTCTTGTGGTCAGCAAATTCTTCCACAGTAGAGACTTACCAGGAAAATAAACAGCACCAGTAATAATAATAATAAACCAAATAAACCCCAAGACACAGTGTTAAGAGCTATGACGGTCGGAAAGCATGTCAGGGAATGCCAGAGCTGAGGACGCCTGTATCATGGTAACTCTGCCCTCTTGTGCATATGCACAGTGACAGTATTTAATTACATAATCTTATACTATTATTTCCGCAGAACCTCTGCCTCATTCTGTGCACTGACTGAGCGGCGTGTGTGAAAGATGGAGAAATACTTAGATAATGAGACAGAAGCTGTGGGGATCTTCACATTATTTTTGATAGGCAAACTTAATTGTGATCGTTTCTACCATTCAGTTTCTTCTCTTTGTAACCTCAACATTTTCTAACTTTTTTTCCACATATTTCTGCCCCTTAAACTTTTTGAGGTGTAGAATTTTATACATGTGCTTGTGGTGACATAAATGAAAACAACTGTGACAAACAATGCTAACATCTTGGTTATTTTCAATTTTTTCCCTTAACGAGCCTATGTACAATATTTTGTTAGCCCTACCTCTAATAGTTAGAACTTCCTCAAACTCCTAAGTTAGCAAAAGGTTTTATTTGTAACATTATAGAAAATTAAATCTGTACCTTTGTGAGGGGAGAATATCCAGACAGTATAGATTTCATTTTCTGTAAAATTGCAACTAAATCAGCCCAGCAGTTGAAGGTTTGAAAGAGTTAAAATATCTCTTTTTTTTAAAAAATTTCCATAGCTCTAAAAGACTAGTGCATGGGTTAGTTATAAAAATAAATGAAAAACAACCCTTATTAGTATTAGCAAACACAACGTTTGTTTTCATCAGGGAGCTGATTGCTAAAATATTTCTCAGAAGCTGACATGACACTTTTCAAGGAACAGGGTGAGGAGAAGGAATGGGACTGCTAGGGGGGCTTGAAAACCCTGAAGCAGGAGTGGGTCTACAGCTGTTGCACACCCAGGCTCAAGCTGAAGAGTGCTCATGTGCAGCTAGCAATAACAAACCTAGGCCAGGAAGAGGCACTCTCAACGGTCCCAGGAGAGCAGTTATAGGACCAGATTCTCTGATGCATTGTTTGTGCTGATGTAACAGGAAAGGGGCAGGGAATCAGGAAGCAAGTTGTACCACCCTGATTCTCTGCTTGGCCTTAGGTGCAGGCTGGAGTAGGCAGCATGGGCCTGCTCTAACCTGCACCAGTTGACTGTGGTCCACAAGGGACCTTTTGCCAGCTGATGATTGCCAAAGTATGTCCTGCTCTAGCCACTCCCTCTGTTCACTTGGTATCCCTAGCTAGGGATTTGCTGTTGGTCTCTGCTCCCTTTGTTCCACCTGCACCGTGCAAAGGGAGAGCACTCAAAACTGAAAGAACTCAAATGTGAAATTGCAGAACTATTATCTATGGTTTGTAACCTGTCCTTTAAATCAGCTTCTGTACCCAATGACTGGAAGATAGCTAATGTAACGCCAATATTTAAAAAGGGCTTTAGAGGTGATCCTGGCTATTACAGACCGATAAAGTCTAACGTCAGTACCGGGCAAATTAGTTGAAACAATAGTAAAGAATAAAATTGTCAGACACATAGAAGAACATAAATTGTTGGGCAAAAGTCAACATGGTTTCTGTAAAGAGAGATCATGTCTTACTAATCTATTAGATAACACCATGTCCCTACTCTGACTTCATAGAATATCAGGGTTGGAAGGGACCTCAGGAGGTCATCTAGTCCAACCTCCTGCTCAAAGCAGGGCCAATCCCCAATTTTTGCCCCAGACCCCTAAATGGCCCCCTCAAGGATTGAACTCACAACCCTGGGTTTAGCAGGCCAATGCTCAAACCACTGAGCTAGAGTTCTTTGAAGGGGTCAACAAACATGTGGAAAAGGGAGATCCAGTGGACATAGTGTACTTAGATTTCCAGAAAGCCTTTGACAAAGTCCCTCACCAAAGGCTCTTATGTAAATTAAGTTGTCATGGGGTAATAGGATGACCAGATGTCCCGATTTTATAGGGACAGTCCCAATTTTTGGGTCTTTTTCTTGTATAGGCTCCTATTACCCCCCACTCCCTGTCCCGATTTTTTACACTTGCTGTCTGGTCACCCTATGGCAGGGGTTCTCAAACTGGGGTTCGGGACCTCTTGGGGTCACAAGGTTATTACATGGGGGGGTCGCCAGCTGTTAGCCTCCACCCCAAACCCCGCTTTACCTCCAGCATTTATAATGGTGTTAAATATATAAAAAGTGTTTTTAATTTATAAGGGGGGGGGGTATCGCACTCAGAGGCATGCTATGTGAAAGGGGTCAACAGTACAAAAGTTTGAGAACCACTGCGTTATGGGATAAGAGGGAAGATCCTTTCATGGATTGAGAACTGGTTAAAAAACAGGGAACAAAGCATAGGAATAAATGGTAAATTTTCAGAATGGAGAGGGACTAGTGGTGTTCTCCAAGGGTCCTAGGACCAATCCTATTCAACTTATTCATAAATGATCTGGAGAAAGGGGTAAACAGTGAGGTGGCAAAGTTTGCAGATGATACTAAATTGCTCAAGATAGTTAAGACCAAAGCAGACTGTGAAGAGCTTCAAAAAGATCTCACAAAACTAAGTGATTGGGCAACAAAATGGCAAATGAAATTTAATGTGGATAAATGTAAAGTAATGCACATTGGAAAAAATAACCCCAACTATACATACAATATGATGGGGGCTCAATTAGCTACAACTAATCAGGAGAAAGATCTTGGAGTCATCGTGGATAGTTCTCTGAAGAAGTCCACGCAGTGTGTAGCGGCAGTCAAAAAAGCGAACAGGATGTTAGGAATCATTAAAAAAGGGATAGAGAATAAGACGGAGAATATCTTATTGCCCTTATATAAATCCATGGTACCCCCAGATCTTGAATACTGCGTACAGATGTGGTCTCCTCATCTCAAAAAAGATATACTGGCATTAGAAAAGGTTCAGGAAAGGGTAACTAAAATGATTAGGGGTTTGGAAAGGGTCCCATATGAGGAGAGATTTAAGAAAGAGGCTAGGACTTTTCAGCTTGGAAAGGAGGAGACTAAGGGGGATATGACAGAGGTATATAGAATCATGAGTGGTGTGGAGAAAGTGAATAAGGGAAAGTTATTTACTTGTTCCCATAATATAAGAACTAGGGGCCACCAAATGAAATTAATGGGCCGCAGGTTTAAAACAAATAAAAGGAAGTGTTTGTAATTGTATTATATGAAAGGATAAACAACACTTCCCTATTCACTTCTCCATATCATTTATTATGTTATAGACCTGTATCATACCCCCCCTTAGTCGTTTCTTTTTAAAATGAACAATCGCAGTTTTTTAAACTTCTCCTCATATGGAAGTTGTTCTATACCACCAATCATTTATGTTTCCCTTCTCTGTACCTGGTCCAATTCTTATATATCTTTTTTTCCTAATGGTTCCTAACATTCTGTTCGCTTTTTTGTCTGCTGCTGCACATTGAGCGATGTTTTCAGAGAGCTATCCACGATGACACCAGGATTTCTTTCTTAAATGGTAACAGCTAATTGAGACCCCCATCGTTTTGGATGTATAGTTGGAATTAGGTTTTCCACTGTGTATTACTTTACACTTATCAATGCTAACCTTCATTTGTCATTTTGTTACTCAGTTTTGTGAGATCCCTTCGAAACTCTTTGCACTCAGTTTTGGATTTAACTATCTTGAGTAATTTAGTATCATCTGCAAACTTTGCTACCTCACTGTTTACTCCTTTTTCCAGACCATTCATGAATATGTTGAACAGCACAGGTCCCAGTACAGATTCTTGGGAGATCCTGCTATTTACCACTTTCCATTGTGAAAACGGGCCATTTATTCCTTCATTTTGTTTCCTAGCTTTTAAGCAGTTACTGATTCATGAGAGGACTTTTGCTCTTATCACATGACTAGTTTGTTTATTTTATTTTATTTGAATTTGTACTATAGTGCAATACATTAAAAAGTACCCATCCAACACTCTGGGGCTCTGGGCAATCTTTTAAAAAGACACGAATTAATAAACACACCCATCAATTACCCCACATCAAATACAAAGAAATAACAAGCAACAAAATAAATTTAAGAATTTAGCTTCCCCACACAATCCGAACCAGAGTCCCACACCAACACTACCTAGCCCAATCAACACCCATCTTCTCATGACGCAGAGAAGGAAGGTGGGTGGTGTAGTATGCCCTCAAGGTTAACAAACTTGAGCTTTTATGGACCAGGGGGAAGGGAATTCCAAGGGCCCAGGTCCCTGGTGGAGAGGTCCTGCCAGTTGCCCCCTCTTATCCTAATGGGACTCCAGCTCAGGCACCTCCATTGACTGCAGGTGTGGCAGTGTGTCATGATAGGCAGCTCCCAGGCCACTGAGTTCACTTTAGAGCAAAGCCAACTTCTTAAAATCAAACCAGAAACCAACAGGCAGCCAGTGCCGGTGGCATAGCAACGGTTCAATATACACCTGTAAAGAGACACTGCTAGCAGGTGAGCAACGGATTCTGAGCACTGCAGTTTCTGGAAGAATTTGAGAGGTAGCCCCATGCAGAGAGCAGGTCAGTGTCTGAGGCCATGGCTACACTATCCTACTTATGTTACACTGGCATAAGTGGTCGTGTGCACAGCGCTATGTCTGTGGGAGAGCTTCACCCGCTGCTCGTTGGGGGTGGTTTAATTATGTTGATGGGAGAGCTCTACTGCAGAGAGCGGGCTACATGAGCGATCTGACAGAGGCTCAGCGGCAGCGGTAAGCTCTAGTGTAGATGTAGCCTGAGATTCAAGTGATAAAGGCAGGTGTTGCCTCCTCGCTGTCTTACATGGAAAATGATCAACTTGGTTGTAGCTGCTCCTTGACCTAGAGGCAGAGAGGCTAACCAGATGCCCAGACTGCAAACCAAATCACCCCAAGGAGGCACACACCCTCCATTACAGAAATTATCTCTGCTTGCCCCAGCCCACCAATCTCATCTCAGTCTTATCTGGATCAACTCTCAGCTTGTTTGGAACAGCTCATGTGCCTCAGGGGTTTGGAGTAGAGAGTTGAACCTTGTCAGCAGATAGTACCAGGGCCTGAAAGGTGCATTCTACTCTCCCTGTGAAAATCCTGTCCAGGCTTGGCCAAGTTGTGCATCACAGGAAGCTTAAAGTTAAGCATATTCCTGAGAGTTTTATTATTCTATCAAAATTTCAAACCGTTGCCATGATGCATTGCACGTGAACTCAACTTCAGGCATTTCCAGCCTGCCAGTGGGAAATGCACTCAGCAGCCATGTAGACAGGGTTTTCTTGGAGACAACAGATCCTACTGAATCAGTATCAAGTGGAAAGGGCTGGCTGACTTTCTAATGGCTTTAGTCTGCTGCAGAAAAAAAACCCTAGTCACTTTTCCTTTACATTGAACTTGTGCTGGAGATCTGTGCTCAGATAGGCATTGGGGAATAGTGGCAGCGTGATTGACTAATAAAGGTGAACCATAGAGAGATTCAACCCTTGACAGGAATGGGTGAGTCCCTTAGAAATTAGTACCTGGTTGTCAGTCACTCCATCCTGAAGCTCAGTCACTCCCCGCCCTTGTCTATATACAAAAGTCACAGCAGTATCTTTCCTTTTTTTTCCCAGCAGAAACTGCCTTGGACCCAGACACAAATTGTTCTATATGGATTTATTTCATCACTTTAAATAATTAAACTACTTTGGAATCAACTTCACTATTTTGGTGAGAGTTATATTGGTGGAAGATCCACGTGAATGCATCCCCTTTGCAATATAACCTCACTGATTCAGTCGGTCCCCCACTTCTATTCCACACTGCATCTGCTCACATTTGAAGTGACCTGTCTGGTTTCATATGTGCTCTCCAGTGCTCTGGGGGTAATCTGAACTGGATGGTCCCTCTCTGTTGAAATCACGTTCCCTGCCATCACAGGGTCTTGGGTATTGGTGGCACCTCAACCCCTCCCATTCTCTGCCCAAGGCACACAACTGTTTAGTCTTCTGAGGACTGAAATGCTTTCGTTTAACTGAAGTCACTTTCAATGTAGGGTATTTGGTGGAACTTAATGACCTGCAGGATGTCAAATAGATGATCTAACGGTCCCTTCTGGCCTCAAACACTATGGATCTGTGACATGCTACTGGTATGCACTTAAGAGCATCTCTCTATGACTGGAACTCATTGCAAGTGCACAGATTTTGAGGCCATCACCACAACCATGCCCTGGACTTCCTTTCCCGCTGGGCAGAGAAGCACATCCAGTCTCCCTTCTCCAATAGATTCCAGAATGCCCAGATTTAGCGGAGGCTGTTGGAGCCAATGAGGGAGATACTCCCAGGATTAGTCCCAGTGCCAGAGCAGAACCAAGGAGTTGCAGCAGAACTATACAAGTACAAAGGGCAGCAATAGGGTTTCTAGCAACTTGCACACTACATGTGTATACTGTGAGGAGCTCAGTGGCATTTTTGCCCAAGTGCCCACCACTGGACCCTAGTTTATGTTGAATAATCTGGCCTTGGGCCACAAGGAGGCAGAGGCGCAGATGGCTGAGACAAGCCGGGAGTCTCAGGAAGAGCATTCCCTGAACAGCCAAGACCTCCTTGGCATGCTTGAGACTGAGCAGGAGACCCAGCTGGAGGTGACTCTAGAGAGCAGGTGAGGGGATCTCACCTGGAATGTGCTTAGTGCAGTATTACAACACTGTCCAGCTAATGTTGATCTAGAGGCTTTCGGAAACTTTTGGAGTGTCCTCCGCCGTGCCTGCTTGCAGTCTGGCAGATGTAGCTACAGATTTGTATTTCTATCCCAGAGGGATTGGTTCTTGGCCCTACGCTATTTAATATTTTTATCAGTGATTGGGAAGTAAACATAAAACTATCACTGATAAAGTTTGTAGATGGCACAGTAATTGGTGCAGTGGTAAATAATGAAGCGGACAGGTCATTGATACAGAGCGATCTGGATCTCTTGGTAAGCTGCGCACAAGCAAACAATTTTCTTTTAATACAGCCAAATGTAAATGTCTACATCTAGGAACAAAGAATGTGGTCATACTTACAGGATGGGAGACTCTATCCTGGAAAACTGCCTGAAAAAGAGGTGGGAGCCGTGGTGGATAATCAGCTGAACATGAGCCCCCTGTGTGACGCTGTGGTCAAAAGGGTTAATGTGATCCTGGGATGTATAAATAGGGGAATCTTCAGAAGAGGAGAGAAGTTATTTTACATCTGTATTTGGCACTGGTGAGACAGCTGCAGGAATACTGTGTCCAGTTCTTGTGCGCACAATTAAAGATGATGTTGATAAATCAGAGAGCGCTCAGAGAAAAGCCATGAGAATGATTAAAGGAGAGACTCAAGGAGCTCAATCTATATAGCTTAACAAAGAGGAGGCTGAGGGGTGACTTTATTACAGTTTGTAAGTATCTACATGAGGAACAAATATGTGATCATTGGGTCCTCAATCTAGCAGACAAAGGTCTAACAAAATATGATGACTGAAAGTTGAAGCTAGAAAAATTCAAACTGAACATAAGGTGCACATTTTTAACAGCAAAGATAATTACATAAGAACATAAGAACAGCCATACTGGGTCAGACCAAAGGTCCATCTAGCCCAGTATCCTGTCTGCCGGCAGTGGCCAATGCCAGATGCTCCAGAGGGAATGAACAGAACAGGTAATCATCAAGTGATCCACTCCCTGTTGCCCATTCCCAGCTTCTGGCAAACAGAGGCTAGGGACACCATCCCTGCCCATCCTGGCTAATAGCCATTGATGGACCTATCCTCCATGAACTTATCTAGTTCTTTTTTGAACCATTATAACAATTTACAAAGGGCCTTGATGGATTCTCTGTCACCAGCTGGGTGTGGGACTCTACATGCTGATGGCTGAGTGATCACAGTGCCTGGAGGGGTTTTGCTGCTTGTCACTGGCATAGCTTTGTCTGAGACAGCCCAGGCTGGAGAGTTAAGGGGACACAGCAGTCCCACAGTTCCAGGTTGTGCCCTGGGGATTCCGTCACAGCTGACAGTGAAGAGTCACACATGGCTCTCACAGAAATGGGTGACTGGGCAACAAAAGGGCAGATGAAAGTCAATGTTGATGAAGGCAAAGTAATTGCACATTGGAAAACATAATCCTAATCATACATACAAAATGATGGGGTCTAAATTAGCTGTTACCGCTCAAGAAAGAGCTCTTGGAGTCATTGTGGACAGTTCTCTGAAAACATCCACTCAATGTGCAATGGAAAGCTATGAAAATGTTAGGAACCATTTGGAAAGGGATAGATGGTAAGACAGAAGATATCATAATGTCACTGTACAAATCCATGGTACTCCCACATCTTGAATACTATGTGCACTTCTGGTTGCCCCATCTCAAAATATTAGAACTGGAAAAGGTACAGGGAAGGGCAACAAAAATGATGAGGGAGATGGAACAGGTTCCGTATGAGCAGACATTAGAAAGACGGAGACTGTTCAGCTTGGAAAAGAGACGAGTGAGGGGGGATAGGAGAGAGGTCTATAAAATCATGACTGCGGGAGAGAAAGTGAAGATGGAAATGTTATTTACTGCTTCACGTAACACAAGAACTAGGGGTCACCTAATGAAATTAATAAACAGTAGCTTTAAAACAAACATAAGGTAGTACTTCTTCACACAATGCACAGTCTATCTGTGGAACTTGTTGCCAGGGGATATTGTGAAGGCCAAAAGTATAACTGGGTTAAAAAAAGAATTAGATAAATTCGTGGAGGATAGGTCCAAGATGGCCTGGGATGCCACTGTATGTTCTGGGTGTCCCTAAACCTCTCACTGTCAGAAGCTGGGACTGGATGACAGGATGGATCACTTGATGATTACCTGTTCTGATCATTCCCTCTGAAGCACCTGGCATTGGCCACTGTCAGAAGACAGGATACTGGGCTAGATGGATCATTGGTCTGACCCAATATGGCTGTTCTTATGCTATGATTCAGGAATACCCTCATCTCTGGAACATTTTTCTCCAGCTTCCCCAAAATGGACGTCATTACCATATTCTCTGAATAGCTCATCATTCATCCTCAGAACAGTCCTGTAGCACAGAGCTTTTATCCCCATTTGACAGATGGGGAACTGAGGCACAGTGAGACTAAGTGACTTATCCCAGGTCATAGAGAGAGTCTGTGGCAGAGCAGGAAAAGAATCTGGGTGAATGGGCAACATGATGGCAAATAAAATGTAATGTCATAGAGTCATAGCATCTCAGAGTTTCAGGCCAGCATGGACCACTAGATCATCCAGTCTGACCTGTACATTGAAGGCTGCCACCACTCAGCACCCAACAACAACACAGCAATGGAAATGAAAGCAAATTAAATTAAGACCCACAGGAGACTACTCTATTATGTGCCACAGGCAGAGAACAGGAGGGACTGAGGTGCACCAGTCCCCGAGGCCCCTGCAATGGCAGGGAAATGATTAAGTGAGATATACCTAGATAATCCCACCAAGTGACCTGCACCCACACACTGCAGGGGAAGGCGAAAGAACCCCAGAGACACTGCCAACTTGACCTGGGAAAAAACATTCCTGACCCCACATATGGTGATCTGTTAGACCTGAATGTGTGAGTAAGAACCAGTCAGCCAAGCACCTGAGAGAGAGAATGCTTGGTGTCCCCTCAGAGCCCTGGCCCACCTCACCCCAGTGTGTCCCATCTCCAGCCATGACAATCCCTGATACTTCCGTGGAAGGGGATAAAATATACCTCCCAGAATACATTGGGAAGAAAAATTCCCTTCCTGACCCCTGCCAGTGGCTGGCTGAAACCCTGAAGCATGAGCTTTAGGAACATAAGACACGAACTGGAAGTGAGCCCCTGGGCTATTGAGCCCTGCTCACTACCATCATAAGCAACCCTGTCATACAATTGCACTCATACATTTGTCCTGCTGGTTCTTAAAGCTAATTTAGTTGTTTCCTCCCACAACTCCTGTTTGGAGGATGTTTGAGAACCTCACTCTTCTGAGGGTTAGAAACCTTCTAATTTCCATCCTGCTACTGTTCATGGCCAGTTTATATCCATTTGTTCTTGTGCCAACATTGTCCTATAGCTTAAATAGCTCTTCATCCTCCCTGAGATTTACTCCCCTAGTGCTTTATACAGAACAATCAGATCCGCTCAGCCTTCTTTTTGCCAGACTAAACAAGCCAAGCTCTTCCAGTCTCCTCTAATAAAACAGGCCCTCCAGTCCCCTGATTCTCCTAGTAGTTCTTCTCTGCACGTGCTCCAGTTTGAATTAATCTTTCTTGAATATGGGTGACCAGAACTGTACATAGTATTCCAGATGAGGTCTTACCAGTGCCTGGTACATTCTAGGATCACATTTGCCTTTTTCATGGCCACATCACACTGGTGGCTTATAGTCATTCTGTGAGCAACCCCGCACACCCAGGTCTCTCTACTCCTCTGTTGCTTCTAACTGATGAGCCACCATCTTGTAGAAGAAATTCTTATTATTACACTCTAGGTGCATGACCTTGCACTTTGTACTGTTGAATTTGTCCCAGTCTTCAAGGCCATCCAGATTTCCCTGTGTAATATTCGGATCCTCCTCTGTCTTGACAATTTCAGAGTAACAGCCGTGTTAGTCTGTATTCGCAAAAAGAAAAGGAGTACTTGTGGCACCTTAGAGACTAACCAATTTATTTGAGCACAAGCTTTCGTGAGCTACAGCTCACTTCATCAGATGCATACTGTGGAAAGTACAGAAGATCTTTTTATACATACAAACCATGAAAAAATGGGGTGTTTACCACTACAAAAGGTTTTCTTTCCCCCCACACCCCACTCTCCTGTTGGTAATAGCTTATCTAAAGTGATCACTCTCCTTACAATGTGCATGATAATCAAGTTGGGCCATTTCCAGCACAAATCCAGGTTTTCTCTCCACCCCCCCACCCCCACCCCCCCCAAACCCACTCTCCTGTTGGTAATAGCTTATCTAAAGTGATCACTCTCCTTACAGTGTGTATGATTATGCAAGTTAAAGAAGTATGGGCTGGATGAATGCACTATAAGGTGGGTAGAAAGCTGGCTAGATTGTCGGGCTCAACGGGTAGTGATAAATGGCTCCATGTCTAGTTGGCAGTCGGTGTCAAGTGGAGTGCCCCAGGGGTCGGTCCTGGGGCCGGTTTTGTTCAATATCTTCATAAATGATCTGGAGGATGGTGTGGATTGCACTCTCAGCAAATTTGCAGATGATACTAAACTGGGAGGAGTGGTAGATACGCTGGAGGGGAGGGATAGGATACAGAAGGACCTAGACAAATTGGAGGATTGGGCCAAAAGAAATCTGATGAGGTTCAATAAGGATAAGTGCAGGGTCCTGCACTTAGGATGGAAGAATCCAATGCACCGCTACAGACTAGGGACCGAATGGCTAGGCAGCAGTTCTGCGGAAAAGGACCTAGGGGTGACAGTGGACGACAAGCTGGATATGAGTCAACAGTGTGCCCTTGTTGCCAAGAAGGCCAATGGCATTTTGGGATGTATAAGTAGGGGCATAGCGAGCAGATCGAGGGATGTGATCGTTCCCCTCTATTCGACACTGGTGAGGCCTCATCTGGAGTACTGTGTCCAGTTTTGGGCCCCACACTACAAGAAGGATGTGGATAAATTGGAGAGAGTCCAGCGAAGGGCAACAAAAATGATTAGGGGTCTAGAGCACATGACTTATGAGGAGAGGCTGAGGGAGCTGGGATTGTTTAGTCTGCAGAAGAGAAGAATGAGGGGGGATTTGATAGCTGCTTTCAACTACCTGAAAGGGGGTTCCAAAGAGGATGGCTCTAGACTGTTCTCAATGGTAGCAGATGACAGAACGAGGAGTAATGGTCTCAAGTTGCAATGGGGGAGGTTTAGATTGGATATTAGGAAAAACTTTTTCACTAAGAGGGTGGTGAAACACTGGAATGCGTTACCTAGGGAGGTGGTAGAATCTCCTTCCTTAGAGGTTTTTAAGGTCAGGCTTGACAAGCCCCTGGCTGGGATGATTTAACTGGGAATTGGTCCTGCTTCGAGCAGGGGGTTGGACTAGATGACCTTCTGGGGTCCCTTCCAACCCTGATATTCTATGATTCTATGATAATCAATGGCCCACCTTGATTATCATACACATTGTAAGGAGAGTGATCACTTTAGATAAGCTATTACCAACAGGAGAGTGGGGTGTGGGGGGAAAGAAAACCTTTTGTAGTGGTAAACACCCATTTTTTCATGGTTTATATGTATAAAAAGATCTTCTGTACTTTCCACAGTATGCATCCGATGAAGTGAGCTGTAGCTCACGAAAGCTTATGCTCAAATAAATTGGTTAGTCTCTAAGGTGCCACAAGTACTCCTTTTCTTTTTGTCTTGACAATGCCTCCCAACTTCGTATCATCAGCAAATTTCATTAGCGTACTCCCACTTTTTGTGCCACGGTCATTAATAAAAATATTGAATAAGATTGGTCCCAAGAATGATCCTTGAGGAAATTCACTAGTAACCTCCCTCCAATCTGATAAATCACCTTTCAGTATAACCAGCTGCCTTCTCCTCTTTAGCCAATTCCTTATCCACCTTACAATTCTTGGACTAATTCCATCATCTTCTGTAATTTAACTAATAATTTCCCATGTAGTACCATGGCAAATGCTTTACTGAAGTTCAAATATATTAGATTTACTTCACTTCTCTTATCTAGTTATTTTCTCAAAGAAGGAAATCAGGTTAGTTTAGCATGATCTACCTTTGGCAAACCCTTCGCTGGCCGCCGCGAGGGGCTGCCCCCGGCTCGCTCGGGCGGCGCCCCGCTCCCCGCCCCGGCAAAGCCCCGGGAGCTGCGCAGCAGGACCAGCCGCGGCGCCCCGCTCCGGGACCGCCCGCCCCCGCTCCGGGCCCGCCCGGGAAGCCAGCGCCCCCCGCCCCGCGGCTCCCCTGACGTCAGGCCGCCAGCCAGGGCTGGTCCCCGCCTCTCATTGTCAGGAGCCCGAGCCCGAGCCCGGAACCAGCAGGCTGCTGCCGCCGCGGAGCCCCGGAGCCCCAGGCGGCGAGAGGCGGGACCCGGCTGCCTGGCAGGAGGCTCCGTCCCCGGGACTCGGGCAAGTTCCCGGCGGGACGCGGGCTCGGGGCCGGCAGGGGTCTGCGGGGAGCGGGCCGGGTCCCGGGGGAGCCCGGCCCGGGGCGGGGCGCGGGAGGCGCTGGCTTTGTTCGCGGGGCCAGCGGCAGCCCTGGCGGGGCAGGGGGAGCCGGCATTCATCGGAATGCATCAAATAAAGTGAGCTGTAGCTCACGAAAGCTTATGCTCAAATAAATTGGCTAGTCTTTAAGGTGCCACTAGTACTCCTTTTCTTCTAACTGGGTCTGGAGTCTTTCTCTACAAGTTTTTCCTCTTGCCTGAGATTCAAATTTTGGATAGTTTTTGCATAGCTGATTTGAAGAAATTCCAAATCTCCTCTGCATTTAAGTCCTTGAGCTCTCCAGTCCAGCTGACTTCTTTAACGAATTCCCTTAATTTCCCAAAATCTGCCCTTTTGAAATAAAAAACCATAATTGACTAAGCCCAGGGTTGTGAGTTCAATCTTTGAGGGGGCCATTTAGGGATCTGGGGCAAAAATTGGGGATTGGTCCTGCATTGAGCAGGGGGTTGGACTAGATGACCTCCTGAGGTCCCTTCCAACCCTGATATTCTATGATCTATTGTCAGCAGAACTCATGATTAGGCAATCTAAGGTTATTTCCGATGGCCAGCTCTTCTTATGATGTCCTCATCACTTACTAAAACCAAGTCTAAAATTGAATCACCTCGTATTGGTTCAGTGATTCTTTGATGAAGAAAACTGTTATCACATCCAGGAATAAGTGGGCCTACTAGTTTAAGCAACATTTATTCTCCAATCTATATCTGGAGAGTTAAAGTCTCCCATTATGACACACTTCCCAGAAGTCTTTCTAATAATATTAAAGAGATCTCTCTCCATAGCAGAGTCTGACTGTGGGGGTCTGTAGCAGACCCCTAACACTGTCCAAGCTGAACCTCTTTTACAATCCTTCCCCAAGGGATTTTGACTAGGGCTCTCGATTAATTGCAGTTAACTCACGCGATTAACTCAAAAAATTAATCGCGGTTAAAAAAATTAATCGTGATTAATTGCAGTTTTAATCGCACTGTTAAACAAGAGACTACCAATTGAAATGTATTAAATATTTTCGATGTTTTTCTACATTTTCATATATAGCTTGTATTCTGTTTTGTAATTGAAATCAAAGTATATTTTGATTACAAATATTTGCACTGTAAAAATGATAAACAGAAGAAATAGTATTTTTCAATTCACCTCATACAAGTACTGTAGTGCAATCACTTTGTCATGAAAGTGCAACTTACAAATGTAGATTTTTTTTTGTTACATAACTGCACTCAAAAACAAAACAATGTAAAACTTCAGAGGCTACAAGTCCACTCAGTCCTACTTCTTGTTCAGCCAATCACTAAGACAAACAAGTTTGTTTACATTTCATAGAATCATAGAATATCAGGGTTGGAAGGGACCCCAGAAGGTCATCTAGTCCAACCCCCTGCTCGAAGCAGGACCAATTCCCAGTTAAATCATCCCAGCCAGGGCTTTGTCAAGCCTGACCTTAAAAACCTCTAAGGAAGGAGATTCTACCACCTCCCTAGGTAACGCATTCCAGTGTTTCACCACCCTCTTAGTGAAAAAGTTTTTCCTAATATCCAATCTAAACCTCCCCCATTGCAACTTGAGACCATTACTCCTCGTTCTGTCATCTGCTACCATTGAGAACAGTCTAGAGCCATCCTCTTTGGAACCCCCTTTCAGGTAGTTGAAAGCAGCTATCAAATCCCCCCTCATTCTTCTCTTCTGCAGACTAAACAATCCCAGCTCCCTCAGCCTCTCCTCATAAGTCATGTGCTCTAGACCCCTAATCATTTTTGTTGCCCTTCGCTGGACTCTCTCCAATTTATCCACATCCTTCTTGTAGTGTGGGGCCCAAAACTGGACACAGTACTCCAGATGAGGCCTCACCAGTGTCGAATAGAGGGGAACGATCACGTCCCTCGATCTGCTCGCTATGCCCCTACTTATACATCCCAAAATGCCATTGGCCTTCTTGGCAACAAGGGCACACTGTTGACTCATATCCAGCTTGTCGTCCACTGTCACCCCTAGGTCCTTTTCCGCAGAACTGCTGCCTAGCCATTCGGTCCCTAGTCTGTAGCGGTGCATTGGATTCTTCCATCCTAAGTGCAGGACCCTGCACTTATCCTTATTGAACCTCATCAGATTTCTTTTGGCCCAATCCTCCAATTTGTCTAGGTCCTTCTGTATCCTATCCCTCCCCTCCAGCGTATCTACCACTCCTCCCAGTCTAGTATCATCCGCAAATTTGCTGAGAGTGCAATCCACACCATCCTCCAGATCATTTATGAAGATATTGAACAAAACCGGCCCCAGGACCGACCCCTGGGGCACTCCACTTGACACCGGCTGCCAACTAGACATGGAGCCATTGATCACTACCCGTTGAGCCCAACAATCTAGCCAGCTTTCTACCCACCTTATAGTGCATTCATCCAGCCCATACTTCCTTAACTTGCTGACAAGAATACTGTGGGAGACCGTGTCAAAAGCTTTGCTAAAGTCAAGAAACAATACATCCACTGCTTTCCCTTCATCCACAGAACCAGTAATCTCATCATAAAAGGCGATTAGATTAGTCAGGCATGACCTTCCCTTGGTGAATCCATGCTGACTGTTCCTGATCACTTTCCTCTCATGTAAGTGCTTCAGGATTGATTCTTTGAGGACCTGCTCCATGATTTTTCCAGGGACTGAGGTGAGGCTGACTGGCCTGTAGTTCCCAGGATCCTCCTTCTTCCCTTTTTTAAAGATTGGCACTACATTAGCCTTTTTCCAGTCATCCGGGACTTCCCCCGTTCGCCACGAGTTTTCAAAGATAATGGCCAAGGGCTCTGCAATCACAGCCGCCAATTCCTTCAGCACTCTCGGATGCAACTCGTCCGGCCCCATGGACTTGTGCACGTCCAGCTTTTCTAAATAGTCCCTAACCACCTCTATCTCCACAGAGGGCTGGCCATCTCTTTTACATCTCATTTACAGGAGATAATGCTGCCCTCTTCTTATTTACATTGTCACCAGAAAGTGAGAACAGGCATTTGCATGTCACTTTTGTAGCCGGCATTGCAAGGTATTTACATGCCAGATATGCTAAACATTCGTATGCTCCTTCATGCTTTGGCCACCATTCCAGAGGACATGCTTCCATGCTGATGACACTCGTAGGGTGACCAGACAGCAAATGTGAAAAATCGGGACGGGGGTGGGGGGTAATAGAAGACTATATAAGAAAAAGACCCCAAAATGGGGACTGTCCCTATAAAATTGGGACATCTGGTCACCCTAGACGCTCGTAAAAAAATAATGCATTAATTAAATTTGTGACTGAACTCCTTGGGGAAGAATTGTATGTCCCCTGCTCTGTTTTACTCACATTCTGCCATATATTTCATGTTATAGCAGTCTTGGATGATGACCCAGCACGTTGCTCATTTTAAGAACACTTTCACTGCAGATTTCACAAAACTCAAAGAAGGTACCACTGTGAGATTTCTAAAGATAGCTACAGCACTCAACCCAAGATTTAAGAATCTGAAGTACCTTCCAAAATCTGAGAGGGACGAGGTAGGGAGCATGCTTTCAGAAGTCTTAAGAGAGCAACACTCTGATGCAGAAACTACAGAACCCAAACCACCAAAAAAGAAAACCAACCTTCTGCTGGTGACATCTGACTCAGATAATGAATATAAACATGCGTCAGTCTGCACTGCTTTGGATGGTTTTTAATCAGAACCCGTCATCAACATGGATGCATGTCCCCTAGAATGGTAGTTGAAGCATGAGCAACTGGCATATAAATATTGTGATAAAGTTCCTCCTCTACCTTGGTGGGTCCTGCACTTATTGGTGGATTTTGCTCGCCTCAGAGATTCACAGTAGCCCTCAGTTTGGCCACTTTCGTGGCTCAAATCCGCCGTTCACTCAGATAACCTCATCACTGGCCAACATGGGAAAAAAAGAGTAAGAACAATCCCCGTGGTTTCTGCTGATCCACCATGTGGGTCGGGGAACAGCCCAGAGACCTTCCCCTCTGATGGAACCTCCTGTGTTGGGTCTGGAGTTGGGAGGATTTGGGGGGAACCCGGGCCCGCCCTCTACTCCGGGTTCCAGCCCAGGGCCCTGTGGACTGCAGCTGTCTAGAGTGCCTCCTGGAACAGCTGTGTGACAGCTACAACTCCCTGGGCTACTTCCCCATGGCCTCCTCCCAACACCTTCTTTATCCTCACCACAGGATCTTCCTCCTGTTGTCTGTTAACGCTTGTACTCCTCAGTCCTCCAGCAGCACATCCTCTCACTCCCAGCTCCTTACGCACACACCTCACTAACTGGAGTGACAACCTTTTTAAACCAGGTGTCCTGATTAGCTTTAATTAATTCTAGCAGCTTCCCAATTGGCTACAGGTGTCCTAATTAGCCTTCCTGCCTTAATTAGTTCTAGAAAGTTCCTGAGTGTTCTGGAATAGTCCCTGTTATCTTACCCAGGGAAAAGGGACCTGCTTAACCCAGAACTAATGTATCTACCTTCGACCACTCTCTTATAGCCATCTGGCCTGACCCGTCACAATATCTTGCGATGCCGGCTACAGCAGTGCCCTGAGAACACCTGTTCTCATTTTCGGGTGACATTGTAAACAAGAAACAGGCAGCATTATCTCCTGCAAATGTAAACAAACTTGTTGGTCTGAGCAATTGGCTGAACAAGAAGTAGGACTGAGTGGACTTGCAAGCTCTAAAATTTTACATTGTTTTATTTTTGAGTGCAGTATTTTTGTACATCATTCTATATTTGTAAGTTCAACTTACATGATAAAGAGATTGCATTACAGTACTTTTATTGGGTGAATTGAAAAATACTGTTTCTTTTGTCTTTTTACAGTGCAAACACTTTTAATAAAAAATAAATAAAAAGGGAGCACTGTACACTTTGTATTCTGTGTTGTAATTGAAATCAATATATTTGAAAATGTATAAAACATCCAAAAATATTTAAATAAATGGTATTCTATTATTGTTTAAGTGTGATTAATCACGGTTGATTTTTTTAATCACTTGAGAGACCTAATTTTGACCCACACAGATTCTGTATGGTCCACACTGTTACTTCATGTTTCTTTACAGTTTACTGTTTTGTTGATGTCAACACTCCCCCATCACCTTTACCATTGTTCCTCTCTCTCTTAAACAGCATCTACCCTTCAATGTCTGTATTCCAGTCCTGAGTGCTATTCCACCATGTTTCTGTAATCCCTATACTATCTGGTCTGACCTCCTGCACCATTTTATTGCCCACTCCTTGCATTTGCATACAAGCATTTCAGTTGTTTCCTTTGGACCTCATCCAGTTTTCTAGCTTGTGGTGTTCCATTATCGCTTTACTAGATCTTCCTTTAGCTGATTTCCCTGCTCCTGTGTTTTAAAGCCAGGCATGAAGATTTCATGAGTTTCTCCCAACTTTTTCTCCTCATCTCCCACATTAAAGTCCTTCTTATCAGTTGTGCCAGCCCTGATCCGAGAAGGTTAAAACCCCATGTACTAAAGTGCAGTCCATCAGTTCAGAAAAGTCGTCTTTTCATAAATGTTTCCCAATGGTCAATCATCCGAAAACCTTCCTCAGAGCACCAATCCTTCAGCCATCGTTTGATCTTCATTAACTTGTCATGTGTTCACCCTCCTTCTCTAGGGACCAGAAGTATTCCACTGAAAATTACCCAACCTTCCACTTCCTTAAGTGTATTACCCAGCGATGTGTAATCCCCTTTGATCCATTCCAGTGGGAATCGAGCAGTGTCCTTTGTCCCCACATGCAGCAGAATCAGTGGATTTTTACCAGCTCCCATCAGGATCTCCTTCACCCTCACGTCCCCACCTCATGTCCTGGCTCCTGGCAGATGGCACACTCTTCTGTTCTCTGGATTTGGTCGGGTGACAGGCCTGTTGAGTCTTCTGAGTATGGAGTCCCCAATCACACAGATCTGTCTCTTCCTGGTGTTGGTATAAATCTGTTTCATGTTGTCTCTAGCGGACCCCTGTGCATCATCCTTATTTTTCATTAGTTTCTGGTCCCTGTATATCTCCGTCATCTCTTCTGTAGCTACTGGCTTCCCTTCTTTTCTTTCTCACCACCCCATCTTCTGCCTGTTCCACCTCCTCAATCCGCGGTGCAGCAAACCTGTTACTCAACTCAATTTCATCACCACTAGCTGGTCTCCTCTGTCTTGTCCTCATGATCACATTCTTCCACGGATCATTTTCCTTTTCTGGCAGGCCTCGCTCCAGGTCCTTTAAAAACATAAGAACATAAGAAAGGCCATACTGGGTCAGACCAAAGGTCCATCCAGCCCAGTATCCTGTCTACTGATAGTGGCCAATGCCAGGTGTCCCAGAGGGAGTGAACTTAACAGGTAATGATCTAGTGATCGCTCTCCTGCCATCCATCTCCACCCTTTCTTTAGCAGGAATCTGCAACTCTTGAGTTGTCTGTACCACCTCCTCTCTTCTCCTGCATTACACTTTCAGACCCCCACCTGAATTCCATCATTTTCTCCAGCTGCATCTCTAATGCATGAATTTTTTTTGCCATGAGCTCTGTCAGGCGACATTTCATGTATAAGTATCTTCCATCAGATACCCCCTCAAGAATGATATGCATCCCACAGCTTCTGCATCCGACCACCTTCTTCCTAGATCCTATTCCTAGAAAAAAAGAAAGGGAAGGATGGAAAAACCCTCCCCACCCAAAATCCCCCTTACAAACTCCCACAGAAAAATTGATTATTGATCTTTTGTAACTGTTGTTCTTCAAGATGTGTTGCACACGTACATTCCACCCTTGGTGTGTGAGCACCCTGTGCAGTCACTGGAAATTTTCTCTTCAGTGATACCCATCAGGATGGCTTGAGTGCCTTCTTCTGCTGCACAATGCTAGTGCTGGTAGAAAGTGCCCAGCTGATCCTACACCCCCTCAGTTCCTTTTTTACGGAAACTCCGATGCAGAAGGGTAGGAGGGCGGGTCATGGAATATACATGTGCAACACATCTTGAAGAACAACAGTTACAAAAGGTCAGTAACCATTTTTTCTTCTTCAAGTCATGGCACAGATGCATTCTACTTCTGGAGATTCCTAAGCAGTGATTTAGGCAGAAGGATCAGAGTTCATGGACACCCAGATCATAACATAGCCCGACTGAATTTAGTTTTGTTCCTAGAGTAGCTGGTGATGGCATAATAGGAGGAGAATTTGTGCACCAACGACCAGGTTGCTGCTTTGCAAATGCTGTGAATACGGAACTGCACCAAGAACACTGCTTGCTTGCAATCTTGTGGAATGAGCAATCAGGTTACTTGATGGTGAAAAACCTGCCTGAATGTAACAAGTGCAAATTGGAATACCTCTCATTCTGTCCACTACAGCCACAAACAGTTGGGTGGACCGCCAAAACGATTTAATCCTCTCTATATAGAATACTAGACCCCGTCTAATATCCAATGAGTGAAGCTTAGACTGAGAATCGCTTCCATTTTGACAGGTAGGTGGCCCTGGTGGAAGGCTTTCTAGTACTTAGTCAGACCTGGTGAAATTGCTCTGAGCAAGTCTGTTCTCTGGGATTTAGCCATGGAGCTTCCAGGCCAATAAGTGAAGGGAGTTTAGGTTCGGGTGGAGCAGCCACCCGGGCTCCTGGGAGATCACATCTGGGTGTAACAGGAGCAAGATTAGAGTCTAGCAGAGCAGAGAACCAGCGTTGGTGGAGCCATGCCGGGGCTATTAATATAACACAGGCATGGTTCTGCTTAATTTTTAGTAACACTCTGTGAAGGAGTGGGATCGGGCGAAAAGCATAACAAAGCTGTCCTGTCCAGAGTAGCAGGAAGGCAGCTGTGATGGAAAGTGGACAATGGACCTGAAGGGAGCAGAATTGGTGACACTTCATGTTGTATTTGTTCCCAGACACCTCTATTTGGATAGTCCCACAGTTCAGGAAAATGTCTCTGGCTACATCTGAGTGAAGAGACCACTTGTGACTGGAAAAAGACCTGCTCAGGTGATCTGCCAGTTCATTCTGCATCCCTGGAAGGTAAGAGGCCTTGAGGTTGATTGAGTGGGCTATACAAAATTCCCATAAGTTAATTGCTTCCTGAGAAAGGAGGGAAGAGCAAGCTCATCCCTGCCTGTTTAGGCAAAATATGGTTGCAGTGTTGTCCATAAGAACAAACAAACTTTTGCCCTTGATGTGAGGCAGAAATGTCTGACAGGCAAGACAAACCACCCCGAACTTTCTGATGTTGATATGAAGGGAGAGCTCTCCCTGAGACCAAAGGCCCTGAGTTCTTAGAGGCTCCATGTGGGCTCCCCCTCCTAGTGCTGATGCTTCTGAGACCATTTTGAGTCATTGATGGTTGAGGGCAGATGAAGGGAACACCTGTACAAACATTGAGAGGATCCAACCACCAATTCAGTGAGGTGAGGACCTGTGATGGACTATGAGTAGGGCCCTACCAAATTCATGGCCATGAAAAATGCATCATGGACTGTGAATCATAGAATATCAGGGTTGGAAGGGACCTCAGGAGGTCATCTAGTCCAACCCCCTGCTCAAAGCAGGACCAATCCCCAATTTTTGCCCCAGATCCCTAAATGGCCCCCTCAAGGATTGAACTCACAAGCCTGGGTTTAGCAGGCCAATGCTCAAACCACTGAGCTATCCCTCTCCCCCATGAAATCTGGTCTTTTGTGTGCTTTTGACCCGAAACTATACAAATTTCACAGGGGAGACCAGTGTTTCTCAAACAGGGGGTCCTGACCCAAAAGGGAGTTGCAGGAGGGTCACAGGGTTATTTTAGGGGGGTTGCCGTATTGCCACCCTTACTTTTGTGCTGCCTCCAGAGCTGGGCAGCTGGAGAGCGGCAGCTGTTGGCCAGGCTCTGAAGGCAGAGCCCCGCCAGCAGCAGCACAGAAGTAAGGGTGGCGATCCCACACCGTGCCCTCCTTACTTCTGCACTGCTGCTGCCGGCAGCTCCACCGTCAGAGCCGGGCTCCCAGCCAGCCGCTGCCGCTCTCCAGCTGCCCAGCTCCGAAGGCAGCGCCGCAGCCAGCAGCCGCGCAGAAGTGAGGGTAGCAGAACCGCAACCCTCCCTACAATAACCGTGTGAATACCCCACCACTCCTTTTCGGGTCAGGACCCCTACAATTACAACACTGTGAAATTTCAGATTTAAATAGCTGAAAAAATGAAAAAATATTATTTTAAAAATCCTATGACCATGAAATTGACCAAAGTAGACCGTGAATTTGGTAGGACCCTAGCTCTGAGTAGAGTGTCTGAATGAAAATGGCTTGGTGAGTACACTGAGACCAGCCATGTCTGGAGGGGTCTGAGGTGCAGTCTAGTGGTTTTATCACATAAATGGATGAGGCCATGTGGCCTAGGAGCCTCATACAGTTCTGGGCTATTGTGGTTGGGTGATATTTGAAGTGTGTCACCTGGGAATGGATTGGTTGGAATCACCCTTCTAGGAGGAATGCTCTAGCTTGGGTGGAGTACAGCACCACTCCTGTAAACTCTATCCACTGTACCGGACAAATGGTAGAATTGTCTGCATTTATTAGAAGCCTAGGGCCCTGAACGTCAACTGGATAACTGGAACACTGGACACCCCTTAAGCCCTGGCCTGACCCTTGACTAGCCAGTTGTCCAGATAAAGGTAGACATGCCCGCCCCCCCATCTCCCCAGGAATGCTGCCACTATGGCATTACATTTTGTGAACGCCTAAGGAGCTGCAGACAGGTCAAACAGAAGCACCGTGAATTGGTAGGATAAATGGTTCACTACGTATCTGAGGACACTTCTGTGTCCTTGGTATATCAACACATGTAAGTAGGCATCTCCTAAATGGAGTGTGGTGTACCAGTCTCTGGGATCCAGAAAGGGAATAATAGATGCCAAGGTGACCATGCGGAATTGTATCTTTTTGAGATAGTGGTTGAGTTGGTGCAGGACTAGAATAGGCCTGAGAATAGGCCTGAGATCTCCTGTAGCAGGAGTAGAAACCCTTTTCCCTTAACCTCTATGGCACCTCTTCTACGGCGGGCACCTGAAGGAGGGATTGAACCTCCTGGTGCAGAAGTTTCTTGTGGGAGGGGCCTCTGAAGATGGATGGGGAGGGAGGGTGGGAAGGAGGGGTAGAAATAAACTGGAGGATGTATCCCACTTCTACTGTGCTCAGCACCCAATGGTCTGTGGTAGTACGGGTCCAAGTGCTGAGGAGGTGGGAAAGGTGGTTTGCAAATACAGGAGAAAAAGAGTCTGATATCATGGGAACTGGTATGATGTCCTCTAACTTCTTTGAGTCCTTTGATTTCAGGGTTATGCTCTGATATTCCTGCCTTTCTCTCTCATTGGTAGCAACACTACAAGGGGGAGGGCAGGAGAAGTGTGTAGAGGAACTGTAGGCCCAGATTCAAGGCCAACCTCTTTAACAACTCTTGGTGAGCCTTATAGTCATCTTGTAGAGGTGACATGCCCTCTCATGAAACTGCCTTGTCTGGGGAGGAGAAAAGAGGAGGTCAGCAGAGGCTGCTCTTCTTCCCTTTCTGCATCAGCAGGATCCCGCTGAGCCAGCTCTTGGAGTCTGGTACTGAGCCTGGGATTGGAGTTGGGACTGGATGGTGTCCAGTGGGGAAGTGCTGTACGTCCTTCAATGCCCCAAATAGGAGCACATGGAATACACCCTTAAAACTGGGGGAAACCCCCATGGGTTCCAAAAGGCCACTGGACCAGTGCAGGTCCTCGGTAACATCCTGGCAAACCACTCAGTGGTACTGCTGTGCGTGGATCCATAGAAGGGTGAAAACATCTGGAGGAGTGGTGAGAGCGGCTTTGAGGATGGGAAGAGTAAGGCCCAATCTTTGGTTCAGAAGAGGTCAAGTCTTCCTCCAGTGACCACAGGGGTGCCATTCCCCATGGCACCAGTGAACTATGCTGGGGTGGAGAGGTGAGCACTAAGGCAAGCACTGCGGGTTTCCCCTTTGACAGTACTGAAGGGCGTACTACCCTGGGTACTTGGTGTTGGCACAGTACTGAGCATCATAACGATTCAGCCAGTACACCTCTGTGCACTGGCACCAATAACGTCAGCTCTTGTACTGCCAGTGAGACCGGTACCGACAACACGAGATGATCCTGGCATCCGCAAATGCCTCTGGTGTGGTTGGTATCGAGATGCTATTGGTATAGCACGGTGCTGCTGATATGAAAGACTCTTCTGGCTCTGGACTCAGCGGTTCCTGTGTAGGTGCCAGAGTCAATGGTGCTGGCTTCTGCAGAGGAGTGCTTTGGTGTAGACCGCACCCTACTCTGATCCCCAGGCCTGGCAGACTTCAGTGCTGTGGATTGCCCCCTTTCAGCAGCCTGCTTCTTATGCCTTTTTCTAGGCACAGGAGATGGTGATTGGTGCCGGGACTGTGGTACGGTAGGAGGAGTGCTCCTTATCCACACCGAGGCACTTGGTGATGAGTCTGACTGGCCTGGCTCAGATGGAGGTCTCAAGGCATCCTCCATGAGCAGAAACTTTAGCCAGGCCTCCTGATCTTTTGTGCAAGGCTTAAAGGTCCCTACTATGAGCTTCCTCCAGGCAGCTCAAGCGGCTTGAGTTCAGGTCACTCAGAGGCACAGCCTTGTTGCAGGAGATGCAAGGCTTGAAGCCTGGTGACCAAGGCATCGGACAAAAAAGTGATATATACCGTTAGCTAATTACTTCGCTAAAACTAACTAACTATTTACATTATACAGCAAAATGTCCACTGAGAAAATTTGCGAACACCTGGAAAAACTCCAGCGATTGTCAGAGGTGGTAAGAAGGAACTGAGGGGGCGGGGGTTCAGCTGCCTGCTTTATACTGGTACTAGCGGTGCAAGGCAGCAGGGGGCGCTGCAGCCACCCTGATGGGTACCATTGATGGAAAAATTTCTAGCAACTGTACGCGGGGTGCGCACACACCAAGCGTGGAATGCACATGTGCAATCACTCAGAGAAGAAACTCAGTTGTTAGCTGTTCACTGCCAATGTCAACAAATGCAAAGTAATGGGTATTGGAGGGAGATATGTAAAATACTCGTGAACCTTACAGGATTCTAATTTACCTATATCCAAAAAGTGACCTGGGCATCACTGCAGACAGTTCAATGAAAACCTCTGCTCAATGTGCAGCTGCAGTAAAAAAAACCAAACAAGATGTTAGGCACATAAGGAATGGGATAGAGAGTAACACAGAGAATATGCTAATACCCTTATCTAAATGAATGCTGCAGCTTCACCTGAAATACTGTGTGCCGGACTGGTAAGACAATCTTAAACAGCCTATTGCAGAATTGGAGGGGTTTAGAGAAGAGTGATGAGAATTGTAAAGGGGCCTGGAAAAACTCTCTCATATGAAGAGATTGAAAAGATTGGTATTGTTACCTTAGAAAGAGATGAATAAGAGAGGTCATGATAAATGTATATAAAATACAGACTGGTCTAGAGAAGGGAGATCAGGAGCTGCTGTTCTCCCGATCTAATAACACAAGAACAAGAACAAGCCATACTGATTTTTGCTGCATCATTGCTTTTGTAGCTGTGTCTCCCACTGTCTTTTCTCTTTTAATATTTACATTAGACTAGACATTACATTAAATATAACAGGCTTATTCCCCATCATCTAAAAACATTCACATTATCCTGGCTGGAGAGGCATTTCAGGTTGTTTTCATATTGTTACACTCTCTGCCTTTTGGCTTGCAAAAATTATATACGAAAATCTCAGAAATCCTTATTCATTTTGGGCATATGTACGTTAGTGGTAATTCTGTTAAAAGTCCCATTTTCAAGCAATTAGACAATATCATGAAACCCAGAAAGTGGATGGTTCATACTATAATGCTCTTATAAAATAGCATTATTCATACTATATGATTGTGATTCTGTCACATTTCCTAAGCATAATATGTAATATAATAAAATATTTGTTTTGAGTAAAATATTTATAGTTTAGAAGAAATTGCCAGATTTTACAATTCAAATCCAAGCTCACATAAGGATACAAAATCAGCAAAATCTCTTTGGTATGGGCAGCTGAACTGAAGAGGGCTTGTTCTGAGTCCTGCTAAAAGAGGCTGGTGTCTGCCTTAATGAATCCCAAATATTGCACCAGAAGTCCATTATGGAGGCACAAGGGAGCATGTTACACTCTCTGCATTGCAAACCCTTTCAGCAGTGACTTGGTTCATTCTTTGCTCTGCAGGCTGGTGCTTCTAAAGACTCAGCATAATTTCCAGCCAGGAGTGAGGGATGTCTCCTGACATGATGTCAGCTCTTGGAATCCAGCTAGCCCCCTGGAAATGGCAGCCGAGGATTATACATTACTGACGCAGAGCCATTCCTAAACAAGGTCACTTGACACAGCATCACTGGGAGCCTTGCACAGGTTGAAACTGAGGAAAGAAAATAAATGAGCAGAAAGACTGCTTGTTCTCAGCTTTTGATAACTGCGCATGACAGTGGCACATTGGGGACCCTTAGAGGGTAGGGAGGAAAACTGCAAAATGGGAACTAACTGGCAAGGCAGCAGGGCTGCCAAAAGGGATCTGGAGGGGATCACCAATTCAATACGAGCCAACAACGTGATGCCGTTGCAAAAAAGGCTAATATCAGCCTGGGGTATGCTAGCAGGTGTGTGGTATATAAACATGCGAGGTATTGGTCTTGCTCTCAGCACTGGTGAGGTCTGGAGTACTATGTCCGGTTCTGGACACCAGACTTTAGGAGACTTGTGGACAAATTGGAGAGAGGCCACAGAAGACCAACAAAAATGAAAGAAGATTTAGAAAACCTGATCTGTGAGGAGAGGTTAAAAAAACTGGAGATGTTGTATGGAGTAAAGGAGACCTAGGAGAGGATATGATAAGTCTTCTAATATTAAGGGCTGTCATAAAGACGGCCGTGATCAGTTGTTCTCTGTGTCCACTGAAGGTAGAACAAGAAGTAATTGGCTTAATCTGGAACATGGGAGATTTATTACATATTAGAAAAACTTTCTAACAAAAAGGATAGTTAAGCTCTGGAATAGGCTTCCAAGGGAGGCTGTGGAATCCCTGTCACTGGAAGTTTTTAAGAACAGGTTGGCCAAACACCTGTCAGGGATGATCTAGGATTACTTGGTCCTGCCTCAGTGCAGGGGGCTGGAGTTGGTGACCTCTCAAGGTCCCTTCCAGCCCAAGATCTCTATCATTCTATGATTCATGTGTGTGTGTGTGTGCTTGTGTTGTGGGGAGTGGCACTTTGGGGTGCATTCCACCTTTGATCTGGATTTGCTGTCTTCCATATTGTATGTGAAATGTAAAATGCTGTATGTATCCTCCAAATCCCTATTTGGCTCAGTTGGGCTGTTCCCACACACAGGAGCAGAAGCTTCCCTGTGAGTTCAGGGTGGAGGGATAGGAGTGGGAGTGGAGGGAGCTCTTAAGGCTCAGGGGAAGAAATAGGGGCAGTTGGCTCTAGGCTGGAAAGGGGCATCCTGGTAGTTCTTATAGAAGTTCCTCGGTGGCTTGGCACCCTGTGTTCCAAAGCACTCCTGTCCTCCACTCAGGCACCGGTGCCCTGTCTCGTCTCCCTCCCCACCTTGGCAGTTGGAAAATGTGCTTCTGCCCTTCCCCTGGGCTGGATGTCTCCACCAAGACCCAGAGTGTCTGGAAGGTGGGACCAGACTGGACCAGGGAGTCTGACCTGTTCCCTGTGGCCAGACTGATCTCATGTACTGCAGTGGCTTCTCCAGCCCCTCCTCCATGTCTTGCTCTTGACTCCACCCCACACTCCCAGCACATGCAGATGGGGATGCAAACATAGCTGGGTCCTGCTCTCACCTCTGTGAGGTATTGTTGGGGAAGAAAACATGGCGGGGGGAGGGGCACGGAAACCTGAATCTGTCCTCTCAGGATTTCTATTGCTGGGGCTCTAGCCTCTCCTGCCCCTAAATTACACCATTCCTGCTCACACTTTTCCATACAGTTGCAGGAAAAGGGAGGAGTGTGGTGAACACAGAGCCTTACTGCAGGGTTTGGGAGTTTGTTTTAATGTATATTCCAGCTCAAAAAGGATAGTGCTGAAATAAAAATGTCCACAGAAGATCAAGAAACATGATTAGATGCCTGAAAAGATTTCTATATGCAGAGATAGAAAAAAATAATCTAGATTCATAGATGATGTTTGAAGAGACCATTCTGATCAACTAGTCTGACCTTTAGCATAATGCAGGGCAGAGAACTTCACTCAGTGATTCCTGCTTCAAGCCAATTACTTCTGGCTGAGCTGGGGCTGATCTTTTAGAAAGAGACATCCAGCCTTGAGTGAAAGATTTCAAGAGATGGGTAAATGGTTCCAGTTAAAGCTTTGTGCCTTACTTGTAGTCTGAATTTGTCTAGCTTCAACTTCCAGCCATTGGGTCCCGTTATGCCTCTGTCTGCAAGATTGAAGAAATCTTTTCCCCAGGCAGGTACTTACAGACTGTAATCAAATCACCTCTTAACTTTCTCTCAGAATAACTAAACAAATTGAGCTTTTGAAGTGTCTCACTGTAAAACAGATTTTTCCGATGTTTTCTTTGAACCCTTCCTAGTTTTTCAAATTCCAGTAATGGTCTCATCAATGCCATACACAGAGGTGGGACTTCCTCCCTATTTATACTCTATATTCCTCTGTTTATACAGAAGATTAAGACTATAACAAGAAGGGTTTCTTCAGGTATGTTAGCAACAAGAAGAAAGTCAAGGAAACAGTGGGCCCCTTACTGAACAAGGGAGGCAACCTAGTGACAGAGGATGTGGAAAAAGCTAATGTACTCAATGCTTTTTTTGCCTCTGTCTTCACAAACGACGTCAGCTCCCAGACTACTGCACTGGGCAGCACAGCATGGGGAGGAGGTGACCAGCCCTCTGTGGGGAAAGAAGTGGTTCGGGAGTATTTAGAATAGCTGGACGAGCACAAGTCCATGGGGCCGGACGCGCTGCATCCGAGAGTGCTAAAGGAGTTGGCGGCTGTGATTGCAGAGCCATTGTCCATTATCTTTGAAAACTCATGGCAATCGGGGGAAGTCCCGGACGATTGGAAAAAGGCTAATGTAGTGCCCATCTTTAAAAAAGGGAAGAAGGAGGATCCTGGGAACTATAGGCCAGTCAGCCTCACCTCAGTCCCTGGAAAAATCATGGAACAGGTCCTCAAGGAATCAATTCTGACGCACTTAGAGGAGAGGAAAGTGATCAGGAACAGTCAGCATGGATTCACCAAGGGCAAGCCATGCCTGACTAATCTAATTGCCTTCTATGATGAGATAACTGGCTCTGTGGATGAGGGGAAAGTGGTGGACATGTTGTTCCTTGACTTTAGCAAAGCTTTTGACACGGTCTCCCACAGTATTCTTGCCAGCAAGTTAAAGAAGTATGGGCAGGATGAATGGACTGTAAGGTGGAAAAAAAGTTGGCTAGATTGTCGGGCTCAACGGGTAGTGATCAATGGCTCCATGTCTAGTTGGCAGCCGGTATCAAGTGGAGTGCCCCAAGGGTCGGTCCTGGGGCCGGTTTTGTTCAATATCTTCATAAATGATCTGGAGGATGGTGTGGATTGCACCCTCAGCAAGTTTGCAGATGACACTAAACTGGGAGGAGAGGTAGATACGCTGCAGGGTAGGGATAGGATCCAGAGGGCCCTAGACAAATTGGAGGATTGGGCCAAAAGAAATCTGATGAGGTTCGACAAGGACAAGAGCAGAGTCCTGCACTTAGGATGGAAGAATCCCATGCACCGCTACAGACTAGGGACCGAATGGCTAGGCAGCAGTTCTGCAGAAAAGGACCTAGGGGTTACAGTGGACGAGAAGCTGGATATGAGTCAACAGTGTGCCCTTGTTGCCAAGAAGGCCAATGGCATTTTGGGATGTATAAGTACGGGCATTGCCAGCAGATCGAGCGACGTGATCGTTCCCCTCTATTCGACATTGGTGAGGCCTCATCTGGAGTACTGTGTCCAGTTTTGGGCCCCACACTGCAAGAAGGATGTGGAAAAATTGGAAAGCGTCCAGCGGAGGGCAACAAAAATGATTAGGGGACTGGAACGCATGACTTATGAGGAGAGGCTGAGGGAACTTGGGATTGTTTGATAGCTGCTTTCAACTACCTGAAAGGGGGTTCCAAAGAGGATGGATCTAGACTGTTCTCAGTGGTAGCTGATGACAGAACAAGGAGTAATGGTCTCAAGTTGCAGTGTGGGAGGTTTAGGTTGGATATTAGGAAAAACTTTTTCACTAGGAGGGTGGTGAAACACTGGAATGTGTTACCTAGGGAAGTGATGGAATCTCCTTCCTTTGAGGTTTTTAAGGTCAGGCTTGACAAAGCCCTGGCTGGGATGATTTAGCTGGGGATTGGTCCTGCTTTGAGCAGGGGGTTGGACTAGATGACCTCCTGAGGTCCCTTCCAACCCTGATATTCTATGATTCTATGATTCTATAAGATTAAAGAGACAATTAAAAGGGGACAATTTAATAAATACTGTATATACTGAATACTAACATTAACTCATTGTCTATATTTACAGAATCTGAACAGACTATATACTGTTTAATTTTTTTATGATTTTCTTAACAAATCTGTTTGAGATCTAACATTGTATCCTGTGAGATAGAAAGTCCCTCTCTTTAATTCAACTGTTTCTTTTGCTGTTATCATTTCACAAGGAGAAAAGTTGCAGGCCCTTTGTCCTCACTGAGGCAAACTCCCTTTGCAGGCAGTCAGGCTTTTGCCAGAATAAGGACAGGGTGTAATATATGAGATATGGCCTATTACAGCATTATCTCATGTATTTCTTACCATATATCAATAAAATATTAATAAGATGTATACAATATTATACAAAATTCTACATTCAAACAATAGTAGGGTTGAAAAGTCAAGTACTCAACAGTTAAGAAATGCTAGAATTAAGGTTTTCCATGCACAGCTTTAGTTACATGATTATATACTTTTTATTCCACAGAAATCCTGCTTTAGTCATAGAATCATAGAATCATAGAATATCAGGGTTGGAAGGGACCTCAGGAGGTCATCTAGTCCAATCCCCTGCTCAAAGCAGGACCAATCCCCAATCAAATCATCCCAGCCAAGGCTTTGTCAAGCCTGACCTTAAAAACGTCCAAGGAAGGAGATTCTACCACCTCCCTAGGTAACGCATTCCAGTGTTTCACCACCCTCCTAGTGAAAAAGTTTTTCCTAATATCCAACCTAAACCTCCCCCACTGCAACTTGAGACCATTACTCCTTGTCCTGTCCTCTTCTACCACTGAGAATAGTCTAGAACCATCCTCTCTGGAACCACCTCTCAGGTAGTTGAAAGCAGCTATCAAATCCCCCCTCATTCTTCTCTTCGGCAGACTAAACAATCCCAGTTCCCTCAGCCTCTCCTCATAAGTCATGTGTTCCAGACCTCTAATCATTTTTGTTGCCCTTCGCTGGACTCTCTCCAATTTATCCACATCCTTCTTGTAGTGTGGGGCCCAAAACTGGACACAGTACTCCAGATGAGACCTCACCAATGTCGAATAGAGGGGAACGATCACGTCCCTCGATCTGCTCGCTATGCCCCTACTTATACATCCCAAAATGCCATTGGCCTTCTTGGCAACAAGGGCACACTGCTGACTCATATCCAGCTTCTCGTCCACTGTAACCCCTAGGTCCTTTTCCGCAGAACTGCTGCCTAGCCATTCGGTCCCTAGTCTGTAGCTGTGCATTGGGTTCTTCCGTCCTAAGTGCAGGACCCTGCACTTATCCTTATTGAACCTCATCAGGTTTCTTTTGGCCCATTCTTTTAGTCAATTAACAGGATAGACAATATTCGGGGAATGAGGCAGATGGCCAATATTTCTTCTTTTAGAATTACAGAATTATTGAGTTTAAGGCTAGAAGGAACCACAAGATCATTTAGTTTGACCTCCTACACATCACGGGTCACTAAATTCCACCCATTACCCCATTATTGAGCTCAATAATCTGGATTAGACAAAAGTATTACATATCTGATGAGACTAAAAATAGTTTTCCACAAGCAGAACATAGAAGAAACAGAAGTGCACTAATGCCTGAGGCCTCAGACATGGCAGGGAATTGATTTGGTGAAACATGCCCAGATTATCCTTGTAAATGACCCATGTCTATGCTGCAGAAGAAAGCCAGACCCCTTCCCCTCAAGATCCCTGCCAATCTGATCTGGGGGAAAATTCATTCTCAGCCTCAAGAAGGGTTTGACCCTGAGCAAGACCCACCAGCCAAGCATCTGAGAGAGAATTCTCAGTACCACTTCAGAGCACTGCCCCACCCTGTCCAGTATCCCATGTCAAGCCTTGACCATTTCTGATGCTTCAGAGGAAGGAATCTGCACATTGGAAGGAAAAAAATTCCTTCTTGACCCTTATAGGCAACCAGCAGGAGCAAGAAATTTAGGAACATAAGACATAGGACTAGTACTTCTTCTCTGGACCTGTTCCATTTTGAGTTAATCTTTCTTGATCATAGGTGACTGAAACTGTATACAGTATTCCAGATGAAGGCTTACCAGTGCCTTGTACAATGACATTAATACTTCCCTATTGCTACTGGAAATACCTCGCCTGATACATCCAAGGATTATATCTGTCTTTTTTACAGCTGCATCAGGTTGGTTGCCCATAGACATTCTGTGATTGACTAATATACTCAGGTCTCTATCCTCTGTAGTTCTCAGTGGATGAACTCATATCTTATAGCAGAAGTTCTTGTTAATAGTCCCTAAATGCATGACCTTGCACTTTGTTAATGTAGAATTGAGGTTGGTTGGCTGCACCTCGTGGTATCTTGTGCCCTGCCAAAACTTCAAGTTCAGCTATACTCACACCTCTTGTGACGGCATGTATAAACCCCTCATGTGCCAAGTGGGGGTTAAGGAATAATTATGGATTAAGGAGGCCCTGCCCCTACGCCCTTGGTGATCATGCTCAGGCTGGAGGTGGGGTTTAAAAACCAGCCACGCAGCTCTGTTTGGGGCTGGCAAGCCAGGGAGGAAGACATACCCTGGGAGCTCTGGAGCTGAGCCCTCAGTGAGCAGGGGAACCACAACAGCGAGCATCTGGGATAAGGGCTGGAAGTTCAGAAGGCGACATTCACCAGAGACAGGCAATGGCTGGATGGGATATGGACTGGAGGAGGAATTGGCCCAGGGAAGCTGACTGGAGGCTGACACCATCCAGAGACAGGTGAGCAGCCGAACCAGTCTCATAGAGACCTGGGTCGGAATTTAGTGGGGTAGGGTGGGCCCGGGTTCCCCTACTCTGACTGCACCATGACTAGTGGGCAGGACTGGAGCTGCCAATGCACTATAGCCACTAGGTGGGGCTGCCATCCCATTGAGCTATAGCCACAGGGCAGGGCTGTCGCCCCATTGAACAGTAGCCACTAGGCAGGAGATCCCTGTTCCGTGCACCCCTGATAACCCCTCTGAAAACCAAAAAATGAAGAGTTAAGGTAATTGAGAAGGGACACACCCTCACCCTGGAATGAGGGAGGCTAATGAGCTCCTCTGGGGCTGTTCTATGCCAACAAGACACATCTGCACAGTTTGCTCAGCCTGGAGGGGAGGAGTTTAAAAGGGCGAAACTTACTACAGGAAGAGGCAGTGAAGAGGAAGAAGGTCACTCCACCCAGGGACTGCTGGAGACAGAGGGAATCCATCCAAGGAGGAGATAGCCGTGAGACATACCGCTCCCAAAGCCGTCCTGACTGATGGTAAACGATACACACCCAGGAAGAGGGGTATGTGCCAGGGCACTCCCTTATTCACCACTGTCATGTAATTAGGATATGTTTTGTACAAAGTATGCCTTGTGATGTATCATTATAAAAGTATTGATCTGCAAGACATTAATATTGCATTGGATTGTATGTGTTATCGCTGTATGAGAAGTATGTGAAGTTATGAAGTTTGGCTATGTATGTGTTACTGAAACATGTAGTGAAGTTGAGAACACCCAAAAGCAGCCTTTCAGGAACAACAGTAAAGAGGCAAACAATGTTAATGGCTCATTGAGGAAACGCACATAAGCACAAGGATTACCCCAGGAACTGGGTGAGCAACAAGGGTGATGTCATGGTGGTAGTCTGCTGTAGACCACCAGACCAGGGGGATGAGGTGGACGAGGCTTTCTTCTGGCAACTAACAGAAGATACTAGATCGCAGGCCCTGGTTCTCATGGGAGACTTCAATCACCCTGATATCTGCTGGGAGAGCAATACAGCGGTGCACAGACAATCCAAGAAGTTTTTGGAAAGTGTAGGGGACAATTCCCTGCTGCAAGTCCTGGAGGAACTAACTAGGGGCAGAGCTCTTCTTGACCTGCTGCTCACAAAGCGGGAAGAATTAGTAGGGGAAGCTAAAGTGGATGGGAACCTGGGAGGCAGTGACCATGAGATGGTCGAGTTCAGGATCCTGACACAAGGAAGAAAGGAAAGCAGCAGAATACGGACCCTGGACTTCAGAAAAGCAGACTTTGACTCCCTCAGGGAACTGATGGGCAGGATCCCCTGGGAGAATAACATGACGGGAAAAGGAGTTCAGGAGAGCTGGCTGTATTTTAAAGAATTCTTATTGAGGTTACAGGAACAAACCATCCAGATGTGTAGAAAGAATAGTAAATATGGCAGGTGACCCGCTTGGCTTCACAGTGAAATCCTTGCTGATCTTAAACACAAAAAAGAAGCTTACAAGAAATGGAAAATTGGACAATGACCATGGAGGAGTCTAAAGATATTGCTCAGGCATGCAGGAGTGAAATCAGGAAGGCCAAATCACTCTTGGAGTTGCAGCTAGCAAGAGATTTTAAGAGTAACAAGAAGGGTTTCTTCAGGTATGTTAGCAACAAGAAGAAAGCCAAGGAAAGTGTGGGCCCCTTACTGAATGAGGGAGGCAAGCTAGTGACAGAGGATGTGGAAAAAGCTAAGGTACTCAATGCTTTTTTTGCCTCTGTCTTCATGAACAAGGTCAGCTCCCAGACTACTGCACTGGGCAGCACAGCATGGGGAGGAGGTGACCAGCCCTCTGTGGAGAAAGAAGTGGTTCGGGACTATTTAGAAAAGCTGGACGAGCACAAGTCCATGGGGCCGGATGCGCTGCATCCGAAAGTGCTAAAGGAGTTGGCGGATGTGATTGCAGAGCCATTGGCCATGTCATAAATATAAAGGGAAGGCTAACCACCTTTAAATCTCTCCTGGCCAGAGGAAAAAACCCTTTCACCTGTAAAGGCTTAAGAAGCTAAAGATAACCTTGCTGGCACATGACCAAAATGACCAATGAGGAGACAAGATACTTTCAAAGCTGGAGGGGGGGAAAAACAAAGGGTTCTCTCTGTCTGTGTGTTGCTTTTGCTGGGACCAAAGCAGGAATGCAGGTCAGAACTCCTGTAAAGGGTTAAGAAGCAATCTAGTTAGATATGCGTTAGATTATGTTTTGTTTAAATGGCTGATAAAATAAGTTGTGCTGAATGGAATGTATATTCCAGTTTTTGTGTCTTTCTGTAACTTAAGGTTTTGCCTAGAGGGATTCTCTATCTTTTGAATCTGATTACCCTGTAAAGTATTTACCATCCTGATTTTACAGAGGTGATTCTTTTACTTTTTCTTCAATTAAAATTCTTCTTTTAAGAACCTGATTGCTTTTTCATTGTTCTTAAGACCCAAGGGTTTGGGTCTGTGTTCACCTATGCAAATTGGTGAGGATTTTTATCAAGCCTTCCCCAAGAAAGGGGGTGTAGGGCTTGGGGGGATTTTAGGGGGAAAGCCGTTTCCAAGTGGGCTCTTTCCCAGTTATATTTGTTAGACGCTTGGAGGTGGCAGCAATAAAGTTCGGAGACAAAAGGTAAAATACTTTGTACCTTGGGGAAGTTTAACCTAAGCTTTTAAAAATAAGCTTAGGGGGTTTTTCATGCAGGTCCCCTCATCTGTACCCTAGAGTTCAGAGTGGGGAAGGAACCTTGACAGGCCATTATCTTTGAAAACTCTTGGTGATTGGGGGAGGTCCTGGATGGCTGGAAAAAGGCTAATGTAGTGCCCATCTTTAAAAAAGGGAAGGAGGATCCTGGGAACTACAGGCCAGTCAGCCTCACCTCAGTCCCTGGAAAAATCATGGAGCGGGTCCTCAAGGAATCAATTCTGAAGCACTTAGAGGAGAGGAAAGTGATCAGGAACAGTCAGCATGGATTCACCAAGGGCAAGCCATGCCTGACTAATCTAATTGCCTTCTATGACGAGATAACTGGCTCTGTGGATGAGGGGAAAGCAGTGGATGTGTTATTCCTTGACTTTAGCAAAGCTTTTGATACAGTCTTGCACAGTATCCTTGCCAGCAAGTTAAAGAAGTATGGACTGGATGAATGGACTATAAAGTGGATAGAAAGCTGGCTAGATCGTCGGGCTCAATGGGTAGTGATCAATGGCTCCATGTCTAGTTGGCAGCTGGTATCAAGTGGAGTGCCCCAAGGGTCGGTCCTGTGGCTGGTTGTGTTCAATATCTTCATTAATGTTTTGGAGGATGGCGTGGACTGCACCCTCAGCAAGTTTGCAGATGACACTAAACTGGGAGGAGTGGTAGATACGCTGGAGGGTAGGGATAGGATACATAGGGACCTAGAGAAATTAGAGGATTGGGCCAAAAGAAATCTGATGAGGTTCAACAAGGACAAGTGCAGAGTCCTGCACTTAGGATGGAAGAATCCCGTGCACCGCTACAGACTAGGGACCGAATGGCTAGGCAGCAGTTCTGCAGAAAAGGACCTAGGGGTTACAGTGGACGAGAAGCTGGATATGAGTCAACAGTGTGCCCTTTTTGCCAGGAAGGCTAACAGCATTTTGGGCTGTATAAGAAGGGGCATTACCAGCAGATCGAGGGAAGTGATCGTTCCCCTCTATTCAACATTGGTGAGGCTTTATCTGGAGTACTGTGTCCAGTTTTGGACCCCACACTGCAAGAAGGATGTGGAAAAATTGGAAAGCGTCCAGAAGAGGGCAACAAAAATGATTAGGGGTCTGGGGCACATGACTTATGAGGAGAGGCTGAGAGAACTGGGATTGTTTAGTCTGCGGAAGAGAAGAATGAGGGGGGATTTGATAGCTGCTTTCAACTACCTGAAAGGGGGTTCCAAAGAGGATGGATCTAGACTGTTCTCAGTGGTAGCAGATGACAGAACAAGGAGTAATGGTCTCAAGTTGCAGTGGGGGAGGTTTAGGTTGGATATTAGGAAAAACTTTTTCACTAGGAGGGCGGTGAAGCACTGGAATGTGTTACCTAGGGAAGTGATGGAATCTCCTTCCTTTGAGGTTTTTAAGGTCAGGCTTGACAAAGCCCTGGCTGGGATGATTTAGTTGGGGTTGGTCCTGCTTTGAGCAGGGGGTTGGACTAGCTGATCTCCTGAGGTCCCTCCCAACCCTGATATTCTATTATTCTATGAATACAAACTGTGTACAATAGCAAACTCAGAGACCGTGTACGGGCTTTGGAGGCCAGGGTGGTGGAACTGAAGGAGCTAAGGGAGACAGAGAGGTATGTTGATGAGGCTTTCTGGGACACTGTAGATTTGTCCCACCTCCGGTCAGACAGCCCCTTCACTGTTAAGGAGAATGAAAGGCTCAGGAAAGGTGAGCAGTTAATGGGAACAGAGGGACACCTTCCCATAGTTGGGACCCTCCTTCCAGATGATGTTGGGGTATCCTCTCGCACTGAGGTTACCTCTCCGGGGGAGGGAACTCCAGTCATTAGGAAAAGGCAGGTGTTAGTACTGGGAGATTCAATCATTAGAAACATAGCTAGCTAGGTTTGTGATGACCGGGAGAAACATATGGTGACTTGCCTGCCTGGTGCGAAGGTTGTGGATCTCTTGAGGCATCTAGATAGACTTATGTGTAGTGCTGGGGAGGAGCCGGTGGTCATGGTACATGTAGTTACCAATCACGTAGGGAAGGGTAGGAGAGACATCCTGGAGGCCAAATTTAGGCTGCTAGAAAAGAGATTGAAATCCAGGACCTTTTTGGTGGCATTCTCAGAAATGCTTCCAGTTCCATGCGCAGGGCCAGGTGGGCAGGCAGAGCTTCAGAGTCTCAATGCATGGATGAGATGATGGTGTAGAGAGCAGAGGTTTAGATTTATTAGGAACTGGGGAAACTTTTGGGATAGGGGGAGCCTATACAGGAAGGATGATTTTGGAATTAATTGAGAAACTTAACAGTAACAAGTCACTGGGACAAGATGGCATTCACCCAAGAGTTCTGAAAGAACTCAAATGTGAAATTGTGGAACTATTAACTATGGTTTGTAACCTGTCCTTTAAATCAGCTACTGTACCCAATGACTGGAAGATAGCTAATGTAACGCCAATATCTAAGAAGGGCTCTAGAGGTGATCCTGACAATTAAAGATCGGTAAGTCTAACGTCAGTACCGGGCAAATCAGATGAAACAATAGTAAAGAATAAAATTGTCAGACACATAGAAGAACATAAATTGTCGGGCAAAAGTCAACATGGTTTCTGTAAAGGGAGATCATGTCTTACTAATTTATTAGAGTTCTTTGAGGGGGTCAACAAACATGTGGACAAGGGGGATCCAGTGGACATAGTGTACTTAGATTTCCAGAAAGCCTTTGACAAGGTCCCTCACCAAAGGCTCTTACGTATATTAAGTTGTCATGGGATAGGAAGGAAGATCCTTTCATGGATTGAGAACTGGTTAAAAGACAGGGAACAAAGGGTATAAATGGTATATTTTCAGAATGGAGAGGGATAACTAGTAGTGTTCCCCAAGGGTCAGTCCTAGGACCAATCCTATTCAACTTATTCATAAATGATCTGGAGAAAGAGGTAAACAGTGAGGTGGCAAAGTTTGCAGATGATACTAAACTGCTCTAGATAGTTAAGACCAAAGCAGACTGTGAAGAGCTTCAAAAAGATCTCACAAAACTAAGTGATTGGGCAACAAAATGGCAAATGACATTTAATGTGGACAAATGTAAAGTAAAGTAAAGAAAAAATAACCCCAACTATACATACAATATGATGGGGGCTCATTTAGCTACAACGAATCAGGAGAAGGATCTTGGAGTCATCGTGGATAGTTCTCTGAAGACGTCCACGCAGTTTGCAGCGGCAGTCAAAAAATCAAACGGGATGTTAGGAATCATTAAAAAAGGGATAGCGAATAAGACGGAGAATATCTTATTGCCCTTATATAAATCCATGGTATGCCCACATCTTGAATACTGCGTACAGATGTGGTCCCCTCATTTCAAAAAAGATATACTGGCATTAGAAAAGGTTCAGAAAAGGGCAACTAAAATGATTAGGGGTTTGGAAAGGGTCCTATATGAGGAGAGATTAAAGAGGCTAGGACTTTTCAGCTTGGAAAAGAGAAGACTAAGGGGGATATGATAGAGGTCTACAAAATCACGAGTGGTGTGGAGAAAGTGAATAAGGAAAAGTTATTTATTGAATAAATTCAGTATGTGTAATGACCCAGCCACTCCCGGTCTCTATTCAAACCCAAGTTAATGGTATCTAGTTTGCATATTAATTCAAGCTCAGCAGTTTCTCGTTGGAGTCTGTTTTTGAAGCTTTTCCCTAAGTTAAGTATCCTCACACCTTCTTGTCAACAGTCTAAATGGGCCATCTTGATTATCACTACAAAAGTTTTTTTCTCCTGCTGATAATAGCTCATCTGAACTAATTAGCCTCCCACAGTTTGTGTGGCAACTTCCAACTTATCTGTATTGTGACAAAGCTCTGTCCTTGTCTCCGTGGGTCCCGCATTTCCTGGCGGATTTCAATAGCCTCAGAGACTCACTGTGACCCTCCACATAACCCTTCTCTCTCTAGAGACAAAAGTCACAGTCTACTGAGCCATTTTCATCATAAGCCAGTGAGGGAGGTGAGGAGAAGCTATCCTCCCTTGCACAGCCTCTGTTGTCTCCCAGTCTCAGTGATTAATAAGTGGGGGGGTGACAAATGGGGGAGCCCAGGCCCACCCTCTACTCCGGGCTCCAGCCCAGGGACTCTAATAGTATCAGCCATGGTTGCTGACCTTCTAGAAACATGACACGTACAATTCCCTGGGCTACTTCCCCACAGCAGCCCCCACTTCCTCAAGCTCCACTTCACCCTTACCTCAAGGCCTCCTTCCTTGTGCCTGATATGGAGTGTACTGCTCGGTCTCTCCAACAGCACAACTTCCTCCCACAGCTCCTGACATCCGCACCCACCTGACTAACTGGGAGGCTTTTAACTAGTTTCAGCCAGCCCCTGATTGGCTTCAGGTGTCCCAATCAACCTAGCCTTCTCCCTGCCTTCTGGAAAGTTCTTAATTGGCCCCAGGTGTCTTAATTGACCTGGAGCAGCTGCCATTTCACTTATCCTGGTACCAGGGATTTGTTTAGCCTGGAGCTAATATATCTATCTCCCACTACTTTTCTATAGCCATCTGGCCTTACCCCGTCAGATATCCTCCCCTCTGCTCAACACCATAGAGTTGGGCAACTTGGGACGCCAGGCAGTATGCTCGTGACAGACCATCAGCATTGCCGTGGTGGCATCCAGTCCTGTGCCGTATGCAGAACTGGAATGGTTGGAGGGATAAGAACCACCTGGCGACCACTGCATTCTTTTCCTTATTCCACTCCATCCACTGGAGGGGTGCATGGTCCATCACAAGAGTAAATCGCCCGCCTAAGAGGTAATAACACAGTGTCTCCATAGCCCGTTTGACAGCAAGGCATTCTCTCTTGACTCCTGCGTATTTCTGTTCTCTTGGGAGAAGCTTTCTGCTTAGGTAGAGGATCAGGTGTTCCTCTTCTCCCACCATTTGCGACAGAACTGCCCCCAACCCCACCTCGGAAGCGTCTGTTTGTAAAATAAATTCCCTGTTAAAGTCTGGGGCTATGAGTACGGGGTCATTACAGAGGGCCGTCCGAAGGTCTGTAAATGCCCCCTCTGCTGCGTCGGTCCACTTTACCATGTCTGGGCCTCGAACCTTCACCAGGTCCGTTAGGGGACTTGCCCTAGTGGCGAAGTGGGGAATAAAACATCGGTAGTAGCCTGCCATGCCTAGGAGCGCACGGACCTGCTTCTTTCGGGTCGGCCGGGGCCAGTTTGGAATTGCCTCTAGCTTATTCGTTTGGGGCTTCACTATGCCCCTTCCCACAATATATCCCAGGTACCTAGCCTCTGCTAGCCCTATGGCACATTTAGCAGGATTAGCAGTAAGCCTAGCCCACCTTAAGGTGCGCAGTACTGCCTCAACTTTCTCCAGTTGGGTTCCCCAGTCTGGCGTATGGATGATGACATAATCTAGGTATGCAGCTGCATAACTAGTATGGGGGCGGAGCAGCTTATCCATGAGGCGCTGGAATGTGGCTGGGGCCCCATGTAGCCCAAAAGGGAGGACGCTGTACTGGAATAGCCCATCTGGGGTGGAGAACGCTGTCTTTTCTTAAGCTTCTTTGGTCAGAGGAATCTGCCAGTACCCTTTTGTCAGATCCAGTGTAGTCAAGAATCGGGCACTACCCAGTCGGTCAACCAGTTCGTCGATGCATGGTATGGGGTATGCATCAAACTGGGATATTTCATTCAGTGGGCGAAAGTCATTACAGAATCTCATGCGGGGGAGGGATAGCTCAGTGGTTTGAGCATTGGCCTGCTAAATACAGGGTTGTGAGTTCAATCCTTGGGGGGGACATTTGGGATCTGGGGCAAAAATTGGGGACGGGTCCTGCTTTGAGCAGGGGGTTGGACTAGATGACCTCCTGAGGTCCTTTCCAACCCTGATAGTCTATGATTCTATGGTACCGTCAGGATTAGGCACTAGAACAATTGGACTGAACCACTGACTATAAGATTCTTCAATAACCCCTAATTCTAACATTTTCTTTACTTCGGCCTTGATTTCTTCTCTTTTGGCTGTTGGGATTTGGTAGGGTCTCAATGTTACCTTGGCTCCGGGGATCGTGCGGATATGGTGATAGGTCTCAGTCGTCTGCCCTGGTTTTGTAGAGAACACATCTCGGTTGCGATTAATCATGTCGGCTGCCTCGATCTTTTGGATCGGCGTCAAGTTGGATGATATCCTCACTTGCTCGTGTAAGTTATCCTCCTGGGGAAGGGTCTCCTGCATGACTAAGCATGCCTTTCGATCGTGCCAAGATTTTAGAAGATTGATGTGGTAAATTTGCTCCGATTTCTGTGGCTGCCGCACCTTATAGTTCACCTCTCCCATGGCCTTGATTATTTCATAGTGTCCCTGCCACTGGGCCAACAGTTTACTTTCTGCTGTGGGCACCAGTATCATCACCCGATCCCCTGGTTGGAACCATTGAAGCTTCGCTTGGTGGTTATAATGGGTTCGTTGGATCTCCTGTGCTCTCTCCAAGTGTTCCCATACAATGGGCGTAACTCGGGCTATCCGATCTCTCATCTGCAGTACATGCTCAACTATGTTCCTTCTGGGATTTGGCTCCTCTTCCCAGGCTTCTCTGGCTATGTCCAATATGCCCCGAGGGTGGCGCCCATATAGTAGTTTGAATGGAGAGAAACCCATGGAGGCTTGAGGAACCTCCCAGATGGCTAACATCAGGTAAGGCAATAGGGATCCCAGTCTTTCCCATCCTGGCTCACCACTTTCCTGATCATGGCCTTGATCTTTCTATTGAAACTTTCCACAAGGCCATCTGTTTGTGGGTGGTATACAGAGGTCTGTAGAGCTTGTACATGGAACAGAGATCTTTCATCAACTTGGACATGAAAGGTGTCCTTTGATCAGTCAATATCTCCTTGGGTAGCCCAACCCGGGCAAAGATCTGTACTAGCTCCTTAGCTATTGTCTTTGAAGCTGTGTTGTGCAGGGGAACAGCTTCCGGGTACAGGGTTGCACAGTCCAGTACAACAAGCACATGCTGGTGGCCCCGAGCTGTCTTCTCTAGGGGCCCTATCAGATCCATGGCTATCTGTTCGAAAGGAACCTCTATTATTGGAAGAGGTATCAAAGGAGCCCACAAGTGCGGGTGAGGGCTATGTAACTGACACTCTGGACAAGAGGTGCAATATCACTGGACATCTTCATGTACTCCTGGCCAGAAGAACCTCCGCAGGATCTGTGCCTGGGTTTTCTCTACCCCTAGGTGTCCTCCAAACAGGTGACTGTGGGCGAGACTCAATATGGCTTTTTGATGTTTTCGTGGCACCAGAACTTGTTGTATCTCTTGCTCCTGCATTTGCACCACGCGGTACAGGAGATCTTTCTTCACTATCAAGTAAGGCCCGGGACCCTGGACCTTCCCATCCACAGGTATCCCATCGATCTCAGCCACCTCTTTCCTGGTGTTATCATATCTGGGATCCTCTGTCTGGTCCCACCCAAAAGTCTCTCTCCCAGGACTAACCTGCCCAAGCTCCCAGGGGCCAGCTTCTGCTTCTTGCAATGGCTCACCGCCGTCATGGCTGGGGGGCAGCTTCTGGCTCACCTTCTGTGGTGGAAGTTTCTCTGTTGGCTGCTCGCGTCCATCTGCCTACTAGGGAGGTCTTCTTGCCCTGGGTCAGGATCTGGGTTCCCAAGGCCTTCTCGGCCTTCCTCTCTTTTTTTGTCTTCCAGATCTTTCGGGGGGCTGAGAACAGATCCTGAGAAATCTCAGCAAACATCAGGGGTTGACATTCCCCCGGTGACGAGTTGCTGTCCTCAGGGTCCCCATCTCCCTCCAGCGTCTCCGGGGGAAGTAAATTATCAAACCCTGGATAGTCCCTCCCAATGACTACAGGATATGGGAGTTTAGGAACTACGTCCACAGTCACCTCAATGGGTGAACCTCTATCTCCACTGGGATGGTGGAGTAATGGCTCACGGCCCCATGCACGCACGTCCCTGCTATGCGTTTGGCTTGTAGCAGCTGACTACTTTTTACCAGCTTACCCGATATGAGGGTGATAGCACTCCCAGAGTCCACAAGCGCTGTAGTCTCTGCTCCATTTATCCTCACTGGCCTGGTGTAATTATGCAGGGCTAATGCGACCCCCACGAGGTGGATAAGGGAGCATGGGATCTCCCAATCCCCCAAGTTACATTGCATAGGCTCCTCGGTGCTGGGACACTGTGCTGCTATGTGTCCCCACTCCCCACATGCATAACATCTATAATTGCTTTTAATCACTCCCCTATCCCGGGGGTTAAAGGGTTTAGTCTCGGGGTTCCCCCCACTCAGGCCAATCCCTTCCTTCTGGGGTCCCCACTGGTTTTCAGCACCCCCTTCTTCCACCTAGGACTCCCTGGGGGTTTGGCTGCCCAACTTTCCAGGGTTGCTGTCGGGTGCTTGCTTCGAAAGGGGCCTTCCTTGGATAGTCAGGTCAGTTCCCTGGCTGTCATCCGTCTTTCTACCAGTGTGATCATCTCATCGTACGTGGACGGATCGTTCTGGCCTACCCATTTACAGAGATCTGGCGGCAATCCCCGCATGTAATGGTCTATGACCAGGGTCTCCAAAATCTCCTCTGGCCTGCACACCTCGGGCTGTAACCATTTCCACGTGAGGTGTATGAGGTCGACTAGCTGGGACCTCGGGTGTTTGTTCTCCTGGTATTTCCACTCATGGAACCTCTGGGCACTTACTGCTGCCGTTACCCCTGATCGTGCTAGGATCTCTGCCTTCAGACGGGTATAGTCAGTGGCATCCGTGGCAGGCAAGTCAAAGTAGGCCTTCTGGGCCTCTCCACACAAAAAAGGGGTGAGAATGCTGACCCACTGCTCCTGGGGCCACGCCTCACGCTGAGCAGTCCTTTCGAATGAGAGGAGATATGCCTCTACGTCATCTCCTGATGTCACTTTTGGCAGACAACCAGTGACCCTCAGAGTTCGCATCCCATCGGACCCCCAGGCCTAGGTGGTGAGGATCTTCAGCTGGTCCACCACCGCTCTCAAGAGGGCACGATCTTGGATCACCTGACTCATCAATAATCGATTGGTTTCCTGCTGTAGCCGCATAGACTCCTGTTGTGCCTTTGCCTGAACCCGGCTGGCCTCCTGCTGGGCTGCCGTGGCTTGTACCAGAGCTCTGACCACCTCCTCCATCGTGGTACAAAGCAAACAAACAAACCAAACCAAAACAAAAAAAAATCCAAAACTCCAGTGCCCTTTTTTTTATTATTTTTTTTAAACCTCTTTCTTCCACCACGCTGTGAGTGAAGTCCCACTCCTGACACCAGTTGTGACAAAGCTCTGTCCTTGCCTCCGTGGGTCCCACGTTTTCCTGGTGGATTTCTCTAGCCTCAGAGGCTCATTGTGACCCCGCATGTAACCCTTCTCTCTCTAGAGACAAGGGTCACAGTCTACTGAGCCATTTTCATCATAAGCCAACGAGGGAGGTGAGAAGAAGTTATCCTTCCTTGCACAGTCTCTGTTGTCTCCCAGTCTCAGTGATTAATCAGGGGGCAAAGGTGTGTGTGTTGAGGGGGGGAGCCCGGGCCCGCCCTCTACTCCGGGCTTCAGCCCAGGGACTCTAATAGTATCAGCTATGGTTGCTGACCTTCTAGAAACATGACACATATAATTCCCTGGGCTACTTCCCCACAGCAGCCCCCACTTCCTCAAGCTCCACTTCACCCTTACCTCAAGGCCTCCTTCCTTGTGCCTGATATGGTGTGTACTGCTCGGTCTCTCCAACAGCACAACTTCCTCCCTCAGCTCCTGACATCCGCACCCACCTGACTAACTGGGAGGCTTTTAACTAGTTTCAGCCAGCCCCTGATTGGCTTCAGGTGTCCCAATCAACCTAGCCTTCTCCCTGCCTTCTGAAAAGTTCTTAATTGGCCCCAGGTGTCTTAATTGACCTGGAGCAGCTGCCATTTCACTTATCCTGGTACCAGGGATTTGTTTAGCCTGGAGCTAATATATCTATCTTCCACTACTTCTCTATAGCCGTCTGGCCTTGTTCCTCACACAATATATAAACTTCTTTTATTTTAACTGTTTGTTCAGCAGCCCAGGTGTTTAGGCGGAGGAGCACTTAAAAATAATGCAGCCATCAGAATGATCATATATGAATTTCATTTGTGTGCTTGTTACTGTGACTCACAGATCAATAATGAAAGGCCAGCACTGACCCCCGTCCCTGTGCTACTCCAGAGACTCGGCTCTTGACCCAAATGGCAATGGAACATCATTTATCTTTGTTTATGATCCTTCAGCCAGTGCTTTTGTAACACTGACAGACACTGGTCATTGCTGAGCAGGATCAAACCTGGGGTCTCTGGAGCTTAGTGCATGAGCCTCTACCGCATGAGCTAAAAGCCACATGGCTCTTAGCGAAGACTGTAGAGCAGACTCAGTAATCTCTCTCTCTAAGTGGTCTCGGTGCCACTAGAGGGGACAGAACACCACACCCAGGAGGTGTGTGGGTTACACTTTCCTTTGACAGTTTCATATCTAAATTAATTTTCAAATAAGATTTCCTGAAACATTGCATCAAATGATTTACTAAAATTCAGTATGATTGTAAACCATAATCAGATGCAATATTAAACCATTTGCTTCCCTTCTCTCACTAACCTGTAACTTAATCAAGGAATGGGTCTGGTTTGTTTGCTATTGAACTAAATAGTGCATCACAATAGTAAAGAATCACTTTTCTAGGTGAGCACAAAGAACAGCAGCTGGTTGTTAGACTGGCATAATCATCTTCCCCTGTTTTGGTACTTAGGCATTGTATTGAGCTGGCAAAAGGCCTTCTTGGGGTGGCAGGGATTGTTGTTAGCTTCCCAGGGCAGAAGCCACACATTGAAACACACCTAAAAACCTATCAGGCCTATGATTTCCACCAGTGTGAGATGAAATCAAACCCAAAGGCTATCCAAGTTCTTAAATGACCCTATTATCCTGAGTGCCCATCAAAAATATTTATGAGTGTATCCTCACAGCACCCTGTGAGATAGGGAGGCATTGTTAGCCCCACTTTATAAATGGGAAACTAAGGCACAGACTCTAGTAACTTGTCTAAGGTTACATAGGAATTCTGTGGCAGACCTGGGAATTGAACCCAGGGACTCAACCACACCATACCTCACCTCTATATTTTCTTCTTCAACATGTTTCTTTTTCTGACTTCAGTATGAAGATGAAAAAATAAAACAACATATAAATAAGAACGATGTCATTTAAAATACTTTCACATGCTGTTTATTTTTGTAGGATTTCTGCATCTTCGATTCCATCAATGATAAAATGTATAAAAATAATTTTAAATGATGCTTTCTTTTTTTTATATTCATACAATGTGCAGCTCTCAAAGACAGAGATGATAAGAAATGAACACAGGCATCACATAACTCTCATGCTCCTTTTGCCCTTTTCCTGATTCTGATTGTCAGGTTCAGGGTCACAACAATATGAACAATATCCAGAAAACAGTTACTGGTTCTATAGATTTCCAATGGGTAGGATACGTACAGGAGGAAATTTAATTTGGGGATAAGGCCTCTAAAGTTAATGTACCTTCCCCTCAGCAGCAGCCCTCTCTAACTCATTCACAATACAGAATTTCTGCTAATAATATTCACAAGAAATACTGAGTTCCTACCTACACATCTTTCTGCTCCCACTATGTCACACTGCCAATGCTGAACTGAGCAACCTATGTCACACCATAGCAGGAGACATGGCTTTCCTATTCATTCCATCTCGCTTGTTACAAATCTTCCTCCATCTGCTGATTTTGTAAGTGCACATGCTCACTGTAGAGACCAGAAACAAGTTCTACTAAAAGATTTATAATCACAAACAGAAAATAAATACAAAATGATTGGCAAGGAGTTCTCAGTTACATGCACAATATCAGACCAGCAACAGAGACAGTAACTATCATTACAAACTACAGGACTAGGTGGGCTGTGGGAATGCACTAGGACAAATGACAAAACAAGAAAGTAGAAGAACTAAGAACATTTTCTGAACTGGATTAGTTTCTGGAAGGCCTGTTTAAACTCTTCATTAAAAGCAGTGTATATGACTGGATTGATAAGCGAGTTTAAGTAACCTAGCCATGTGAAAAAGTCCAGTAGGACTGGATGAAACCAGCAGGCATCCTGACAGATCGGCAGGACCAGGGTCACAACAAAGAATGGCAGCCAGCAGAAAATAAAAGCTCCCAGGATAATGCCTAGAGTTTTTGTGGCTTTCCTTTCTCTTGCAGCAGAAATTCTTTTCCTTTCCAGGACACTATCTGCAAGTTTGATTTTCACATGATTGATAAATACTGGGGAGCCCCCTGAATGAGCATTCCCCTCATGAAGGTTAGAGTTAATGGAGCAGAGAGAAGACCCAGTGGAGCCGGTAATCAGGTGGGCTGTGGTAAATCGTTTTCCATATAGTGAAGGTGGCTTAAGAATCCTGGATCGAGCTGCTACATAAATTCTCCCATACAGTATAACAAGGAGCACAGTCGGGATATAAAAAGCTCCGCAGGTTGAATAGATTGTGTAGGAAATCTGATCAGTGTTCACAGTACAGTCTGCCATTTCTTCATGAGCTTTTGCCTGTCTCCAAAAAAGTGGTGGCATAGAAATACAAATAGAGATCATCCAGACAAAAGCTATCATGAGGGCTGCTCTGCCAGCCGTCCGACGTTTTGTGTATTCCAAAGCATCTGTGATGGCCCAGTATCTGTCCAGTGCAATAACGCAGAGGTGCAGGATTGAGGCTGTGCAGCCGGTGATGTCTGACAATAACCAGATATCGCACATAACTTGACCAAAGGTCCACGTGTGGCTGACAGTATAAGCAATACTGATTGGCATGACTAAGATAGATACTAAGAGATCAGTCACCGCTAAGGAGCCAATGAGATAATTTGCAGGTGTATGAAGCTTTCTAGTGAGAAAAATGGTGATCATTACAAAGGAATTGGAAAGAATAGTTGCCAGAGTTATCACAGACAGGACGACGGCCACTAAGACCTTCAGCCCCAGCAGTGTGGTCTCATCCCACGCCACTGGCATTTCAGTGGTGTTCAGTGACTCATTTGATGTGCTCTGGAGAGAAAGCTCCTTGGAACGGTTGCACTGGGCCATTCTCTGATTTTCCTTTGCTATTTAGTCTGCCATAAACAGGTGAGAATGTTGCTGTTTCTGCCGAAATGGAAGGTCTGTGGCTAGAACGCCCAGGCTGGAGGGAACCAACTTCTAGTGAGCAGGAGCCTGGCCAGGAGTTGAAGCATTTTTCTAAACTAGATTCCTGCAGCTTATTTCCACCTCTCTTTTGTGACGCACTTTAATAAGCAGCAGGTTCTAACGCAATTATCAAGACATTATTTCTGCCATATATTAACACGGACTATAGGATAAAGGGTGGAGTGTTTTAATTTCTGTTTGCTCCACATATTCTTTTTGAGCTAAGTCTCCAGCAGGCAGCAAGAATCAGCACTGGAGAGCGAAAGGCAGAGAGAGGAACATTCTACATGGCTATGTTGGCCCCATCTTTGGGACAAAACTTTCCTAGAAAAAGTTTGCCCTCAGTTAATAGCTGACCATGATGACTCTTATAACGGGGAACGTGCTCTTCCCAGAGTACATATCGACATAATACAACACTGTTTGACTTGTTTCTGTGGACATAACTTCTGCCAGACACACTTATTAGGCCCTCTTTAGTGATTTGTGCAGGGTTCTATCAGTGTATGCATCTCCAGACCATCCTTTCTTTCTCTCAAATGCACGTTCAACCCTCAAACATTGGTCTCGATTTCTGAATGATTAACAGAGTTCAATGCTGTGGACCTGGAATTCACAGGATGTTTTAGTTACTGTGTTGTTCATGACTGAGTAGATGGTGAATGATTATAATGAGCTGTGGAGTCATGATTCCCCCAACAGAAGGAGGATGTCATCATCTGACAAGGCTGGTTATCGCTGAATGGATCTAAAGGGAGAAAGTGAGTGTGTTAGCCCAGAACTGTGGAATCATGTGACATGGGAGTTCACAGCTCTCAGTGTCAGACTGGGCCTTGTGGGCATTAATGAAGCCACAGGTCTCTTTTTATGTATTTCTTTAGATGTAGTAGGTGACTATCTGTATAACTAGAGCTTTACTATCTGTCAGCCAGCTCCACCACACAGATAATAAATTCCTACCACCGGCCCGGCTTTGTCAGCCTGTTCCTCCTGGAAAAGGCCAAGAAAATAGGTGGCCTTACTGCATGCCATGAAGGTTTACAAATTTGGGTTCTAGCAGGCCACATGGGAAGCGCAGTCAGTGCTGAAAGCTTCTCAGAGAAATGTCCTGCCAGTACCCCCCTTCTGAAACCAAGGAGCTCCAGCATCTCTGCTGATCACAAATGATGCAGCTTCCTGGGGGAGAAGCGTCTGTCAAATGGCTAAGGCCCAAACCATTTAGGGTATTGTAGGAGAAGTCCAACACCATAAATTCCACTGAGAAACTAAATTTGAGCCAGAACAGAGTCTGGGGCCAAAGTGGAGTCTGAAGATACTGGACTCCTCAGACAGAAAGTTTCAGCTGTTATTCCTCACAGATTTATTTTGAATGGGAGCTTTCTGTTTAGAGAGCGGTGTTGCCTCAGCAATTGGAACTGGTATTGTTTCAGATCTCTCACTAGACTATTTCTGGGTTGGAAATTTAGCAAAAAACCAACCCCACAAAAGAACAGCTTTCTGTACATCTGCTAAAAGTCCCATTTTAAAGAACTGAGCTAAGATTCAACCTAAAAGACCTTTGAACTTACTGATAACTCAGAAATTGCCATTTTCAGAGTTTGGGAAACATACTGAAGCATATTTACCTGGGTGCTGGGATGCTCCCATAGGCCAACTCACAAATAAAACCTACAACAACAAAACAGATTAGAAACATTACTTAAAGACAATAATACTCTACAGTCAGGTTCCAGAGCATTGCAAGACATTTCTCACACTTGAGTTTTCTCTATTTTAGTTTGTTGGCAACAGAAAGGCCAGTAGAGCCCTTTCCCATTTGTTATAAGGAAGAACCATTCTTCCAATCTGATTCTAAATCTTTATTGCAGCAATGAATAATAAAATACAGAGCAGAGCTGTCAACCAAGTGCGTATCAACAAAGTATTGTCATATTGCTCCCCAGAGCTCTATGCCCTAAATGGGAATCAAAATCCTGATGTGATGCACAAAATTCTTATCCAAACTAACTGTCCCCAAATGAAAACCTCAAATGTCCCAGAGCCAGGGAAAGAATATTACCCAGGAAGAAACTCCTGGAGCAACCCAGAAGTTCCATTCAGGCAAAGCAGCAGGGCCTGACGGATATAGGATTAATTTATATACACAGCTGAGTTTCTTGGTGTAGGCAGCCCATATTGCACTGATTGCCTACACCAAATCAAACTATAAGTGACTTAGGTGCTTAAGTCCCATTTTCAAAAGAGACGTAAGCTCCTAGGGCAGCAGTTCTCAACCTGCAGCCTGTGGGCTGCGTGCGGCCCAATTAGCACACAGCTGCAGCCCAGCTGTATGCTAAAACAAATTCAAAATTTATCTCTCTGGTCTGGCAGGGTGTGGGGCTGGCTGAAGGGGGGACAGTCTTGCAGCCTGCACCAGCACTCCTGCCAGCAGGGGGCTGGTGAGTGCCACAGGGGGCGGGAGAGTGGGTCGGGGGGGGCACTCTGTGCAATGAGGGGGTGGGGGGCACTGGGAACTAGGAATTAGCCAGGGTGCTACAGCATCCCCAGTTTTTAGATGGGGCTCTGTTCCTGGCCCCCTTCTCGGGTCCTGGCTGATGGCCTGTGCCGGGCGCTCCATTTCTAGCCTGGTGCTGGGGGTCCTGGCTGCCCGTCCGTGCACCACAGCACTTGGGTCCTGGCTGCATGTCCCCACGTGGGGTGCATGTATGTTCGACTGCTGCCCGGCCCTGCCTGGTGGGGTCCCAGGGTCCAGCCCCCCGCGGCGGTGTCTGGGGTCTGGCAGCCCGGCCCACTCCCAGGGCTCTGCTCTGGGCGAGGGCACTGGGCATAGGGGACTGTGGGCGGGTTGCGGGGGGGCGCTGTAGTTCTCAACCTGCGGCTCACAATGATAAACAGGTTGGGAACCACTGTCCTAGGGGTAATGTTTTCCAAAGTGTCTAAGGGCCAATTTTCAAAGATATTCAGGCACCTAAAGGTGGAGACAGGTGCTTAGTGGGACTTTCAAAATTGCCTAGGTGCCCAACTCCGCTTCTGAAAACCCCACTTGGGGCTGGATTCACAAATGGACTTAGGCATCTAACTGCTAGTGTAGGCACCTAAATCCCAGAATCAGGCCCCACTGGGCTTCACAAAGCCCCCACTCAGCTGCCCCTGAACCTGGTAAGTTCCTAAACTCACTCAGCACGTAAATGTTTGCAGTGAAGTTTCCCTAGGTGTCTATGTTTCTGCCTCAGTGTGCACCCTGCGGCTGCACACCATGCCCCTCAATGCCTAAACCCCTGCGTAATGCATGAACGGAGGGATAATAGGCCTCCCTCCACCTAACCTGCTGGTGGGGGGCCCTACCTGGTCAGTGTGCTCAAAGCTCACCTGCTGGACTGAGCTTCATTTGTGAACTAGCACAAAAGAGGGAAGGGTGGGGGAAGCCCTCCTGCATAACTTTTAGCCCAGGGGTTAGCATACTCACCTGGCATGTGGGAGGCCCCCCAGTTCAAGTTCCCCTCCACCTGAGGGGAAGAAGGGCTTTGAAAAGGCTCTGCCACCTCTCAGCTGCAGGCTCTAGCCATTGGGCTAGGGGATATTCTGATGGGAGGGCTGGGGCTCCCTCAGTCTCTCCTTTCAAAGTTGTCCCACTGTGAATAAATAATTGAAAAACTCACTGGGCCACAGAGAGAAAAAGTGAGAGAGCAACCATGAGAACAACTCAGTAGTCTGGTGGCTAGAACACTACCCACCCTGTTCCAATGACTTTTTAAATTCTTTACCCACAGTTCAATAGCTTCAACAGGAGAGTCTGAGGCTCTGACCACGGGAGCGTATCATAACCCAGTGGTCAGAGCCCTCACCTGAGAGACAGTAGAGCTCTGTTCAAACCCCTTCTCCACCCCAGGCGGATGGGTGCTTGAACTGGGGGTCTCCCCCGGCCCAGGTAAGTACCCTAATTACTTGGCTAAATATTAGGAGGGAGGCCCACCTCCTCCTCACAAAAACAGAGTAAATGCCTAATGCCAAGAGTGGGTTTGCAGCTAAGAACCCCAAGCAGAGGGAGGCACCTCCTTCTGCCTGGGTTTAGGTGCCAAAGTCCCTGAGAGTGGCAAGGCTTAGGAAATACCGGTTGCCTTGGCGTCTCTCATTGGCCAGCTTGGGTGGCTCCCCACCTAGTTGCTGTTTTTCATTAATCCCATTCTGGGACACGTACCTCTCCTCATTCATTGTATACAGAGTGCTCAGGCGTCATGATTCCCCTGATTCCAGTCCCCAACAGCATTGCCACACCTAAGGGTATGTTCTATACTGCAATTCAACACACTTTGATAAGTTAAACAGTAATATGTCACCAGGACTACATGGTATCACCCAAGAGTTCTGAAGGAACTCAAATATGAAATTGCAGAACTACTAACTGGTATCTGAAGAAGTGGGGGGTTTTACCCACGAAACCTTATGCCCAAATAAATCTGTTAGTCTTTAAGGTGCCACCAGACTCCTTGTTGTTTAACTGGTATGTAACTGATCATTTAAATCAACTTCTGTACCAGATGACTGGAGGATAGCTAATGTAACACCAATTTTTAAAAAAGGCTCCAGAGGTGATCCTGGCAATTCCAGGTCGTAACCTAACGTCAGTACCAGGCAAATCGTTGAAACTATAGAAAAGAACGGAATGATCAGACACATTGATGAACATGATTTAAAGACCCTGTCCTTTAAATCAGCTACTGTACCCAATGACTGGAAGATAGCTAATGTAACGCCAATATTTAAAAAGGGCTATAGAGGTGATCCTGACAATTAAAGATCGGTAAGTCTAACGTCAGTACCGGGCAAATTCGTTGAAACAATAGTAAAGAATAAAATTGTCAGACACATAGATGAACATAAATTGTTGTGCAAAAGTCAACATGGTTTCTGTAAAGGGAGATCATGTCTTACTAATCTATTAGAGTTCTTTGAGGGGGTCAACAAACATGTGGACAAGGGGGATCCAGTGGACATAGTGTACTTAGATTTCCAGAAAGCCTTTGACAAGGTCCCTCACCAAAGGCTCTTACGTATATTAAGTTGTCATGGGATAGGAAGGAAGATCCTTTCATGGATTGAGAACTGGTTAAAAGACAGGGAACAAAGGGTATAAATGGTATATTTTCAGAATGGAGAGGGATAACTAGTAGTGTTCCCCAAGGGTCAGTCCTAGGACCAATCCTATTCAACTTATTCATAAATGATCTGGAGAAAGGGGTAAACAGTGAGGTGGCAAAGTTTGCAGATGATACTAAACTGCTCAAGATAGTTAAGACCAAAGCAGATTGTGAAGAGCTTCAAAAAGATCTCACAAAACTAAGTGATTGGGCAACAAAATGGCAAATGACATTTAATGTGGACAAATGTAAAGTAATGCACATTGGAAAAAATAACCCCAACTATATATACAATATGATGGGGGCTCATTTAGCTACAACGAATCAGGAGAAAGATCTTGGAGTCATCATGGATGGTTCTCTGAAGACGTCCACGCAGTTTGCAGCGGCAGTCAAAAAATCAAATGGGATGTTAGGAATCATTAAAAAGGGATAGCGAATAAGACAGAGAATATCTTATTGTCCTTATATAAATCCATGGTATGCCCACATCTTGAATACTGCGTACAGATGTGGTCCCCTCATTTCAAAAAAGATATACTGGCATTAGAAAAGGTTCAGAAAAGGGCAACTAAAATGATTAGGGGTTTGGAATGGGTCCCATATGAGGAGAGATTAAAGAGGCTAGGACTTTTCAGCTTGGAAAAGAGGAGACTAAGGTAGGACATGATGGAGGTATAGAAAATCATGAGTGGTGTGGAGAAAGTGAATAAGGGAAAGTTATTTATTTGTTCCCATAATATAAGAACGAGGGGCCACCAAATGAAATTAATGGGCAGCAGGTTTAAAACAAATAAAAGGAAGTTCTTCTTCACTCAGCGCACAGTCAACCTGTGGAACTCCTTGCCTGAGGAGGTTGTGAAGGCTAGGACTATAACAGGGTTTAAAAGAGAACTGGATAAATTCATGGAGTTTAAGTCCATTAATGGCTATTAGCCAGGATGGGTAAGGAATGGTGTCCCTAGCCTCTGTCTGTCAGAGGGTGGAGATGGATGACAGGAGAGAGATCACTTGATCATTACCTGTTAGTTTCACTCCCTCTGGGGCACCTGGCATTGGCCACTGTCGGTAGACAGGATACTGGGCTGGATGGACCTTTGGTCTGACCCAGTATGGCCATTCTTATGTTCTTATTTGTTGGAGAAGAGTCAATGTGGCTTTTGTAAAGGGAAATCATGCTTCACCAATCTATTATAATTCTTTGAGGGGATCAACAAGCCCGTGGACAAAGGTGAGCCAGTGGATATTGTGTGCTTAGACTTTCGGGAAGCCTTTAACAAGGTCCCTCACCAAAGGCTCTTAAGTAAAATAAGTAGGTCTGGGGTAAGAGGGAAGGTCCTCTCATGAATCAGTAACAGGTTTAAAAGACAGGAAACAAAGGGTAGGAATAAATGGTCAGTTTTTACAATAGAGAGGCAAATAGTGGCAGAGTTCCCGAAGGATCTGTAGTGAAATCTATGCTGTTCAACATATTCATAAACAATCTGGAAAAATGGGTGAACAGTGAGGTGGCAAAGTTTGCTGACGATGCAAAATTGCTCAAGATAGTTAAGTCCAAAGAGGATTGTGAAGAGTTATAAAGGGATCTCACAAAACTGCATGATTGGGCAACAAAATGGCAGATGAAATTCGAGGTTGATAAATGCAAAGTTATGCACATTGCAAAACATAATCCCTACTATACATTCAAAATGATGGGGGTCTAACCTAGCTGTTAGCACTCAAAAGAGATCTTGGAGTCACTGTGGATAGTTCTCTGGAAACATCATTGAATGTGAAGCCGCAGTCAAAAAGGCAAACAGAATGTTAGGAACCATTAGGAAAGGGATAGACAATAAGATAGAAAATATCATAATGCCAATATACAAATCCATGGTATGCCTACATCTTGGATACTGTGTGCAGATCTGGTTGCCCCACCTCAAGAAAGATATATTAGTATTGGAAAAGGTACAGAGAAGGGTAACAAAAATGATTAGGGGTATGGAACAGCTTTCGTATGAGGAGAGATTAATAAGACTGGGACTTTTCAGCTCAGAAAAGAGATGGCTAAGGGGGGATATGATAGAGGTCTATAAAATTTTGACTGTTGTGGAGAAAATGGATAAGGAAATGTTATTTACTCCTTCACATAACACAAGACCCAGGACTCAGCCAATGAAATTAATAGGCACCAGGTTTCAAACAAACAAAAGGAAGTATTTCTTCACACAACACACAGTCAATCTGTGGAACTCATCATCAGGGGATGTTGTGAAGACCAAAGCTACAACATGGTTCAGAAAAAGACTAGATAAGTTCACGGAGGATAGGTCCATCTGTGGCTATTAGCCAGAATGGGCAGGGATGGTGTCCTTAGCCTCTGTTTGCCAGAAACTGGTGGATCACTTGATTATTACCTGTTCTGTTCATTCCCTCTGAAGCACCTGGCGTTGGCCACTGTCGGAAGACAGGATACTGGGCTAGATGGATCATTGGTCTGACCCACTATGGCTGTTCTTATGTTCTTAATACCCATGGCCAACCCATGTCAGCGGAGTAGAGCTCATTGGGCTTGGGCTACGGGGCTTTTTAATTGTGGTGTCAACATTCGGGCTTGGGCTGAAGCTTGGACCCTCCCATGTAGGGTCCCAAAGCCCGGTTCCAGCCTGAGCCTGAATGTCTACACCACAGTTAAACAGCCTGTAGTGAGTTAATGGGGGTCCCTCCGCCTCACTACGTCACTGGGCGTCACCCACAGTCAGGGAATTAGCAGAGCACTACACAGACTGCATGGCTCTGGCCTGCAGTCCAGGCAGATCTGCAAATGAGTCTCTGGGCCCTGGACCCTCAAGCAGGGCAGGGTAACAAACAGTCTATGCGACTGGCCTGCAATCAGGGCAGAGCGACAACCAGTTGGAGTCTCTAGTCTGCAATCGGGGCAGAGTAGCAAACAGTTATTAGCCCAGGTCCTCAGTCAGGATAGGGCAGCAAGGAGTCTATGACTCTGGCCTGTACTCAGGGAAGAACAGTAAGAGGGTAGGGTGTCCTAGCTCTGGCGGATGGCCAACAAATGCAGGTCTCTTGGCCTAATGAGGGGAGACTACTACCCCAGCGTGGGGTGGCAGAGGGTTGGGGGGCCCGGGCCCATCTGACTCTACCATGCCCCGACCCAGTGGCGGAGTATTCTGCCACTGGGTCAGCGGGGAATCCACCCAGAACATGCTGACCGGATTTCTGGCAGCTGTGCAACCAGATTGGGGTCAGCTGCCCAGGGCCACTTCCCACCTTCCCCTTGGGGTGTACCTGGATCCACGGAGGGTCCTCCAGTTCAAAGGCCAGTGACAGTCTCAGCAACTCCTCAGTGCCTTGGTCAGCTGGCCGCTCCAGTAGCTCTGACCAGTCCTCAGCTCTGCAGGGGTCTGCTGCAGTCTCCCAGTTTAGGAGTGGGTAGTAGGCATCTGTCTCCTTCGGCTGCTGCCCGCCAACTGAGCTCCAGGACCCACCCTTTATCCTTCCTGTTCTGCCACTGACTTCCGGTGGGAGGGGCAAGCACAGCCTGGCTCTGCCCACCTGGATTCAGAAAGTGGTCCATCCCACTCTGGCTCAGTGAGAGGCCACTCCGCCTCATTACACAGCCCCTTAATCCAAGCCCCGTGAACCCGAGACAGCTGGCATGGGCCAGTCATGGGTGTTTAATTGCAGTGTAGATGTACCCTCTGTTTCTTTGTGAATCTAGCCCTACGCACCTATCTGCTTCTATAGGTATCAAAATACCTTTACAAATCTGGCCCTATGTGCCTGCATCCCATTGTCTTTCAAAGGGAGTTAGGCTCCTAACTCACTAAAGCATTTTTGAAAATTTTACTCATCGTCCAAGTGTTACCCAAATTTTAGCTACATTTTCCCTATGGAAATAAAGCTGGGAACCCTGGGCTGCTTAATGGGCATCACTTTGGAATGTGGGCAGACTCCTTCTGGGTACGTAACGTTTTAGCCAAGATCCATGCAAACAGGCTAGCAACCCTAACCCGTCCCCTGCCAGGCCGCGTCTGCCAGGGAGCTGCCAGTTGTCACACAAGGACGTTTATGTAACTCATTACCTCAGAGGCGCCGAATTCTTAGGCTCGAGTCCCAGGCGATCTGTTTTTATTCCCTACTTCAGAAGACTTCACGTCCGGCCACCATTGCACGGTGTGGATAAACCTGTGCTGCTCACCATCCAGGGGCTTAATGATCGCTAACAGTTTATAATACCCCAGCTGATTGAAGTGGAACAATGAAGCAGGGATAACCCATTTTTTATAAGCTGAAAAAAGAGGCCATATCCCTTCTTTCACAACTATCTGTGTCAAAAATCCAGACTGAAATTCACTCTAGCTTCTTCACAAAGTATTGGGCTCAAAGCAGGAATTACTGGATGAAGGTTGCTGGGAGACTAGATGGTCATAGCCCTTTCTGCCTTGAAATGTATGGCCCCAGTTCTGCAGAGATTTATGCACGTGCTCAATGTTCTGCATTTTGAATAATCCCATTGATCTGTAGTATTACAGCCTTTGAATCTGTAAAAACATTTCACTGTTTGCTAATGGTTTAGCGGAGCCTTTCCCCTAGCATCCCTATTTTAAAGGACATGCCATTCAATCTATACAAATCAGTAGTCACTCCCACGGATATTTTCCAGAAAAATAAGCAGCAGAATCCCACTTTAAAATAGGTACATCAGGTTCTAAGGGCCTTTAATATTCATGTAGTTAAAATCAATATTCTCCTGTGAATTTTTCATCTCTAACAAGTTTTACCATATTTTTAGCCCAGTTAGGAAAAAACCCTAGACAAAGCCAAATCAATATGGGGGGGGGGGGGAATCAAAAATCAGTTTTCTTAAACTACAATTATCAAAGAAAATAAAACATGCAGTTTGAAAAAAAACAAATACAAGGTCATACATGCATGCATACAACACTAGGAAAAAAGAATGCAGGACATATTTACAGGATGGGGGGATGTATCCTGGAAAGGAGTGACTGAAAAGGATTTAGGGGTCTTTGTACATAACCAAATGCACATGAGCTCCCAGTGCAATGGTGTAGCTAAAGGGCTAATGAGATCTTTGGGAATATAAATAGGTGGATGTTGAATCAGAGTAAGGAAGTGTGTGTGAGCATTATTTGAGTACTGTGTCCCGCTCTTGTGTCCACACTTGTAAAGGATGTTGAAACATTGGAGAAGGCTGAGAGGAGTTGCAACAATGATCCAAGAGCGTGAAAACCTGCTTTTCAGTGGGATTCTTAAGGAGATCAATCTTGTTAGCTTATTAAAAGGAGGAGACTTGATGGGGAGGTTTCTAATAGGACAGTAGAGGATCCTTCATTTAGCAGACTAAGGTAGAACACGATGCAATGGCTGGAAGATGAAGTTAGACAAATCAAAACTGGAAACAAGAGACACATTTTTAATAGTGAGGGTAATTAACCAATGGAACAGCTGTCCGAGAGACACAGCAAATTCATGAACACAACGGAGTCTTTACACTGAGATGATGCATCTCTTTCGAAAAGATGCTCTAGTTCAAACACCAGTTATTGGGCTCTGTAGTGTCACTTACCTAGTGGGGAAGAATAATGCCTTTTGCTGCAGAAATCCCTGTGTGAGGCTCGCTGGTGTGTTTACAGTGGAAGTCAGACTCAATTATCAGAGAGGTTGTGGAACAGTGCCATCTTATGGATGCTGTAGGTATTTAACAGAAAGCAGGCTAGAGCGAGAGACATGGAGACATTTTAGGGGTTCTCTAAGTAAGATGCTGAATCTGGTTTCTTCCATTATTTGTTGATGCAACTGTAAAATAAAACATTCAATCCTTACACCTTGAATACAACTACATTTTATGCAGAACAAGATGAAAGTTTACAGAGCACACTCACTACACAGCTGACAATTCAAACAGAATATGCATAAAACATGTATTTTACCAAGATAAATGATAATAGCATCTTCTACTGAAGTAGACACACTCACATAAACCGGGCAGGAGTGGTGAATGCTAAATGTGAGTGTACCCTGATCCTAGAGTTAGAAGAAAGATAGAAAAACTGAAAAAACTGGGTGCAAATTCTGACCAAAGCAGCTTGAAAAGGGAAGCTGGATAGATAGCATGACAATAACCCTGAGTCACAGTTAGAGGGGTTTGTTTACTTCATGAACTCAGAATTGAGGGGCTGTGTTTGTTAATGAACAAAAGCTGGAAATGGTCATTGATCCCAAGAGGGAAAGAAACTATTAATGTTGCCTTTTTGAATGAATAAATAACCAGAGTTAATATCCAGTAAGAGAGAGTATTTTGCTCAGACAGCACCAGCCCATTGAACTGTAGTTATGGTTCCGGTGTTTTGCGGAGCGACTCAAAGCAAGATTTTTACAAGTGTTTAGGAATATGTTTTCAAAAGTTCCAAGTTTGCTCTGAGCTGCAGAAAATGGGTCTCTCCTTAGCCTTCCTGGGATCGCTGCATGCCTTGTTGCCCACAATCAGATCTGGCAGAACACAGTCATGTCTGCAGAAAAGAAAAGAAAAAAGAAGAAAGGCCTTGATCCACAGCTGTGCCAGGAATTGTGCAAATGCTTGGGTTGGGGATACGATACATGGTGTTTCACAATGAACAATGGGTAAGGAACCCCACCATAGCAGTGCTCTCAGCACAAACAGACAAACACATGGGAAGTGTGTGAGACTTGCCAGAGCTGAGCTCTCCTCGCAGACAGATACAATGTGGGTCAGGTACTTAGGGAAAAATTTCAAGAACTCTATACATCAGGAACCATTTCTGCCTTCAAGAGCTAGAGCTGGTCAACTGTCCTGAGAAATACATTGCCAATATTGGTCTGAAATAAAAACGGAATTGACTTTCCCCTCTGAGCGTTGGGGTATTCACTTCCCATGAATAGCCTGGGGAATGAGGTGTTTAAATTCACTCTATGCATCAGTGCATAGAGTAAATTTAAAGCAAAGATAGACAATATTGGTGGAAACCCCATTTTAAACTGAGAAATGTGAGTGATCACCATGGAAACCTAGTTTTCAGAGCTATGTCCATTGGCTCAGGGAACAGAACAAACCATGTGATCTACAAGGCCAGTAAAACTAACCAACATGGTTTGAATTCTGAATATGCACAATGACGTGCTCATGAACAAGCTCCAGTACAAGAATCAGTCACTGAATGATTCAGCCTTTTGGAATAATGAATACATGCAGGAAAGCTAGGACAATTCACCTCTGGGCAGAGAGGTTATCACTGAGCTCTACAAGGCTCTTACACAACCAGCTTCTATATCTGTGTAATGGAGCAGGGGCTACTTGCTCACTGACATCTCTGCATTTCAGTGTTTCCAGTGCTGAGGCTGAGAAGCAGTCTGGCTGTGCTGGGCACTTGCTCACTCCTCTCAGACTTCTCCTCACCTTTCTTGAGAGGGATGCTCCCACCTGCTCTCTCTCCCCGCTGTCACTTGTCTCCATCTCTTTGGCTGCTATGTAGACCAGTGCTCTGCAGACAGTTCTCTCTCCCTCTTGTAGCCCTCGGTGATGAGATAAGATTTGGTGACGCATATTCTGTCTGTTACATCGTGTGTGTGTGTGTGTGTGTGTGTGTGTGTGTGTGTGTGTGTGTGTGTGTGTGTGTGTGTGAGTGTGTGTGAATTATTCTTGTGATTGAGCTCTGGATGTTGCCCTCAAGCATGTCTTCCTTCAGGAGTGGCTTGGACAGAAAATGGGAGCCCCTTTCTGCCATGTGAAGTGGTGCTTGGTTTCTCTCAGAGGGCTCCAGGGCCCACCTCCTGTGATTCCTCTGCTCAACAGAAATTATTTAGGTCCTTCTCATGAAGGAAATCACTATCTTTATAAAGAGAGAACAGACATGCTGTGTATAAACCTCCCTGCTTCTCCCACATCTCCATACCCTGCTTCCTGTTCACCAATCACTCACTAACTCTGCTGCCCCTACACACCCCATTGCTCAGTCACTGCATCACCCCACACTCTTCCCACCCCTTCACTGAGACACTGCCTCCCTCCCGCACTCACTGGAATGGTGCAGATTGTGGCTTACATCTCATTGGGTGAGGGTTGAATATTTTTATTGTAAGGAAATATTGGGACATCCTGAACAGGGGAATTGTTACATGTTGCAGTATAGAATTGTTACATCAGAAGAGAATTGTCTCCACAGCATATTACGGTAATCATGCCTCAGAAGGAGCAGAAATAGGGTTTAACTCTAGCCTTGAGCTTCCCCTCTCAGACTTACACCCTCTCAAAGCCAATTGGTTCCACTCCAGGTCTCCAGTAAATCCATTCTTCCCCATATTTCATCTCCTATTTCTATAGAAAACGACTGTCAATTTTGAATGCCTTAAATACAATCAAACAAAAATTATTGGGCTCAGAACAGGGGTAACTGAGTGATGTACAGGAGGTCACACTAGATGGTCTAATGGTCCCTTAAGAACAGAAGAGCGGCCAGACTGGGTCAGACCAATAGTCCATCTCGCCCAGTATCCTGTCTCTGACAATGGCCAGTGCCAGACGCTTCAGAGGGAATGACCAGAACAGGGCAATTCTGAGTGATCCATCCCCTGTCATCCAGTCCCAGCATCTGGCAGTTGGAGGGTTAGTGACAAACAGAGCATGGGATTGTGTCTCTGACCATTGATGGACCTATTCTCCATGAACTTACCTATTTTTTTAACCCAGTTATATATTTGGCCTTCACAACATCCCATTCAATGAGTTCCCACAGCTTAACTGTGCTTTGTGTGAAGAAGTACTTCCTTTAGTTTGTTTTAAACCTGCTGCCTATTCATTTCATTGGGTGACCCCTAGTTCTTGTGTTATGTCAAGAGGTAAATAACACTTCCAGATTCACTTTCTTCATGATCTTATAGACTTCTACCATATCCTGCTGTAGTCATCTGCTTCCTAAGTTAAACAGTCCCCATCTTTTTAATCTCTCCTCATATGGAAGCTGTTCCAGATCCCTGTAATTTTTGTTGCCCTTTTCTGAACCTTTTCAAAGATAGAGCGAATAGAACAGCATACAGTACATAAGGTGTGGGCGTACCAGGGATGTATATATTGGCATTATGATATTTTCTGTCTTATTATCTATCCCTTTCCTAATGGTGCCTAACATTGTTAGCTTTTTTTACTGCTGCTGCACAGACGTTTTCAGAGAACTATCTACAATGACTCCAAGATCTCTTTCTTGAGTGGTAACATCTAATTTAGACCCCATCATTTTGTATGTATAATTGGGATTATGTTTTGCAATGTGAATTACTTTGCATATATCAACCTTGAATTTCATCTGCCATTTTGTTGCCCAGTTACCCAGTTTTGTGAGATCTCTTTGCAGTCTGCTTTGGACTTAACTACCTTGAGCAATTTTGTATCATCAGCAAACTTTGGCACCTCACTGTTCACCTGCTTTTCCAGATTGTTTATGAATACCTTGAGAATCATAGATCTCACTACAGATCTTTGTGGAACCCTGCTGCTGTTTGCCTCTCTCTATTGTAAAAACTGACCATTTATTCCTACCCTTTGTTTCTTGTCTTTTAAACCTGTTACTGATTCATGAGAGGACCTTCCCTCTTATCCCATGTCTGCTTACTTTGCTTAAGAGCCTTTGGTGAGGGATCTTCTATGATTCTATGATCTTGTCAAAGGCTTTCTGAAAGTCCAAGCAGACTGTATTGACTGGAATACCCTTGTCCACATCCTGGTTGGCCCCCTCAAAGAATGCTAATAGGTTGGTGCGGCAGGATTTCCCTTTACAAAAGCCACATTACCTCTCCCCAGCATATTGTGTTCATCTAGGTGTTTGTTAACTCCGTTCTTTACTATAGTTTCAAAAACATTTGCTTGGTAGTGAAGTTAGGTTTAGTGGGGCTAGAATTGCCAGGATCGTCTCTGGAGCCTTTTTTTTTAATGGCATTACTTTAGCCATCCTCCCGTCATCTGGCACAGAGGCTGATTTAAGCGATAGATTACGTACCACAGTTAGTAGTTTTGCAATTTCATATGTTTGTTCCTGCGGGTCCTGGTAACGTCTTATTTTTAATTGATCATTTGTTCCAAAAGCTCCTCTACAGACACCCCAGTCTGCGACAGTTCCTCAGATTTGTCACTTAAAAAGAATGGCTCAGGTCTGGGGATCTCCCCCATGTCCTCTGCAGTGAAGACCGATGCAAAGAATTCATTTAGCTTCTCTGCAACAACCTTCTGTTCCTTGAGTGCTCCTTTAGCACCTCGATCGTTCAGTGACCCCACTGACTGTGGCAGGTTTCCTGCTTTTGGTGTACTTAAAACCCTCTGGCATTCTGGCCACTGACTCTCTGCCCTTTTGAGACCAGAGTCTGATTTTCAGAGCTGCTGGTCATCTGTAACTCCAACCTAAGTCAGTGGGATATATGGGTGCTCAGCACTTCTGAAACCAGGTCTGTAGGGGTCTCAAGCTGGGCACCTAGAATTAGGGGGTCACTTTTGAAACATTTGGTCCAGGATTCTACCCTAGCCAGGAGCACCATGCTTGTCTCTCCTGCTGTAATGCCCAGGTGTCAGGCAGGTTGAAATGCAGTCCAGATCAGTGGTCAGAGTTCATGCAAGAGGTTCAATATCCAGGAGATCCAATCCGAGGGGAAGATACAGCAAGGCAATTGGTGGGGTTGGGCAAGGCAGCAAAACAGGATGGGTGTGGGCAGCAAGATCAAGCAAGGACAAACAGCAACTGGAGGGCAATGACTTGTTGCTCAGACAAGGCTAGAAAGGAAGCAGGAAGTTTATATATGGTCACCAGGCAATCAGAGTAATGGGTACTGATTTGGGTATTGCAGCAGAATTTGACAAGAGGCCACTTTCCTAGAGATCTACGCAGAGCTCACCAAGGAGCTGCAGCAAGAGAACCCCTACATGAGAACTCCCCTCAGCTTGGACAAGCATGTGTCCTTCACCTTCGGGACACTCGCCATCCCTGGTTGCTACCTGTCAGTAACTAGCCAGTTTGGTAGATCACCTGTCAGGGTGCTGTGATGGAGTGCTGTGCTGCTACAAAGAGGATGTGGATGCTCCAGGTGATAAAGCTGGGCAATGCACTGGAGATTACTGATGGGCACATCTCCATGGTGCTCCAAAGGCTGGTTGATCACTGTGGCAGGTTCACCAATATTAAGTGGGGTGGTCTGGAAAGGTCCATGATGCCACGATCTTTCAAAACTCAGATGTGCTTTATTTAGTGAAAAGTGGAAATTTTGCTTCCAGGATTGCTATGAACATTAATGGTGTTATGATTTCCCATCATTGTGGGAGAACAGCAAGACAAGGACACTGGAATGCGTTACCTAGGGAGGTGGTAGAATCTCCTTCCTTAGAAGTTTTTAAGGTCAGGCTTGACAAAGCCCTGGCTGGGATGATTTAATTGGGGATTGGTCCTGCTTTGAGCAGGGGGTTGGACTAGATGACCTCCTGAGGTCCCTTCCAACCCTGATATTCTATGATTCTATGATTCTATGGACTTCAGAAAGGCAGATTTCAAGCGACTCAGAGAAATAGTAGGCGATGTCCCATGGAAAGACCAATTAGGAAGAAGAGGAGTCAAAGGGAGCTGGCAGTTCCGAAAAGACGTAATACTCAAGGCTCCACATCATGCTATTCATGTGCAGAGGAAAAATAAGAAGAGCCACAGGAGGCCAATGTGGCTGGACAGGGAGCTTTTTAGCTGTCTAACAAGCAAGCGGTTTCCATCCAGGGAATGGGAGGAGGGGCACGTCACCAGGGAAGTAAACATGGGAATAACGTGAGCATGGTGGGACAAAACCAGGAAAGCCAAGGCAAAGAATGAGTTACAACTGGCAAGAAATGTTAGATACAACAGGAAGGGGTCCTACAAATATGTCAGACAAAAAAGAAAGATGAAGGACAGTGTGTGTCTACCGCTCAGTGGAGAAGGTGAGCTGATAACGGAAGATGATAGGCAGGCGGAGTCGCTCACTCCCGACTTTGCTTCAGTCTTCTCCCAAAAAATAACATGTGACCGGACGATTAGCGAAGTTACCATAGACAATAAAGGGGAAGGGATGCAGATCGGGGTAAGTAAAGAACATGTCAGAGATCTTCCGATCAATTTGAATGAACTCTAATCAGTGGGGCTGGATGCTATTTACCCCAGGGTACTGAAGGAATTAGCTGAAGAAATCTCAGAGCCACTGGCAATAATATTTACAAACTCATGGATGACAGGAGAGGTCCCGGAAGCCTGGAGAAGGGCTAACGTAGTGCCCATCTCCTTTAAAAAGGGGGAAAAGGAGGAGCCAGGGAACTACAGGCCAGTCAGACTGACCTCAGTACCTGGGAAGTTACTAAAGCAATGTAGAAAACACTCAATTTGCAAATATCTGGAGGATGAAGGGCTGATCACTAGCAGCCAGCCTGGATTTACCACAAACAAATTATGCCAAACCAGCTTGATTTCCTTCTTTGACAGGGAGACTGATTTGGTGGACGGGGGAATGCAGTGAATATAACATACTGGACTTCCCACATGACATTCTGATAAGTAAGCTGGAGAAATGCGGGCTTGGCGGAACTACCATTAAGTGAATACATAACGGGTTAAACAACTACAAACAAAGAGTCACTATTAATGGAATGATGTCAGATTGGAGAGAGGTATCATGTGGGGTTCCACGGGGATCTGTTCTAGGTCTGGAGTTAATACAGAGCGCATTGATTGAATTTACAAATGACACAAAACTAAGGGGGGTGGCCAATACTTTGGAGGACAGAGCTAAAATTCAGAAGGATTTTGATACATTGGAGAACTGGGCTATAGACGACAAAAATGAAATTCAACAAAAACCATTGTAAAGTGCTCCACTTAGGGAAGAAAAACCCAAAAGCACAATGACAGAATGGAGGAAGGATCTGGGAGATATGATGGATCACAACCTCAACATAAGTCAGCAATGCGGTGCTATTGCAAAAAAAGAAATGTAAGTTTAGGCTGCATTAGCAGATGCACATCATGGAAGTCACAGGAGGTGATGGTACCGCTTTCCTCGGTGCGGTTAGGTCTCAGCTGGAGTATGGTGTCCAGTTTTGGTCACCAATGTATAGACAGGATGTAGAGAAACTGGAAACGATCCAGAGGCAAGTGACAAAGATGATCAAAGGGATGGAATGCAAGTCATATGAGCAAAGGCTGAAGTGACTGGGTATATTTAGTTTGGAAGAGGAGATTAAGGAGGGATATGGTTGCTGTCTTCAGATATTTGAAAGGTTCCCATAAAAAAGATGGAGAAAAGTTGTTCTCTTTTGCCATATATGGCAGGACAGGAGGCAATGGGTTCAAACTACAGCAGAGCAGATTTAGATTAAATCTCAGGATAAACTTCCTAACGGAAAGAACAGTAGGACAATGGAACAGATGCCTAGGGAGGTGATGGAAGCTCCTCCACCGGAGGTTTGCAAATGGAGGCTGGATAGCCTCCTGGCATGGATGGTTCAGGCAGGGGGTTAGACGAGATGACCCTTGTGGTCTCTTCTAACCCTATGGTTCTATGAGACCCAGCTTACTCTCAGCTTTCCTGACTTATGAAGCTTTTACTACGTACGCGGACAGGAGAAAGGAGCTGTTCAGCTGTACCCTGAGTAGCTGCAGAATGACAGTGGAGGGGGCATTTGGAAGGCTGAAAGGGAGATGGCATTGTCTCGTGATGAGACGGAAGGCTTTTGTGCAGAATCTGCATCATGTGATCACTGTGTGCTGTGTTTTGCACAACATCTGCGAGAGCAGGGACAGCGCCTCCCCAATGGGTGGGAGCAGAGGTGCAGAGACTTTCAGAATGCTATGAACATGTTCCGAGAAGCTGAACACATACAAGGCAAACTTAAACCCAGTGGAACATAAACCACAACAAGAAACAGTGCAAGCTTTACGGAACACATCAGTGCAGATGAGGCAGGCTTGCCTAAGGTACAGAGTGCACGTTTGTGCTCCTCTGGTCACAGATGTATAGGTGCAGGATTTTTTCATGTTGCCCCTTGTCTTGGGGTATAGAATGGCCAGGGCAGAACTCATCAGCTGTAGCTGCAGGAGTGAAGGTGGGCTGAATGAGTGAAGGTGTTCTCTGTGCTTGTGGTCTTGGTGTGTGGAGTGGGAAGGGATGTGCCTGTGGCTGCAACTTGGGGAAGTGTACTGCTGCTCCCCATATATGTTGCTCCCCATGGGCTACAGAAGATGGCTGGGTTGAGGAGCTGGGCAGGAACATTAAACCAGAATATTTTCCAACAGGATTGTCTGCTTCTGCATCAACTCCAACACCTGTTTCTGCATGTCTCTGTCTTTCTCAGTGCTGCCCTATGTCAACTTTCTGTCTCTATCTCTGCAAGGAGACCTTCCCTTCACTCCTCTGTCTTCTTATCCCTTTTCTGGGATGCAGACATAAGGTCCCCAAACATCTCATCTTGTGTCTTCCTTTTCTTGACCTGCAGATTAGCCAGGCATTGTGGGGTTGATAATGCTCCTGCCAGGGGGTGGGAGGGCACAGCATGTCATGTGTAGAAGCTGGGAGAGCGGAGATGCAGAACAAAGTCATTGTATTGGTCCAGGTCTCCATGGCAATAATGATAACATATTGCTTCTTCCTCAATTTTGGAACACCATTAGTCGCTTTCCAGTTTGGGATGAGCTTGGAGATGGTAAGGAAGTGGAAGTTTTCCACCTTACTACTCCTCTGCACAGGAACACTGCACCAATCCCGGATTGGTGGTGGGCTTAGGGTTGGGGTGTGGGTGGGAGTGGGAGGGGGCACAGGAGGCCGGGTAATAATTGCATGGGCACCTCTGCAGGCTGTCCTTTTTTTGGAGGCTAAGAGGCAGAGAAGGGGCATATTCAAAAAAAGATGCTAGGCAGACCAGAAAGCTAGGCAGTAATGTTGCAAACCTGTCCTGCAATAGCTCTGGAAGGACCATTCTGGAGAGTTACATCACCGATCCAGGCAGCCCTGCTTTGCCTTGCCATGTCTGTGCCAAGATAGAGCACTACTTCGCCTTAATTCCTCCTTTATAACATCTGCAGATCAGCACAAAGTGCACTGCAAAATAAGTAGACTTCTGCAGTTATTGTTCTAAACCCAAGGGGTTAACAACGCAAAGAGTCTGCTTAAAAGACACTGAGTGCCTTCTAATCTCTATGCATTTTGAAATATCTCACTTTGGGAAACGTTTAGCTAAGGAAGCTGAAATCTCAGAGCATTCTCAAATGGGAAGAAGCAAAGTACTTTTGATATTGTATTTTCTCTTTCTCTATCTGCCTTTTCCATACACATGTGTGCATCACCATGTGATTGATTTTTAACCCCTGTGGTGCTGCCAGCTTGAGTATGTGTATGTGTGGGGGGGGTAGGGTGACTAGGTAGCAAGAGTAAAAAATCGAGACGGGGGTGGGGGGGTAATAGGAGCCTATATAAGAAAAAGCCCCCAAAATTGGGACTCTCCCTATAAAATCGGGACAACTGGTCACCCTAGCGGGAGTGGTGGATTATTGGGAGGGAGAAGGAATGTTTTGATATTTCAGAGAAATAAACGCTGTACAGCTTAAATCCTACCGTCGCAGTCGAGCACGTGGGATGGCAGCGGTTGTCTGGGAGTGGGAGGGAAAGGGGAATGGGGTGTCAGTGTGGCCAGTGGATGTGGGATTTGATATTTCAGAGAAATAAGTGTTGTAGAGCTTAAAGTCTCTGGCACAGATGCCATTTTGAGCATGTGTGTGTCAGGATGGTGTAGCCAGACAGCCAGCCCCCCCTCTCAGACCAGCATTGCGGAAGCCAAAACAGGGCACTTAACATAAATTCCAGCACAGCCTTTGAAGCTGTGAAAAGCACAGGTGTGCTGCTACAATGTGCCTCTGGGAACATATACAACGATTAGGCTCACAGCAGGCAGAGGTGCTGTGACAGACATGGCTCTTAGCCCCTACTAAATAGCATGATGCACACACACCAACATCCTAGGTGGGAAAATATTTACCCTAATAAAAGGAATGTCCGGTAGTCGAAACTTATTGTTTCTCTCCCTTGCAAGTGTGAACTACTCTTGCGAGAGCTGGTGTCGCCCAGACAGACCAGCCCCAATTTGGCATAAGAAAGGAGAAAGAGAATAAAGGAGTACAGAGGTATAAGTAGGGGACCTACAGCACCATGATTTTTGAGTGCTTTTCACTATCTATCTGCTGGTCAGATAAGTGACAGCCTCCCAAGGCTTCTGCAGCTAAGAGGGTCCCTAAGCCTTGTCCCTTATTCGTCTTTCCGCGGAATTGAGTGACCGATCCTGGCTTGGCACCGCTGGAATCGAGAGATGCAAGGAGGGTAAGAAGCACCCACACCTGATCTCCTATCTTTAGTGTACACATGTTTTGAAATAGAGCTCTATACTTTGTTTTCTTTCTTTGGGATTGTAGCTTCAGTTTTGTAACTTGTTTGTGTGTGTAACATCTCTACATTTAAATAAGTAGGCACTAGCAATTTTGTAACCACATGATTAGAATCTAGTTTAATAAATTTTGGTAACCATTTATGCATAAGCCTGACTTGTTTCTCTGGTTTACTGTAAAGCAGCCAACACAATTAAAGAACCTCAGCCGTTTTGGCTATAAAGCCTGGCCATTAGGTGAGAGTACTAAGAGCCTAGCGTTGAGTTGTGCCGCCTCCACGGGGCAAACTCTTGGGGCACCTGTCAGTCAATCCTGACTGCCCGCTGCGAAGGAGCTCTGAGCTCTAGCAGTTAAAGTCACGGGTGTGGAGAGGCTCTTAGTGCTGCCATTGGGGCACCTGTCAGTCAGTGTTGACTGCCCGCTGCGAAGGAGCTCTGAGCTCTAGCAGTTAAAGTCACGGGTGGTTAGGACCTTGGGGCATCCGTCAGCCTAGCCCGGGCTGCCCGCCGCGAAGGGACAGTGCGTCCTAGCGGTTAAAGTCACGGATGGTATAAAACGGGCATAGCTGGCACCTCACCAAACATCCCTGGCCATCGGCTAACAGATGGGTGTGGGGGAGACAAAAGCCAATATGGCTCTTTGTCCACATCTGCCCCAAATGACAGTGGCCATTGGGCTCCCAGAGGCATAGGTGCTGGAACCAGGCGTACTGGGGTTGCTGCCGCACCCCCTGGCTTGAAGTGGTTTCCATTACATGCAGGGTTTACAGTTTGGTTCATTGGCTCTTAGCACCCCCATGATACAAATTGTTCCAGCGCCCCTGCCCAGAGGAGAGGTTATTTAACACCCTGTATGGTTGTATTATAACACAGAACATACTACTTCCAGGCTGTGCTCCCCGCCCCAGCACTGTCAGGCTGGCCATCGGCCTGGGTCTGGGCATCCATCTCTGACACGGCCTTTTCCTTGGGGTCTGCCTAGGTCATTTGTGTGGGGAAGAGATCCTGGCTTTCCAGGGAAATCTCCTCCTTATCGGGGTCCTGGATGGGGTCCAGGTCTCTTGGGAGCCTTCGGTGCTGTCCACAGAATACTGGGGTTTGGTGGTCACCTCCTTGGCAAAACTCTAGTCTGGGTCTTGCTCTGTGACAGTGGGGCAGGTGCTGGGAGTGTGGCTGGAGGGTCTAGTGCTGTCCTTGTTTCTATAATTCTTCCACAGCTCCTTTCCTTTTTTGTGACACTGGAGCTTGTCTCCAGAATGCCCCCTCTCCCTTCGCTAGATGCTCATAAGGCTTGGCTGCTGTTAAAGCAGGACTGGTCTGTCTCCTATCCCAGGTTTCAGGGAAATCCATGGTCTCTGCACAGCTCCACATGGAAGCATGAGGCCTGACTGCTGTAACGGTGAGAAAGGCATTCGACTCCAGAGTGTGTAACTGCAAATGGGGCACACTGGGCTGTGTACCAGTATCTAAATAGGGAGGTGATATCCAGTCAACTTGACCCCAGCATAGTGGCAGGCACACAGGTAAACAGACAGATCCATCCAGGTGTGCAGCAATGCAGTGTGGGAGAGCAATGGGAGGACTAAATTAATCCAAAATGCAGGCACATCCACGTGAACCTTTTTCTACACAAACTCATCCCGAGAGAGACTTAATCTATGTTCAAAGTGGGTTAGGCAAGTCTCTAAAAGTTGCCAGATAATGTGAAAAAAGATTTGCATTGTATGGCCAAGGGGCATTTTAAACCAAACCACCAGACAAGAATGTGACAAAACATCCCTCTGCAGAGCATCTCTTAAGCACTTAGTGTCTAATTCTCATTGAAAGTCAAAGGGGCTATTGAGCCTAAATCACTTATGGGCTTTTGAAAACATTACCCATTAGCTCCTGTCAAGGAGGATGTGATTGTCATAAGCAATGGCTCCCGTATTCTCATCTCCCAAACAATCCTTCCTCCTCTGTGGTCAGTGAATGCCCCATAGTGCCCACTGTCCAAAAGAAAAGGAGGACTTGTGCCACCTTAGAGACTAACACATTTATTAGAGCATAAGCTTTCATGAACTGCATCCAATGAAGTGAGCTGTAGCTCACAAAAGCTTACGCTCAGATAAATTTGTTAGTCTCTAAGTCTGCTACTCTGAAACGTGTCCAAAAGAGGGTGAGAAGAGGCAGGCACTAGCTGCTTGGCCAATGTTAGCCACTAGGGGGTAGTGCAGATTTAGATTTACAACAACAAAAGCATTTCGGAATGGTTTAAAATAAATTAAAAAATCGTCAGGAAAGCAGAGCTGGGATGTGTGAAGTGGAGCTCATGCTCAAATAAATTGGTTAGTCTCTAAGGTGCCACAAGTACTCCTTTTCTTTTTGCGAATACAGACCAACACAGCTGCTACTCTGAAACCTGAAGTGGAGCTGTTCTTGCTCCCTGAATACTGGAGAAACCTCAATGCCCTGAAATCTGCATCAGTGTCGGATGGGTCCCATCTGGTGCCAGGAACAAACAATATCGGTGAAACTTGCAGGATGGGAGTGGGGGATGTTGCCTGCAAAGCAGGACTCAGAAAGGGACTGAGCGGCCATGGTGGAGAGCAGCTCCCAGTGCCACGCGGAGGCTAAGTATATTAACAAGGGGAGGTCACTGAGAAGTAGGGAAGTGGTACCACCTCTGGATCCGGCATTGCTGCGACCATTACAGTGTAGTGTGTCCGGCTCTGGTGAGCATCTATCTGTTTAGTTTACTTAAGAGGTGATTTATATTGTAGGGCTCTTTAACTTAGCAGACAAAGGCAAAACAAGATCCAGTAGATGAAAGTTGAAGACAGCAAAGTTCAGACTGCAAATACCAGACACATTTTTAACAGTGAGGGAAATTAAGAGGGCTCGCTGGAAAACAAAACTATTCCATTTCACGAACAATTTAACCAAGACCTTTGGGAAATCTTTTTTCGGGGAGGTGTGGTTGGGGGGGGGGGGGGGAAGAGCCCTAACCTCTTAGACTCAGAGACTTTAAGGTCAGAATGAACCATTGCGATCATCTCGTCTGACCTGCACCTGGCAAACCACAGAACCTGGCCTACCCGCTCCTGTAACAGACCCAGAACCTCTGGCTGAGTTACTGACGTCCTCAAATCATGGTTGAAAAACTTCAAGTTACAGAGACTCCACCATTTACACTAGTTTAAACCAGTGAGTGACCCATGCCCCATGCTGCAGAGGAAGAGGAAATAATCCCAGGGTCTCTGCCACTCTGAGGTGGGGGAAATTCCTTCCTGGCCCCAGATATGGCGATCAGTTAGACCCTGAGCATGTGGACAAGACTCACCAGCCAGACAGGTGGAAAAAATTCTCTGTAGTCACTCAGAGCCCGCCCCATCTAGTGTCCCATCACCAGTCATTGGTGATATTTGCTGCTGGACCTGCCAGAGAGACTGACTGCAGCCTGCTGATGAGGACACTCATGTCAATGTAGGCAGTCCCTCCCTCTTGGCTATTCTGGTGTGGGTCCCATCTCTCTCTGACCAGAATTTTTATACCAGACCTTAGAAACCTTCCTGACAACATTTCCAACCAAAGCAATCTGGTTCCATGAAACATTCTGGTTTTGAAAAAACCGCATTTTTTGATGGAAAAAGTTTTGTTGACAAGTTTTTGACCAGCGTTAGCGATTAACAATTGGAAACGATTACTAAGGGATGGGGTAAAATGTCTATCCCTGGGTGGCTTTAAATCGAGGTCAATGTCTTCAAAAAGATCTGCTCGTGCTTCATCAGACGTTCCGGCTGGATGCAGGAATCCTTGGGTGGGGTCCCCTGTGCCTTAATCTCCCCAGGGACTTTTCCTGAGAGGGGAAAGCTAGGCAGCTAAATTCTCCTTACACATTCACATCCCTGCGTGGGCCCTCTGAGCACAAACCGGCTGGGCCAGCCCTGTGCCCTCCCCGCTCTCCCAGGGGAGTCCCCGCAGTCAGACCCCGGTCCAGGGCGCTCCGGGGCCACCCCATCCCCGGGACCGCACCGCGTGCAGGCACTTACCCGCTGGTTCTCCGGGCCCCCTGCTCTCTCCTGCCGCAGTTGCCCGGGGAGCGCCGGGGCCGCCAGCCGAGGAGCGGGCGCGTTGCTGCTCCCGGAGCCGCTCGGCCCGGCGGCCCGGCTCCAGCGTGCGGGATGCTCCTCCGGCCCCGCGCAGCCCGCCGGTGCCCAGTGGCAGCCCAGCGCCAGTCCCTGCAAAGGCCGGCGAGGGGGTCTCGGGGATGCCGCCTGGGCCCGCCCCTGGGCCCGCCCAGCCCAGCGCCTTTGCCCGGAGGCGTCCGCAGCTGCGGGGTCTTGGCAGCTCCTGCCCTTGCCCGGGACGCAAGGGAGCGGCGCGCTGCGCGGGGAGCTGCCTCCGCTCCGGGGTTCGGGCCACGAGGTGAAACCTGCAGCCGGGCGCTCTGCCCCAGCCTCTCCCCTTGCGCCCGGCTCCAGCGCCCGAGGCGGCCCGGCCCGTGTCAGCACCGCTCCCGGCACCCGCAGCGAGCTGCAGCCGGTCCCTCTGGGCCCCCGCCCTGCGACTTGCGCTGCCTGCAGTCCGGCCCGCCGGGCATCCCCGCAGCGCGCTGGCAGCTTCCGCAGCGCCCAGCCGGGGCCGCAAACACCCGGGGAGCGTGCGACGGACGGCCAGGGGAAAGCGCGTCGGCGCTGGGCTTGGGCAGCAAACCGGGGCGGGTACGCCGGGCGTTCGCACTCGGGCCGCCTTGAAGACTTTTCCGTTTTCTTGCCCCAGGCTAGTTGGGGTCCGCATACAGCAGGGGACGGCAGGAGCGAGGCTCGGTCTCTAGTTTACGGTACGATTTCTGGGCTGGTGGCGAGCAGCCTTAGGCGGGATCCGGATGCTGGAGCCGAGTGTTCGCAGCACAGTTGTGCCTCGGGGCTCTGGGGTTCAACCGGTGCCCCTGGGCAGGGCCAGCCGGCGGGTGTCGGTGCTGCTTGGAGAAAGGCGGGGTCAGAGCTGTGCCGACTCACTGGTTTAGTGCCACTCTGTCCCTGACAGAGAAGAACAACGTGACGGGAGAGCCCAGCTGCGAAACTGAAAACCTTCTTTTATTGTGTAATTGTAAAAGTGTACCCGTGTTTTAAGACTTGAAGAGTGTAAGCAGCAGCTAATAAAGGACATATTTGATGAGATGCCAAAGATATCTATTGAATCCCCATCTACACACCAAGATAAAAGAAATACGGTTACTTTTTTTGCCATGCTTAACACACATTTGATGACTTTCTAAGACTGCGGAACTGAAATGGGCTACAAATGCAATAAAAATATGCAAAAAGAACAGGAGGACTTGTGGCACCTTAGAGACTAACAAATTTATTTGAGCATGGTATTCAAAAAATACAGTATTCAAAAGTTTAACAAATGGGCAAGGGGGGACTGAAGATGCTCCTTGCCTGGGGCGCCATTTGGTCTGGGGCCAGCCCTGCTCCTAGGGATGCAAAAAGTTCTGACCTTCCTGTGATTTTGAGAAGCAGTGAGACCCACCCAATATGGTTACCCTGTAAACAAGGAGAGGGTGTGCTAAACTGAAAGGTGACAGTTCAAATCCTAGCTCTTCCCCTGCTTGCTGTTAACATTTCACAACCTTTGTTTATGTTGAGAAGGTTTTATGGGTGGGGCAGTAACTATCATTCAGACATTAGATAACAGAGAATCGACACTGAGCCCTGGTCTACACTACAGACCTACTGCATATAACTGTCACTCCTGCCGACAGAGCTACCGCCTCTCGGGGAGGTGCAGTAACTTCAGCCATGAGCTCTCTTCCCTGGGCTTAGAGCGTCTTCATTAAAGCGCCATAGCGGCACGGCTGCACGGAGGCAGCGTTTTAAGTGTAGACTTGCCCAGAGACACATTAGGCAGAGCTGAGGATAGCGCTCCTGTCTCTGAGGGCTTGTTTACACTTGAAAGGCTACAGTGGCACAGCTGCTCTTGTCAGGGTAGGTAATCCACCTCCACAAGGGCAGGTCTACACTTAAAAAAGCTGCAGTGGAGAGGTTACTATGCCCAGGGGAGAGCATTTTCCGTCGGCATAGTCAAACCACGCCTAAGAGGCAGTCGCTGTGGCAACGGGAGGAGCCCTCCCATCAACAGCACCGTCTCCACAGGGGTTAGGTCAGTATCACGACACATCACACTCATGGGGGTGCAGTTTTCAGTATTTGTAGAGCAGCCCTGCCTTAGGGGCGGTAGCTAGGTTGCTGGAATAATTCTTCCATCGACCTAGTGCTGTCTACTCTGGGGTTAGGTCAGTATAGTTATGCTGCTGAGGTGTGTGGATTTTTCACACCCCTGAGAGACATAGCTCTAGCGATGTAAATTCCTAGTGCAGACCAGGCCTGACATAAAAGAGTCAAGTCTTATCCACTTTGCCATCCACTTTCAGAAGAAACGAGGGAGGGGGAGCATCTCTAGTTAGAATCACCTGGCACACCGTGGCTCTGGGTTGCCCTCTAGCAGCTGGAGCACATACCGAGGTTTTTGACTCTGCGATAACTTTTAGGCTAAGAGTCCTGCCCCTTTGTCTCAAGTAGTTCTGCTTCAGATTCCTCTATCAAGAGGCTCCAGGTTCAGTCCCCACCCAGAGATGCTGCTGCACTTGGATGTGTTGTCTATGACCACCAGCCACAATCTCCTCTCAAAGCCAGGAAGGAAAGCCAAGAATCCTGGAGTACATTTTGGATTTTAGCAAATATTTGGTGCTTTTCTTACATCCCCCGCTTCTGGAATCATGAGGTTACATGAGAATCTCAGTTTTCATTTTCAGACATTGTTTTAGTCATTATTTTTAAATCAATCTGATTTTTGCACACTTGGGGCTGGTGACACTGAGTCAGTCCCTGCTCCAAACAACTAACTTCTTAAACAGATAAGATAGACAAAGGGTAGTGGTGGGGAATCACAGGTGAGATGGTGTAGGACCTCAGCGTAGATGAACAGTAGGGCCAGGAATGGAACCCACACCTCCTCTCTCCTAGCCCTATCCATTGGCCTGGCAATGCTGCTGCTCACAGTGGGCAGGGTGAGACATTGCTCTCCCTTTAGGCAGTGGAATTTGGGGACTTGGAGTAAAATACTGCCAGGATCTAGCTTTTACCCAGACCCCTGCCCCTTGTCACTGCTCTGGGGCAACTCAGGGGCAGCAGCGCCTCCCCAAAAGTGAGGGGGCCAGGAGCTCTTGAGGCCCCACACCTCTTGTCCCACCCCTCCTCTTCCCCCCGATGCCCCGCCCCTTCCCACTGAGGCTCTTCCCCCAATGCCTCGCTCCCTCTGCCCCCGGAGGTGCCACCCTTGGCAAAGCCAGAAAGCAGCCCCCTGCCCATCCTTACCCCCTTGGTTTCCCACCCAGGCTCCCCACAGGAGCCCACATGTATTTTACCCCAACCTGGTAAGAGCCACGTGGACAGCTATGGGAAGCTTACAAAAAAGAAGCTTACAAGAAGTGGAAGATTGGACAAATGACCAGGGAGGAGTATAAAAATATTGCTCAGGCATGCAGGAGTGAAATCAGGAAGGCCAAATCCCACTTGGGAGTTGCAGCTAGCAAGAGATCTTAAGAGTAACAAGAAGGGTTTCTACAGGTATGTTAGCAACAAGAAGAAGGTCAGGGAAAGTGTGGGACCCTTAGTGAAATGGGGAGGCAAGCTAGTGACAGAGGATGTGGAAAAAGCTAATGTACTCAATGCTTTTTTTGCCTCTGTCTTCACGAACAAGGTCAGCTCCCAGACTACTGCACTGGGCAGCACAGCATGGGGAGGAGGTGACCAGCCCTCTGTGGAGAAAAAGGTGGTTCGGGACTATTTAGAAAAGCTGGACGTGCACAAGTCCATGGGGCCGGACGAGTTGCATCCGAGAGTGCTAAAGGAATTGGCGGCTGTGATTGCAGAGCCATTGGCCATTATCTTTGAAAACTCATGGTGATCGGGGGAGGTCCCAGATGACTGGAGAAAGGCTAATGTAGTGCCTGTCTTCATATAGTCACACCCTGTCTGTGGCCCCATGAAGTTGCGAGACCTCCTTGTCAGCCTCCTCCTGGCGCTGGCCAAAGTGGCCATCCACAATACCAGGAGGAGGATGCTGGATGAGGGGGTGCCCTGAGATTGTGGAGCCTATTTCTGTTCCTCCCTTGTGTCACGCATCCGGGCAGAGTTCCTCTGGGCAGCATCCACTGGCTCCCTAGACAGCTTCAAGGAGCAGTGGGCGCTGGCTGGGGTTCTCTGCTTGGTGTCCCCCTCTGGATCCCTAATTCTCAACCTATGACCCTCACTCCCATTCCTGTTATTCCTTAGTTGTCCCCCAAATTCAGTTGGGTCCCAAATCTAGTCATTCCTCCTTCAAGGCTGTGGGAGGCACCTCCCAGAATTTCCAGTAAGGAGGACCCTCGACCTCCACCTACTCTGGGCAGGGAACCCGGGGGGCGGAGACTTGGGGGGGTAGAGGAGGGGAAGGGGACAGGGTCCACCGTGGTGAAAAGTGGACAGGGCCAGCCTCCTGCCCCCTCCCCCGCATTCCGGCACCACTGTCTTAACTTGGATGCAGATTTCCAACATGACATGTCTGATTCTGCGCAGGACCCTGTGAGGGCCAAGTTGGAGCTGCTGGTGAGGAGTCTGCCTCCTTGAACCCAATTGCTTTTGTCCTTTCATGTCACAGAGTGCCTCTGTGGGGAATGAGGGTCTGAAACTGAAACTGAGCAGTCACAGAACTGGGCTCCCCACTGGGGAGCCCTGAGCAGGTGGAGGTGAACAGGGAAACCGGTGGGTTTTCACAGCGGGGCAACAATGCCATGCAAAAAATGTTCCCTGAGCCATCTCTCCTGCAGACAGGGGGAAGATTCATGGCGAATCATTTCCAATTCCGAGAGCATCTTAACTCCTTAGAGACAGCAAGACGGAGATACTGTATCAGCCAATAGCTTTGCTTTGAAACCTTAGGAACATTTGCATCTTGGCTTATTTTCTTTCCAAACAAAGTGGGTGTGACTCCGTGGGCGAAAATGCATTTGGTGTAATTTAAAGAGAGTGAAGCTTTTAAGTCTCCTACTTAAAGCCATCCCTTAGGAACTGGGTGTCTCAGGGGATTGGTTACAGAGCAGTTCAGACTTAGCCCAGGTCTATAGCAGCTCAAAGTTAGCCTCACGTTCTCAGTCAGCAATGTGACAGGAGCTGGGGAGCTGATCTGTAGTGGCTAGTTGTCCCTCTTCCTCTATACAGGAGCAACAGGCATGAAGTCTGAGCTCCCCTCCCCTGAGGCAGAGAGAGGCAGTTGGCAGGAGCCAGAAAGCTTGCACGCAGGCTGCATCAGGTCTGCTATGGACTCAGAGCTCCAGAGCTGCCCCCCTGGTGTTTCTCACAAGCAAGAAGCTCACACAAAATTGTTTTAAGAAGAAAGGCAGCTTTTCCCTTTCACTGGCTCTAAACGCCCAGATGTGCTTCTACCTGCCACCAGCTGCATTCAGCTAACCTCTGTTCCACAAGTCACAATCAGCTTTTGTATTTAATGTTCTGTTCCCAAAGAGTCTTTTTCAGAAACATGGTGCAACGCTGTCTCTTTGAGGGGAGCGTGGACAGGGGCCATGTGTACACATGTGCCCACAGACAGCAACTCTAGGATTGTGTGGCAGTAATACAAAAAGATTTACAGACAAAAAGGGCAGGTGAAATGAGCTTGTTCACAAAAGCCAGAACTTCATAGCCAGGTGGGAGAGGTGGCATGGGAGAGGAGCTGGGGATTCCTCATCACCAGGGGCACAAGCAAATCTCCTCCTGGCCTCCATTTGTTCACATTGCGCAGCTCCCTGATCCTCTTTCTCTGTTTAAGTGGAGCTCAGCGACAGGGATGGCGGGGCAGGTCAGAGACAAAGTGCCTGGACCATCCATCCTCAGGGCTGCAGTAGCAGGGACTGCAGCTCAGGAGCCAGATGTATCGACTATGCCTATGTCTACACTGCAATAAAAACAATCAGTGGCACCGAGTTGCAGGGCTTGAGATTGCAGTGTAGACATTTGGGCTTGGGCTGGAGCCTGGGATTTGAGACTCACCCCCTCACTGGGTTTCAAAGCCAGGGTCCAGCCCGAGCCTGAATGTCTTCACTGCAATTATTAGCCTGATAGCCCAAGCCCTGCGAGCCTGTCAGCTGACACAGGCCAGCCGCAGCTATGCTATAACTCTTTTATTGCAGTGTGGACATACCCTATGTGGCCTAGTGCACAGGAGTGTGAATCTGGAAGTCCTCAGTTCTATTCCCAGATGTGTTACTGGTCTATACTGCAACCATGAGCAAATGAGTTAACTCTGCAGGGTCCCAGCTTCCACATCTGTAATTAATGGCAGCATAGGTACATGTGAGCATGACTTGATCACATTTCTAATGCACAAACAGAATAAAGTCCCTACCAAAGATATATATACTTAGTGTTTTAAAAGCTGGAAAAAATTATGAGCCAAAACAACTGGGAGGAAGAATTTAATCAGAAAAAAAGTGAATGATAACTGGGAATTATTTAAAAAATACTTAACTTTATGCCCAGAAAGCCACAATCTCACAATCAAGAAAGAAGACTGTGCTGGTTAAAAAGAAATGACCTGGTTTAGAGTGGAAGTGACGGCAGATATAAAAAATAAAAAAATGTATAACAAATGGAAAAAAGAGAAAGTTGATAGTAATGACTATAAATCAGCAGGTAGGAATTGTAGAAAATGGTTAAGGGAAGCAAAGGCACTCACCGAGAACACTATGGCCAGCAGAGTTAAGGATACTAGGAAGGATTTTTTTTAAAGCACATTAGGAAAAAAAGAATCCTGACAATGGTATTGGCCCATTACTAGATGGAAATGGTGGAATTATCAATAATAATGCAGAAAAGGCAGAAGTGTTCAATAAATATTTCTGTTCTGTTCTGGGAAAAAACAAATGTCTTCTCATCATATAAAGAAAAGGAGCACTTGTGTTAGTCTCTAAGGTGCCACAAGTCCTCCTTTTCTTTTTGTGAATACAGACTAACACGGCTGCTACTCTGAAACTTCTAATCATATGTTGATGATGAAGATGATGACAACAATAGTTCTACTCCACTAGTATCTCAAGAAGCTGTTAAACAGCAGTTAATTAAATTTAGACATTTTATAGTCAGCAGGTCCAGTTTATTTACATCCAAAAATTTTAAGAGAACTGTCAGAAAATCTCGCTGAACCATTATTGTTTATTTTCAATACATCTTGGAAAACTGGCGAAGTGGAAGTTAACATTGTGCCAATATTTGAACAGGGTAAACCGGAAGATTTTTATAATTAATTATAGGCCTGTCAGTCTGACATTGATCCTGCACAAAATAATAGAGCAGTTTATACGGGACTGGATTAGTAAAGCATTAAAAGAGAGTAATATAACTAATGACAATTAACATGGATTTATGGAAAACAGATCCCGTCAAACTAATTTGCTCTCTTTTGTTTTATGAGATTACAAGTTTGGTTGATAAAGGTAATAGTATTGATGTAATATACTTAGACTTCTGTAAGGTGTTTGATTTAGTACAGCATGACATTTTGATTAAAAAAAATAGAACAATATAAAATTAACATGGCACACATTAAATGGATTAAAAATTGGCTAACCGAAAAGTCTCAAAATGTAACTGTAAATGGGAAATAATCACTGAGCAAGTCTATTTCCACTAGGGTCCTGCAAGGAGTCTGTTCTTGGCCCTACACTGTTTAACAGTTTTATCAATGACTTGGAATAAAACATAAAATCATCACTGATAAAGTCTGCAGATGACACAAAAATTGGTGGAGTGTTAAATAATGAAGAGGGCAGCTCACTGGTACAGAGTGATCTGGATTGCTTGGTAAACTGGGTCAAAGCAAATTATATGTGTTTTAATCTGGCTATATGTAAATGTATAATCTAGGAAGAAAGAATATTGGCCATACTTACAGGATGTGGGACTATATCCTGGTTAGCAGTGATTCTGAAAAAGATTTGGGGGTTTGTGGTGGATAATCAGCGGAACATGAGCTACCAGTGTGATGCTGTGACCAAAAGGACTAAAGCGATTTTTGGATGCATAAATAGGGGAATCTAGAGTAGGAGGAGAGAGGTTATTGTACCTCTGTATTTGGCACTGGTGTGACTACTGCTGGAATACTGTGTCCAGTTCTTGTGTCCACAATGCAAGAAGGATATTGAAATATTGTATAGGGTTCAGAGAAGAGCCATGAAAATGATTAAAGGATTAGAAAACCTGCCTTATAATGCTAGACCCAAGGAACTCAATCTACGGTATTTAGCTTAACAAAGAGAAGGTTAAGGGATGACTTGATTATATTCTATAAGTATCTACCTGGGGAACAAATATTTAATAATTGGCTTTTCAATCCGGCAGAGAAAGGTAGCTCCAATGGCTGCAAGTTGAAGTTAGACAAATTCAGATTGGAAATAAGATGTACATTTTTTAACAAAAAGAAAAGGAGGACTTGAGGCACCTTAGAGAATAACAAATTAATTTGAGCATAAGCTTTCGTGAGCTACCGATGAAGTGAGCTGTAGCGCACGAAAGCTTATGCTCAAATGAATTTGTTAGTCTCTAAGATGCCACAAGTACTCCTTTTCTTTTTGCGAATACAGACTAACACGGCTGCTACTCTGAAACTATTTTTTTAACAGTGACAGTAATTAACTATTGGAACAATTTAACATGGGTCGTGGTGGATTCTCCATCACTGATGGTTTTTAAATCTAGATTGGATATTTTTCTAAACATTATTTTGAGGATGTTCATTGGCCTGTGTTATACAGATGATCACAATGGTCCCTTTTGGCCTTGGAATCTATGAAAAACATCTGACCCCTTCACAGGTGTGTTGTGCAGATTAGTTCATATTTATGGAAGTGTTAATGCATGTGTCTGTGACCCAAGACTGGAGCAGAAAAGGGTGTAATAGGTAATAAAAGAGACACACTGGCAGAGCTGTGAGTTGGCGATTGCATCTTCATAAATGATCTGGAGGATGGTGTGGACCTAAAATTGGCAAGTGTGATTACGTTGATGAAAATGGGATCCCAACCTGTCCTGGCTAGAAATGCTGCAAGGAAGCTTTAGGTAAGAAATAGCTTCAGCTGAGGATTTTAGCTTGTTAAAGGCTAGACTCTCAGGAGCATTTTATACTTTTGCTGTCTATGTAACCATTTCTGTTTCCATTATCTTCACTCTGTATCTCTTAAATCTTAATCTTTGATAATAAATTTATGATTCTATAGGTCCATGCTGTGGTGTTATAAAGGAGGTGAAAGTAAGTGAAAGTAAGTACAGAGGTGAAAGTAAGCCGGTCCGGTCCGGCGTACCGGCAAGAACCAGTACGCCATGCTGGACCGGACCAGCTTCCCCAGGCTGGCACTTTAAAGGGCCCCGGCTCTCTGCAGTGGCTGGAGCCCCAGGCCCTTTAAAGCGCCCCCTGAGCCCCACTGCCGGAGCCCCTTTGTTTGGTCCAAACAAAGATATTACTTCACCAGGGGTGAAAGTAACTTAAAGGATTTACCAATACTCCAGAGTCCTGAGCAGGGGGGCGTGGCCTCGACCACTTGAAGCAGAGCCTTTAAATACCCGGGCCCTTTAAATCAAGATGTACAAAATAAATAGCCTAAAACCAGAAAGGGTTTGTTGATGTAACTATTCATTCACTGTCCGTTTGTAACAAGCCCAATTCAGAAGTTAATATCACTGACTTTCGACTCTAACAAGTTCTCAGGCAGCATTCTTCTTGCTTCCCTTGTCTGTAAACAATCTAATTATTACTGATGGAGATAGGTGTGGATTTGTGTGTGTACAGTGAAACCAACAGCTAATTTCTACGTTATCCGCAAAAAAACCTAGAGTTTTTCACTACAGCCCCCCCACCCCCCAACACCCTGTAGTGAAAGTACTACATACTTCAAGTCAAACGGCCAAAATACAAGTTCGCCCAGGCGCCATTTTCCTTAAGGCCGGCCCTGGCTTCAGCATCACATGGAGAGAGAGGGGCTACATGTCCGTATTTGCTACAATTATTCTAAATGGAACATATTGCCTATTGGTTAGATCAGGGGTGGGCAAACTACGGCCCGTGGGCTGGATCCGGCCCATCAGGGCTTTGGATCTAGCCCGTGGGATTGCCAACCCCATGGCCCAGTGGGGCTAAGGCTCCCTGCCTGCCCTGGCCCCGCACTGCTCCTGCAAGCGGACGGCACCATGTCCCTGTGGCCCCTGGGGGAGGGGGGAGGGCAGAGGGCTCAGCAAGCTGCCCTCCCCTGCAGGCACCGCCCCTCACAGCTCCCATTGGCTGCTCAAGGTAAGCAGCGCCGAGCCACAGCCCGCACCCAGAACCCCTCCTGCACCCTGCTCCCCAACTCCCTGCCCTGAGCCCCCTGCAGCGCTCCGCATCCTTCCTGCGCCCCAACACCCTGCCCTGAGCCCCCTCCCGCACTCCGCACACCTCCGGAGCCCCCTCCCACACTCCCTCGCACACCTTGCACTCCCCCTTCACCCCAACCCCTGCCCTGAGCCCCCTCCAGCACTCCGCACTCCCTCACACACCCTGCACTCTCCCTTCACCCCAACCCCCTGCCCTGAGCCCCCTCCAGCACTCCGCACTCCCTCACACACCCTGCACTCCCCCTTCACCCCAACCCTGCCCTGAGCCCCCTCCAGCACTCCGCACTCCCTCACACACCCTGCACTCTCCCTTCACCCCAACCCCCTGCCCTGAGCCCCCTCCAGCACTCCGCACTCCCTCACACACCCTGCATTCTCCCTTCACCCCAACCCCCTGCCCTGAGCCCCCTCCAGCACTCCGCACCCTTCCTGAATCCCAACCCCCTTCCCTGAGCCCTCTCCTGCACACCACACCCCCTCGCACACCCCGCAGTCCCCTCCGCACCCCAACCCCCTGCCCTGAGCCCCTTCCAGCACTCCGCACCCTTCCTGCACCCCAACCCCCTTCCCTGAGCCCTCTCCTGCACACCACACCCCCTCGCATACCCCGCACTCCCCCGCCGCACCCCATCCTCCTGCCCTGAGCCCCCTGTCGCATCCTGCACCCTTCCTGCATCCCAACACCCTGCCCTGAGCCCCCTCCCACACTCCGCACCCCTCCCTGAACCCTAACCTCCTGCCCTGAGCCCCCTCACACACCCCGCTCACCTCCTGAGCCCCCTCCCGCACTCTGCACCTCTCCCTGCACCCCAACCCCTTGCCCCAGCCCTACATTCATGGCCCTGCATGCAATTTCCCCACTAGATGTGGCCCTCAGGCCAAAAAGTTTGCCCACCCCTGGGTTAGACGATGAGACTGAGAGCCATGATTTCTCTGGTTCAGCCACTGGCCTTAGGTAAGTTATGTCAATTCTGCCTCAGTTTGCAAAGATGTGCAAAAGGGACGACCACACGTCCCTGACAGACTCTGGTTGGCTAGTCTAGGTTTTCTCTTTTGCATCAGCCAATTCAGGTTTGCTTCCAAATGCCTCTGAAGACACTGAAGGCTGGAGAAGGACTTTGGTCCCCTACAGACACAACAGCTTCTTCCGGCTTCTGTGCTTGTCATGGATGTATTCAACAACGTGATAAAGAGTGCACCTGCCAATGGGAACACACCTTGGGACGTATTCCTGCTACTTCTGGCTTCCCATCCACAAGCCAGTGGGAGCTTACCCCCCGGATAGTCTCAGTCCATTCCCACCTCTGACGCTGCAGTGCCAGTTCAGTGGCTGGCTAATCTCCTGCAGAGTCAGTGCATGCTGCCGTGGATTTGATTAGGGTTAAAGCAAGAAATCCCGGAAGCGATGGTATCTGTGAGCAATGGCCATGCCTCCCTTCAGTCACACTGGCATGAGCCTGGAGTAACTTCTGAAAGGTCAATAGATTTACCCTTATGTGGTGGTTCTGCTAAGTAAGTGACTACAACTCCCATTAGCCCCCTTCCCACTGCACATCCTCTGCCTCCTGGCCAGGTCAGATGGCGGGTCCTGAACCAGGAGGTGGCCGGACTCTGTTGGGAGGTGGTAGCTGCCTGGTGAGCCAGCTGCTGTAGAAAAGCTGGGTGCAGAGAGGAACTGCACCCAGAGCTGTGTGGGAAACAGGCTGTGGCTGCTGGAGGTCACAGCTGGGGACTGGTCTGTGTGGAGCTTATGTGGGAGCAGCGGCAGCTGGGCAGGGAGCCCATGCAGAGGCTCCATGAGAGACACTAGCTGAGCCTGGCCTAGAAACCTGCCACCTCCTCTTTACTTGGACTAGGGAGTGGACCGGAGAGGTAACTCCAAGCACTGGGCCTGAAGAACCCTGACCTAGGGACCAAACAGGAACTTCTGTCGCTCACCTTGAACTGTAACTGTTTAAGCCTCTGTACCTAGGGTATCGGCAACCTTCCCCTTTCCTGCCAGCCTGAGTAAGTAAAATACTCTTTCCCTTAGCCATGTGTCCGAGTGCTTATTGGTGCCCACCAGGGCTAGTGCCTATAAGGTCTAGCTGCTGAAGCACATACAATGCTCATCTCGGAGTCACACTAATCCCGGCAAGCTCCTGGCACTACAGAATTGAGCATCCCCAGTAACTGAGCTACCCTGGTGTGAATAGTGGGCCTGGTATTCACTCCATTTATCTGACATGGGAACCGTCTACTGGGGACAGGGCTAGACAGCCTGTCACTGCTAGGTCCCACTTTCAAACCCAGGCTGGATGGACCATCTCCATGAGCCATCAGTAAAGCTAAGTTTTTGTCACGGATATTTTTAGTAAAAGTCATGGACAACTCACGGGAAATAAACAGAAATTCACAGAAGCCTGTGATCTGTCCCTGACTTTCACTAAAAATATTCCTGACAAAAGGGGCAGGTGGGTTCAGCACCCACTGCTGCTGGGGCTCTTAGGTCCCCCACTGCTGAGGTGTGTGGGAGCTCTGGGGTCTCCCTGCCCACAGGGCTGGGCTGCTGCGGAAACCCCTTGCCTCTGGGGCAGCTGGGAGCTGCTGTGTTTCCCAGCCATGGGCCACGGCTGGGCAGCTGCGGTGAGTTCCGCACCCCCAGTGGCGGCTGGGCAGCTGCAGGGTCTGCCAGCTGCCCAACAACAGTGGGCTGCAGGAATTATCCACTGCTTCCCAGCAGGGGTGACTGGGCATCTCCAGGGTCTGCCAGTCCCCCACCGTGGCTGGGCATCTGCAGTCTCCCACCAAGGCGGGGTCTGGGATCTGCGGGGGTAGGGCTGGCTGGGAGCTCCAACCCCAGGGTAGAAAATATCACAGAGGTCAATGGAAGTCACGGATTCCATGACTTTCTCATGACCTCCATGACATAATCATAGCCTTAGTCATCAGAGTACAGTGGCTCGATGGCCTGTGTGACTGGAGTTCCTGGTTTTATCCTACTTTCCAATAGTGAGTGTGCCCAGCACAGACTTAGCAGGGGTGTCACTAATCCGCTGCATGGCTGGAAGGCTCAGGGCTTGGCTACACAGTGCATGGAACTGGAATAATGAAATCGGGGCAATTCCCACTTCACTCATTCCAGCACCAGTCTGTGTGTGGACATGCAGCTTTCAGAGAAGAACTGCTCTCGTTTGTATAACTGATGTTTGTCATGACCTATGGATCTCGAAGACACACCTACAAGGTTCATGGGAGCAGCCATGCTCCAACCCTTCCGCTTGCTTACTTGAGACTCATGAAGCCCAGCCCCAGTGTGAGGGTCTGCCCCTGAGATCCGATTGGTAGAATCCCAAGCAGCTGATTGGCCTGCTGGCCCTACTTAAGCAGTTGAACAACTGGGCCCCCACGCTGCTCTAGCCTGCATGTCTTGTGCTTCCCACTCCCTGCTGCTGCTTCCCCAGCTTGATCTCCTGGCATGTTGGCTTGGCTTGACTGTAGTTCCTGACCTCCAGTTTGTTTCCTGCCTCTGACTCCTGGTATCCTGGCCCAGCCTTACTCTGGTTTCCATCTTGTGGTTCTGATTTCCAGTTCTAATCCTGCTTCTGGCCTCTTGATGTTCTGACCCAGCTGACTCTTGACTCCTGTCTCATGAGTGTGATCTTAGGCTCTGGCTACTAGGTCTGGCTGCCTACAACCCAGCTGTGACAATGTTTGGACAACAATACCCTGCAGGACCAAGCCTGGAGCAAGAAGGATGGACACAGCACCACCACCACAACAACCAGAAGCACTGGACTTGCCCAGATGGGTCCTCTGCCTCCAGGAAGATAATCAAGCACTGGAGGCCTGAGTAGAGCTGCTGACCTCACACAGTCAGTGGCTGCAGGAGCAAGTGGTGCAGCTTAGCACCAAGAACACCATGCTGCAAACACAGCGTGCCGCACCTTGACCCAAACAGGGGCCTGCAATACTCTTGCCCAGATGATTCAACAGGAGCCACCATCGATTCTGGGGTTTCATGAACCAGTGCTGCCTTCTGTTTCTGATGCATCCCAAATGCATCTGACTGGGCCAAGATAGCCCTGATAATGAGCCTACTGACAGGAGATGCATTCGACTGGGCCTCTCCCCTGGTAGAAAGCCATAGCTTGGTGCTATCAAACTGGGATGACCCACACTGAGTTCAAATGGCCACGGCTGTCCTTAAGGGATTCTGGCAGGGGCAAGCCATCATGACCACCCGTGAAGCACATTTCCAGCACCTCATAGCGGATACAGAGTGGAATGAAGCAGAGCAGCTGTACCAGTTTTCGTGGAACATGTGAGGTGAAATCAAAGATGAACTGGTCCAGTAGAGACCCCTTCAGGCCTATATGCCCTAGTGGACCTTCCCATCTGCATAGATAACTGACTGTGAGAATGACGGGAAGAAAAAAAATGTTCCCTGCACCCCCCACCACCCGCGTACCATGACTTCAGCTTCTGTATCACCTGCTGAGCCCATGCAAGAAGATCTGGCTCATCAGGAGTTCACACCCAAAGAAAAGAAACAGTGCCGTCAGTGCCTTCTGTGCTTCTACTGTGGTGAACTTGGCCATGCCAACTTGGCCTGCCCAGTACAAATGCTGAGGAGCTTGAGGAAACAAGCCAGCCCAGACATGATGGAGGAAACAGGCCTGGGCCTTGAGAGAAGAGAACTTCCCCACACCTAGTCATCACCAAGGCACACCTTGAGCCCCATCCAGGGGCTTCTCATTTGCAGGTGCCTATCAAGCTGTAGATTCTGGGAGACTCCTGATGGAGTCCCTTCCAACAGGCCCTGATCGATTCGGAAGCAGTCGATAATTTCATAGATGCAGCTATCGCTAGGGCCCTAGAGATTCCCCTGCTACTCAAGGCCTTGCTTGACATGGTTGAAGTTCCCCAGTGACTTCAGTTTTGGTTGTGGAGGAGACTGTCCCCCTGGAGGCCGTTGGTCAGGCATGCAGAGAAATAATACAATTCAGTGTGATCCATTCCCTGCATTTCCCCCTAACCCTTAGCATCTTCTTGCTAACCCTTCATGACCACCTCGTTCACTAGCAAGAGCAGAAGGTCATTTCCCATCAGAATTCTGCTGACAGCCCGGCCAGGACCAGCAAACATTGTATCCGGACCCAGGAAGGCTCAAGTAGTTGTAGTCAGCCACATTGAAACACCAACTGGGGGAATTATGGAACTTCCTCCCAAGTACTTTGACTTTGCTGATGTCTTTGAGAAGAAAAAGAAAAATTTTGTGGAAAACTTCCCCCCACATCAGGACTATGATTGCCCCCACATAACTTCAGCCAAGGGCAAAGATACCATTTGGGTGCACAGACACTTTTAGAGCCCGAACTGGCAGCACTGCCAGAATATCTCCAAGAGAACCTGGTCTGGGTGTTCATCTGCAAGTCAACTTCACCAGCGGTGCCCAAGTCCTTTCTTTCCTTTCTTTTAATTACAAAAAGGACAGCAGCCTCTGCATCTGTGTTGATTACTGAGCCTAAAATCAGATAACAATCCAGAACTGCTACCCCTAACACCTGAGTTGTTGGACTGCATGGGGTCCACCTGTGTATTCACTAAACTGGATCTCCAGGGAGCTTACAGTCTTGTTCCTGTCTGAGATGGGGACGAATGGAGGACCAGCTTTTGGGTGTGCTCTGGGCACTGAATATTTAGTTATGCTATTTGGATGGACTAATGCCCCAGTGACGATCTAGCACTTCACTGACAAAATGCTATGAGACCTATTGGACCAGTTCATAGTGGTATACTTAGATGATATGTTGATCTTCTCAGACAATCTGGACTGAAACACCACTCATATCTGCACAGTCCAGGAGAAACTACAACAATGCAGTCTGTATGCTAAGCTTAAGAACTGTGCATTTGATCAGAATTCAGTTGAGTTCCTGGGTTTTATCTGGTGACTGGAAGGAATCAAGATGGATCTGTGGAAGATCCAGACTGTTCACAACTGGGCAGCCCCCAGCAATGTGCGTGATCTATTACATTTTTTAGGGTTTGAAAGCTTCAACCAGAAGTTCCTTTTGAATTTTTCAAAACAAGCTGAGCTTCTCACTGCCCTACTCCAAAGAAACCCCCAGTTCCATTATGCATTCAAGCAGGTGAAGTTTGACTTCATCACTACTCTAGTGTTGGCCAACCCAGATGTGACACAAGGTTCCTTGTGGAAGTTGATGTCTCTGATATGACTGTTGGGGCAACTGTCTCCCAAAGGCATGGATACAAGCAAATATGTACCCCGTTGCCTACTACTCAAGGAAGCTCACCCACAGCTCCTGGAAATTAAGACCCCTTCAAAGAATGACAACACTACTTGGAAGGAGCCCACCAGCTGGTCTAAGTATTTACCAAGCATACGAACCTGAAGTACCTGCACTGGGCCAACACCCTAAAACAATGACCACTCCGATAGGTGCTATTCTCCTGGTTCAACTTTACCTTGACCTACCACCCTGGAACTAGAAAGGGCAAGGCCAACACCTTGTGCCAAAGATATGGCTCTGACCCACTAGGCTCCAGTCCAGAACCATCCCACATTCTCAAGTCCCATGATTTCCTTAATGTGACTCACCACCCTGACCTGCTCACACTCATCTGGTCTGCTTCTGTCTCCGGAATTCCACAAGCTGGCCATTATCGACCAAGAACTTCAGGACACCTGGGAGACGATCACATTCTTACGGGACTGCATCTATGTTTCCCCGGGACCAGCGAGCGTGGTGATCCTTCAACTATGCCATGACTGCACCCTGGCAGGACACGTAAGATGATATAAAACCCAATAATTAACATCCCATTTCTTCTGTGGGTCCCAAATGTGCCCCATGACAGACATTTGTAGCTTCCTGAAAGGTGTATTCACCCATACCAAGATCCCAAGCCAGAGACATGTATTAGCAGGAGTGTTGTAAGGAAGACAAAAGAAGTAATTCTTACACTCTATTCTGCGCTGATTAGGCCTCAACTGGAGTATTGTGTCCAGTTCTGGGCACCACATTTCACGAAAGATTTGGAGAAAGTCCAGAGAAGAGCAACAAAAATGATTAAAGGTCTATGTAGCGGGGTGGTAACCCCGCTGCTGCCAGAAGGGGATAAAGCAGCCCCGGAGAGGGCTGCAGCGAGGAAAGCTGGGCAAATTGGGAAAGCAGCCACAGCTGTAGCCAGTGCAATCAGGGCCCAGCTGACCCTTACAAGGGGATGGGGGGCCAGAAGGGCTGGTGAAAGGTCTTGGCTCACAAACCGGGAAGAATTAGTAGGGGAAGCAAAAGTGGATGGGAACCTGGGAGGCAGTGGCCATGAGATTGTCGAGTTCAGGATCCTGACACAAGGAAGAAAGGAAAGCAGCAGAATACGGACCCTGGACTTCAGAAAAGCAGACTTTGACTCCCTCAGGGAACTGATGGGCAAGATCCCCTGGGAGAATAACATGAGGGGGAAAGTTGTCCAGGAGAGCTGGCTGTATTTTAAAGAATCCTTATTGAGGTTGCAGGGACAAACCATCCCGATGTGTAGAAAGAATAGTAAATATGGCAGGTGACCAGCTTGGCTTCACAATGAAATCCTTGCTGCTCTTAAATACAAAAAAGAAGCTTACAAGAAGTAGAAGATTGGACAAATGACCTGGGATGAATATAAAAATATTGCTCGGGCATGCAGGAGTGAAATCAGGAAGGCCAAATCACACCTGGAGTTGCAGCTAGCAAGAGATGTTAAGAGTAACAAGAAGGGTTTCTTCAGGTATGTTAGCAACAAGAAGAAAGTCAAGGAAAGTGTGGGCCCCTTACTGAATGATGGAGGCAACCTAGTGACAGAGGATGTGGAAAAAGCTAATGTATTCAATGCTTTTTTTGCCTCTGTCTTCACGAACAAGGTCAGCTCCCAGACTGCTGCACTGGGCAGCACAACATGGGGAGGAGGTGACCAGCCCTCTGTGGAGAAAGAAGTAGTTCGGGACTATTTAGAAAAGCTGGACGTGCACAAGTCCATGGGGCCGGATGCGCTGCATCCGAGAGTGTTAAAGGAGTTGGCGGATGTGATTGCAGAGCCATTGGCCATTATCTTTGAAAACTCATGGCGTTCCGGGGAAGTCCCGGACGACTGGAAAAAGGCTAATGTAGAGCCCATCTTTAAAAAACGGAAGAAGGAGGATCCTGGGAACTACAGGCCAGTCAGCCTCACCTCAGTCCCTGGAAAAATCATGGAGCAGGTCCTCAAGGAATCAATTCTGAAGCACTTAGAGGAGAGGAAAGTGATCAGGAACGGTCAGCATGGATTCACCAAGGGCAAGTCATGCCTGACTAATCTAATTGCCTTCTATGATGAGATAACTGGCTCTGTGGATGAAGGGAAAGCAGTGGACATGTTGTTCCTTGACTTTAGCAAAGCTTTTGACACTGTCTCCCACAGTATTCTTGCCAGCAAGTTAAAGAAGTATGGGCTGGATGAATGGACTATAAGGTGGATAGAAAGCTGGCTAGATTGTCGGGCTCAACGGGTAGTGATCAATGGCTCCATGTCTAGTTGGCAGCCGGTATCAAGTGGAGTGCCCCAGGGGTCGGTCCTTGGGCCGGTTTTGTTAAATATCTTCATAAATGATCTGGAGGATGGTGTGGATTGCACCCGCAGCAAGTTTGCAGATGGCACTAAACTGGGAGGAGTGGTAGATACGCTGGAGGGTAGGGATGGGATACAGAGGGACCTACACAAATTGGAGGATTGGGCCAAAAGAAATCTGATGAGGTTCAACAAGGACAAGTGCAGAGTCCTGCACTTAGGACAGAAGAATCCCATGCACTGCTACAGACTAGGGACCGAATGGCTAGGCAGCAGTTCTGCAGAAAAGGACCTATTGTTTACAGTGGATAAGAAGCTGGATATGAGTCAACAGTGTGCCCTTGTTGCCAAGAAGGCCAATCGCATTTTGGGCTGTATAAGTAGGGGCAATACCAGCAGATAGAGGGACATGATCGTTCCCCTCTATTCGACACTGGTGAGGCCTCATCTGGAGTACTGTGTCCAGTTTTGGGCCCCACACTACAAGAAGGATGTGGAAAAATTGGAAAGAGTCCAGCGGAGGGCAACAAAAATGATTAGGGGACTGGAATACATGAGTTATGAGGAGAGGCTGAGGGAACTGGGGATGTTTAGTCTACGGAAGAGAAGAATGAGGGGGGATTTGATAGCAGCTTTCAACTACCTGAAAGGGGGTTCCAAAGAGGATGGCTCTAGGCTGTTCACAGTGGTAGCAGATGACAGAACAAGGAGTAATGGTCTCAAGTTGCAGTGGGGGAGATTTAGGTTGGATATTAGGAAAAACTTTTTCACTAGGAGGGTGGTGAAACACTGGAATACGTTACCTAGGGAGGTGGTGGAATCTCCTTCTTAAATATTTTTAAGATCAGGCTTGACAAAGCCCTGGCTGAGATGATTTAGTTGGGGATTGGTCCTGCTTTGAGCAGGGGGTTGGACTAGATGACCTCCTGAGGTCCCTTCCAACCCTGATATTCTATGATTCTATGATTCTAAGGAGTGGTAGGAGGGAAAACAGCACAAAAAGATAATGGATTTCAAGAAGGCAGACTTTAGCAAACTCAGCAAGTTGGTAGGCAAGATCCCATGAAAAGTTAGTCTAAGCGGAAAAACAATTCAAGAGAGTTGGCAGTTTTTAATACGTAGTCCTGCTATAAGTGCAGGGGACTGGACTAGATGACCTCTCAAGCTCCCTTCAAGTCATATGATTCTATGGACTTTTCTGCTTTCTGTTGTGGATGCCATAACTGATTAAGGGCCCAGTCTCGTGGGGTGCTGAACACCCTCAACTCCTACTGAAATTAATATGAATTGAGGGAGTTCAGGACTTCACAAGATCATGGCCCTAAATTAGTATTGATTTATAATGGTAGCTCTTATGCTGTGAACACCAGTCCGTTAGGAACTGGACTGGAGCCCCCAGCCCATACTGACAGAAGTAAAAGAATCAGGCATACATGAAGCCAGGATTTAAGGATCCTACCTGGAAGGGTCCAGATCCCCAGATGGAGTAAAGTGGTGTGGTTCCATCAAATTGCCTGGAGCTCTGCCCAGATTAGAGCAGGTCAGAAAAAACAAGTTATTTCTCACAGAGTAAAATTCCTGTTAGAAATGTTTTGGATGAAAACTTTTGATTTTCTGCTGGAACTTTTAAATGAAATAAACCAATTTTTTGTTTGTTTGTTTGTTTGTTTTGGGTCAAAAAATCACCTTTAAATGGGATTTTACTGTTTTAACTTAAAATGTCATTTCTAGATTCCAAGGCCAAAAGGGACCATTGTGATCATCTAGTCTGACCCACTGCATAGCACAGCTCAGAGACCTTTCCCAAAACAATCCCCAGAGCAGATCTTTTAGAAAAACATCCCATCTTGATTTAAAATTTGACAGCGATGGAGAATCCACCACACCGCTTGGTAAATTGTTCTAATAGTTAATTACTCTCAGGGTCATAATTTTACTCCTTATTTCCTGTCTGAATGTATCTAGCTTCCACTTCCAGCCACTGAATTGTGCTGGACCTTTCTCTGCTAGACTGAAGAGCCCATTATCTAATATTTGTTCCCCATGTAGGTACTTACAGATTGTAATCAAGTCACCCTTTAACTGCCTCTTTGTTAAATAAGTAGATTTTGCTACTTGATGTAATTTCATTTCTGCTTTTTCCCCTTGGAAAAAAGAGGAGGGTTGTAAAATATTGGGAGAAAGTGGGGGGGAAACATCATTTTTCCATTTGGAAAATGAAATGGAAAATGCAGGGGGGGAATTTTCTGCATGCACCAAAAAAAAAAAAAAAAAAGTCAGCTGAGGATCTGTCCATGCTCCCTGTAAAAAAGTTCAACCAACTGGCCCTTCCTGGCCCTGTGTGAGCCTCGAACTTTTGGTCAGCATGGGAACTTATTACAGAAAGACCACCTCGCACATAAACCAAGCATGGCTGGGAAATATGTCCTACTGGTTAGGATACAGGCATTGGGAATTCTATTCTCCTTGGCCCTTTGTAAGTCACTTTATGTTTTTTTTCCCTTTCTGCCCTTTTTCTGTTTCAATTGTAAGCTCTCTGGGGCAGGGATTATTTCCCATTTGTCCATACGGTCCCAACCACAATGGAGCCCTGATCTCGGCTGGGCCCTCTAGATGCCATAATGATGATTATGTCCTCTCCCACCTGGGCTCGATTCAGATTTATGACCTAGAGGCGAAAAGCTTCACACCTGTTCTACAAACCCAAATGCTCTCTCCTTAGTATCAATATTTTCACTGGTATTGTGCTACTCCGGACAAAAGCAATAATACAATATGCTTGGTTTTGAAATCTCCATAGATGGCAGAAGCAGAGACAACCATAGAATAAAGATATCCCCTTCAAAGGAAATAAATAAGATGTTGATTGGCAAGCTAAATCCTCCACAGTCTCCCTGCTTATATGATTGGAATTCCAAATGAACCTAACTGCATCATGCTGTCTGCTGTTCCCAGACTCAAAATGCAATTGTAAATCTATTTCCAGGACCAAATTCCTGGAAATAGCCTCAAATTCCACTTCCCATTTCTCTACCTGGATAGAAACACTCAATCTATTACCAGCCCTTCTCTGTGCTAGCCCCTTTCTTTCAGTATCTAAGCACATAGGCAAGGTTAGCTTGTGTTAACAGAGCCACTGTCATGAGATAATGTGCTGCTATTAGAGCATCTTTTTGCTGATGGCCACAGGCCATTTTCCTGTGACAGAAAATAATAATGGCTTGCGGTACCTGGATACATTAGTGGGAATCAACATTCTCCTGTCTCGCAGTTGCACAGCACAATCAATTCCTCTCCATCCCTCATGGGAGACAAGGTGAAAAAAGTTACTAAGGGGTGACGTTATCGTGGTAAATTGAGGATGTTTAAGAGGGAGCAACTGAAGTGAGGCTGAATAAACTCTGGAACAGAAAGTCAGCATCTTTAAAGCAGTTTTGTCCAGAGGATAGGGCACCCAGCTAGGAATCAGGAGATGTTGGGTCTGTTTCCACCTTTGGCACTAATTTGCTTTGTGGGCAAGTTACTATCTCTGAGAATGGAGACGATGTTACTTGCTCTCCTTTGTAAAGCATTTTGAGATTTAGAGGCTCAAAAGTGGTATAATTACTTAAGCAAATAGACTCTGAGGTCAAAGTCCAAAAAGCTTATTATCTCAGGGTCTGAGTAGAGAAGACCCAGGCCTGCTGATAGTGGGCAGCTGACTTCAGCAGTGTTACTGAGCATGCTCAGTACAAGCCAAGCAGTAAATGAGGAGGGCATGTCCCCCTGATGTGTCACCTTTGGATGTGGGCTCAGATGACCGCCTCTAGGGGGAAAAAATCTTAGATGACTGGGAAATATTGAAAGGTTGAGATAACCCCAACTATACATATACAATGATGGGGTCGAAAGTAGCTGTTACCACTCAAGAAAGAAACCTTGGAGTCATTGTGGAGAGTTCTCTGAAAACATCCACTCAATGTGCAGCGGCAGTCGAAAAAGCGAACAGAATGTTGGGACTCATTAGGAAAGGGATAGATAATAAGGCAGAAAATATCGTATTGCCTCTATGTAAATACATGGTAATCCCACAACTTGAATACTACGTGCAGATGTGGTCGCCCCATCTCAAAAAAGATAAATTGGAATTGGAAAAGGTTCAGAAAAGGGCAACAAAAAAGACTGGGGTACAGAACGGCTGCCGTATGAGGAGAGATTAATAAGACTGGAACTTTTCAGCTTGGAAAAGAGACGACTAAGGGGGGATATGATCGAGGTCTACAAAATCATGACTGGCGTGGAGAAAGTGAATCAGGAAGTGCTATTTACTCCTTCTCATAACACAAGAACTAGGGGCCACCAAATGAAATGAATAGGCAACAGGTTTTAAACAAACAAAAGGAAATATTTCTTCACACAACGCACAGTCAACCTGTGGAACTCTTAGCCAGAGGATGTTGTGAAGGCCAAGACTATAACAGGGTTCAAAAAAGAACTAGATAAGTTTCTGGAGGCTAGGTCCATCAATGGCTATGAGCCAGGATGGGCAGGGTTGGTGTCCCTAGCCTCTGTTTGCCAGAAGCTGAAAATGGGCGACAGGGGATGGATCACTGGATGATTCCCTGTTCTGTTCATTCCCTCTGGGGCACCTGGCATTGGTCACGGAAGACAGGAGACTGGGCTAGATGGACCAGTATGGCTGGTCTTATGTTCTTATGACAAAAAGAAAAGGAGTACTTGTGGCACCTTAGAGATTAACCAATTTATTTGAACATAAGCTTTCATGAGCTACAGCTCACTTCATCGGATGCATACTGTGGAAAGTGTAGAAGATCTTTTTATACACACAAAGCATGAAAAAATACCTCTCCCCACCCCACTCTCCTGCTGGTAATAGCTTATCTAAAGTGATCACTCTCCTTACAATGTGTATGATAATCAAGTTGGGCCATTTCCAGCACAAACCCAGGTTTTCTCTCCCTCCCACCTGGATTTGTGCTGGAAATGGCCCACCTTGATTATCATGCACATTGTAGGGAGAGTGGTCACTTTGGATAAGCTATTACCAACAGGAGAGTGAGTTTGTGGGGGGGGAGGGCGGAGAGTGAGAAAACCTTTGTTATTATTTTGTAGTCACACACCAGTGCAGAGCTCTAAAGAGCAAGCTTCGTATGCTCCCAGAGAGCTGCCAGCAGAAATGCTTAGCTCTCAAAGAGTTAAAAGAGAAGGGGCTGGTTTTCAAAGGCCCAGAGATGTTCTGAGAAACTGAACAGGGCACGTCAAATTGGAAACAAGAAGTAAACAACATTTATACTCATGGCCTTGGCCTGACCCTCCTGTAGCTTCATATTATCCACGGCCGCTGTGGATTTCTTGTTTGGTGGCTACAAGAAAAAGCATTGCACACAGTGAGGAGGTTTTGCTGTTGTTTTTTTGATGCAAAGGTTAAACAAATCAAACATTACTGATCCCATTCAAATGATAGAAGGCTAAACAGTGTTCTTGTTAATTACTGTCAGTGTCAAGGCAAACGCTGGAGCAAGTTGGGGGAATCCGGGCTTGCTGCCATCTCCAGCAGAGGTAGCCTCACCTCTCATTCGCATGCAAATGGGGACATCTAGCGTCCATGGCTGCACACTGCGCCAGACCCAGGTAATCGGATGCAGCTGCAAAGAAGAAGGTACTGTCAAAACAAGAATTAGAAGAGTCATTTTTTAAAGGGCTGCTGACACTGCCTGGGAACCGTGCTTTGACGTGCGCTCTCTCGCTCTCACGTTTGCTGTATCTCTCTCCTCCAGTGTATTATTCTTCAGAGGGCAGCACAGCAGAAGAGATGCTTCCAGCTGAGATGAGCCAGCTCAGCCTTAGCCCCCTGCCGGTTCGCTCCATGGATCACAAAGGCCATGCCACAAAGACCAGCAGGGCCCAGGTTGCGGAGCTCCAGAGTGCGCTCAACATGGAAAGCCCCATGATGGCTGGCCCTTCTCCAGGACCAGCAGGGATGGGGGTGAGGAGGAGTCCTCTGCCAGGCAAGGGCCGGACCGAGATTCAGCCCCTAGGAGCTGCTAGGTACCCAAATGATGAGGAGCTGGCCAGCCAGGGGGGATGTGCTAATAAGGCCAACCTCTTTGATAGCTTTCCCTCAGTAATGGTACTTTACAAAGGAGGCCAGTACCCAGGGCTGGTCAAAATAAATGGGGATGGAACAGGTTTTTTGTTGGAATTTGCTGATTCATTGAAGTCAAAATGTTCCACAGAGATGGTCTGATTTTGATGAAGCTCCTCTGGAAACCGGGCAGGGATCTGAAGAACAGAGGGGCTGGAAGCTCCCTGCGAAGGGGGGTTGGGGGTTGGAGGCATAGGAGGGGGTGCAAGGGGAGGTACTGAGACTCAGCTAGGGAGGGGGGGCATCTGGCTCCAGGCTGGGAAGGAAGGTCCTTGGGGTTCCTATGTGCTCCCAGCCTGTCCAGGTTCATGTCCTGCTCCCTGCTCCCAGGCCCAGTCCTGGGTCCTGCGGTGGCCACACCAGCCCCCTTGGGGTCCTGCTCTCACCTCCACACCCCTTCTGCGCCCAGCATGTGTGCATTTATGTAGGGATGGAGCCCCACAATATTTCCATTGCTGGGGTGCTAGTGCCCCTGCCCCACACACAGATCCCCCCGTCCCGCCCCGCGCGAGGGAAACCTACCTTTCTGATTTCCTGCCACTCACCCACCTGGCTCCTCAGGAGCCCAGCTCCTAGGGTCCACAGATCTGGGGCAGGGCTCCTGTTCGTTCAGCCCACGGTCTAGTATTTCTGAGGATGCCGTCTGCCAGGTCTCCCACTTTGAAGCAGCTCATTGTCAGATGGGCATCTAACAGGCAGGCTGCATAGATACAACCAAACCATGCCTTTGATCTCATCAACTGCTCAGGTGGGGGTGGCTGAGGAATGCGCATTGTCACTACCAGCTCTGCCTAGATTTCCCCAGTGCCCTTCTCGCAGGAAAAAGTGTTTGTTGGTTTGTTTGTTGGGAAATAAAAGAACTTTGTTATTTTATTAGCAACATGCTGAAGGCAGCACCAAAGAGCACAGGAAACTGTACCTTTCACGTCTGTCTGTCTGTCTATCTCATGCGTATCACCATAGTATCATAGAGCTTGTACCTATTATACACAGTCATCTCTTATGGAGACTTTATTTTTGTTCTTTCTTGCTGCTGGTTTTCCTGTCAGCTAAGATGAAACTCATTCCAGACTGAAATCATCAGGCTGCTCACTGTGCAACAGACCAGGAAACCATTTACCCGAAATCTCACAAAAAAACCCAAAGAAGGTTCTCCAGAGAGTTCCAGTCCCGTCCTGCAAAGCTGTGAGCTTCAGACTGTTTAGATAAAGTCCAAATACTGCTGATGCTTCCGAGGCTTGCCCATCAGCTTTGCTTTTCCCCAGCCCACACTTTAAAAAGCTTGTGTGCTTTTATGTTCAACATTACTCATATTGAGCAGGCTCTCACTCCAAGAGTGATCCCATTGGTTTCACTGGGCCTGACTCATAAAGTCAATTCCTACTCAAAGTAAGAGCGGCAGAGGCAGTCTCTAAACAATTTGCAAGTATAAATCTGCTGCAGGTTGAGTGCAGTGCTAGCACTTACCACAAAAGCCCAGCAGAATAGCTTGAACTTATTAGCAGGAACAGAATTGCTTCTATAACTAACAGCTGGTCTACAATGCTGTAAATTGACCTAAGTTACACTACTTCTGTTATGTACAGACATTGTGGACTTGGTGTGTCTTCACCAGACCCGCTAAATGGACACCACTGCATCGATTGCAGTGTAATCATGGCCTAATACTTTGGTTTTGATTTTGTAGATAAACAACTAAACTAATTATCAGTGTTTTCCCTCCTTTCCCTTTTCCTCTGGTCCAAAACAACAAAAGGGCTCTTGTGTCTCCAGAGTGAATTAATCACCAGTATGGGTTTTGTCGTTGTAATTAGACTTTGTTAATGGATCTCCAATGGTGGAAAAATGGGAACCTCGTAGGCAAGCCTTGTTTTGCATTTCCCCTCATTTAATGACATGTTTACCTTGGAAATAAAGGTGCTGTGCCCTATGGAAAACCTCCCCCAGGTGCTCCAGCTGTGAAGCCAATTTATGGAGCGAGTGATGCGGATTATAAAATGGCACTGCTTTGGCAGAGTTTGGTCTCAGAAAACATCAGGCGTTGCAAGACTTCCAAGATGGCCTTGGAATTTCCAGACTGGCCTATGGAACTAATTTTCTCCACCGTCCCCATCCCACATGCTAAACATCACCAGCTCCTCCACAATGATGCCAGCAAGTTCTCATCCCCCATATCCACTCATCACAGGTTATCTCTGTCCAGGGTCATGCAGAGGTGTTAGTGGGCAGGTCTATGACATGATTTTTCGGGATACATCCCAAACATAATGGTCTTGTTATGGGCAAGGTCCTCAGCTGGCACAAATGAAAATCAATGTAGCAATGCTGATTTACAGCAGCTGAGGAGCTGACTCATGATATGTGGGAGGTGCTTTCATGTATGAATAGTAGTATGGGGGAGGGGTTACTCAGGTTCCTCCTACTGGAGAATTACAGTCCAGCTGCTTGTGCTGATTGCCCAGTTTTTTTAAAGAGTTTTGCAATGGACAATTATCCAGATAAAATAAGACTCTGAAGGCCACTGGACTCCCCAGCCGTTGGTGGGGTTTGTGTGTACGTTGGTTCAATATATAAACCTGTGCAACATTATCTCATAGATTCCCATAGACTTTAAGGTCTGAAGGGACTGTTATGATCTTCTAGTCTGACCTCCTGCACAACACAAGCTACAGAATCTCACCCACCCACTCCTGTAGTAAACCCCTTGTTAGGGGGCTTATTCCTTCACCCACTTACTTCCCTGGTCCTTCTCGCATGAACAGAGAGCAACAATACCCGAAGTCCAAAGGTGCAAACAATCCCATGTTTATTGGGGTGAACTTCCAGCAAGCATGATTCCAGTTTCCTTCCTTGGTGTCCCCCTTCCCAGCTCTGACACCACAGAGCCTTACCTGTGTCCCTGTTCCCATTCCTGCCCTTAGCTAAACATGATTCCAATTTCCCCACCCCCATTCCCTGTTCCCATTTCCCCCCACCCACCCACACACACCCACTTCCTGATTGACTGGAGACTATATAGTAAAACTTGAGTTCTGCTTAGCTATACCTTAACCAATCATTTTACTGAAGTTTAACTAACCAATCGTAACATATTGTAACATGATTATTTAACCAATTATATCTCACCACCTTAATTAGTTTACACCCAGGAAAATTAATTATACAGCAGACAGAAACAATCACAGAACCAGACAGAGATTATACAGACAAACAATAGGGAAATGGGGACTACAGTGATAGAACAACCACAGAAATGAGGATTTCACATCCCAGCTATTGATAAGTGAGTTCTTGCCAGACAGGATGCTATCAAACTAAGTTTCCTTTTACGTCTTCTAGGCACTTCCCTTTCTCTGGAGGTGATAGGCATTATCAGGAGAGGATTGTATTCCTAAAAGCCCAATAGCACCTTCTTTCAATGTGACTAGGTTGGAATGTGAGGATGTGACCATTCGCTTCCCAGCTTATGGCTGCCTCTGCTGCTTAGCCAAAGGCCTTAGCCTAAGCACAGGGCCTCAGACTGTCACAGTAAGAGAAGGCTCTTACACCGGCAGACAGTGATTTTGATTCTTTCCTTTACATCTCTAGAACTAGCTAAGTGATAAGAATGCACCTAAATTCTTAGAGTAGAGGCCTTTACAGACAGGCCTGAATATGTATATCCTAACACCCCTAACCTCATCTACTTAATGATCAGAAAACCCTACCCCAACAAACAACCCCACTTGACCCCACCGCCATTATAAAGAAGAAGGAACTAAGGTAGAATACTAACATGCCCAAGTCTACATACAGAATCAGTGTCAGAGATGGTATTAGAAGTCCCATACTATAAGAACCATGCTTAGTCTACTAGACATTGTCACTTGACACTCTGTTGAACTGCTCTGCCTTGTAGCCGGTGGTGCAATGCCATCAGCCCATGGCCACAGGCTTTGTAAGTGGTGTAGAGCACATCTGCAAAGCCCTGCAAATCTGTGGATGTCTGCTTCATATCCACCAACCATTTTTGTGGATTGTGGATTGGAGATGGATACAAATTTTGTATCTGGGCAGGGCTCTACACATCTGTAGAGACTCCCACTGCTGGGGCATTGATGCAAACCCTGCCAAGTTGTGCGTTGATCACATTTATTACTAGCTGCTATCAGTTGTGCCAGCTGCAAACAACCGAAAGGGTTCTTAGTGTTGTCAACTCCTTTGATTTTATAGCGAGTCTCACAGGTTTTTGAATCTTCCTTAAAGTCCCAGCTTCTCGAATGATGATCTGGCATAGAAGAATCTCAGTGTTCATTTAAAAAAGAAGCAAGTTTATAGTCCTCATGATTTCTCAGACCGTGCGTCTCAAATGCTGGTCCACAGGGCTCTGAAGTGCAAGAGAGTCCCAACCTGCCACCTAGTAACCTGCTAACAGCTGGTAGAATAGCAGCTGGACTCTAACAGAGGACTCCAGTTCTGGGATTTGATTGGTGGAGCCCCAGGAGACCTCTTGGTCCCCAGCCTCTATTTAACCCACTTGCAGGAACAGGATGTTGTCCATGCAAGTGGATTCTCCCTGCTTTTGACTGCTTCTCCTGTGATACCTGCTCTTACTGCCTGCTGCTGATCTGGTAACCTGACTCTGCCTGCCTCCTGCCACCTGACTCTTGGTTTGTCCTCTGGCCTGTCTCAGACTCTGACCTGCTGTTATTGGACCTGGCCTGACTCCCGACTCCTGGTGAGACTCCTCGCATTCTAGCATGATATAGTTACAGAGAAAAGCTTGAAACCATAAAGTGGGTGGGTCCTAAAGACTCAAAAGCCAGAGGGCAACGAAAAAGAACCCACACATTTATTGCTTTAGAAAAAACCATGATATCTAAACCAATTTGGGGGATGTGGGGACTGGATTCATGATTGCTTGCCATTTGAGGCTGGAGACACTGGGCTGCTGCAGTGCATGGGGAGCAGTGGAACACAGGGAAGGCCCAGCCATGTCCTCTACCCTGGCAGCAGGGAGAGGAATGGCATGGGATGCTCTCTACACTAGTGAATCCTCTGAGTGCTGGCTTTAGGGCCAGCACGTACCAGCAGCAGAGCACAGAATGGCCCACTGGTGGGTGGCTGTGTGAGGGGGAAAGTTGCCCACACTGTGGATAAATAGGGGAGTTTGATGACCAGGGATGTTAATCTTTCACAAGCAGCAGATATTCCCCTGCCTTTTTTTAAGCCACCCATTAGCTTAACCAGCCTCTGATAATCGGGAAAGTTTAATTCGTCTTGTGTGAGTGGCTAGACCGGGGAATTTACCCTGCGTGATGTTCAGAAGAGTGACCCCATAAAGTCGTTCGTACTGTTCCAGCATGATTTTAAGCTGCCACCTGTTCAGACGGATGCATCCCTTCATTAAAGGGATATAAAGCAAAGGCCAAGGGTTTCAAAGGCAGCACTGGATTTGGGGGTGTCTCAGCTGTTGGGTGCCTGACTTCTGACATCCTGTCGGTGCAACATGAGGCCCATGCTGGACAACCATCTTCGGTAGTGTCTCAAGTTGGGCCCTGAAAAACAGGCATCTAACATAACTCGTCACTTCTGAAAAGCTGCCCAAAGTTCCTACACCAACCTGCCTGATCTGCTCTACAGTAAATCAAATGGCCAAGGTCCTTCATGCTTGCAGCAGGGCCTTGAAATAAAACATCAGATATCTAGAGACTGGTGATAAACTCATGGGAGTTGGCAACACTGGAACTACATGTCTAGAAAAAAAATCACTTTGGTCTTAATTGATCCCTTCGCATTTCCACCTGCAACACGGGATGATAGACAGGCAGAAACGTCCCCTGTCCCCAGAAGGTGAAGTGAAAGATCTCACTCGTGTTATCAACACCAAGAAGGTGCCTCACTTCAAGGTGCTTTTCCCAGGCAAGACTTTTATATGACAACACAATCAAATCAAACCCACTTAAAATTAAAAGCAAAGGCTTCTGGCTTGGTAACACCTGTCACTAGCACTTTGCGACACGAGCACTTTCTAATTGCTGCTAACGAACGGCGAGGTATTGGCAGCAATATTATTATTTTTCTCAAATGCGTGGCACGATCCAAGCCTTGTCCCAGAACTGCCATTACTTTACTCTCCCTTTAGAAGAAGCTGCGTCTTTCACCTGTCCCCATCCTCAGCAGTAATTCACCTTTTAAGGTGCTAATAAATTTATGTTGTGCAAATGACCATTTGTCATTTTATATCCGATTGGTTATCTGGAAAGATAATTCCACAGCCTGAAAATGATAATGAAAGTTATTCTGCATTTCCCTCTGTTGCCATATGCAATTATTTTAATGATGAACTTTCTAAGGGTCAGAGCTCTGGCAATATATTTAGAAAGGCTTTATCATTTGGATTTTTTTTTAAATCAGTGCTAATGCTGGGAATTTGTGTATGTTTTTAGCAGTTCTGATGTTATAGTTTTCTGTGGCTCTATTACAGTTTATTCTGTATATTAGACCAGAGGCAGAGATAATACAGCTGGACAGAGAAAGGTAATCGCATTTCCACAAAGGCTTTAGTTATTTTGAAATGGAATGAAACCAAAAATTCTGAAATTCTTTGTAAAAGGGAATGGAGCCCCAGCTGCGGGACAGTCTGCCTGTTGGGCTGCCCCTGAGCCAGGGACCCTAGAAACCCTAGGATGCAAAGAAGATGTGACGCTGGATCTGGAAGCTCTTGAGATGGGATTCCCAGGGCTTCCAGGCTCCAGGCTCTCTATCGGCATGCCAGGCAGGCTGCCAAGTAGCTGGGCGGGTAAGCTGGCAGGAAACCAGGCAGGTTTCCGAAGAAGACAGGTAGGCGGAGCTGCTGGAAGAAATTGTATAGTGGGGTGCTGAGAGCCACTGAACCAAACTGTGAACCCTGTGTATCATGGAAACCCCTTCAAGGCAGGGGTATGGGAACACCCCTAGTTCCAGCACCTATGCAGGTAGCTCCAGCAGCCTTATGTTAGCTCGTAAGAGTGACCTGGTGCTTAGGTATTTGCACTAGAAAGCAAAAGAGGAGAGGGTCTATTCCTAGTTCTGCTACTGTTTTGCTGTGTGACTTTGGGAAAGTCACTTCCCCTCATACCCTTTATTTATTTTGGGCAGAAATCGTCTTTTACTTTGCATTTGTACAGCACCTAGCACAATGAGGCTGTGGTCCCCACTGGGGTCTTTGCATACTACCATAATATAAATAGCTGGCTCTTACACTCCATACACACAGGCTGCTAGAGGGACGTGTGACACATTATACAAGTGTGGTACACACCTGCACAATATGTGCCGCAGAAGGGTAGGTGGGGAATTTGCACATGTCAAGCACTGCAGTCTGGAAATACAAAAAAGTGAATGTGCGCTAGTGACTTACACATGTTGAAAGAGTGCCGGCGCCCTTTGGAAATTCACAGATTCAGTTGCTAGAGCGTTTAGGCAGGCATAAAATTAATAAACCAGCCGCACAAGGGAAATGACTTTCTGAACTTTCCAGAGGTCAAACTTCAATTAATCACTTGACACTTCTGTTTTCATCAGCGTACCTATAAATTAGTTACATCAGCTAACAGGAAGAAAGTAATTACTCGAGTTACCACATAGTATGGAATGATAGCCAGGGCTATTTTGGGAAATAAAAGTTTAACTTCAAATATATATTTAGTAGGTCCTGATACCAGCAGGCATAAGGGAAAAGGTAATTTTATGATTAAACCAGAGATAGGTGTGGGGAGAGAGATACCATGTAAGGTGTGGAAGGAAATTTGGAACTCAGGACCAAACTTTGTTAAAATTTAGGACCATTAGAGGAAATGCTTTATCGGGGGTCATCTTATTCCATTAAAATTTGAGCAAAGATTATAAAACCAGCAATAATCCCTCTTGGGGAGAACGAGATGAACAAGGGAGGTTTTTGCACCCTGGATGGACTTGCCCACATATTCAGGAATTCGGTGGAACTGAGATCTGGCCCTATGTCCACAAAACTATAAAAGAGTGAATTGCACTGACTGTGCGTACTAGCTGAGGAGTTGCATCTCACTGATCATGGATCATGGGGCAGATTCTGGCCCGGTCCATGTGGCTGGACATGCAGTTGGTACAGACACTGTATCATAGTCCCTCTGGATTGCTAGGTGTTTGAAAGGGGGTGGGTGAGCCTTCCCCTCCCCCCCTCCCCCGGTCTGTCACAGCTTCAGTCCTTTGAATACAGAGAAATGTAAATATATTCATCTAGGGCCTCAGACCTCAGGCCAGACTTACAGGCTGGGGGACTCTGTCTTGGGAAGCAGCGACTGTGAAAAAGATGTGGGGGTCGTGGTGGATGAATCAGCTGGATGTGTGTTCCTAGTGTGATGCTGTGGCTAAAAGAACTAATGTGATCCTAGGATGCATAAACAGGGGAATCTCCAGTAGGAGTCGAGAGCTTATTTTTCCTCTGTATTTGGCACTGGTGCGACTGCTGCTGGAATCCTGTGTCCAGTTCTGCAGTATTGGCACTCTTTGGTCTGTAATTGAGTGACCAGGGAGATTGAAGTGTTCTCTGACTGGTTTTTGAATGTTATAATTCTTGACGTCTGATTTGTGTCCATTGCAATGCCCCTCTGCCATGTACACTGGCCAAACCGGATAGTCTCTACATAAAAGAATAAAGGGACACAAATCAGACGTCAAGAATTATAACATTCAAAAACCAGTTGGAGAACACTTCAATCTCCCTGGTCCCTCGATTACAGACCTAAAAGTGCCAATACTACAACAAAAAAACTTCAGAAACAGACTCCAATGAAAAACTGCAGAACTGGAATTAATTTGCAAACTGGACACCATTAAATTAGGCTTGAATAAAGACTGGGAGTGGATGGGTCATTACACAAACTAAAAATTATTTCCCCATGCTTATTTCCCCCCCATTGTTACTCACACCTTCTTGTCAACTGTTGGAAATGGGCCATCCTGATTATCACTACAAAAGGGTTTTTTTTTCTCCTGCTGATAATAGCTCACCTTAACTGATTACTCCCATTATAGTTGGTATGGCAACACCCATGGTTTCATGTTCTCTGTGTATATATTTATATCTTCCTATTGTATTTTCCACTGCAGGCATCCAATGAAGTGGGTTTTAGCTCATGAAAGCTTATGCTCAACTAAATTTGTTAGTCTCTAAGGTGCCACAAGTTCTCCTCGTTCTTATAGCTGAGAACATATCCCCACTTCTTGTCACACCAATCTGTCAGACTGCCCTTGCATTGTCTGGGCTCAGAACATTCATAGTTGTGTGATTTCTAGATATTCTTTCCATTTCTTTTTTTTTCTTTGTCCCCTCCCAGTGTTTATACAATCTGCTTGCTCTCAGTCTCTAAAAACCCCGTTCTCGCTTGGCATTTTTATCTAGCCAGGAAACTAACTAGCATCTCTCCAGATAGCTTTGTGACTGCCAGTAAAACTCTGATTCACCATTATGCATATTGTGCCTTGGGGAATAAGTGAACTCTTAGGGTCCAATCCAACACCCAGACAATGGCCATCTTGATGAGCACTATCAAATATTTCCTGCATCTTTGACATCTTTTGGGCTAAATTTCAACTCAGGCCTCCAAACTAGAACCACATAAATACGCATTGCAAGTGTTTTTACCTGCAAAATTTCCTTTGCAATCCAGAGGCCAAGTGACCAAGGGGAGCTAGCAAACAGGGGAGTTTGAGAGGGCGAGAAGGAGATCCCACTGCTGAATGAACAAGGTGCGAGTACCAATCTTGGGGTGAATGAGTTTGTTTGGCTTTTTGTGTTTTTCTTTTTCTTTCAGATTATTTCAGTTACAGGGTCAGTTGGGATTGTGTGTCTGGGGACTGTTTGAGCCTTTGTTCCCTGGATCATCCTTGATCATCTTTGATCAGCCTCAATCAACCTTCTGATCACCCTCACCCTGTGTGATTAATGAGGGGGTAGGGTTGACCTAGGAGAGAAGGCCTTAAAAGCCAGAGGCTAAGCAACCAAGGGGAGCTAGCGAACAGGGACCTCAAACAGGGGAGTTTGAGAGGAAGTTTGTGGGAAGGAGCCGTAATATAATTGCTATGGTTAGGAAGGGCCTCATCGCTAGTGCCAGTGCTGCTCCTGTCTCCTCCACCTGCTCCTGTATCCAGACAGAGAACCTGACCATGGATGTCTCTACCCAGATCCTGGTACGGATTTGCTGAGACTGTGGCCTGCATTTCCAACTCACAGAAAGCCAGGCTGGGGGACCATCCAATGTGAAAGGTGCCTGCTGGTGGAATCTCTCAGGGTCAGGTGGGAGAGATATAGGAGGAGGTGACTGGGCTGAGGAGCATCCGTGCTCACGAGGAATTCCTCGAGAATATTCATATGGAGACATCCAAGGCTGAGGAATCTATCCAGCTGCAGAGGATTGCTGTCACACGCTGGGGGAGGAGGATCTGGCTCTGTCACAGGGAGGACACTGGCAGCTGCTTACTTCTGGCAGCAGGCAGTGCTCCACCCCTACTTCCAACCCACCCACCATGGTGATGGAAAACCGATATGCTGCACTGGCAACGAGCGATGAGGAATCACCCCCAGAGGAGGAGGAGAAGCTATGTACCTCCAAGGCTGGGAGGATCGCAGCCACCACTTTCAGAAGGAAATGTAGGGTAGTGGTGGTTGGTGACCCTCTTCTGAGGGGGACGGAGGCACCCATCTGTCTCCCTGACATGGCATCCCGGGAGGTATGCTGCCTGCCAGGGGCCCGTATCTGAGACATTATGGAGGGATTGTCGAGGATCATCTGGCCCTCTTACTACCCCATGCTACTCACCCATGTGGGCACTAATGATACTTCGAGGTATGACCCTTAGCAGACCAGAAGTGACTACAGGGCTCTGGGAGTGAGGGTGCAGGAGTTGGAAGCACAGGTGGTGTTCTGTTTGATCCTCTGGTCAAGGGTAGGGGTCCGGGCAGAGACAGGTACATCCTGGAGGTGAATGCCTGGCTGCAAAGATGGTGTCTCCAGGAGGGCTTCGGCTTCCTTGACAATGGGAAGAGATGGGGGTCCACCTATAGAGGAAGGGGAAGAGAATATTTGGATACAGACTGGCTAACCTAGTGAGGAGGGCTTTAAACTAAGTTGGAAGGGGAAAGGTGTACAAAGCCCACAGGTTAGTCAAAAACATGGAGACCTGGGAGAAGGGTCAGAATTTGGGGAGAGCAGGAGCTGTTATAGCAGGGACAAGAGAGACACAAGACAGAACTGGATGGGGGAGGGGGACTCAGTATCTTAGATGTCTGTATACTAATGCGAGAAGTATGGGAAATAAGCAGGAAGAACTCGAAATGCTAGTAAATAAATATAACTATGACATAGTTGGCATCACTTATTACTGGAATATTGGTATAGAAGGCTACAACTTGCTCAGGAAGGACAGGCAGGGAAAAAAGGAAGGAGATGTTGCCTTATATATTAAAAATGTATACACTTGGAGTGAGGTTGAGATGGAAATAGGAGACAGACTGGTTGAAAGTCTCTGGGTAAGGATAAAAGGGGTAAAAACCAAGGGTGATGTCATGGTCGGGGTCTACTACAGACCAGCTAACAAGGAAGAAGAGGTGGATGAGGCTTTTTTTAAACAACTAACAAAATCATCCAAAGCCCAGGGCTTGGTGGTGATGGGGGACTTCAGCTATTCAGACATCTGTTGGGAAAATAACACAGCAGGGCACAGATTATCCAAGAAGTTCTTGGAATATATTAGAGACAAGTTTTTATTTCAGAAGATGGAGAAAGCTACTAGTGGAGAGGCTGTTCTAGATTTGATTTTGACAAATAAGGAGGAACAGGTTGAGAATTTGAAAGTGGAAGGCAGTTTGGGTAAAAGCGATCATGAAATGGTAGAGTTCATGAGTCTAAGCAACGGTAGGAGGGAGAACAGCAAAATAAAGACAACAGATTTCAAGAAGGCAGACTTTTGCAAACTCAGGGAGTTGATAGGTAACATCCCTTGGGAAGAAAGACTAAGGGGGGAACAATTGAAGACAGTTGGCAGTTTTTCAAGAGACATTATGAAGGCCACAAGAGCAAACTATCCCACTGCGTAGGAAAGACAGGAAGTCTGGCAAGAGACCACCCTGGCTTAACCAGGGGATCTTCAGTGATCTAAAAATCAAACAAGAGTCCTACAAAAAGTGGAAACTAGGTCAAATTACAAACGATAAATATAAACAAATAACACAAGTATGTAGGGACAAAATTAGAAAGGCCAAGGCACAAAAAGAGATCAAACTACCTAGAGACATAAAGGGTAACAAGAAAACTTTCTATAAATATATTAAAAGCAAGAGGAATACCAAGGACAGGGTAGGCTCGTTACTCATTGAAGGGGGAAAAACAATAACAGAAAATGTGGAAATGGCAGAGGTGCTTAATGACTTCTTTGTTTTGGTTTTCACCAAGAAGGTTGGTGATGAATCACAGAATCATAGAATATCAGGGTTGGAAGGGACCTCAGGAGGTCATCTAGTCCAACCCCCTGCTGAAAGCAGGACCAATCCCCAATCAAATCATCCCAGCCAGGGCTTTGTCAAGCCTGACCTTAAAAACTTCCAAGGAAGGAGCTTCTACCACCTCCCTAGGTAACGCATTCCAGTGTTTCACCACCCTCCTAGTGAAAAAGTTTTTCCTAATATCCAACCTAAACCTCCCCCACTGCAACTTGAGACCATTACTCCTTGTCCTGTCCTCTTCTACCACTGAGAATAGTCTAGAACCATCCTCTCTGGAACCACCTCTCAGGTAGTTGAAAGCAGCTATCAAATCCCCCCTCATTCTTCTCTTCCGTAGACTAAACATTCCCAGTTCCCTCAGCCTCTCCTCATAAGTCATGTGTTCCAGACCCCTAATCATTTTTGTTGCCCTCCGCTGGACTCTCTCCAATTTATCCACATCCTTCTTGTAGTGGGGGGCCCAAAACTGGACACAGTACTCCAGATGAGGCCTCACCAGTGTCGAATAGAGGGGAACGATCACGTCCCTCGATCTGCTCTCTATGCCCCTACTTATACATCCCAAAATGCGATTGGCCTTCTTGGCAACAAAGGCACACTGCTGACATATCCAACTTCTCGTCCACTGTCACCCCTAAGTCCTTTTCCGCAGAAAAGGGCGCAAAGCTCTAAAGATTTAGAGCAGGTTGCACAGCGGAGCCAAGAGGCCAGTGAAGAAGCTTGGCAACATGTGACGTCCAGAAGAAGAAGGGGGAATGTCCGGGTTCCAGCAACGCAGACACAGGTAACTAACAGCTTTCATGTTCTCTCCACAGGTACCATTGCGGAGAGTGGACCAGATGATACGTCTGGGGGGAGAAAGCAGAAGGAGACTCCGCTGGTTGGAAGGCATGAGATGCGATGTCCTGAGGTTGGGGGTTCCACGACCACCACTCCCAAGAGAAGGAGGCGGGTGGTGGTGGTCGGGGAATCTCTCCTCCGGGGGACTGAGTCATCTATCTGCCGCCCTGACCGGGAAAACCGAGAAGTCTGCTGCTTGCCAGGGGCTAAGATTCGCGATGTGACAGAGAGACTGCCGAGACTCATCAAGCCCTCGGATCGCTACCCCTCCTGCTTCTCCACGTGGGCACCAATGATACTGCCAAGAATGACCTTGAGCAGGTCACTGTGGACTACATGGCCCTGGGAAGAAGGATAAAGGAGTTTGAGGCGCAAGTGGTGTTCTCGTCCATCCTCCCCGTGGAAGGAAAAGGCCTGGGTAGGGACCGTCGAATCGTGGAAGTCAATGAATGGCTACGCAGGTCGTGTCGGAGAGAAGGCTTTGGTTTTTTTGACCATGGGATGGTGTTTCATGAAGGAGGAGTGCTGGGCAGAGACGGGCTCCATCTTACGAAGAGAGGGAAGAGCATCTTTGCGAGCAGGCTGGCTAACCTAGTGAGGAGGGCTTTAAACTAGGTTCACCGGGGGAAGGAGACCAAAGCCCTGAGGAAAGTGGGAAAGCGGGATACCGGGAGGAAACACAGGCAGGAATGTCTGTGAGGGGAGGGCTCCTGCCTCATACTGAGAATGAGGGGCGATCAGCAGGTTATCGCAAGTGCTTATATACGAATGCACAAAGCCTTGGAAACAAGCAGGGAGAACTGGAGGTCCTGGTGATGTCAAGGAATTATGATGTGATTGGAATAACAGAGACTTGGTGGGATAACTCACATGACTGGAGTACTGTCATGGATGGTTATAAACTGTTCAGGAAGGACAGGCAGAGCAGAAAAGGTGGGGGAGTAGCACTGTATGTAAGGGAGCAGTATGACTGCTCAGAGCTCCGGTACGAAACTGCAGAAAAACGTGAGTGTCTATGGATTAGGTTTAGAAGTGTGAGCAACAAGAGTGATGTAGTGGTGGGAGTCTGCTATAGACCACCGGACCAGGGGGATGAGGTGGATGAGGCTTTCTTCCAGCAACTCGCAGAAGCTACTAGATCGCACGCCCTGGTTCTCATGGGTGACTTTAATTTTCCTGATATCTGCTGGGAGAGCAATACAGTGGTGCATAGACAATCCAGGAAGTTTTTGGAAAGCGTAGGGGACAATTTCCTGGTGCAAGTGCTAGAGGAGCCAACTAGGGGGGGAGCTTTTCTTGACCTGCTGCTCACAAACCGGGAAGAATTAGTGGGGGAAGCAAAAGTGGATGGGAATCTGGGGGGCAGTGACCATGAGTTGGTCGAGTTCAGGATCCTGACGCAGGAAAGAAAGGTTCGCGCCAGGATACGGACCCTGGACTTCAGAAAAGCAGACTTCGACTCCCTCAGGGAACGGATGGGTAGGATCCCCTGGGGGACTAACATGAAGGGGAAAGGAGTCCAGGAGAGCTGGCTGTATTTCAAGGAATCCCTGTTGAGGTTACAGGGACAAACCATCCCGATGATTGGACGTCTAACATAGTGAATGCCCCTACTTCCCTAAGTAGTCTCTACCTCTGCTGATATATTTAGTTGCAGGATCATTTTTAACTACTAGATGTCACTCTTTGCTGTATGGAGACCCAAGCTGGGTAGGGTCCATGGTAAACAAAAGAGACAAAGCTGGGACTCAAATACTGTGAAAGCCTGTTTGATTGCCTGCAATTGTAGCTGTTTTCTACAATAAATGACTCTTCTTTAAGACAGTCTGTAGTACTATATAGAATACTACCCAAGCAAGTAGCCCCATTGAAAGCAACGGATAGGGATTACTCATGAGTATAATGCTAAAGTATGAAATCAGTGGAGTTACATCAGATTTACACCCGTATATCTGAGAGCAGAATTAGCCCTTTAGGTTGCAAGTTCCTCAGGACAGGAACCTGACTTAATCTATAGACTTTCTCACACTGGAGCCTTTCCTGGGAGTCTTTCCACTGATGTCCATTGGTGCTGGATTGACACCAAAGTCCAAGAAGTCGAAGAAATCTGAGAGGTGAATCTGTCTATACGATTTAACTGCACATTTTGGGCACTGAACAAATACATAATAGTATAAATAACCAAATAATTACAACCAGTAACACAAAACAACCAGCCTTTCAAATATTTGAGCAAACTTTTAATTTTTTCCTCCATCCAAAAACATTGTCTATGGTGACATTTCTGAACAGGCTTGTGTTATTCTGAAAAGTTTTTTACATACTCTCAAGTATAAATATTCTGATAGGGAAAAAAAATAATTCCCAAACCCAACCACTCATGCTCACATTTGGAGGGATGTGTAACGTGGCATGTGTCGCTGAGACCGGATATTCCCTGCTTAACGTCATCTGCCACGGAGACTACAACTCGGTGTGGCATGCAACGTCAGACACCTCTGGACCATGATGGTTGTTTGTATAGCCTGGCTCACCACCAGCCGGGAAGGGAAATGGGTCTAAACGTCTGGCACATTGAAATGAGAGGATCAAAATATGAAAAGCAGAGCTGCCTCCAGACATGGGACTGGAGAGGGAGCTGGTGCCCTGCAGGCAGAGAGGGCACCATAACTGCATTTTTGAGAACGTTGACAGAAGGAGCCACAGAGCCCAGCAGTCGGGTAGCGGTATGTCCCATGGGATTGGTGCTGGTAGCAGTACCTACGGTGACATAAAACCGTGTCTGAATGGGTTCATTGTGCAGTTCAGAACTTCACCATGGACAGGTGCTGGCTAGCCAAAACATTGCAGGGGTATTAATTGACTAGGAGAACTGAGCTTACTTTTGTCTACTGTACAGTAGCTGTGGGTCGAACCTGGCTGCAGGAGTGTCCCATCCTAGCACATCTCCAATGCCACACTCAGCACTCACTGCTTAGTTTCACCTACTTACTGATAAATGCTTTGTGCTTATAATAATACATTGGTCGTCTGTGGGGTAGGGTTTCACGCTCAGGATCCGAGTTGCTTTTAATCCAATTTGATTCTTAAATAACATTTCAGTACGCACAGAAACAAAAGATGCAGAAGAACACAGCGAGGATTCACAGAACTCATAATCAAGTACTCAGTAACAATATATATATATATATTAAGCTTTAGATTAAAAAATATATTTCTGGGTTTTTATATATGTATACTATAGGATGCAAGGGACATTCACACATTTTGGCACCCAGTGATTCACAGTGCTTTGCCCTTTAATATGATGTCTGCTCTAACATTATAATGTTTCCTTTTCAAAAGAATGCAGCTAGACTAGACTTTTTTTTCCTTTTTTTTATTTTTATTTAGAAAGCTGGATGTAGTGCTGTGGCTGAGTTGCTCCTGTGTATGCATGAAGGTCTTCTGGAACAATTCTGTTACGTTAGGAAGGAGAAATATAATAGTGCTCTGGGTGTTTAGATGATCTTGTTTTCCAGGGCTGCGATCCTTTTTGTCACAGCTTCCAGTGAGCAAGAGTTAAGGGAAAAAATGGCAGTGCATTTCAGTGATTCCCATGCCAGATCCTCAACTAGATTAACTCAAAGTCAATGGTGATACCCCAATGTATGTCTGTTGAGGATCTGGCCAATTATGATAATCTAGTCCATGGTTTCGCCACCTTTTCAGGTTGCTGACCCTGTATTTGAAGTCAAACATTTTTACAACTGCCTTACGTTTACTATAAAAAGCAAGAACTAAAAACGTAACAATGATCTGTGCGTGTGTTTTGAGATGATGACCTTGAAGGATAAGTTTGTGCGGGAAACTCAGAGTCAGATTTTCTTTATTTTAGATTCTCATAACATTTTCAATGCCTTGCAACCCTCTGATTGCTTTTTGTATCCCCTCTTGGGGTTATGAGCCAGTGATTGAGAAACATTGATATAGTCTGACCTCCTGCATAACATCAACCCTAGAATTTTACCCAATGATACCTACAGAGGAGGGAATTTACTCCGTAAGTGACACTGTGGGGTCTGGTAGCTTGGGGCTGACCTATAGCATCTGACTTAGAAAGACATCCAAGCTCAGTGGACAGACACCAAGTGGTGGCGAATCTACCTTATCCCTCAGTGAGTTCTCCCAGTAATTTATCAATTACCCTTACTGTTAAAAAGTTGTAACTTATTTCCAGCTGGAATTTCTCCAACTTCTACATCCAGCCACTGGCTCTCGTTCTGCCCTTGTCTGCTAAATTGAAGGTCTCCCTATGATGCAGTACAATGCTCCTGTTCTCACTGAAGTGAACTGGAATGTTGCCATTGACTCAGAAGGAACAGGCTATCAATTGCATACTTAAAGCAGTGTCTCCTTGTGATGAAGTGCTGGTAGATTTGTATTTAGCATGTACCTTGCAGCAGGGCCACTCTATTCTGCCCACTCCCTGCCTCTTGCTTTCTTCTGTCTCTTTCCGCTATTCTTGTGTGCTTCTTTGCTTACCCGCTCTTAGAGAGCCTCCCTTCTCTGACATGGCAGGAGTCCTCAGTCCTGCTTCAAGTCCCTCCTCAAAACTCCCTTTGACTGTCTAGCCTTCCAGGCTAACTCCCACTCCACTGCCTCCTGCTCCTGTTCTCTGGCTGATGTGAGGCATGTGCAACAAAACGTGTCACTCATGAATGGGAAAACTTCCCCATCAATCTCCCTAAAGCTGCCCCCATCACCTCTTTCAAATCCCTCCTTAAAGCCTATCTCTGCTGTGGTGCTTGTACATCATTATTGGCTGGCATTGGTTTGGCAAGTGCCAATCTAGTTGTCTGTCTTGTCCTCCTGTTGTGTCCTGCCTGTCTTGGAGAAGGTGAGCTCTCTATGGCAGGGACTGCTTTCTTTGTTAATGTCTGCACAGAATCTAGGTATAGAATGTGGTGTTTCTGAAAACAGTGTTGGAATTGTAGGCTGGCCCTTTAATTTGTAAAGGGTTTCTTGGCACAGTTTGTGGTCTAGGGGGCTCTGCAGGAAAGCATGAGATCAGAGTCAGTCTGCAGAGACCTAGAGCAAGGTGGGTTGAATTTTGCAACACTGTTTTTAGGGAGCAGCCTGCTTTGTCTCTCTCTGTTTTGTCGTTCTTGTGTGTTCTTGTGCTGAATTCTAAGTAATAAAGCAGTTTTATGTTGTAGCCTTCCGGCAAGAATATTTAATGTTTTTATCTAACTTCTCTGTGTGCATGCCATGAATCTCAACACTGAAGCCAAGTCTCCTGACTCCTACTCCAGTTTCTTGACCACTGCACTAATCTGTCTCCCTGGATGGAAGGTCTGGCTAATCTGCTCTCTCTAGAAAATGGAACATTGTGAAAATGAGCTGCTTCTAAAGGATATGTTTTTGTGTCAATGACTTTATGAGGTCTTCTACTTTTGTCTGGAACTTCACAATGGCTTTACATTCACATGGGTCCTCCTCTGTGGATAAGAGAACAAAGGTGATGATGAATCAGCCATCAGACAGAGCAAGAAAGGAATATATCAAATCCTAAACCATGGTGGCAAGTAAAATAAAGCGAAAGCTTTTTCTCCAGCCAGAAGTCTGGAGGAAATCAATACATCATTCAGCCAGATTCTCTGAATGGTTATTGCTGTGTTTAACTTTAAACTAACTAAAGGGTTGCACACTTCATTGCTTATGTAGGCCAAGCTCTGTGTGTTATCCAAATTTTTGTATTTCATCAATGATTTACCTAATACTTTTTAAAATTCTGATTACCCAGATATGGCTTTTCTGATTTTCAGCAGGGTTCTGCTTATTCATGACTACACCATTTCCTGAAATTTTGGAACTGATCAGATGCAGTGTTCAAAAGTGACTGTGTTACAGACAAACAGAAAGGTCGTCAAGTTGAATGTGGCACCTTGCTTCTCTCAGCCAATTAACAGATCTGAGTCAGATACTTGGCTGTCATCCAGTCTTTTTGTGCCACTCTGGTTGCAAAAGGGGTGAGAGGGCCAGTTTAATTGGCCAGTGATGGAGTCCCCTAGAGGAATTGCTGAGTGATGCAGTTCAGGAAGGCTTGATGTTTTAATGAATTACTGGTTTAAAAGCATGCTGAGACCTTTGGCTGAAAAACACTACGGCAGAAGTGCAAAATGTTATAATTTGGGCAGACTAACACTTTTTCAATCAAAGAATTTTGACCAAAAAAAAAGAGAGAGAGAGAGAGAGAGAGAGAGAGAACCCAACAAAACCACACACCAACACAGAAACAAAAACAACAACAACAACCCAAAACCTGTGAGTGGAAACCTCTAGGTGTATTTTTGCCCCTTGCTTCAGGAGTCAGTGTTTTCCACATGTAAACATCCTCCTGCCCTCGCCCCCACTCACCGACACAGATTTTCGTCGGCAGTTCCTTCGCAATCTTGTTGATGGTACTGAAATCAGCAGTATAGAAGTAGTGTGCTGCCACTGGCTCTGAGGCAATTTCCCTTAATTCATCTTCAACAGCATTGCCCACTCCCACAGCAAACATCTCAAAGCCTGCAAGTAATGTGGAGTGTCAGTCCTACTGCTACCATCTCATTGGAACAGCAAAAGAACCCAGCCAGCTTGTAAGTCTTTTTTTGCATTTATCACGTGATGTGTTGTGTACAAACTAGGACACCCCCACTGTACAGGGCCATGGACCAAATGCTCAAAGATGGACACTCAAGAACACTCACATCATTTGCACATGGAGTCACTGTGCTTTCAAATCCCTTGGCTGTAGGTTCTTGTGGAATGGGTGTGGTTATGGCCATTTAATGCAGAGTGTGCATCCTGAGAATAGGCCACCTGACCTACAAGAGCACATATTGAGCCATCTCAGAACACCAAGGAAGAATTTATATGTTTATGTATTACAGGAACAAACTCAAACCGAAATCCCTGTAAATTTGGGAAAACGCAGATCTGGATTTGTATCCAAGCTTCTCAGTACAGGGGGGCCATGCCGAAACTGTGGATCAGGTCCCTCGCTGAACTCTGGGAAAGGCTGAAGCTAGATCTGAATTTTATTTTGGACCCACCTCTAGGCTGTTCATAGGGCAGAGCTAAGTGGGTAAGTACACTTGCCTTTCATCTCCCAAGGCAGATGTATTTAATATCCAGTGGCAAAAGTTCTAAAGTGAGATTATATATATGGGTTGGGTGAAAAGATAAGGAAAGAAATCAAGAACCCTTTAAAACTGTTATCACCCCAAAATGACTGAAATGTTTGTCCCAGGCAACTGTGAGACTCAGGGTCCAGACATCCAAGGGGGAGGACAGGAGGGTCTGAATCCCAAAGAATAAACAATTGAATCAACTGACTGTATTCAATATTTATTGCACTATAAAAGAGCATTGAGTAAGGTCTTTTATGAAAGCTGGTGACCCTCTGGTCATTAATATTATTGCACAATGTGTGTACAGTTAGTGTGTAAAGAGGTATGTGTGCATGCTGGAAATATGTTTCTAAAATATGTTTGGGGAGCAGACTTGATTGTTTGTTCGAGACAAAGGAAGGTTGTTTTGCCCATGTGCCTGGGTCTCCAGTGTAAATTGAGCAAGGTGATGCCAGAGACAATGGAAGTTACATTTACATATGAATCAACAGGGGGGTTGGGAAATCAGGAGGAAGAGACAAACAGCAGGGGAGAAGAACTTTATCTTCAGAAGAATGCATTTCAAAGGTTTACTGGATTATAAAAAGAAGGGAAGTGAACCCCCCTAGTTATCTATCACTGAAGGGACAAAGGGGCCAGCCCCCTTTTGTGAAAGTTGCCTCCCTTTTCGTGGAATGTTGGAGATGCTAGTAGCTTGATGTAAGTAAGAAACTGTTTTAGGCAAAGACATAACCTGTTAGAATTAAGTTTGAGGCACTAACAAGTGTGTTATTTTTGTTTTGTTTGTAACCCTGTTGTGAGGAGAGAGCAATTGTGCAGGTACTTGGGTGGTCTGCAGGGTCTCATGTAAACTGTCTGAAGCCACATCTTGGGCGAAATCCTGGCCCCACTGACATTAATGGGAGTTTTGCCATTGACTTCAATAGAGCCAAGATTTATCCCTGAACTACAGGATGCTTGTGTGATCTCTGACCCTATTTAGATTCAAGCATCGCTAACTTTTTCCCAACGGCGTTGCCTTAGTTCCTTTGGATCAAAACAAGCACAATACTTGAATTTTCAATGTGGCTTCTAAATTGCAGCTCCTGGAACATTTTCAGAGTGTAATAACAGGTAGCTGTTATTTTTTCCCCTGTAAGAAACATGATCACTGAACAATTGGTAATAGAAAAAACAAAACAAAACAAAAACAACCACCAAAGATAATAAAACAGAATTCAAGGCCCTGTTACTATTATGTAAGATAAATTGCGTTGGTGAGTTACATCAAGATTTTTATATATCAGCCAAACACACTCTGTACACAGAATCCCAAATGCCCTGTCAACATGCTTCTCAAATGTCAATTATCCTTGCTCTCATGTTTGATCTTCATTATTAGGCACCAGCCCTCAGTCAGGTTCAATGGTCAAGACCAAAGATTAAAAGAGGTGAAGCATTTAGCAACTCATGAGCATATCCCCAAGGGCCATGTCCATTTAACTCAGTAAAAAACAGGATACAAGGAACTCGGGCAAAAGAGTTTGCTTAGTTTTTCAGCAAAAGAGGGCGGCTCACGAGATATTTACGTTTCAAGGTCTTTAAAGTATCTTTTTCTTTTCTAATTTTTTTAACCCACTGGAAGCTGGCAGCAGAAATGTGTCTCCTGCTCAGTCCCCATACCGCTTACATGTGCTTAATGGGTTATTAGTGTATGGTCGCCAATGAGTGCTGGCATGGTGCATACTTCGACAGAATTCACCCACGTGTGAAGGGCCAACATAAGGCCCATGCATCCCTTAAGTGCCATTTAAGGCCTATTTTGAGGGCTTAAGTGGAATTAAAGTGGTGCTTGTTCCTTGTGCCGGTGTGAATTTTACCCATTGGTTCATAATTAGACAGTTGGACCTTGCTGCTACTTAATCTGTGAGGCTGGTTTATTTATCCCCCTGATACTTTTTAAAAAATTGTCTAGTTCTCAGTGCTGCTGTCATCAAATACGTTCTCTGTGGGTTTCCTTTCAATGGCCATTGGCTATACTAGCCCAGCACCCTATCTTTGACAGAGGCCAGTGCCAGATGCTTCAGAGGGAATGGACAGAACAGAGCAACTTTGAGTGACTGATCCACTGTCACCCAGTCCCAGCTTTTGGCAGTTGGAGGGTTAGGGACACCTGGAGCATGGGGTTGTATTCCCTGATCATCTTGGCTAATAGCCATTGATGGTCCTATCCTCCATGAACTTATTTTTCCCCACCATGAAGGCAGCTGATGCTGACAGTGACTTTTATGATAAATATAAGGTCAGATGCTCAGTCGCCCCCAGAATTGTGTTGTGCATGGCGTGAAGGGGCCCTAACTCAGCATGAAATAGGCTGCTGAGAATTCTCCCCAGCCAGAGGGAATCTTCAGCAGATATAAAGGCAGTGGGTGCATTTTAACACCACCTGCTTTCACCCCTCTGGCATACAGGGAGTGTTGGGGTACAGTGAAGAGCAATGCTGAGGGCAAGATAGTGCAGATCTGGATCGTGATGCTCTCGCCATCCTAGGTGGGTGGAATGACCCTATGGGAGCATGCTAGCTGTCATAAGTTAGAGCTGTCCTGTGGCTGCTCCAATTTATGCCATGAGCCAGTTTGGCCTTTGTGCATCCCCAGGAATGAAAGGTGGTTTAGAGCACTAAGCAGAACTGCACAGTCAGCCTATTTTCCCCCCAGATCCATCACTGGGTGAGAACTGAACATGTGAGGAAGTGCGATTGTCATGTGAGACAACAAGAAACCCAACCAACCTAACAAACACAGAAGTCAAAGCCCAGCACTGCAGAGGATTGCTCTCATGTCTAGTTAAAGAAGTATGGGCTGGATGAATGGACTATAAGGTGGATAGAAAGCTGGCTAGATTGTCGGGCCAAACGGGTAGTGATCAATGGCTCCATGTCTAGTTGGCAGCTGGTATCAAGCGGAGTGCCCCAAGGGTCGGTCCTGGGGAGGTTTTGTTCAATATCTTCATTAATGATCTGGAGGATGGCGCGGATTGCACCCTCAGCAAGTTTGCAGATGACACTAAACTGGGAGGAGAGGTAGATATGCTGGAAGGTAGGGATAGGATACAGAGGGCCCTAGACAAATTGGAGGATTGGGCCAAAAGGAATCTGATGAGGTTCAACAAGGACAAGTGCAGAGTCCTGCACTTAGGATGGAAGAATCCCATGCACCGCTACAGGCTGGGGACCGACTGGCTAGGCAGCAGTTCTGCAGAAAAGGACCTAGGGGTTACAGTGGACGAGAAGCTAGATATGAATCAACAGTGTGCCCTTCTTGCCAAGAAGGCCAATCGCATTTTGGGATGTATAAGTAGGGGCATTGCCAGCCGATCGAGGGATGTGATCATTCCCCTCAATTCGACATTGGTGAGGTCTCATCTGGAGTACTGTGTCCAGTTTTGGGCCCCACACTACAAGAAGGATGTGAAAAAATTGGAAAGTGTCCAGCGGAGGGCAACAATAATTATTAGGGGACTGGAACACATGATTTATGAGGAGAGGCTGAGGGAACTGGGATTGTTTAGTCTGCGGAAGAGAAGAATGAGCGGGGATTTGACAGCTGCTTTCAGCTACCTGAAAGGGGGTTCCAAAGAGGATGGATCTAGACTGTTCTCAGTGGTAGCAGGTGACAGAACAAGGAGTAATGGTCTCAAGTTGCAGTGGGGGAGGTTTAGGTTGGATATTAGGAAAAAAATTTTCACTAGGAGGGTGGTGAAGCACTGGAATGCGTTACGTAGGAATGTGGTGGAATCTCCTTCCTTTGAAGTTTTTAAGATCAGGCTTGACAAAGCCCTGGCTGGGATGATTTAGTTGGGGATTGGTCCTGCTTTGAGCAGGGGGTTGGACTAGATGACCTCCTGAGGACTCTTCCAACCCTGATATTCTATGATTCTATGATGTGGTGTCCCTGGAGTAAAGGTTGAGCCACAGAACTTCCATTCTCCCTGTGAAATGTGGATCAGTAATTTCTGAAGCAAATTCCTTCCAGAACAAATGCACTGAGCCACACCCTGCTCTCAGTCACACCAACATAAGCCCCCAATACGTCCCCTGAAGTTATCACAATTACTCTGGTCTTACACTGAGGAAGGGTGTAGCCTGTAGAGCTTAGTTTAAACTTTGCACTAGGCCTGAGTACTGATAGCCAGAGAGGGAAGAATTCACCGTTTAAAAAGGCTCAAAAGAACATAACCTCTGTCATACAGGTGCTAACTGGTTCCTTTGCTGGTAGACTCAGAAAGAGGCCGATGACTAACACAGAATAGAGACAGAGGATGGGCCTTCTAAAGGGACTATGGGAGTTAGCTGCCCAGCTCCCATTGAAAGTCAAAGCCCCTCTGAAAATCCCCCTTTCCCACATCAGGGGCCTTCTAAGTCAGCACTGAAGCACGTGGACAGGGGTTGAGACAACACAGGCCGAAGTTTTGCCCTACTGATGCCCATGTTCTATGGTGAATGGAGAACATCGGTTTCTGGGACTGCCAATCAGCATCATACAGAGACCAATACTTGACCCAAAGGAAAACCAATGCCACTGAATTCTGGAGGCCTACCTGAATCCTTGGCTTTCTTGGCAGCATCGCTGATGTAATCTTGTGACCGTCCATCCGTGAAGACAATGCCCACCTTGGGTACGCCAGGTCTTGCTCCACTGGAGGGATCAAAGGACTTTTCAGTGAGGTGCCTCAGCGCTAGGCCTGTCATGGTTCCTTTCTCCATGTAGGACATCCTTTTCACTGCTGCCTTGATGTCCTTCTTGTTGTTGTACCGTCCCAGCGGGAACTCCTGCCTGACAGAGCTGGAGTACTGGACCAGGCCCACGCGAGCATTTTTATCGGAGACATCCAATGAATCCACAATCTGGTTGATGAACCCCTTCACAAGCTCAAAGTTCTCCGGCCGCACGCTCTTGGAGCCATCAATCAGGAACACAAGGTCAGTGGCAGATCCACCACTGCAGGCTAGGGAGAAACAATAGAACAGGGCAAAGGGAATAGGTGAGAAGTTCAGCTCCCAATTAACCAGAGAGAGAGAAAACAAAAACCAGTATGGCTTTATTAATAATAATAATAATGCTTTTGAGATTTACTATGATTATGAGTATGGCTTTATTATTAATAAAGCCATACTCATAATCATAGTAAATCTCAAAAGCACGTAGCTTCCTTGCAGATATAGCACCGCTCAGATAAATCTCGACCTAAGTCCTTAAGTTGGTCTGGCTAGATATTCAGTTTATGCCAGTGCCAGTGATTTTATGACGCCATCAAAGCTTTTGGTGACCATGTGGTGTCTGGCTGTGTAGCGGCACTCCTTGGTAATCATATAGTAATAATTAATAATAGCTGTTTGAAAAAGGACAATTATTTTAGACACAACTGTTTAATATTATTTCAAAATTTCCCATGAAAATTTTTAATTTAAAAACCAAAAACTATTGTTTGTTCAGTTTTTGAAAACTGTTTTCAGTTAAAAGTTTGGGTTTTAGTTGAAAAAAAAATCAGTTTTCAAAACTCAAAATCCAAATTATTTTACTGGAATCCAAAAATTTGTACAGAAAAATTTTGGGTTTTTTGGTTTCCGTTTTTAACAACAGGTTTCAGAGTAGCAGCCGTGTTAGTCTGTATCTTCAAAAATAACAGGAGAACTTGTGACACCTTAGAGACTAACAAATTCATTAGAGCATAAGCTCTAATTATCATCACTACAAAAGTTTTTTTCTCCTGCTGATAATAACTCATCTTAACTAATTAGTCTCTCACAGTTTGTATGGTAACTTCCAACTTATCGGCATGTGTATATATATATACAGTTCTGCGGAAAAGGACCTAGGGGTGACAGTGGACGAGAATCTGGATATGAGTCAACAGTGTGCCCTTGTTGCCAAGAAGGCCAATGGCATTTTGGGATGTATAAGTAGGGGCATAGCGAGCAGATCGAGGTATGTGATCGTTCCCCTCTATTCGACACTGGTGAGGCCTCATCTGGAGTACTGTGTCCAGTTTTGGGCCCCCCACTACAAGAAGGATGTGGATAAATTGGAGAGAGTCCAGCGAAGGGCAACAAAAATGATTAGGGGTCTAGAGCACATGACTTATGAAGAGAGGCTGAGGGAGCTGGGATTGTTTAGTCTGCAGAAGAGAAGAATGAGGGGGGATTTGATAGCTGCTTTCAACTACCTGAAAGGGGGTTCCAAAGAGGATGGCTCTAGACTGTTCTCAATGGTAGCAGATGACAGAACGAGGAGTAATGGTCTCAAGTTGCAATGGGGGAGGTTTAGATTGGATATTAGGAAAAACTTTTTCACTAAGAGGGTGGTGAAACACTGGAATGCGTTACCTAGGGAGGTGGTAGAATCTCCTTCCTTAGAGGTTTTTAAGGTCAGGCTTGACAAAGCCCTGGCTGGGATGATTTAACTGGGAATTGGTCCTGCTTTGAGCAGGGGGTTGGACTAGATGACCTTCTGGGGTCCCTTCCAACCCTGATATTCTATGATTCTATGATATCTTACTGTATGTTCCATTCTATGCATCCGATGAAGTGGACTTTAGCTCACAAAAGCTTATGCTCTAATAAATTTGTTAGTCTCTAAGGTGCCACAAGTACTCCTATTTTTAACAACAAAAATTGATCAAAAAGAATTTTTGTTCATTTTGGACAAAATTAATTTTTCCTTAAAAAAAGTTTGACAAAAATATTCAAACCAACTCTAATAATTAATAATAATAACAATAATAATAAAGCTTTTCACTGGCAGGTACACATTGCCTTTCTTCTTGGGATCTCCATGCACAGTGAACATAATAATTGTTTGAGCCTCTGCGGTAGGCTAGAGAATGCGATTGGCTGAACCTCAAAACCCATTGCAGTCTATTTGTCCTCCCAGGCTTTCCATGAGGGGGGATGTATTGGGCATGGGGGAATAGATGAGGTAGGAGCATTTAATCTGTGTGCACTGGGGAATTTTAACAACGGGCATTGGTCTATTCTGTGAATTGGTGTCATGGGACCCTCCCAAATCCCAACTCCCAAAATGCATCCTTGGTGAGGCAGTGATTAGAACACAGGAGTCCAGAGGAGTCATAATTCCTGGAGTCACATTATGTCTCCTCATGGGTGTGTCCAGAAAAGGTTAGCCAATGAGAATGGCGTGAATGTTTCCAAGGGTGGGTTTCAGCTCTGCCACTAACAAACTCCTTATTTCACATGACTCAGTGTGTCTCTTCTTCAAACTGGCAGTGACCGTATGAGGATTAAAAGGGAGCATTGAATGGAGCACACACCAGAAGGTGTTGCTCTGCCAGAAATCTCAGAGCCATGAAGTCACTGGACCCTGACACAGTGAGTGATGGTAAATCCCCTTTGTTGCCTTCGATCACGCCTCACACTCAGTGCACAGCGTGGCTGCTGACTAACTTCAGAGGCAAGAGGCAACCGAGCCCCTACCAAAGCATCCACCTCCTGCCCCTCCCAGCGCCCCACTCTTCGAGCAGGGAGAGGGTCCCACATGGGTCTATGGCTTCATTTGGGCCTCAGGGCTCTGAGTGCTGGGGTTCAGTCCCACAGATCTATGGGGTCCATGATTAATCTGCCCCTGCTTGGACGATGTGGGGTGCCTTCCAGGAAATATTTCTGCTAAGAGTGTAAATCAGTCCAAGAGCCTGATCCAAAGCACGTTTGAGTCAATAGAAAGATCCCTATCGACGTAGGTGAGCTTTCGGTTAGGCCCTGAGTCTGTAAGGATCCTTCCTAGGGGAGAGCTACTTTGTTAAATTCTCAGTGGTGAACAACCTGTGGGATTGGGATGAAGGTACTATTCTTTTACCCTGCTTTTATCTTAACAACCGCCTGACATATTACCGCACTGCTGCACTCATATCGGGGTGCACAATGGTATTTACCACTGCAGGTTTTCCCATCGTTGTTCAATGTGAAGCCCTCTTTGCAAGCACAGGTATATGACCCGGGTGTGCTGACACAGATCTGCTGACAGTCATGGTCTCCAGAGGCACAGAGGTCTGACAGATCTGTAAGGAAAGATACAGAATGAAAACATATTGACCCTGAAGGGGAAAGTGTCAAGGCCGCTTTGAACAAAGACGGCACGAGACTTGTGTTCCTCTATCTGCCTGCACAGCATGTGCTTTAATGTTCTCCCCTTCTATAAACTCAAGTTGAGCCAATAATAAGTCCTCATTTAATAACACATTGCTCATAGCAGGATGGATCACTCGATGGATCACAGGATGGATCACTTGCCTGTTCTGTTCATTCCTTCTGAAGCATCTGGCACTGGCCACTGTCGGAAGACAGGATACTGGGCTAGATGCATCATTGGTCTGACCCAGTATGGCTGTTTTAATGTTCTTTTATGCTGCAGATCTCAAAGCACCAAGGGAAATAAGAGTTAATATCTTGATTTTTCAGATGGGGAAACTGAGGCACACAGAGACAGTGACTTGCTCAGGGTCTCTCTGGGGCACCTGGCATTGGCCACTGTCAGAAGACAGGATACTGGGCTAGCTGGACCTTTGATCTGATCCAGTATGGCCATTCTTATGTTCTTATGTCATGCAACTCGGTGGCAGAGCCAGGAATAGAGCCGATGTCTCCACAGTTCGAGTGCAATACCCTATCTACTGGACAACTCTTTCTCCAACACCCACAGCAGTAGACCACAATTTACTTCACTATTCAACATTGTTTAATGAAAATTTTGCAATTTTTGTTATTCTTTGAATTGACCATGAATAACTGTGAATAGCCAACATTCACTCTTCCAGCAGTATGGGTTAGTTGTGCTTAGTCCAATAAATCACATGAGATCATTGCTGTTCTCTGCTTAGATTAGTGCACAAGCAAACTTAAAGTTCATTTTACAGTAATACTTGCACATTCAGCTTTAAATTTTCTGTCTGTGAACACAAGCGGCGGTAGAACTTGACCTGGGCCTGAGCAAACAAAACTGGAATTGAAGTCAGTAGGCACATCCAGTACTCAGCTCTGAAAATCAGGCCGGAGTGCATCAGTGTTGGTCGAAAGCAAACACAAAGGTGTAACAAATCTGGGGGAACCAATTCATTTACAAATCAGGCAAGTATTTGTAGGAAATAGTGTATGTCAGTATTTACCTGGCTCTACCACAACCACAGGGCCTGATTCAAAGTCCATTAAAATCAATGGGAGACTTTCCATCTGGTCCATATATATGGGGTGGGGGGAGAGACAGAAGGGGAGGAAGAGGAGTACAAATACAAGAATGCTCAAGCCTTCTGATTGTTCTAAACAAAGAAATGTTAACCCCTAGCATTTATAAGCAACCCTACCATAATGAGTGTGTTAGCACATCTGCAGTATAGAAAAGAGGAAATTCAACCCTGGGCAGAGGATACAGACAAGAACTATGCACCATTTAAGTCCCACTTGAGTGCTCAAAATAGGTCTTAAGTTGCCTAGGCCTTGAGCTGTCCTGGTGCACCAAGGTGAATCCTCCCCCTTGTGGATCTCTAAGACCTTCACAAAGGGAGATAAGTATCATCATCATTTCATCATTGGGGAAAATAAAGCAGTGAGGTGAAGTGATTCTCCCAAGGTCCTGGGAACAGAACTCAGGTCTTTTGCCACCCAGCCCCTGTTCTATGTACTAGCTTCTGCTGGCTCAGCGGCACATTACCTCCATTTTATAGCTGGGGAAACTGAGGCAGCCATGGTCTCCATAACAAGTCAGATGGCATTTGACTTTGGGTAAGTTGGTTCCTATGTCTGTTCCTAGACTTTGTTTGTGTAGTTAGATTGTAAGCTCGTTGGGCCAGGGACTGTCTTCTTGTGTTTGGATGGTGCCTCTTCGAGCTACTGTAATACATATTATGAGAGTATGAATCTCCTGCAAACTCCTATTCACACCTACAAGTAACACTTGTGATAGTTGGGGACTGTGCCTTTAAGGGCTGAGCTTCCCAGGCCGAGAGTCTGGGGAAGGTGCTGTGAAGCTCTTGTTGTCATTCACAGGTGTTGCATCTGGACACAAAATAAAGGAGATCTCTGGCAAGCATTGAGGCCCAGACCCTCAAAGGTATTTAGGCTCCTAAATCCCATTGATTTCACTGGAAGTTAGGAGCCTTCAAGGATTTGGTCCAGAGTGATCACCAAACACAACACTGACCCTCATGGGAGGGCATTGCTATTTCAAACAAAACTGTAGAATGCAGCTGCAAAAATACGCATTTCCCGTGTCAACTGAACAGGCCCAGGGATTTTACAGTTTTGTTTGAAATAGCAATGCCCTCCCATGAGGTTCAGTGTTGTGTCTGGTGATCACTCCGGACCAAATCCTTGAAGACAGAGCTATGAGATGCTCTGAGACTGATGTGTAACAGGTCATGATTCAATCTTTCTGCTGAAAATGTGTGAGGGTAACTAAGAGCAGCATGGTGCCAGGCTGTGTGCGCCGGTGTCAATGTTGAATCTAACGTGAGCCAGGTGTCTTTTCATCAGATGCAGTTGCACATACAGTATTGAAAACCAGGTGTTCAGATACTAAGGGAATGGACATCCAGATAAAACCTTGAGGGTGAAATCCTGGACCAAGTCAAGACAATGGAAGTTTCTGAAGCAACTGAAGATTTCACCCTGAGATTACAGATTTTTGAAATTTCTCCAACAGTTGAAATTTGAAAAAAAAAAAGGGGGGATATGTTTTCACGACATTGTGACATTTCCGCCTCCCCCCCTTTTTTGGAGTGGTTCTACTGCCTGACTGGCAGAGATTTTTCAAATTTGGAATTTTTCTAATTTGGGGGGAAAGAAAGGAGGGAAAGGTCAATGTTTCCCTTTTAATTTTTTTCAGCCAGCTAGGAGCTAGAGAGCTCAGAATACTTTTATTGAAAGAACATGTAACGAACCTGTGGAGCTAACTGCCAATAGACACTATTGAAACCAAGACCTCCGAAGGATTTTTTTTAAATGATTACAGAGGAAATAGAACACCCACCATTATATTAGATACTATTTAATAATGTAAGGGATATGAAGCTTCCTGATTCCTAAAACTCATAGCTGGGGGTTAGAAGGAGATTTCCCTTATGGGCTGATTAGTCCATTATCCCCTCAAGAATGTCCTCCACCTTCCTCTGAAACAGTTAATAATGGCCATGGCTGGACACAACACTGGGCTACATGGACTTCTGTTCAGATTCAGTCTGGTAATTGCTATGTTCCTTTGTTCCTGTCTGTTCAACAAGGAAGGTCTGCCCCCCACCTCAGATCCTCTTGTAGCTCCTTTAGGACTTACCACAGAAGGCCTCTTGAAATTTCGTGGCCAGTTTCTCAATGACGCTGTAGCTCTCTACATAGTCCACGTGCTCATCCAGCGGCTCGCTGGCCATTTGCCGAAGAGTGTTCATGTCCACTCGGCCCACGCCGATGGCAAACAGCTCAATGCCAAGGGATCTTGCCCTTGCTGATACATCCTTCACGCCATCCTGGGGGCGTCCGTCTGTCACAATGATTGCCACCTAAGGAGAAGAGGAAGGGAAACAAAGAGAAGAGATGATGGACTCTCCCCCTGCAATCCAGCACAGTAGTTTTTCTACAACATGGATGTGAGCATAGTGTTTTCTTAGGGAGGAATCTGGCTCAATAACTAACTTCTTCATATCCGTGGAGTTAAAGCCCCGTACAAAAAGTGGAATCATTATTTCCTTTCCCCACAACACACCAGAAAATCAGCATGGCCATTTTGTCTGCCACCATGGTTTGTTCATTTCTGGGCTGCAGGGGTTAAATTGACATTATCTTAAACATCTTAAATAGGGGTTGGCTGGATGATGCCAGATTTAAGGAAAACAGAGTAAAGACAGCCTTCTTACCACACAGCATTAACACTGGATCAAACTCAACAGTTATTGCTCACCCGAAACTCCTGCTGAAGTCAATGGGAGTTCTGACTAAGTAATGGCTGGAGGAGGGAATTGGCCCAATAACAGTGCCTTTAACTCCATCTGAGGATATCAAAGCACTTGGCAAACATTAGATGATTAAGCTTTATCTCCATTTTACAGATGGGAAAACGGAGGCATAGAGAGAAGAAATGGCTTGCTTAAGGTTAGTGACAGAGTCAACATTTTTGACTCCTAGGTCCCTGCTATAAACAGCAGGGGTAAGATACAGGCACATTTAAGTCAATGGCAAAATTATCATTGGCTTCAATGAAGCCGAGTGAACTGCTAAACCAAATCAAATCTGTTTCACAGGCAAATGCCCTTGGTAATAGAGAAGATAAAGAAATGTGAGAAGAAAAATTCAAGAAATAGCTAATTGAACCGCAGCAGTAGAATTTTCAGTGACCCATCAACACACAGGTCATTACGGTTAAGCTGAGAATCAGCATTTACTACCATACTCCATCGCTTGTGTATTATTCACCTTCACATTTACACAGTAGAAATCACAAGTAGAGCGGGGGAATGTTTTTGGCAAACAGAAAATTCACCAAGAAATGCATTTTTGGGGGTAACAAAACTATTAATGAATTTGGGTAAAATCTAGCAAATCGTTTCAGACAAAATGGTATGATGGGATAACATGATTTTGGTAATTAATTGATCTTTAAATATTCATGGTAAATAGGCCTGATGGGATGTTAGATGGGGTGGGATCTGAGTTACTACAGAAAATTATTTCCTGGGTATCTGGCTGGTGAATCTTGCCCATATGCTCAGGGTTTAGCTGATCGCCATATTTGGGGTCAGGAAGGAATTTTCCTCCAGGGCAGATTGGAAGAGGCCCTGAAGGTTTTTCGCCTTCCTCTGTAGCATGGGGCACGGATCACTTGCTGGAGGATTCTCTGCTCCTGGAAGTCTTTAAACCACAATTTGAGGACTTCAATAGCTCAGACATAGGTGAGAGGTTTTTCGCAGGAGTGGGTAGGTGAGATTCTGTGGCCTGCGTTGTGCAGGAGGTCGGACTAGATGATCATAATGGTCCCTTCTGACCTTAGTATCTATGAATCTATTAATCTAAAAAAAAATGAAAACAAAAATGTCAGAAATGGTTCATTTTTAAAAAATGAAAAGAGCCATTTTGAAACTATCATTTTTAAATGACAGTTTTGTTGAATTCAAATGACATTTTCAGAATGAAAGATGTCAAAAATGTTTGAGGTGACATGTCATTTTGAAAAATGTTTCCTTTTGACCCATATTAAATGTTTTCAGTTTTTCTTTTTGGCAAGAAAAAACAAAAATCCCGCAGTTTCAGTTCAAAACAAACCAATGTTTATCCATATCTTCAGTTCGGCCATTGAACCAAACAATCTATTATTTACTCAGGGCTAATCACAGAGAACTTGGATAGAGAACTCACCAGTTGCTTAGTTAGGGTAGCTTTAAGGCTGCCCTCCATTGCTGTGGGGGGCAATCTCATCTGATGCCAGGATCTGGCTCTTGGTTTATATGAAAGATGAGCAAACCTCAAAAGATGTGAGCCTTCTATTCTGATAAGTGCCCATAAATTCATGTGCTTAGTGGAATGACCTTAACCTTTTGGGAGCTGTAAAAATTGGAGTTAAAACTACAGCTGATTGGAACATTTTGGTTGAAATGAAATTTCGCTAAAAGCACATTATTTCATCACTCCTCTTTGCAATGACATAGACATTGCTTTTTTCATCAGAGACAGAATGTCTCACGCTCAACAACCTGGTGGTTATAGCATTAAGCAAGGATGTAGAAGACCTTCAAGTCCCTGCTCTGCCTTATTCAGAGTAGAGTTTATCATCCCAGATCATTCTAAGGGCAGGTCTACGCTTACAATGCTGCATTGGCACAGCTACACCTAAGTAGCTCCACCACATTGCTGCTAAATGGTATTGTTGTCTTTTGGACAGCTCTATTTGAAACCTAACAAAAGCACAAGATCTCAGGCGTTTGCTATTTCCAATGGTGACAGAAATATTGCAAGCACAGTCTCTCGTGGTTCAACTCTTCTGCTTCTGGCCAGATTCTGGAAATGTGGGTGTGAAAACGATTAATCTGTGAAAATCATCACTGCACGCTGTAAGATTAGTCTCTATCAGGAGAGAAATAACATTCCATTGAGATGTAACGTTCTTTCTTCCTTTACTGACTTGCAGCTTCAATAGAAATATCAGCCAAAGTCAAGCAGGGCTCCCCTACTTCCTGTTTCTGCAGAAACTACCCATGCAATCCATTCTTTTTGCCAGAAGAGAGAGCCATTGATTCAGCAACTCTCTGTGAAAAATGCCACTGAGCAAATGGCAGCATAAACAGCTTTGCTTTCATGCGCTGTGGCTCTGAGATGCGCTGCTTCTGATTACAGCTTATCAACATGATGCATTATCAATTAGCTTTAGTGAGGGACAGTACCCAATGCACAGGGTTCTGTCAGTGGTTAAGTGTCTCTCTAACAACATCTACCACTAGCAGTTGGATGCACTCCTTGCATTTTCTTTGTCTGACGCAGATAAGTGAAGTGAAGCTCCCAGGCTAATCATAGAATCATAGAATATCAGGGTTGGAAGGGACCTCAGGAGGTCATCTAGTCCAACCCCCTGCTCAAAGCAGGACCAATCCCCAATTAAGTCATCCCAGCCAGGTCTTTGTCAAGCCTGACCTTAAAAACTTCTAAGGAAGGAGATTCCACCACCTCCCTAGGTAACGCATTCCAGTGTTTCACCACCCTCCTAGTGAAAAAGTTTTTCCTAATATCCAACCTAAATCTCCCCCACTGCAACTTGAGACCATTACTCCTTGTTCTGTCATCTGCTACCACTGTGAACAGCCTAGAGCCATCCTCTTTGGAACCCCCTTTCAGGTAGTTGAAAGCTGCTATCAAATCCCCCCTCATTCTTCTCTTCCGTAGACTAAACATCCCCAGTTCCCTCAGCCTCTCCTCATAACTCATGTATTCCAGTCCCCTAATCATTTTTGTTGCCCTCCGCTGGACTCTTTCCAATTTTTCCACATCCTTCTTGTAGTGTGGGGCCCAAAACTGGACACAGTACTCCAGATGAGGCCTCACCAGTGTCGAATAGAGGGGAACGATCATGTCCCTCTATCTGCTGGTATTGCCCCTACTTATACAGCCCAAAATGCGATTGGCCTTCTTGGCAACAAGGGCACACTGTTGACTCATATCCAGCTTCTTATCCACTGTAAACAATAGGTCCTTTTCTGCAGAACTGCTGCCTAGCCATTCGGTCCCTAGTCTGTAGCAGTGCATGGGATTCTTCTGTCCTAAGTGCAGGACTCTGCACTTGTCCTTGTTGAACCTCATCAGATTTCTTTTGGCCCAATCCTCCAATTTGTGTAGGTCCCTCTGTATCCCATCCCTACCCTCCAGCGTATCTACCACTCCTCCCAGTTTAGTGCCATCTGCAAACTTGCTGCGGGTGCAATCCACACCATCCTCCAGATCATTTATGAAGATATTTAACAAAACCGGCCCAAGGACCGACCCCTGGGGCACTCCACTTGATACCGGCTGCCAACTAGACATGGAGCCATTGATCACTACCCGTTGAGCCCGACAATCTAGCCAGCTTTCTATCCACCTTATAGTCCATTCATCCAGCCCATACTTCTTTAACTTGCTGGCAAGAATACTGTGGGAGACAGTGTCAAAAGCTTTGCTAAAGTCAAGGAACAACATGTCCACTGCTTTCCCTTCATCCACAGAGCCAGTTATCTCATCATAGAAGGCAATTAGATTAGTCAGGCATGACTTGCCCTTGGTGAATCCATGCTGACCGTTCCTGATCACTTTCCTCTCCTCTAAGTGCTTCAGAATTGATTCCTTGAGGACCTGCTCCATGATTTTTCCAGGGACTGAGGTGAGGCTGACTGGCCTGTAGTTCCCAGGATCCTCCTTCTTCCGTTTTTTAAAGATGGGCTCTACATTAGCCTTTTTCCAGTCGTCCGGGACTTCCCCGGAACGCCATGAGTTTTCAAAGATAATGGCCAATGGCTCTGCAATCACATCCGCCAACTCCTTTAACACTCTCGGATGCAGCGCATCCGGCCCCATGGACTTGTGCACGTCCAGCTTTTCTAAATAGTCCCGAACTACTTCTTTCTCCACAGAGGGCTGGTCACCTCCTCCCCATGTTGTGCTGCCCAGTGCAGCAGTCTGGGAGCTGACCTTGTTCGTGAAGACAGAGGCAAAAAAAGCATTGAATACATTAGCTTTTTCCACATCCTCTGTCACTAGGTTGCCTCCATCATTCAGTAAGGGGCCCACACTTTCCTTGACTTTCTTCTTGTTGCTAACATACCTGAAGAAACCCTTCTTGTTACTCTTAACATCTCTTGCTAGCTGCAACTCCAGGTGTGATTTGGCCTTCCTGATTTCACTCCTGCATGCCCGAGCAATATTTTTATATTCATCCCAGGTCATTTGTCCAATCTTCTACTTCTTGTAAGCTTCTTTTTTGTATTTAAGAGCAGCAAGGATTTCATTGTGAAGCCAAGCTGGTCACCTGCCATATTTACTATTCTTTCTACACATCGGGATGGTTTGTCCCTGCAACCTCAATAAGGATTCTTTAAAATACAGCCAGCTCTCCTGGACAACTTTCCCCCTCATGTTATTCTCCCAGGGGATCTTGCCCATCAGTTCCCTGAGGGAGTCAAAGTCTGCTTTTCTGAAGTCCAGGGTCCGTATTCTGCTGCTTTCCTTTCTTCCTTGTGTCAGGATCCTGAACTCGACAATCTCATGGCCACTGCCTCCCAGGTTCCCATCCACTTTTGCTTCCCCTACTAATTCTTCCCGGTTTGTGAGCAGCATGTCGAGAAGAGCTCTGCCCCTAGTTGGTTCCTCCAGCACTTGCACCAGGAAATTGTCCCCTACATTTTCCAAAAACTTCCTGGATTGTCTGTGCAATCAGTAATTCCACTTCCAATACTGAGTAATGGTCTCAAGTTGCAGTGGGGGAAGTTTAGGTTGGATATTAGGAAAAACTTTTTCACTAGGAGGGTGGTGAAACACTGGAATGCATTACCTAGGGAGGTGGTGGAATCTCCTTCCTTAGAAGTTTTTAAGGTGAGGCTTGAGAAAGCCCTGGCTGGGATGATTTAGTTGGGCATTGGTCCTGCTTTGAGCCGGGGGTTGGACTAGATGACCTCCTGAGGTCCCTTCCAACCCTGATATTCTATGATTCTATGATTCTTTAAGCCCATTGACAACCTGCACAGATCGGATATGGGCCTGAACCAAATCCACAAATCTGATCCCTGGGGATGTCTGATATCCAACCATAAGCCTGGATCCAATGGAAATTCGGGCTCAAGCTCTGAGCAGCTGAGGACCCAAAATTCACATCAGTTCCTGAGCTTTGCTGCTTGAGCCTGTGTTTAGCGTTGCATGCTGGGGATGCAGCAGGGCGTTGTGGCTCGAACTCAGGCTGGACATCAGGACACCTGTGTTCTTGTCCCAGTTTTGCCAATGACCTGCTCTGTGACTTTGGGCCAATCAGTGTGTCTCTTTCTCCTTTCCCCAACCCCAGCATTTCTCTGGCATGGTGGAACTGTCTGTGGCTATATCTACATCTGGAGCTGGGGGGGGGGTGAGCCCCAGCTCATGTAGACATACCCATGCTAGCTCTTATGGAGCCAGCATGCTAAAAAACAGTATTGGTGGGATAGTACAAGCAGCAGTGAGCGGTGGAGGTCCAGTGGATTTGTACTCAGTAGAGCTAGCCCATGCCCCAGCTGCACTGCTATTTTTAGTGGACTAACTCCATAGGAGACAGCATGTGTATGTCTACACAAGCTGAGAATCACACCTCCAGCTCCAAGTGCAGGTGTATCCTCTCACTCTGTGTCTCTCCAGTGCCTGGTGCAATGGAGCCCTGGCCTCAGTTGGGGCCTCTAGTTTATAGAAATAGGATAATAACCCTTTGAATCTATTTTCTGAGTTCTCTAGCTGTGCTCACTGTATTCGATGTGGTAGAAAAATGGTCAGAAACCAACAAGATCAGCAATTCATATGTAACTAGGCCCTCATGTTTGTGTATAATTGGGATCCACCTGAGTCTAGCAACCTGCATGAACTTGGAGGGAGGAGTACAGGTTGCAAGGAGGAAGCATTTGGAGGAGGCACCAGGAAGTCAGTCTGTGTGCACATGGCTGGGACACTGGCTGGAGTTGCATCGTCTCTGTCATTAGTTCTCTTCATAAAGAGCCAGTGATGTTTTACAAGCAGGGAGTCGCTCACGTTGTTGCCCAGCATGCGGCACATGAAACACAGAGCCTGTGTGTTTCTTTCTAGTGTTTTTCTTGGGTAAAGAGCCAAAGACACACCAGGGCCACTAGGTGATGCTGTGCTAATAGTGACATGGCAGCCTTGCTGAGTGGGCTGAGAAGAGGGTCTGTAGTAGGGGGAGCCTATGACAAGTGCAGAGGGTCATAATCAGAGAAGTATGAGGGATGGATAACCTGGTTTGATAAAATAGCTGAGCTGAATCGCCACCCTAGCCCCCAACTGACTCTGAATTGAACCTTACATTTTTTGAGGTTCAAAAATTTCCACCATTATGGTTCACTTTCTCTACAAGTCTCTGATTGTCCCAACTCCAGACTCCTCCCTGCACTGCTCCAGGGGTGGGCAGCAGGCCACTGCCCCTTACCAAGGCCTGTGCTCTAGTGACATGATCTAGCCCTTAGCGAACTAGGATAAATCCGTATTTGCAGCAATTCCAAGGTATTCCTCACATTAGTATAGGGACGTGGAGGCAATCCTGTGGATTCTGAGACAGGCATATCTAATTACTGAAGGCATAACTGGATGTTTTCAAGGGTTCTCACTGTAGCAATGAATGCAGTCCCCACACCTTGTCAGGCGAGTGAATATGTGAATACCTTCCTCACTTTTGTAATGTTCTTTGCAATATGATGATCCAATTCTTGCTGTTCCTAAAGGAAGACAGTAATAGGCCACAGTCCCTGCAGCCTTTGGCAGTGGAGTAGCCAGACCTTTGCTTTGGGCTACAGGAGAGATGTAAAACAAATATATTTACCGTGGTCCTTTTACGCCTCTTCCCTCTGGGAGCACAGCTGGGCCAATGCTCTTGGGGTCCTCCTAGCACATGTCCTAGATATCTGGAAACACTGGTGTGGATTTTCAAAAGCATGAGGTTTTGACCTTGCTCTGCTCCTGCTGTAGTCAATAGCAGTTTTTTCTATTGACTTTAACAGAAGCAGAATTAGCCCAGCACCTGTGTAAGGGGACTGTTGCCCCCTTACTAACATTCAGTGGGGGTGTTTTGATTGGCTAGCTCCCAGTACTAAAAGGGGAAGGGTCTATGAGAAATCAGGACCCTGAGACTGACAACCCCCAGGACAAATGGGGAGAGGCCAATGCTCCAGGTGAGCCTGAATGACAGGGCGAGCAGGCTAATCAGGGAGTCAGGAGGCCAGGGAGGTCCCATCCTCCGTGTGAGCTGGATTTGTCAGACAGAGTGGGGCTGAGCTAAGCCAGGGAGCAGAGCTGTGCCAGATCCCGAGCGACCAGAAAAGCACCCCAGGGAGAGCAGACTTGCCCTGGGAGCAGAGCTGCAGCAACCAGAGCCAGAGGGGCCAGAAAAGCAGCCCAGGAAGCAGGTCAGTGCTGGGAGCAGAGTCACAGAAGCAGCCTGCAGAGCAGACCTGTCCTGGAAGCAGAGCTGCAGCAACCAGAGCCAGAGGGGCCAAAGAAGCAGCCCAGGGAGCTGGAGGCAGCAGCAGGGCTGGGGCAGAGTCGTGGGGTTGGGGCTGGAGCCGTCCGGAGCCGGGTGCGGTGAGCAGCTGGGGAGAGCGAGGGGGACCCTGGGCAGCGGGCCCAGCACAGGGAGACACCTCAGCCAAGAGGCTCTGCAGGCCAGACTTGGATCGTAACCCCGACAGGGTGGGGGTGACACTGGGCAGAAGGGTCCTACCACTTAGAGCCTGAGAGCGTGTGGCCACCACCAGAGCAAGTGTCCAACCCACAGCATCCCTGCAGCACAGCCAGGGCCTGAGAAGAAGGCCTGGGACTTACAAGGAACAGACTGTGAACTGCCCTGACACTCCAGAGACACTGTTTGTGATGTTCCCTGCCACAGAGCGGGGTGATGTGTTTCTTTTAACCTTTTCCATTTTTTCTTATTCTTTTTAAAATTAATTGTTGATTAAATATGTTGCATTTGCTTTAACTTGTATGTAATGGTCAGTGGGTCAGAGAAGTGCCCATTGCAGAGAGAGTACCCCGGAGTGGGGACACCCTAGCCCCTGTTCTAGGTGACCACAGCAGGGTTGGGGTCGAGCCCCCCAGGAATCCTGGGCCCAGCCTTGTTGGGGTTACGAGGACTCTGCCAGACAGGACAATGGAAGGGGAGTCCTCAAGGGCAGGGAGGCCACTGGGTAAAGGAAGTGGGAGCGAGGACTCAGATCCTTTCACTAGCCCACTTCACCGGGGTAGTGCAGAAGCCAGGAAGCGGGACTATTCCCCCGCTTACACCTGCATTGTTTAGAATTCTAACCGGTCAGCCCCACTGAATACAGTGGGTGTAGCCAGGATGGAATTTGGCTCACAAGATGGGAAAACAAGAACTTCAGTCTTGAAAGATGATGATAACAAGAACAAAGCATTTAAAAAAGGAAGTAAAAACTGCAAAATGTCTGTCTATAAAGTCCCTCCCATGACACACTAGGAAACTCCGTAACCATGGAGAATGAAAAAGAAATGGAAAGACCTGCAGTGAATAAAGATAAAGCAAGGGGAAAATGGCCAGTTCTCTACCTAGAGGTGTGCTCAGGAATCAGGACTAAGAATTGGGTAGTTGACTTTATGGGGTGGGTCCTCAGTTGATGTAAATTGCTGTAGCTCAATGGGATGAACTGTGTGTTAGCCTGATTTGCTGATGGGGTGACATTTTTTAGGCTAGTAAAAATGAAGGGGAATTGTGAAGAGCTCAGAAGAACTGGGGTGATATGGATGGCAGCGCAGACCAGAGCGGGGCAATAATGCACATTGGAAGGAATTATTTTAAACTACTTGGAATGCATTAGTGGGCTAAAGAGCCTGACAAGAAAGCTGTCTGTTCACTGTGCACAATGGTCAAAGCAGCATATCAATGTCAGGCTATATTAAACAAAGGAACAGAGAAGGATACGGAAAATATTATAATGGCATTATATAAATCAATGGTACATCCTAACCTCGACCCAGCCTTGGTCTCCTCATCTTAAAATAGACAGCTGAATTAGAGAAGGGCTGAAGAAGATAGAGAAAAATGGAGAGAGGCCTGTGGGGCAAAGTCGGATTGAGTGATGGGTGTGTTTCATACAAGAAGGAAATTAAAAGCCTGTAGCTATTTATTTAATCTGAAAAGATGTAGAGGAAGAGAGGATAAGGTGGAAGTATATATAATAATGGTATAGAAAAGACCAGTCAGATACTTCAGTTTACCCTCTCACAGGCACCCAGTGCAATTAAACATCAGTAAAACAAAGGCACAGGATTTTGGAGGGAAAGGGGATATTTTTTTGACCAAGGAACCAGCCAAGGTCAAAGGAAGCTGGCTGGACCGGAGAGAGAGAGAGAGCAGACAACATGCTCCAGTGGAGAACCATGAGAAGAAAGGTCCAGAAGAGAGGATTTGGAATCCAGAAAGGACACTGACCCAAATCTTGAAGCATGCTCCAGAGTGGTGAGGAAAGGGCATACAGGTGTTTTATTGTTTTGTCTGGATCTATATATTTTTTTGTGCTGTCTGCAGTAGAGAGTGACTGGTTTGGGAACCCATTTGCAAAGTCTGTGTGTTATGTGCTTCAATTATCATGTGTCCCCGAAGAGGTCAAGTGTAAATCAGAGTGCCCGTGAGGTTGGAGCTCGGGGAAAGGGTGAGCAGAGGCTACTGGGGAGTCTGGAGGAGCCAGCACTAGGTAGCTAGATGGTGGGGGTCTCAGCTCTCAGAATAGGGTGCTCCCCAGAGGATCTGCCCCCCAAAAATGTTCCTAAACTCTGCTCAGACTCAAGAAAGCTTAAAAACACTTGGGATCCTGCACATGGGATTCAAGCATAGCATCCTAGTGTGTATTGAGAAGGCAGAGCTAGACAAGGGCTTTGACACCATCCGACAGCTGTTTTGTGGCCTGCGTAAGGTGCGTTTGATGGGTTCCAGCTGACATGAACGCAAGTCTCAAAAACCACCACCACAATTTGGCACTAACTGGCACTGTTGCTGGCACTGTCAGCAAAGAAGCCAAGGACCAAATGGTCCATAGAGATTCAACTACCCGTACCCCCATCCTGGATTAACCACGAGACCCTTAACGACCTGAAACTCAAATATATCTAAGTGGGGGAATGGTCCCGCTATTGTGGGGGACTCTTCCGTCTTTTATACACTAACCCAATGAAATGGGCTCGCGAAAGGATTTGAGTTTTCGCTTCCAATTCCTTTACCCAGAGGCCTGCCTGACCTCGAGGGCTCCCCTTCCACTCTCCTGTGTGGCAGAGTCCTCGTAACCCCAACAAGGCTGGGCCCAGGATTCCTGGGGGGCTCGACCCCCAACCTTGTCATGGTCACTTAGGGCAGGGGCTAGGGTGTCCCCACTCCTGGGTGCTCTCTCTGCACTGGATGCTTCCCTGACTCACTGATCACTACATACAGCTCAAAGCACATGCAATTTATTAAACAGCAATCAATTTTAAAAAAATAAGGAAAAAATGGGAAAGGTGAAAGGAAAACCCGTCACCCTGCTCTGTGGCCCGGGTATGTCACAACCAGCGTCTCTGGGATGTCAGGGCAGTTCGGTCTGTTCCTCACATGTCCCAGGCCCTGGCTGTGCTGCAGGGATGCTGTGGGTCAGACACTTGCTCTGGCGGTGGCCACATGCCCTCAGGCTCTAGGTGACAGGATTCTTCTTCCCAGTATCGCCCCTGCCCCATCAGGGTTACGATCCCCATCCAAGACTGACCTGCCAGGCGTCTTGGCTGGGGCATCTCCCTGCGCTGGGCTTGCTGCCCAGGGTCCCGCTTGCTCTCCCCAGCTGTTCCCTGCACCCGACTCTGGACTGCTCCAGCCCCAGCCCCACGACTCTGCCTCAGCTCCAGCTCCTCTGCCTCCAGCCCCCTGGGCTGCTTCTCTGGCTGGCATGGCCCTGCTCCCCCTGCTCAGCTCGGGTCCCTGCTCTCCCCTTAGCTCGGCCCCACTCGGTCTGACCCAGGCCATTCCAGCTCACAAGGAGGACGGGACCCACCCTGGCCTCCTGACTCCCTCATTGGCCTGCCCACCCTGTCAATCAGGCTGACCGGCAGCGTTGGCCTCTCCCCATTGTTCCTGGGGACTGTCAGTCTCAGGGTCCTGATTTCCCATCCACCCTTCCCCTTTCTTTTAGTACTGGGAGCGAGCAACCAAAACACCCCCCTGAGTGTTAGTGAGGTGACAACAGTCCCCTTCCTTTTTTCCCCCCCCAGGGATCATAGAATCATAGAATATCAGGGTTGGAAAGGACCTCAGGAGGTCATCTAGTCCAACCCCCTGCTCAAAGCAGGACCAATCCCCAATTTTTGCCCCAGATCCCTAAATGGCCCCCTCAAGGATTGAACTCACAACCCTGGGTTTAGCAGGCCAATGCTCAAACCACTGAGCTATCCCTCCCCCCGTTCGACCCATGTACCCTACATCAGCTTCAAGGCACCCGGCACCCCACGACAGGGATCGCAAGTCCATTAGCTGTCGTTAGCTGTACAAATCGGGTCTTATGCATGGTCAGATCTCTTTTAAGTAGTTTCGGAAATATGATTCAGAAATAGTGGTGCTTCTGAGCCAGTGTCTATCAAACAGTGGGTTCTCACCCCTGCTTTAGTTATTTCCACTGTCACGCAGTCCCCGAAAGCTCAGCCACAGAAGTCGTTGAATACACTAACATCAACAGGTTTCAGAGGAGCAGCCGTGTTAGTCTGTATTCGCAAAAAGAAAAGGAGAACTTGTGCAACCTTAGAGATTAACAAATTTATTTGAGCATAAGCTTTCGTGACGAAAGCTTATGCTCAAATAAATTTGTTAGTCTCTAAGGTGCCCCAAGTACTCCTTTTCTTTTAACATCAACAGGGTCCTTTTCCTCACTGCTGACATGCTGGCCTTTTCCTTGGGACAGCCATAGAAACCCTTCAGTCCCCACTTGGCCTTCTGACGGTGGGCTACTCACTCCTGGTGGTCTCTTGAATTTCAGGCCCTGGGACTCCAGTCTCCTCAGTGTACAATCTCGGCTAGTATGTCTTGGCCTTTTGCAAGTGTAACAAATGTACCTTTCCAGCTCGTCCTTCAGTGGAGATCTTCGGGACCCTGAAGCCCTTGGATATTTTGGCATATTAGTGGAGGTTTTTCCTTTCAACACCTCAGTCATCACTTTCAGTATCTCCCCCTGTTGGACCGCCAGTTTTTGGACAGCTTTACTTAAGTTTTCGAATGTTAGCTGTGTTTGGGGCAGGGTCTTTTCCCCAGCAGCTGCATTCACTAGGCCCCCACTTCGTGTACGGGGGTTAGGCTTGGCCCTCTCTGCCAAAGGAACTTCCTCTTCTGACCACATAATGGTAGCCTGCATGAGTTCATGGAACATCTTACTGGGCTCTTCCTTAAACCTCCTTTTCATTTCGCGGTGGAAAGAATAATCCGGGAGCCCCAGCACTAACTGCTCTTTCAGAACTGTATCTGGGTCTGGAACTCATCGAGGGTCTCGCTGCTCCACTTTGCTCATTCTCTCCTGGAGATCATACACATATGCCCAGACAGTTTACCAGGCTCCTGCTTTCTCTAAAAGAACTCCTTTAGTCAGGTTCCAATAGGTACCTTGTCTTCATACACTTCTAGGGGGAGTTCAAAATACCTTTTTTTTGTCTGCCAATGCCATGAACTTTACTGTGGCCTTGGCCTGGCCGTTGCCATGTTCCTCTATGAAGTCCACACAATTTTTTTCAGGTACTCTTAGCACACGCAGAGCCGCCTTTGCAGACTTGACCCACTCCTCTACTGTAATGTCTCCTGGTCTAGTCAGGAAGCCACCAAACTCTGTGACCTTCTGCTCCCATGGGACATAAATAGTAGGGGGGTTCTTAGCTTCTGCTGCCTGTTGGTCTATTACTGCCTTAGCCAGTGATAAGGCTTTTTTCTGTTCTGTTCTAGCTTGTTGTAATGCCTCAGCTTGGTCTCACAATCTGCGCTGAAATTCAGCAAACTGGGCCTGTAGTTTTTCAATTCCAGCCATGGCAGGATTTTTGACCAGGCCTGGACAGTGCTACCAGAACTCAACAAGTAAACCAATGGGGTGGACCCTGTGGATAGGATCCTGTTTGTGACACCAATTATGTAAGCGGGGGACTGGTCCCGCTATTGTGAGGAACTTTCCTGCCTTATACGCTACCCCGGTGAAGTAGGCTAGCGAAAGGATTTGAGTTTTCCAGGCGTCTTGGCTGGGGCATCTCCCTGCACTGGGTCTGCTGCCCAGGGTCCCCCTCGCTCTTCCCAGCTGCTCACCGCACCCGGCTCTGGACTGCTTCAGCCCCAGCTGCAGCCCCAGCTCCTGTCTGACCCGGCACTGCTGCTGCTTCTCTGCCTCCAGCTCCCTGGGCTGCTTCTTTGGTCCCTCTGGCTGGCCCAGCTCAGTTTGGGCCCCTGCTCTCTCCTTAGCTTGGCCCCACTCTGTTCCAGGCAATTCCAGCTCAGATGGAGGACGGGACCCCCCGGCCTCCTGACTCCCTGATTAGTCTGCCCCCCCTGTCAATCAGGCTGACCTGGAGCATTGGCCTCTCCCCATTGCCCCTGGGGACTGTCAGTCTCAGCGTCCTGATTTCCCATCGACCCTTCCCCTTTCTTTTAGTGCTGGGAGCTAGCAACCAAAATACCCCCACTGAGTGTTAGTGAGGTGACAACAGTCCCCTTACATATAATTATACAAAAAAGTTGAAGCTAGGTCAAATTGTGAAGGATGAATATAAATAAAGAACACAAGCACACAGGGACAAAATTAGAAAGGCCGAGGCACAAAACGAGATTAAACTAAATAATGACATAAATGGTAGCAAGAAAACATTTACAAATACAATAGAAGCTAGAGGAAGACCAAGAACAGGGTAGGTCTATTACCCAGTGAGGAAGGAAAGATAATACCAGAAAACACAGCAATGGCCAAAGTGCCTTTTTTTGTTTCAGTTTTCACCAGAAATGTTATCACTGATCGAAAGACTAACATAGTAAACATCTGTATAAATGGGGTAGGATCTGAGGCTAAAATAGAGAAAGAAAAAATTAAGTATTACTTAGACAAGTTGGATGTCTCCAAGTCTCAGGGCCTGACAAAATGCATCCTAGAATACTTACGGAACTGGTTGAAAAGATCTCTTACCCATTAGCAATTATCTTTTGAGATCTCATGGTGGATGGGAGAGATCCCAGAGGACTGGAAAAGGGCAAATATAGTGTCAATCTATAAAAAGGGGAATAAGAACAACCCAGGGAATTACAGACCAATCAGCTTAACTTCAGTACCTGGAAAGATAATGGAGCAAATAATCAAAAAATCAATCTGTAAGCCCCTAGAATAGAACAGTGATAAATAACAATCAACATGGGTTTGTCAAGAACAAATCATGTCAAATCAAACTCATATCCTTCTTTGGCAGGATAACTATCCTTGTGGGTGGGGATATATCTTGACTTTAGGAAGGCTTTTGATACTGTCTCACATGACTTTCTCATAAGCGAACTAGCGAAACATAGGCTTGACAAACCTGCTATAAAAGGGGTGCACAGCTTGTTGAAAAACTGTACTCAGAGAGCAATTATCAATGGTTCACAGTCAAGCTGGAAGGGCATATCAGGTGGGGTCCCACAGGGATCTGTCCTGAGTCTGGTTTTATTCAGTAGCTTCATAAATGTTTTAGCTAATGGCATAGAGAGTACACTTATAAAGTTTCCGGACAATACTAAGCTGGGAGGGGTTGCAAGCGTGTTGGAGGACACAATTAGTGTGACATTGCACCCCATAATGCTTTATAGAAATAGGCTTATGAGTGTAAATATGACATAACTGGAATATGTTTAATGCTAGATATGCCATGTAACATATCTTTGCAAAGGTTATGTTCTTCTGCATGTATTCATCCTATTTGTATGTGTGTACCATTTTTATATCTGAAGTTATGAGCGTTGGCTCTATGCTTGTATTTAAAGTGTTTGCTGTAGAAAGCACCTAAGGTAGATTTGGTCACCATTGTGTGAAGGTGTTATTCAAGTAATTGGGAGTACTTGGTTAACAATGAACCTTGATAGATGCCAGTCCACATCTGAGCTTTCCTGGGAACATCCTGTAGAAAACTGAGTCATGCATGGACATGTGACTTTCCCATGTGACTCCAAAACTCCATTTTGTAGCTGGACTCTACACGGCGGGCGGGGGGAGAGGGGTTTCCACCCACAAGAGAGAAACTATATAAGTCCCTGGGAAAACCCCTCCATTTTGTCTTCTGCTGGCTCAAGAAATAGTCTCTCCACCCCAAGGAGATGCCTGAAAGAAACTGGAACAAAGTGGGGAGGGATAGCTCAGTGGTTTGAGCATTGGCCTGCTAAACCCAGGGTTGTGAGTTCAATCCTTGAGGGGGCCATTTAGGGATCTAGGACAAAAATTGGGGATTGGTCCTGCTTTGAGCAGGGGGCTGGACTAGATGACCTCCTGAGGTCCCTTCCAACCCTGTGATTCTGTGATTCTGTGACAGTAACTACTGGGGTGGGAGTGACTGCTGGACCCAGACTAGAAGGCGGCTAGTCTGTAAAAAAAGCTTATTGGAATATCTCTGAGGGTGAGATTTCATCTGTAATCACTTTCTTACTGTATTAGGCTTAGATTTCCGTGTTTAATTTTATTTTGTCTGGTAATTTACTTTGTTCTGTCTGTTATTACTTGGAACCACTTAATCCTACTTTTTGTATTTAATAAAATCACTTTTTACTTATTGATTAATCCAGAGTATGTATTAATACCGGGGGAGGGGGGAGACAAACAGTTGTGCATATCTCTCTATCAGTGTTATAGAGGGCGAACAATTTATGAGGTTTATTTGGGGTTTGGACCCCATTGAGAGTTGGGTATCTGAGTGCTGGAGGCAGGAACACTTCTTAAGCTGTTTTCAGTTAAGCTTGCAGCTTTGGGGGGATGTAGTTCAGACCTGGGTCTGTGTTTGTAGCAGGCTAGCATGTCTGGCACAACCAGGCAGGGCACTGAAGTCCCAAGCTGGCAGGGAAAACAGGCTCAGAGGTAGTTTCCGCACATCAGGTGGCAGTCCCAAAGGGAGTTTCTGTGATCCAATCCATCACAATTAGAATTCAAAATTATCTTAACAAACTGGAGAAATGGTCTGAAATAAATAGGATGAAATTCAATAAAGACAAATGCAAAGTACTCCAGTTAGGAAGGAACAATCAGTTGCACAAATACAAAATGGGAAATGACTGCCTAGGAAGGAGTACTGTTATAGTAGATCAGAAACTAAATATGAGTCCACAATATAACACTGTTGCAGAAAAAGCGAACATCATTCTGGGATGTATTACCAGGAGTGTTGTAAGCGAGACACAAGAAGTAATTCTTCCACTCTACCCAGCATTGATGGGGCCTCAAATAGAGTACTGTGTCTGGGCACCATACTTCAGGAAAGATGTGGACAAATTGGAGGAAATCCAGAAGAGAGCAAAAAACGATATAAAGTCTAGAAAACATGACCTATGAGGGAAGATTGAAAGAAAAGGGGGGGTTGTTTAGTCTGGAGAAGAGAAGAGCGAGGGTGGACATGATAAATCTTCAAGTACATAGAAGGTTGTTATAAAGAGGAAGGTGATAAATTGTCCTTGTTATCCACTGAGGACAGGACCAGAACTAATGTGCTTAAGTTGCAGCAAGGGAGATTTAGGATAGACATTAGGAAAAACTTCCTAACTGTCAGGGTGGTTAAGCACTGAAACAAATTACCCAGAGGGGTTGTGGAATCTTCATCATTAGAGGTTTTTAAGAACAGGTTAGAGAGACACATGCCAGGGATGGTCTAGATCAGTGGTGGGCAACCTGCATCCCGCGGGCCACATGCGGCCCATCGGGGTAATCTGCTGGCGGGCCGCGAGACAGTTTGTTTACATTGACCGTCCACAGGCACGGCCGCCCGCAGCTCCCAGTGGCTGTGATTCTCAGTTAGCTCTGGAAACATGAGGAATGAAAATCCAGTCACTTTCCAAGGTCCCTAAATATGACTTTAGGTGCCTAATTTTAAGCAGCCTAGTTTGAACAAATTGGCCTTACTTATTCTGTTTTTCAGCTCCCTTCATCTTTTAAATGAGGAAAATGGTCCATAATAATCACTGGGGTAACTCTGTGGAGGTTGGTGGAGTTGTGCTAGGGTTGACTTTGGCTGTGAGGCTGAATTTATAAATATTTGCAAAGGGCGCAGGGATCCCTAGATGGAAGGTGCCAGAGAAATACAAAGTCCAGATTAGATTTCAAAACGATCTTGACAAATTAGAGAATTGGTCTGATAGCCACAAGATGAAATTCAACCAAGACAAGTGCAAAGTACTTCACTTATTGGGTGACCCGTGGTTCTTGTGTTATGTGAAGGAGTATATATTTCCTTATTCATTTTCTCCATGGCATTCGTGGTAAGAACAGCCAGACTTAGGAAGGAAAAATCAAATGCAACTACAAAATGGGGAATGACTGGCGAGGTGGTAGCACCGCTGAAAAGGATCTGGGAGCGTTAGTGGAGTACAAATTCAATGTGAGTCAATAATGTGATGCAGTTGCAAAAAAGGCGAATATCACTCTGGGGTGTATTAACAGGAATGTCATATGGAAGATACAGGAGTAATTGTTCCTCTCTTCTCAGCACTGGTGTGGCCTCAGCTGGAGTACTGTGTCTAATTCTGGGTGCCGTCCTTTAGTCAAGATGGTGATAAGTTGGAGAGAGTCCAGAAGAGAGCAACAAAAACCATCAATGGTTTAGACAACCTGACCTATGAGAAAAGATTTAAAAAACTGGACATGATTAGTCTTTAGAAATAAAACTGAGGAGGGACCTGATAAGTCTTCAAATACGTTAAAGGCTGTTACAAGCAATTGAACTGTGAGCCACTGAAGGCAGGACAAGAAATAATGGGCTTAATCTGCAGCCAGAGAGATTTAGGTTAGCTGTTAGGAAAAACTTTCTAACTAGAAGGGGAGTTAAGCTCTGGAATAGGCTACCAATTGTGGAATCCCCGTCACTGGAGGTTTTTAAGACCAGGTTGGACAAACACCTGTCGGGGCTGGCCTAGGTTTACTTGGTCCTGCCTCAGCGCAGGGTGCTGGACTTGATGACCTCCCAAGGTCCCTTCCAACCCAACATTTCTATGATTCTGTGAAATCCCACTGTGTTCCTTTGTCATCCTATTCCTTGTGGCAGATTGCCAAGCTCCCTCTGTCACCCTCTAACTCAGAACCTGGCCTCAGAACATAGCAGAGATTAAATTAATTCAGTAGCACTTGAAAACTGAAAGTGGGTTCAGCTTAGTCAGCGCCACTGGAATCTGTCTGTGGGAATAATTCCTTTTGGCTAGTACTGTCCTACGTTGTCTGGAGAAAGACAGTACTGGGGAAGAGATGGGTTGGAGTGACATTTGCTTGAATGGTTTACTTGCAGGGGACACACACACGTGAATTGCAGGGTAGCTGAAGTTTCTGCCCACCTGCAATGATGCAGCAGTAGCACAAATCTAAGTCCTGGTTTCTGTTTCAAAGACAAGACCTGGGGAAGAAAATATGAGTCACTGGCTCCTATATATCAGTCCATATTATGTGTGTGTGCGTGTGTACACGCTTATACGACACACACTCAGATCCTTCAACTGAACTTTGATTAGGGTTGGAAAAGCGACTAAAACAGGACCTTCTTGCATGTCATGGACCAAATTGATCCCTGGTGTAGCACCTTTAACTTCAGCAGAGTGAAACCAGAGATGAATCTGCTCTCCATCTTGTCAGTCACAACTGCTGATCTCATTTGCAAAAGCAAGTGTTACTCCTGGTAGTCCAGCAGGAGTTGATACAGCTCTGGGAAGCTCTGGGAGCTGGGTTCTGTTCTACCTCACCCTGCACATTCGGTTCCAGCTGCAGCTTCCTGGTTATCAATAGAGATGTAAGAAGCAAGACAAGTCAAGCTGGATTGTTCAGTTCAGTGGGGTTTTGTAGAGCTTTTGGCGTTGAATCAGGGCACTTGTGATGTGGATTCATTGAGTGAGACTTGGTCCTCCAAACAGCAGAGAAAGAAATGCTAATGTTTTGTGTGATGTTCTTTAGCTGTTGGTTTTTCTAAAGATATTTCCCAAACTTTTTTGTTCATTTCTTTTTCAATGAATAACCAAATCCAAAAACTGAAATTTTCTGTGGGAGCTTTGAAATCCAAATATTTGATTTTTTTTTTCTCCCAGAAGACAAAAAAAATATTTTAAAAATGTTTGGTTTACATTCTCTCTTTAAGATGACCAGACTGAAAACTTTCAACCAAATGAAAATTTATTATTTTGTAAAAACCACAAATTCATTTATTTTCCAAAAATGTAAAATTTTTCAGTTAAAAATTTGCTTACTCTTTTAGTGGGCACATTAAAGACTAAAGAGGCACATTTTAAAGAGGCACATTTTGACTAAAATGAAAATTTTCCATAAAAATGTTTCTTTGGACAGCAAAACCATTTCTCTTTTTAAAAACATATTTAGATAAAAATATTTTGACCCCATTTTAGTCCTGCATCATCATTATTACAGAATGGCATCTCAGAAAAAAGGGGGGAAATCATTTGTGATAGAGCCAATAAATAGATATCAGAGTAGCAGCCGTGTTAGTCTGTATCCTCAAAAAGAAAAGGAGTACTTGTAGCTCACGAAAGCTTATGCTCAAATACATTGTTAGTCTCTAAGGTGCCACAAGTCCGCCTTTTCTTTTTAACAAATAGGTAGTCGCTAACTTTTTTCCTTATCACAAAAATTGGACCAAATCCAACCCTGGTATAAAGGGTCACAAAGCATCTCCCATTGAGTTACACCAGGAAGGAATCTAGTCCATTGTTTTCTGCTCTGCTTTGGGTTTTTGCAATGGCTCTTCCTAAGACTAGACAAAAATACTGTAGCATGTGATTGCTGGATTTTCGTTTTTTTTTTTTTATTGTTACACTGTGAATTATCCATTGTAGACAGGCTAGAAGGAATGTGAGTATCTGCCTGGCATTCTCTTCCCAAAGGCCAGTATCAGACAATAGAGTGCACTGTTCTTTAGCACATAATAAAGTAAAATCATATTACACTGAGCACAAAGCTACCTAAGATTTTGGAACATGCCCAGCTATCTCTCAGTGAAGTAACAACTGTGTTTGCTAGAGAGCTTGGGAGACCCAGCTGTAAGGAGGCCCTGTCTTTGTCCCTATTTGATTGAGTTTTCAATCTAGTTTGCCACCTCCAAGCTGCGCAGGGCTACTAGCTAACTGACAGGAGGGCTTTTCTAGAAATATTAATATCCTTCCCTCATTGTCCCCTGCTCCCGCTGCTGCTACTACTGTCTCTCCCTGGAAAGGTCTTGCTGGGGATAAAGTTTCTTATGCGAGCATGGAACTGCTCTTTAGGGGGTGAGCTGGAGGTCAGGTTCAAAGAGGAGGGAAAAAGTTCCCTGAAGCTATTCCCAGTTCCACAGGACCACTGCCAATTCATTCATGGTGTTTGGCTTCAGGGAATAAAGCTCTGGGGGAGGGGAGGAGAGTTCCCCAGCAGATTAAAGCAGGAATTTTGATGCCCTAGGATCTGCATTCAGAAGGAGCCTTCAAGTGTGGGATGAAGGAGCGGTGGTGCTGTAAGGAGCTGCTCTCTGTGATGCAGGAGTTTCTTTATCACCCCTGTTGGCCTGGAAGCTGGCAATGCTAGACATGTAGTGGCAAGTCAGACAATGTGTGTGCACAGCACTGCATTTAGTGATAAGGGCCCGCATGCCCCATCCGCAGGCATGGAGTGTGGATTGAGCATTTTACATGGATTTTCTTAGACCAAACAGGGCCATTTTTGATCACTGAAAATCAAATTTTACATTTTTAAACTGAAGAATTTTGGGGTTTCGATTGTTTGGATGAAAATGTGAAAAATGTTGGCCAATCGGGAAAAAAAATCATTTTTGTCAAAAGTGTCCACAGGGATGAGGACTCGAGAAGTGACGGGCTTCTAAAAGCTCACAGGGTAGAAAATTCCATACATGGAGGGAAAGCAGAGATGATGAGGTGGGAGATGAAAGCGATAGGTTTTGTGCATCTCTAGACTGCTGGTGGATCTGTGCCTTATTTCATTTTAATCCGGTTCTGGGGACAAGGAAGGAAGACTCTAAAATCTCCTCTTTTAACCCAGTGGTGAACAAACTCCAAAAGGCCCGAAGGACAGTTTGGATCTGAATGAGCCCAGGATGAGTTTGAAGCCGTTTGGGACTTGAGCTGCAAATACCATTGAGTCAGCTGAGGTGCCACAAGTATTCCTTTTCTTTTCACCTAGATACCATGCTTCAGTGAGCGGGACGGCATAAACCCAATACATTAGATAGCTGTCCTGTTTCTAACAGGGATAAATACATCACCCCATGCTGCCTCTCTTGGGTAATCTTACCATTTCTGTTTCCATGAAAGCAGTGAAAGACAAAATATACCTGTGGGACAGAATGAACAACTTTGAATCTCCAAAAAAAGATTAAAGTTGAGTCCATTCTTATTCTATTTGTACTAACTTGGCCAGAATCATAACCAGGATCATCCAAGGATCTCAAAGTACTTTACAAACATTAATTATTATTAATAATAATAATAGTAATAATAATACCAAGCTATTATGCACTGCCTTACATCCATTGGTGAGTTGAGTGTCATTACATTAGGCATGAAGCATCATTAAAATTAGGTTTCGCAACAGCCCTGTGTGGGAGAAAAGGTTATTACACTTTACACGATTATACACCTGCCCACACTTCGACCCTAAGTGCCTTACCCAAAGTCACACACTCAGTCAATGGCAAAAGTGAAAACAGAAGCCAGGAATCCTGGCTTCCAGGCCCCCGCGCTCACTTCTACAGGAAGGATGTTTTTGTGATTATGGCACCAGGCTGAGCTTCAGAAGATATAGGTTCTCAGCCACAGATTTACTGTGTGACCTTGGGAAAGTTAGATTTTCAAAAGTGCTCAGTTTTGGCCCAAATGTGCTCCCACTAAGTCAGTAAGACAGACCAAAATACTGAGTGCTTTTGAAAATCCCGCCTTCAATATCTGAGCCTCAGTTTCCCCTCTGTGAACTTGGGGATAAAAGACTGACGTGAGGTAAATCCAATTGTATTTGTTAGGTGCGCTGATGCTAGAGTGACAGGGGGCATAGAAGTAGGTCCATGAAGAGATCTGATCCCCATCCATTGGCACCATTGTTCAGTAGTGTCTAGTTAATTTCTGGCTACCACAGCCTTTAAAATGCTAGTGTTGGGTTGTTTGTTTGTTTTTTCAGGTGTGGTCACATTTTTACCAGAGTGCATTTCTTGCATTTAGGCTTTGTTGGTTGTTGGTTTTTTTGGTTGTTTGTTTTTGCTGCCTTTGGCTTCTTTACCCTCTCTGTTTTGCACACAACTCCACATTACTGGCTTCCCCATTCCTCTGCTAGCAGCAGAGGGGAAAGGAAAGAAACTGACATTCCAGAAATTTTAGAATTGGGGGAAAAAAACCTTCTTCAAACAGCTGGTTTCCTGATTGATTGGCACAGAAGCTCTGGTTGCCCATGTTAAGTCCTTGCTTATTTTTCTGCTCCTGTCTTGCTAGCAGAGAGCCTGGGGAGCCAGCTTTAGGCATTCAGGCCTAGGCTGCGTCATGACTAATGTTTAGTTAAAATGCAAGCTGTTAATGAAACAAGCTTTCTGCATGCACAGAAGGGAGAGTTTTCCCCCCAGCTGTCATTGAGCTGAGGCAGGTGTAGCCAATTTCAGAGATGACGAGTCAGGGGAAAGCAGATGCTGTTGTTGTTATATGGTAGAGCTTCAAAAAAGAACTAGGTAAGTTCATGGAGGCTAGGTCCATCAATGGCTATTAGCCAGGATGGGCAGGGATGGTGTCCCTAGCCTCTGGGCAACTGGGGATGGATGGATCACTTGATGATTCCCTGTTCTGTTCATTCCCTCTGGGGCACCTGGCATTGGCCACTGTCAGAAGACAGGATACTGGGCTAAAGGGACCTTTGGTCTGACCCAGTGTGGCCATTCTTATGTTAAATACCAACCTAGACCATGATCTTGCTGCCCCACACTCACTATGTGCATATAGAAAGAGGTGGTCTCGCCATCTCAATAGTCAAGACAGACAAGGAGTGGGCTGGAGGTGTGGGGGAATTAAGGTTTCCAGGGCAACCTTAATTCTGACATTTCCTACCTTGTGAGTTCGAGGTGGGGGTTTGCAAAGGCACAAAGAAGAGTGAGGCACCAAGGCCCAGATTGTCAAAGTGAATTAGGCACCTAACTCCCATTGAAATAAATGGGAATTAGGCACCTGCATACCTTTGAGGATCCGAGGTGAAGATCCCGCTGACTTTCTATGAGAATTGAGTCCCCAATTGCTCTATCTGTCTTAGAAAACCAACCTCCTTGCCACTGCAAAATTAAAGGTCCTTTAGTGTATTTTCGTTGGATGGGATATTAGTAAAGACGGCCATTGCCACAGAGATAACAATCACTTTTTCCCCATCCCTAATATTTTGTGGGGGACTTTGGCCATTTTCTTCAATGTTTCCAGTCTCTGATTAGACAGAAGGAAGGGGAATGGATGGGAGAGGTGATACCATCAGGGAGAGCAACACTGACTTCTCCCAATGCAGCAGCTCAGCAGATAATTCACTTACTTTATTAATCTCAGGAGACCTCACACGGGCCCCTTCTGAGTCGCTGAACGCCCTATTGATGGCAAACTGGATTGCCAAGCCCGTCATGGTGCCCGTGGAGAGAGGCTTGATCTTGCGGACTGCTTGCAGCAGGCTGGCTTTGGTCCAGTGGGTCTTGAGGGAGAACTCGTTCTTGACTGTGCTGGCATAATTGATCACCCCCACCCGAGTGGCATTGGGGCCCACATCTAGGGACTCGATGACCTGGGACAAGAATACTTTGACCTGCTCAAATTCATTGGGGCGCACGCTCCGGGAGCTGTCTATGATGAACACCAGGTCGGAGGGTCTCGTCCTACACAGAGCACCTGCACGAGAAAAGTGGGAAGAGAAAGATGAAGAAATAAGGCTACAGAAAAACTAGTGAGGTTCAGGGATCAGAGCAGGATGCTGGGGACTCAAGACTTCCTGGTTCTTGTGGGGAGATAGGGTTCTACTGGGTTATGGCAGAGAACTGGGTGTCATTTGTAAAACCAATGGGATGATGATAAATACTTACTTATCTCATAGGGGCAAAGTGGGAACTAATTAATCAAAGTTTATAAAGTTTATACTTTTTAGAAAAGTATTTGTATTGGTTAAAAACATAACACCGTGTACAAATATGTGTACTTTTAATGCACAGAGGTGATGAGATAATATTTGGCATTTGTGGGGCTGGATTCACCACTCCAGGTTTATGCTGTTATGCTGATGAAACTCAGTGCAGTCACACTGGAGTAAAACAGCAGAGGGGCAAACCAACTGTCTGAAGCACCTTGATCAGATGCCCATCAAACGCTTTGCAAAAATTAATACATAAATTCCCACAACAAGTCTGTGCAATAGGTATTGTTATTGCCACTTCAGAGACAGATAAACAGAGGCACACCTAGCCATTAAATAACTACCTCAAAGCTCCAGGGGGTCAGTAGAGGTGGAAATAGAACCCATGAGTCCTGACTCATATAACCCCCTGGTTTAACCCTTAAAGCAGTGGTTCTCAACTAGGGGTACATGTATCCCTGGGGGTATACAGAGGTCTTCCAAGGGGTAGATCAACTCATCTAGAGATTTGCCTAGTTTTACAACAGGCTACAGAAAAAGCCCTATCAAAGTCAGTACAAACTAAAATTTCATACAGCCAATGATTTGGTTCTACTGCTCTATATACTGTATACTGAAATGCAAGTACAATGTTTATAGTCCAGTTGATTTATTTTATAATTACATGGTAAAAATGAGAAAGTCAGCAATTTTTCAATAACAGTGTGCTGCGACACGTTTGTGTGTTTATGTCTGATTGTGTAAGTAAGTAATTTTTAGTGAGGTGTAACTTGGAGGTACGCAAGACAAATCAGACTCGTGAAAAGGGTACAGTAATCTGGAAAGGTTGAGAGCCGCTGCATTAAATCACAATGGAAAACTTGTCTTATGAAAGGAGACTCAAGGAGCTTGGCTTGTTTAGCCTAACTAAAAGAAGGCTGAGGGGAGATATGATTGCTCTCTATAAATATATCAGAAGGATAAATACCGGAGAGGGAGAGGAATTATTTAAGCTCAGTACCAATGCGGACACAAGAACAAATGGATATAAACTGGCCATCAGGAAGTTTAGACTTGAAATTAGATGAAGGTTTCTAACCATCAGAGGAGTGAAGTTTTGGAATAGCCTTCCAAGGGAAGCGGTGGGGGCAAAAGATCTATCTGGCTTTAAGATTAAACTCGATAAGTTTATGGAGGAGATGGTATGATGGGATAACATGGTTTTGGTAATTGATTGATCTTTATATATTCATGGTAAATAGGCGCCCAATGGCCTGTGATGGGATGTTAGATGGGGTGGGATCTGAGTTACTACAGAAAATTCTTTCCTGGTATCTGGCTGGTGAATCTTGCCCATATGCTCAGGGTTTAGCTGATCGCCATATTTGGGGTCGGGAAGGAATTTTCCTCCAGGGCAGATTGGAAGAGGCCCTGGAAGTTTTTCGCCTTCCTCTGTAGCATGGGGCACGGGTCACTTGCTGGAGGATTCTCTGCTCCTTGAAGTCTTTAAACCATGATTTGAGGACTTCAATGGCTCAGACATAGGTGAGAGGTTTTTCGCAGGAGTGGGTAGGTGAGATTCTGTGGCCTGAGTTGTGCAGGAGGTCGGACTAGATGATCTTAATGGTCCCTTCTGACCTTAGTATCTATGAATCTATGAACTTTTCCTATTGGCATCACATCACAAAGCACTGGTGATCATACTGTAAAGAATAAGTCTGCACTAGACAAGAGAATCGGTGTGAAAATGTAAAATAGATTGACCTAAGATGACATATTCCCCATGTAACTTCTATGTTCCCTTGGTAAGATCAATAATAAACATGAGGGAGAAAACTATTGGTGGTCAAGATGCTCTGTCCTGCAGCTGGATGGAATTTCTCAAAATTGACCATTTTGATGACATTTTTCATCAAAATTTCAAACTGTGACCAAAATAAAATAAAATAAAAAGGGTTGATATTTTTATGAACATTTTCCCAAATTGCCCCATTTAGCCTGCCTCTGTGAGGTTCTCTTCTCATATTCTCTGTTAATATTTCATTTTCACACAGGAGGAGGATACAGTTTCTGCGATACAGGGGAAAAGTTCTGTCAGACAAGCTTTTTGACCAGCAAGTCTGTCTGACATAGATTCATAGACATTAAGACATAGATATTGGAGTTGGTCATCAGTGTGAAATGTAACTGAGCTTTCACGCTGTTAGACAGATGAAAACAAATATCCTGCTATATGTCCATGAAGAGAGATCATCAGGTGGGTTTCCTGAAAGACTCTAGTGCTGAATGTGTAACTGGCTTCAGAATAATGTATCTCTAAACAACGCAATGTGCAGGAGGGATTCAAGGAGGAGTTAGTCAGTAGGACACACTGGTTTCCACTGAAAAGTAACCATTTACCTCCGGGGGTTGGTTTCACTTCACTGCCATATTTCACTGCAGGAAGTAGAAAACGTCTGTTTATAATCAAGCTTACATAGTGCTTTAATTCCTAGACCAAAAAAGAACTTTATGAAGTGTCATTATACCCATTTTACAGGTAGGGAAACTGAGGCCATGAGCTTTGCCCAAGGTCATGCAGTCTGTCCTTGGTGGATCAAGGAATGGACAATAAGTCTTCTGATTCCCACTCCAGTGCCCTAACCACCATTTGTTTTTTTTTAATTGTTAACTGCTGCCAAGAAAGAAGTGTTGTACCAAAGCATTGAAGTGTGGGATAAGGACTGACTGAGCCAATAAAAGATTTTGGAATCAACTTTTTCACAAAGCGCTTTTGTATTTTTGTCCCAAATAACTTTTTTTTGTATCTCTTCTTATGAAATTAAAATGTATTTATGGGGAATAAAGAGAGAGTATTGAAAAATCAAAAGCAAGTCTAGCTAATTGTGTCCAGCCCCAGAAGGCTCCCTAGTCTTAGGGCTTGTCAACACATGGAGCTATTCAGGAAGAGCTATTCCAAAACAATTAGTCTTGAATAACTCCACATATGGACACTTTCATTCTGGCATAAGTGCCTTTTTCCAAAATAGCTTAATTGATTTTGAAAGTGGATTAAATTAAACCAAAAACAACACTTTTATTTTGGAATAAGAATGGCCACATGTGGACATATTCCAGAGTAGATACTCCACTTTAAATCCATTGTCTACCTTATTCTGTAATAACTTTTATAATAGTCAAGCCCTTATGGCAATGAAACAGAGTTTGCGGAAGCACCATGGTGCTGGATTAATTAGAAGAAACAGAAAACTGTTGGTAACTCAGAATTTAAACATATTTATATTGCAAGCAGCATTCAATCATACTAGAAATATAGTGGATTGGATGAATGATCCATCTGTCATTTCCTGACTCTGGTAATATCTAGTACTGGATGGTTCAGGTGCAGAGATACTGTCTCTTCACAAAGCTGATCAGTTGGACAGTCTGCAAAGACATTTCCTTTCTCTGCGTGGCTACCTTATGCTCTGCAGCATGTAGTCACATTACCCTGATCATTTTGTGATCTGCACAGGTATAAATGTTTTTAAATGTCCTAAAATCACTCAACCCTTTTACAAATCCAGCCCCAATATTTGTCTTGACCACCTCCTGCAGCCATGAGTTTCACAGGTTGGCTGAACATTAATTGTTGTCTGTAACTTCATCCAGTCCCTACTGGATCAGTTAATGGACTGATTTCTTTACCATTTGTACAAATCTTTTTCACTATTAGCTTTTCCTTTTGAATTCAACACCTGTTCATTTATTATATATTATTTGTAATACCACAGTGCCTAAGAGCCCCCAACATGACCAGAACCTCACTGTTCTAGGTGCTTTAAAAACACCGAAGACGCCGACAGCCCCTGCCCCAAAGGCCAGAGACAAAAGGTGTAGACAGACAGACTGGGAGTACAAGGAAACAATGTGACAGTATTGTTCAGCATGATAGGCAGTGAACTCAGCACACTGGCTGCCTACCATTGTCAAGTATTTTGTAGCTGGGAAATGGGGATTTGCAGACATTAAAATTAACCATCCTTCTTTAAGGATGCTCACAGGGTATCTCTTGGACAGCTTGCCTCTAAGGCAAATCCTGTCATCCCAATTCAGGCAAAATCTACCATTGACTTCAACAAACTGAAGGGAATTCACTGGAAGTTTGCTTGAAAAAGGACTACATTAAAACCTTAATAAGGACCAACCTCAAAACCAATCCATTCCACTTTACTCAGAAAGGTGTACCAGAGATAGGAATGTCTGATCAATCCAGGACAATTCGCTCCTTGAATTTCCCAAACAAAACCAGCTCTTTGAGGAACGCTTTGAGAGAAGAAGTGAGTTCTATTCAGGAGATAAAAAGGGCACAGGACATCTCCTTTAATGGCAGTGCCTCCTCCAGCTAAAAGGAACTGGACCTCTTACTATGCTGAAGACACACTGAAGCAGCTTTCTGTTAACTGTGTCTGTGCCATGCACGCGGCTATTATTGCAAAGCAACGAAGCAAGCAGGAGAATGCAGCACAGACATCAGGATTTTGCTGCCTTGGTCAACTATTTGCAAAAGATTCTTTGCACAGCCCTGCAATCTGTTTGGTGTCATTTTTCTCCCTTTATCCTCCCGCGTTCACATCTGCCCGAGTGGAATGGCTTTGGGTGGTGAGAAGGTACCACAAACAAACTGACCTCTTCACTTACCTCTGGGCTGAGGGGGAGCCCCGTAAATGCCGTGATCCTGGAAGAGAAGAAATGCAGAGAGCAAGAAGCCAGAGAAAATCCTGTCCATGATTGCTCAGAAGCTGGAGGCAGAGTGGCAGGCAAGAGACTTGGGCCAGAGGTATTAACATGCCACTCCTCAGAGGGGCAGCAGGCCAGCCTCTGACACTTGTGAAATACCTGGGGGGAGGGCAAAGTTGGAGGTGGGGAGGGAGGAAAAGAAGAAGAAAACTTTGAATGACACGAAGGGTCTCCTGGCTTTGCCCAGCCCCTGGGGCTTTCCACAAGGGGTTCATTGCTCGGCTAGGGATGGGAAGTAATAAAGGGGACCCGCGACTGCCTGGAATGTGGAGAATCTGAGACCTTGACAGTGGGGCCAGTGAAAGCAGGTTGGGGAAAGGGGTTAACCCGTCATTCGCGGGCTTTAATCTGCCTAGCCTGGTGTTTGCTGCACTAAGCCAATGGTCTGCGGTGTATGGGGCTAACACCCTTCCTGAGACTGGAGGGGGTGGGAGAGCGGGGCAAGAACCAGGTGACACAAACCCTTAGATATCCAGCTCGGCACATGAAATGCAGACCTCAGGGTTTAGGAAACATCTGCCTTGTGGTGGGCCCCTCCCCCACACTTCTTTTTACTAATCTGCAGGCAAAAATATCAATCTGCTAAAGTAGGAGTGAGGGAGCAGAGGGGAATGAAAGGACTGGAATCATAGCTCAGTAAGACACAGTCAAAGTAATGTGAAACAGAATGAGTTAACTTCAGGGGTAAATTGTTACATCCATTATAAAAATTGTACTGTTTGGGATACTGAAAATAGAGAGCGAGAAAAGTAAACCAGGAGATATCAACAGCAAAGGATAGATAGATAGATTAGTAAAACTAGATAAATAGATAAAGATTGAATACTGTATGATTTATTGTTTTTAGCAGGTTCTGCCCAAACTTAGAAGAAGATACAGTGACTGCCACAAGCAGCTGACAATCTAAACAGACAAATAAAACCCATGATGCGCTGGGTGAATAGGAATCAGATGTCTTCAGTATCCATAAAGCACTATGCAGATTTAGCGGGCTATGTTAATACATTAATAGTAAGTAGATGCATTCATCACAAAGTAACATAACAATGCTTCCATGTTAGTTGATAAATGCCTTTAGGCTGCAAGTGATCTGCCAATCTCATCTATCCAGCCATCCATTCACCACCTTAAGCATTCATTCATTTCACCGACACTGTATGATCCCCGAGCCTCAGCAAACCACCTTCAGATCCAGAGGAGGCCAATTCCGCCATTCTTATGCTGAGTAGCACTTTACTCCACAAGTGCCCCCCCACACTGAAATCAATGGGACATCACACAGAACAAGGCGCTACTCAAGTGAGTCGTGAGTAAGGAAAGCACAAGCTGGCCTTAGAAGAGCTGGCCAGAACATTTCAAAGCCATCAACATCTTGATGAGAAATGGATAAACCTACCAACAAAATTTTGCAGGAGGGAGCCTGGGCTCTGAGATCCTCCCATCTCGGCAGGTTTTAGCCCCAGCCTGAACATCTACACTGCTATTTTTAGCCACATAGCACGATCCCCGTGAGCCCGAGTCAGTTATCCCATGCTCCGAGACTTGCTGCTGTGGGGGCTTTTTATTTTCAGTGTAGCCATACCCTGGGGTCCCCAAATCTACTGCTCTTGCTCATGGTGAGTAGCATCTTATTTCATAGGTAGCTCCACTGAGATAAATGAGGCTGACTCACAGAGGAATTGCTATTTAAGGTGAGCAAGATTGGGAGAATTTGGCTGCAGATTACCATGGGAAAACACACACACATATACATATGCGTGCACACACAAAGCTATATATAAGAGCTAGGTATTATTATAATATCTACATTGGCACACACACACAAATATACATCCACACAAATGCATTTATACACTCATATATACATTCACACATATACACACAAACACATATACACACACTTGCAGACACACACATATACCCCCACCCCCACATAACTACAGATAGTATCAGGGAACAAAATGGAATTAAAATACATGTGTTTTTTGCTTCCACCCCCATTTATATATATATAAAATATGGGTTTTTTTCCTTTCGTTCTGCTTGGCACACAAAGAACTATTGGTGCAGACAGTATTGCTGGCCATGAATGGGGATCATTCAGATCCCTCCATAAATGAAGTCTCTATGGCCGTTCTTGCCGAAGAAAATATAAGGTTTCTCTGTGTCATTTTTCTGCTAATTAGCAAAGAAAGATAAATACATTTCAGGTGATATTTTTCACTACGGAGGTTGGGGCACACACACAACATTAAAGCTTTGAAAACAGGGTAAGGGCAGAGGCATTTTGGACACCATACGTCTGCATTTATAGATCTTTAAAAGAAATGTTTATTTTTAAAATATGAACCATAATTTTTCCCCGGGCCTCAGAAAACTAAAACACTGGATCCAATTTTTCCAGAGGAAAATATGCATTTAGGGCTCTTCCCAAGGCCACTCACAACACAAATAGATAAACCATTAAAGGATTAAGCTGACCCCATTCTGTAGGGCAGCTATTGTAGGTTTCATGTTTCCAGAAGCATAGAAGATTGTTCTCTCTCTCCCTCACATACACACACACACTCCTCTTTACTGAACAAGCACTTGTTTCAAATACTAGATCCGGCTCATTTCTTCTATGTCCAAGGAGCTTTGAATCAAGGTACTACATCAGGACCAACCCTGCCCTCTTTGAAGTCAACTGTTTAGAAGTAATGGCAAAGTTCATATGTGTTAGCCCCTCTTTACCAAGGAAAGCAGAGTGTGAAGGTTGTGGGAAATGGCAAAGAGAAATACATTGCCCAGTGTCTCAGTCTTAGGGGTCCCTGTAGATCTTACTCAAGAGTTCAGTTCAGGAGCAAAGTTCAGTGTCAAGTTCCTCAAGCAACCAAGCAAGAGGGGATCAGCAACTTTGATACATGTTTCTAACCTCTACCCTGGGCTCCTTGGAGAAGGGACAAAAGCAGAAGCAATGAGCTGGGCACATGGTGACATGGCCCCTTTACATCTCCTGCATAAAGTTGTCTACAGAGGGGCCAATATCTCTGTTCCAAAGAGATCTCAAGCTGTATTTGCCTAAAGACACTAACGTTGCAGCTGACCCATGGGAAATCCTGGTCACACCACACAATTTACCTGTGACGTCAGCCTCCATTGTCCACTTGTTAAATTTTGCAACAAGCATATTCGTGCTTTCTCCCCTGCTGCCCCTCACGCTTGGGGGGGGGAGCTCCCCATAAACATCTGCAAAGCCACCTCATTCTCCACCTTCCAGTCCCTCCCTAAAACTCTCCGATGCTGCGATGCCTGCAAAAATCTTGTCAACGGTTAGGCCTGTGGTGTGCTGAGACAACAGCTTATCATGCGGACTCTCATTGTTTCCTTCTACTTCACTGCCTGTTTCCATCTGTTGTTTCTTCCCCTATACTTAGATGGTCAGCTCTCTTGGGCAGGGACTGTCTTTTTGTTCTGTGCTTAAACAGCACCTAGTGCAGTGTGGTCCTGGTCCATGGCTAAGACTCCTAGGTGCTGTGGTAATAAAAATAATAATAATCATGAAAAGTTCCTAGTAAGGCTGTGGAACCCAGGCATGTCCATAGCTAGCAATCCCACCCTCTGCATAATCATTGTCATGATTTCTTCTCACCAGTGAATGGGAGACTGAATTAGAATGAACTTCACAGGGGCAGCGTGGCTCAAAGCATAGGGCATTAGCTGAGGGCGGGGGGGGAGGTCGAGAAACCTGGATTTTATTCAGTCATTTATTGCCTCAGTTTCCCCATCTGTGCCATGGGAATAACAATACTTCCCCTTCTTTTGTAAAGCACGTGGAGATTTGTGGATGGAAAACGCTGCACAAGAGCTTTGTAAGTATGATCATTATTAGTTCATTTACACAGTTCTGTTTCTGATTTGCTCCTGTTTCCTTCAGTCATCAAGTTCCCTTGAGACGTGCCAATGAATCCAGTTTCTCCAGTCATCTAAATCTGCCAGGCTGTAGTTTGAACCAACTGCCTCTTGTCCTGCCCTCTGTGGCAAGAGAGGACAACTTTTCTCCATCTTTTTTATGAAAGCCTTTCAAGTATTTGAAGACTGCTATCATGTCCCCTTTTAATCTCCTCTATTCCAAATTAAACATACCCAGTTCCTTCAGCCTTTGCTCATATCTGACTTGCATTCCACCTCTTTGATCATCTTTGTCGCTCGCCTCTGGATCCTTTCCAGTTTCTCTATATCCTTTCTATACATTGGTGACCAAAACTGGACACAGTCCTCCAGCTGAGGCCTAACCAGCGCCGAGTGGTACTATCACTTCCTCTGACTTTCATGCAATGCCTTTGCTTTTTTGCAGCAGCAGCAGCATCACATTGCTGACTCATGTTGAGGTTGTAATCCACAACTCCCAGATCCTTCTCAGCAGTGCTGCTGCCAAGCCAGTTTCCCCCCCATTCTGTATTTGTGCATTTGGATTTTCTTCCCTAAGTGTAGCACCTTACATTTGTCTTTGCTGAATTTCATTTTGTTGTCTATAGCCCAGTTTTCCAGTTTATCAAGATCCATCTGAATTTTAGCTCTATACTCCAAAGTGTTGGCAACCCCCACTCCCGCACAGCTTTGTGTCATTTGCAAACTTGATCAGTATGCTCTCTAGACCTACATCCAGGTCACTAATAAAGATGTTAAATGACACCAGACCCAGAACAGATCCCTGTGGAACCCCCCTTGAGACCTCCCTCCAATCTGACATTCTATTAATAGTTACTCTTCATTTGCAGTTGTTTAACCAATTGTGTATCCATTAATGGCAGTTCTGCTGAGCCCGCATTTCTCCAGTTTACTTATCAGAATGTCATGTGAAACTGTGTCAAAAGCATTGCTGAAGTCCAGATATATTAAGTCCACAGCATTCCCCCATCCACCAAACCAATTACCCTGTCAAAGAAGGAAATCAAGCTGGTTTGGCATGATTTGTTCTTGGTAAATCCATGCTGGTTGCTAGTGATCACCCATTCATCCTTCACGTATTTGCAAATGGAATATTTTATACATTGATCTAGTAGCTTCCCAGATATCAAAGTCCGCCTGACTGGTTTATAGTTCCCTGGCTCCTCCTTTTTATCCATTTTAAGGATGGGCACTATGTTAGCCCTTCTCCAGTCTTCCAGGACCTGTCCTGTCATGGATGAGTTTGCCAATATTTCTTCAGCGAATTCCTCTGTACCCTCAGGTGAATAGCACCAGGCCCTGCTGATTTGAAGATAATAAAGTCAAAACAAAACATTTTTACCTTCTTGAAATGAAACATTTAGACATTACTGCAATGAGATGATTTGACATCATTGACGTGAAATATTTTGACATCGCTGAAAGACCCAATGTTTTGATGGTCTTGAATCAATTTATTTTTCAATTTCTATTTAGCAGGAAATTAAGAAAATTTAGCTTTTCATTCTGGTTCAGACCAAATATCTGTTTTCAAAAAGCTGGAATTTTCCATAAAATGGACATTTCTGATTTCCATCCAGTTTTAAGCAAAGAAAATCTTGCTTTCCCATTCTCCACAGACCCTGACTCTTCAAGATTAAGACTTCTCGGTCACCTTTTTGAAATGCACACACAAATACATGATGTAGGCTTAGCACTGTTATCATTTATGTTATTTTTCTTTTGCAGTAAATGTAAAAGCACCATGAATTTTTTTTTACTTCAAATAAGGGGTCACCATCAAGCTGAAAAAGTTGAGAAGCGCTGGCTTAAGCTGTAGGTTTTTGGATCCAGCCTTCCCCAATGTTTAGGGAACTGTCCCCTCAGAGCTAGATTTTACACATGGCTGCCTGTGTTCAGAGTCCTCTAACATAAATATTTTCTAGAAGGAATCCGGAGATATGGCTAAAGTCATGTTAATTGGCCACCTAAGTCGTGGAGTAAAGGAGAAGGCTCCGGTTGGGAAAGCCAGCCAAACACTGAGTAGTTTACTGTTGATTTTTATGTTAGTCAAAATAAATATGGTTCCTCTGGTAAACATAACTTACTTCCCCTCAAGCCACCAGAAAAACGTGACGGTTTTAGCAAAACACCTTCGCACTCTTTTAAGTGTTAAATTTAAAAAAAGGCTTCTTTTGATGTTCCCATTTCAGTGTTACTGAGCTTGACTCAGCCTCAAAAATACACAGGGAAATTTTGTGTCTGATGCTTCCATTTACCCAAAATCAAATTCCGATGTTTTCTCCCCACAATGATTCTGTTTCACTGCTGGTTTAAAGGGAGTGGAGCAGCCACTTTTAGTCTGGTTTTTTATCAGGGAGAATGTTTATTGTCAAACCACTTTCCTCAGGAAATTAATACTGTTTTTGGCAGCGTGGGATCTGTAAGGCTTAAACAAACAATGGGAAAGGCGGAAAGCTGGGGAGAAATGTATGGCCTTAAATATAGACCTTTTGAATAACTTTTACGACCAAAACAGCGAGTGAATGTTTATCCTTTATGCTTTAAATAGCTGGTAAATATTACTTAGCTCTGATGCTAGAAATGGGAAATGCTTTTTACAGCTAACAACTATTTATGTATTTTATAGGTCACGTTCATTTCAAAGGGATCAATTTTTAATTACCAAAATTGCCTTATATTCTCAGTTTAGCCACATCCCCTCTAGGGGATTAGGAGTCAACAGGACACCTGGGTTCTATTCCTGGCAGTGCCACTGACCAACTGTATGACCTTGGGAGGTCACTGCCTCTCTTTGGGCCTCAATTTCCCCATCTGTGAATTGGCAATGGCAATACTTGCTTGTCTATCTTAAGAGGTAGGTGCACAGACGACCTTGGATTTTGTGAACTCGGTACAGGTCCATTGCATAGAGAAGGCAGGATTTAGGACAGCTGTGCTGGATAGTCATATTCTCTCTGCACTATGGAGCACGACTGCCCAGACCGGGTCTGGGGAGGAATGAGGCTGGCTTCTGGGGGTGGATCCATGACTATACAGATCCATAGGTCACCTCCCCCCACCAATGGAGGGGATGGTCTGCATGTGGTACTGCCACAGAGAGGCTCTGCTGTTGCTGGGTAGGCTGTGTTAAGGATGCTGCCTCCTTAGCTCCCAAGAAGCTTGGAAGACAGGAGCTATATGAGGACAAAGGAGTTGACATGATTCATAAGAGTTAATAGGATGCCACAGACATGGTAGCTCACCTCCAAACTGAGTGCAGGAGAATGCCCCATTGTATTTATGCCCTTTAACCTGCATTGGGGTATTATTATTATTTTAATTAATTAATTAAGTATATGCTCTCATTCCTTATGACACATGTGGCAGCCCAGGTCCACCTCCATCTGTCTAATATGCCACATTTCTTGCTCCATTAGAGTCTGTTTCCAGGACAGCAGCATGCGTCTCAGTGGTTTTCTTATATGTCATCTGTTGTCTTCCTCTCTTCTGTTTTCCACCAGCTGGTATCCCATCCAGGGCTTGTCTAGAAAGACAGTTTTTTGACATCTGTACAACATGTCCAAACACACCAGCCTTCTTTATCAAATTTTTGTCTCTACAGTCTGCTGACCAGTCCTTTGTAACACATCAGCACTTGGTACTTTATCCCACCAGCAGACACAAAGTTTTCTTCGCAAGCATCTCCTATGAAATCTATTGTTTCCTTCAGTGGGCTCCTAGTATTTGCCGAGACTCAGAAGCATATAACAATGTGAGTATCACAATGGTATTGTTTAACTTTATCTTGGTTCTTGTATGCATGTCCTAGTTTTCCAGATATTTGCCAGTCTCAAGAAGATTCCACTTGCCTCCCAATTCTTGCTTCCACCTTCTTTTTGAGTCCGTCATTGGCACTAGTTGTGCTTCCATAATACACAAACTCTTTAGCCATGCCATATTCCTCACTGGCACCTTCATTGCTGACTCCTCTTTCAACAGTCATGACCTTCATTTTCTTCTGGCTGATTCTTAACTCTAGTTTGCACCCTCATGTTTGACATTGATAATGGTCTTTTTCATAGCTTGATCATCTGTGTCCAACAGAACAATGTCATCTGCACAGTCGATAACTTGATATTTTCTTCTAATTCCTTTATCTTCCTTTGGTGTTGCTTTTTGCATCATATAATCTATCACAATTCAGAAAAGAAGAGGTGATAAAATGCACCATTGTTGCACTTCAGTGACAATATCAGATCTGTCAGTCTCTCCACTTTCTGTCGTTACACAGCATTTTCAACCTTCATACAGCATCTTAGCTAGTGACACTGTGGTTTTAGGAAGGCCCTGTTGTCACAAGATCTTCCATAGAGCCTCTCTGTAAATGCAGTCGAAAGTTTTGTTAAAATCTATAAAGTTCAAGACACATCTTCTCTGGTAAGCAAGCTCTTTCTCAGTCATTCATCTCAGGGTAAAGAGGTGATCTATACATAGTCTTTTCAAACTACAGGCTGCTTGCTCGGTATGTAATTTTTCATCTAGAACCAGTTTGATTCTGTTCAGTAGTAAACTGCAGAACACTTGTCTGGGTATGGCGCAGTGACGTTACGCCTTGATGTTATCACACACGAGCTGGTTTCCTTACTTTGGTAATTTACAGATCACATCTTTCTTCCACTCCTCTGGGCAGCATTCTTTCTCCCAGACTATATTACAAAGTTTACATATTTCATGTACTACCACCTCTTCCCCGGCATTAAGCCTTTCAGCAGTGATCTTATCTTGACCAGGCACTTTGCCATTTTTAACTGCTTAATTGCTTCCTCTATTTCTGCTTCTGAAATGCCGATCAGTGAGATATGTCCTTCTTCACCTTCTTCTTCACATCCATCGACTGGAACTGTTGGCTCTGGTTGGTTGTGTATGTCATTAAAATGTTCAGGCCCTCTCTCCTTTTGTTCTGATTCCATTGTTAACAGTCTTCCATCTTTAGCTTTTATGATGTCACCTTGACTCTGGAACTGTGATGACAAATGCTTACACACCCTGGAACAGCTTCTTCGAGTCACTCCTCACTTCTTTGGCTTCTCTCACGTTTTTTGTCAAGCCAGGAGCTGTTATTTTTCCAACACAACTTCTTTATCTTTTTTTCTTCCTTTGCATACTCCTGTAGCAGAATGCATCGCTCTTCTTGTCTCACCTGTGTTTGCCTCCTTTTTAAGGCTTTTCTTTCTTTAATCAATTTCCATGTGTGTGGCTATATCCGCTCTTGTTTCCTTGATCATGTTGGTTCTAGTGAAGATGCGGCAGTTTCTCAGCAGACATTGCTAAAGTGAGCCCATTGTTCCTCTATGTCATCATTCATTACCCACTGCTCTTGGAATCCATTTGAGAGCTGGATTTTAAAGTCCCTTCCGATTCCTGGGTTAGATGGTTTTGTCACATCAAATTCCAGCTCTCTTTTCTTATTAGTTTGCCTTTTGAGCTTTATTCTAACTGTTCCAATGACAATCACTTCCTACATCAGCCCTTGTAAGCGATCATGTATCCAGCAGTGATCTTCACCATCATCTGCTGATGGCAATGTGACCCAGTTGTTTCTCAGTATCATCTGACTTCCATGTTAGTTTGTGTTTCCCGTGTTGAGGGAAAAGTGTCTCCTCCAGTGCACAGGTTATACATACTATACAGCTTGGTAAATCTTTCACTGTTGTCTGTGTACCCCTCAATTCCACGTTTACCCAAGCAATGCTCATATCCGAGGTTATTGTTATCAACTTGGCAATTCAACTCACCCATAACCAGAATGATATCACAAGTGTAGGCCTGGTTTAATACATCTTGCAACTTCTGTAGAACATCTTTTACTTGTTCAGTAAGTTCACTGGAAGGTGTGTAGGTGGAATGGAAAATCCCTCCATTCACTGAGCTGCGTCCATTGTCACAGGCATCCATGTGCTACTGTAACTGTAGACATTGATCTGGGGAGTTAGGATCTTGCTTCGTTGACAATAAACCTGGCTGGCTGCCTTCATACCTTTAACGGATCTTGTAGTCATTGGGCGGTTCACTCGAGGTCTACTGTTTCGGCTGCCTGTGCAGAGGTGGGACAGCACACGGGGAGAACACACACTTGCAGCTGAACATCTGACGACACTTACTTTAGCATGGGTTCCCATTCTTGTAGCTCTTGAGTTGCCTTTTTGTCGAGGAGTACTCCAGTTCCCTCTGTGAGACCATCTTGCCTTCCTGAACAGGGTACTGTGATCCCATCTGAATGGAGTCCACAACCAGTCCAGCTCATTTCACTCGCCCGAGAATATTAATATTGAACCAAGTAATTTCTCTAACTACTTCACTCAGTGTCCCACATGGTTCTCACATTCCAGAAGCCAATTTTAGTTTTAGTTTTAGCTGTTAGGATCTCTTGTTTCAGGCGATGATCTCCCACACAGGTTTGGTCCACCCCTTCATACCGCCGTTCAAATTCATTTGTTGTTGACTCAGTGATTCTGAGAGGCTAAGTGAGACAGAGAGGCTGGTTAATTGAGACAGACTCTTTTATCAGGGTTGTTTCCATAACTGTGACTTTTTAACATGGACAGATATTTGGCCTGACTCACAACCATAGGTCCACACCGTGGCTCTTTATTCAATAAATTCGGAGCAGCCCATATTATGTATGGGGTTCCCTCATCCACTCCACCATCTGATCAGTGAGGCTGGAGGACAGGTCTGAGCAGAAACAGGTCAAAACAGGTGCATAAATATTCACACAAGCTCATGGGAACAGAAACCACCAGTATCTCATGCTTTCAGTAAACGCGTCTTCCAGTGACAGATCCAACATATAATGTAGCGCTTAAAATATCCCTCCTCCACTTAATCATGTTTCTTTTTTCAGATCAGTTTTTTTAGAGGGAAGTTAACCCTTTGCACATTAAAGAAACCTGCCTGAATTCGTAGCTGGTAAAATTGTTGCTTTTATTGGTCATTTGGGCCATGAATGTTATTTAATGCCCCAGCTGAGATCAGGGCTTCTGGTGGTAGGAGTTGAATGCACACAGGTTATGTCTACACTGCTAGCTAGGGGTGTGAGTCCCCTGCTTGTGTACACATACTTGTGGGTATAAATAGCAGTGTAGCCACAGGCATGGTAGTGGAGGCCTGGCTGTGTGGGGATGAGTACAAACCCGCCTGAAACCAGTGAATATGTCCTCAACACGACTCAGCCATGAGTACGCTGCTGCTACCGTGTTTGTGCTGCCATTTATACTCATGCTAGCTCCATGAGAGCTACTGTGACCATGTGTACGTGAGCAAGGGAATCACACCCCTAGCTTGCGGTGCCGACGTAGCCACAGAGACCAACAGTCTTTGCCACAAAGAATTTACAATCTAAATACAAAGGGTCTAAAGACACAGGGTCGGAGGGAAGATTATTTTCTTCACTTCACAAATGGGAATTGAGCCAGAGAGATTAAGTGGATTGACCAAGCAAGTCTGTGGCAGAGCCAAGAATTGACCTGAGATGTCCTGAGTCCGAGTCCTACTCCGGTGTCTCCACTCCACCTATCCTCCCTTTGGAACTCACCTTGCAATGCTTGAAGCAGTCGAGTCATTGTCATGTTAACCGTTCCATGCTGTTACCCAGAATGGTCATGTATTCCCTCTCCTCGATTTTTATGGGGAGCATTTAATGTGGAACATAATCCAGATTCTGTGTGCTTTGCATAATGAGAAATGAAAAGGCATGACTTTTCCCCATGGAGCTGTGAGCATGATTAATTCGCTGTTAGATATAATACCGTACTGGACACAAAGTCATGATCATGTTGTCACAATATATTAGGTGACACAGCCGTCCAAATGTATCCCCAATATAGATCCAAAGCAATTATACCAGAGTGAATTTGGCCCACTGTGTTTATTAGCTGATACTCTTAGTACATGTGATACACTCTTCATAGGTTTCAGAGTAGCAGCCGTGTTAGTCTGTATCCGCAAAAAGAAAAGGAGTACTTGTGGCACCTTAGAGACTAAGATATGTGAATTTGGACACAGTTGGCAATGGGCTTTCTTGCAAGGATCGGTTCCTGGGTTAGTGGTTCTGTTGTGTGGTGTGTGGTTGCTGGTGAGTATTTGCTTCAGTTTGGGGGGCTGTCTGTAAGCAAGGACTGGCCTGTCTCCCAAGATCTGTGAGAGTGATGGGTCGTCCTTCAGGATAGGTTGTAGATCCTTGATGATGTGTTGGAGAGGTTTTAGTTGGGGGCTGAAGGTGACGGTTAGTGGCGTTCTGTTATTTTCTTTGTTGGGCCTGTCCTGTAGTAGGTGACTTCTGGGTACTCTTCTGGCTCTGTCAATCTGTTTCTTCACTTCACTGGGTATTGTAGTTGTAAGAATGCTTGATAGAGATCTTGTAGGTGTTTCTCTCTGTCTGAGGGGTTGGAGCAAATGTGGTTGTATCGTAGAGCTTGGCTGTAGATCTTGGCTGTAACACCACCCGTTGCCAACTGTGTCCACATATCTATTCAGGGGACACCATCATAGGGCCTAATCACATCAGCCACACTATCAGAGGCTCCTTCACTTGCACATCTACCAATGTGATATATGCCATCATGTGCCAGCAATGCCCCTCTGCCACGTACATTGGCTAAACTGGACAGTCTCTACGTAAAAGAATAAATGGACACAAATCAGACGTCAAGAATTATAACATTCAAAAACCAGTCAGAGACCATTTCAGTCTCTTTGGTCACTCTATTACAGACCTAAAAGTGGCAATTCTTCAACAAAAAAACTTCAAAAACAGACTCCAATGAGAGACTGCTGAATTGGAATTAATTTGCAAACTGGATACAATTAACTTAGGCTTGAATAGAGACTGGGAGTGGATGTGTCATTACACAAAGTAAAACTATTTCCCCATGTTTATTTCCCCACCCCCCACCGTTCCTCAGACGTTCTTGTCAACTGCTGGAAATGGCCCACCTTGATTATCACTACAAAAGGTTCCCCCCCACCTCCCGCTCTCCTGCTGGTAATAGCTCACCTTAAGTGATCACTCTGGTTACAGTGTGTATGGTAACACCCATTGTTTCATGTTCTCTGTGTATATAAAATCTCCCCACTGTATTTTCCACTGAATGCATCCGATGAAGTGAGCTGTAGCTCATGAAAGCTTATGCTCAAATAAATTTATTAGTCTCTAAGGTGCCACAAGTCCTCCTACTCTTCATAGGGAATTTGAATTTTTATGTAATCTTTTAGTAAGGTTATGAAAAGAAATGTAGAAGGCTGAGTTACAGTCTCACACTTCGGATTTTTCTAGATTTATTTTTAATACAACAACAACGAAAGAACTTTCTTTTTAAAATTGATACTCCCTATTCGAGCAGCCCTTCTACTTCTGCAAGGTGCGTGAGACACCATACCAGCTAAATCCAGGCAGACGGGAGCAAACATCATAAGAAGAATGATGTTCTGGAAGGAAGACGCAATACTAAATGGGCTCAGGGTCACAAAAGCACAGAAGAAGCATTATGGAGCAACTTATGCTCGCGGAAATGGTTGCAACGTTTGTGTCCAGACGCATTCTGGCAATGGGGACCATAGAAATACCATAGATGGCTACATAAAAAGGGGTTTGCTTGATGCACTATTGCAGTTGTCAATTTCTAGCATTAACGGACATAGTGCCGGCTGCGGCAGTTCTAACTTCATGGATCAATGTATCTCAACTCTGCAGGCAGCCACTGTAACATTGGTAGGGTGACCAGACATCCCGTTTTTAAAGGGACAGTCCCGTATTTAAGCTCTCCTGCAGATGTCTCGATTTTTTCTTTAAAATGCGCAAATTGTCCCATATTTTCTGTCCCTCCCCCATTAGTATTGGTGGGTCCTGCTGCTGGCTGGATCCCTGCTTGCCAGCCGACCCCTCACCAGCTGTGAGTTGGGGGTCCAGTGACCAACGATGGGGGTGGGTGTGTAAGGCTGGAGGCGGGGCAAAGATGCAGCACATTGGGCCGGCTGCTCCCTCTCCTGGTCCACCAGCGCAGCCCCTGCTACATGCCAGCTGTTGGCCAACAGGACCCCACTCCCATCCTATTTCTGGCCAGCACTGGCTGCGCGCTGCGAGTTTGGTGAGTGTGGGCAGGTACCAGGTGGTGGCTGGTTACAGGTCGCCTCTGCTGCCCACCCATCGGCACTTTATGTGCTCCCCCTCTTGCAGTCCTCTTCCTGCCTTGCCCCTTCACCCCCAGCCCCAACCCTGCTGCTCATCCATATCCCCCCGCCCCCTGCCCCAGTGGAGCATGTCCTGCTCCCAGCACTGTGCGGAGAACCAGCCCCTGGTCAGAGCACTCAACTCCCCAACAGCCTGCCCGGCAGGTTCCTTCCTTCCCCCACTGCCTCTGGCTGGGTTGGCGCCCCAGGAAAGCCCAAGATCCTCCAGCCTGGGGCGCTGGCCAGGAGGCGCCAAGCCCTGCATGTGCCAAAGCCCCCGCACAGTGCTGGCACAGGGAAGCCTCTCTGCCCCTCAACTAAGAGTGGAGTGGTGGTGGGGAACTGATTTGCAACCTGTTCATGCCCCGAACCTACAGACTCCACAGCAGCCCCCGGAGCAGGGGCTTAGAACCCTCTTCACCTGCCCCTCCCGCTTACCCTGGGTCCTGCCCTCAGGAAGCGTGGGGCTGCTCCTTCCTGTAGGCACCTGCCCCTCCCTGCTGAGACACCTCTCTGGCCAGGTTTGCTGAAGCCCCTGCAGTCAGGTTCCCTGGGCCCTGGTGCACAGTACATCCATAGGGCTTAACCCCTTCCTGCCCATACTGTAGCCAGAGGAGGCTGGGTAATGTTGGCAGCCAGCAGCAACTTGGAGGTGTTAGCTGCCTTTCGACACTGTGCGGGCAGGAAGGGACAAGCCGCTTCCAGCAGGGGGTGGGGGGTGGTGGGGAGGGGCAAGAGGAGGAGGGGGTGGAGAGATCAGCTCTGCAAAGACAGGAGCCAGGTCACCCTTTCCCCACCCCTCCTCCCCTGAGACTGGAAGCAGCTCCTGTCCCTTCCCTCCCACAGTGCTGAAAGGATGTTGCTGGCCACTTTCTGGTGTGAACCCTGGCAGAAATATGGGAGGGAGGGCATGTGATCCTTTGTCCCCCACAAGCTATGTGTTGCCTTGGAAAGACGAGATGCCAGGTACCAGGAGAGGTGGGTCCATCCTGGGGGCCCAGCCAGGCATAGAGGAAAGAGAGCGCTGGGCAGGGAGGGTCAGCTCAGTCGGTCAAACACTCCTCCTTTGAGAGAGAGGTGTAAGGGAGTGTGTGTGTGTCACCTCTCCCGGTGGGGGTGGGTGGGTAGGGGTGTGTGTGTGTTGCTCCTCCCTATGTGAACCCTAAAGCCTTAAAGATAAGAAGGTAAATTAAAATAATCCAACTACGCAGTCTTTCTTTTTAAGAGGGGCTCAGTCAACTTGATGTTAATTTGAATGTTTGTACTGCATAGTTCTGATTGGTTTCAGAGTAACAGCCGTGTTAGTCTGTATTCGCAAAAAGAAAAGGAGGACTTGTGGCACCTTGGAGACTAACCAATTTATTTGAGCATGAGCTTTCGTGAGCTACAGCTCACTTCATCGGATGCCATTGCACTCACTTGAATACGAGTAATTTTACTTGGTGTCCCGTATTCAGCACAGGGAAATATGGACACCCTAACTATTGGGGCTGGCTGCAGGGTGAAGGTAGAACCCTTATTTGTATTGATTTTGGTGTAACTAATAATAGAGGCTCTAAGTGCCCTGACACATCATTAATAACACACTAAAACCCCAGCAGCATTAACTCATTATGTCAGCAGGAATCAGAAGCCAGAAACACCACCCTTTCATCATCTGGGAAACCCACCATCAGCCTTCTTCGAAGGCCAGGTGAACAGATGGATTTATGACAACTCAGCCCTTATCACAGAGCAGACGCTATCACTTGGGATTTTAAAAAGCGCTTGATTTCCTGTGTTATTTATTATTATTATTATTGCCATGGTTATGTCAGTTCTATTGTGAGGCAGTTCTCAATCCACTGGCCGTGCATCCTATCCCTCAAACCCTGGCAGGCCAGTGGTCCATGGCATTTACAAACCCGTGTTTTCTCCTCTCCTCTCCATCTGTTATAGATGAATGACAGACTTCCACTGTTGTTTGGGCCCTCCATGCCTGCGGGGGTAGCTTAAGATGAACAGGATAAAGGTCTAGGAGCCTGATCCTGTAAGGTGCTGAGCCCCGTGTTGGGAACTGAGGGTCCACAGCACCTCTCTGAGTCGCTCATGGTCTTGCCACACTCAGGGCTGGGTTCCCAAAGATGCTTTGATGCCCAAGGCCCAGTTTTAGACACCTCTGTGATCCACAAAACTCCCACTCAGCATGTTAAAACATGTTAAACCATGTAGGTATCTCAACTCACTTGGTGCCTCAATTTTCAGGGTAAAATTTCCCTGTTTCTGCTCCGGGGCATGTGCACTGGTGCCTCCCTCTAGGCACCTGGAGGTCTGTCTCTCACCCCAGCCCCAGAGTGATCCAGCAATCAGGGGAAGATGGGCAGAGGAGCCCCGTCTCATGTGTCGGGCCCGATCCGGGAGGCGTGCTCAGAGGATGCCTAACTCCACACAAAACTGAGCAGCAGGGGAGGATGCAGTAGCTTGCCTTACAACCTTTAGCCCAGCAGTTGGGGTACCCATGCAAGCTATGAAAGACCCCCCCAGTTCAAGTCAGTCTGGGGGTGCTGGAACAGTTTTTATAGTGGGGGTGCTGAGAGCCATTGAACCAAACTGTAAACCCCGTTTATAATGGAATCCACTTCAAGCCAGGGGGTGAGGCAGCACCCTCAGCACCCCTTGCTCCAGCATGTATGCAAGTCACCCCTCTTTCTGAGAGGGAAGAAGGGATTTCAGTGGAGAGCTGCCACCTCTCAAGAGAGTGCCACTGGGCCATAGAGTGTCTCTCACTTTTTCTCTGGCCTAATTAGCATTCAATTAAAGTGTAACAGCTTCAATCCAAGAGACTGTGGGAGAGCTGGGTCAGAATCTCTCATAGCTCAGGGGTTAGCACGCTCACCTGAGAGGTAGTAGAGATTTCTTCAAATCCTACCGCCCTCTCAAACAGACAGGGGGCTAGAACTGGGGGGGTCCTCCTCACCCCAGGTGATTGCCCTGACCCCAGGGCTAAAAGTTACCTCAGCTGCTTCCTCATCACTGTGTGTGAAGATGGGCAGGTGCCTACCTCTATTTGGCAAGACTTAGGTGCCTAAACCACCTGACTCTAAGAGTGGGGTTCCCATTTGCAGCTCTCACGCAAAGATAGGTGCCTGCCCGCAGCCTGGATTTTGGTGCTGAACTCTGTGAGAGGGGAGAGGTTTCTCATGCACCCCTGTCATCAGCATCTCCTGTTGGCTTGGGAGGGATAATGATACTTCATTTTACCCAGGCTTCATCTCTCTCGCCTCTCTTTCTTTATATAAGGGAAAGCCCCTGCTCCAAAGAGGTTATTGTGCAGACAGTCCTATGGTATGGAGCCAAGCTCCACACCTTTCTTCTTTCCTGTTTTGGAAGTGGGAGTTCCTCCTGACACACACACTCCATTTTGATAAAGCAGCAGGTTCCCAGCCTGCAGTCCTGTGAGCAAAGTGTTGCTTTTCTGGAACTGAGCCATCTCTTTACAAAAATCCCCATTTTCCAGGTGGAGAACTGAGACCCAGGGTGATTACATGATTTGCTGCAAGTCATACAAAGAGCCTATGGGAGAGTCAGGCACTGAACTTAGATCTCCCGAGCTCCAATCTAGCGCCTTAGCCATGAGATCCTCCTGCTTATAAAATTGATTGATTTTCCTTTGTTTAACAAAAGAATCTCAGTGCCCCATCAGCTAAACCACCCTCTGCACTGAAGAACTGCGGTGCATTCTTCTTTTCTTTCAGAAGCAAAATGTGTGAAGGTACCAGGTTAAGAGCTATGTGCTTTTCTCTGTGAGCTGCATTCTCACTGCCTGTTGAAGACATTCAGTTCAGAAATAGATCAGTAGTGAACAACAGAACAACAGTAGCACATTAAAAAGACTCTTTGATCAGACTCAAATACAGCACTGAGGGCACCATAGTTTGACTCATTAACAGCCTCACGGCAGCTCACATTTAGTTTGTGTTGGCCCATTCATCTAACATTTCACCAAAACCAAAATCATTTCCTGTCTAGCACCCAGCCTCTGCCCTGACTGGAAATGCACAAGAAATCTATGCATTTTATCAGATTTCATGGCTCTTCTGAGGGACTATTTTCAGTTCTGGATATAAATTACTATTCAAAGCAGAGCCACCGTCTGGCTTCCTAAAACCCACCAAACATCAGGTCCATTTATAAAGTCAGGTGCTCTGGTCTGTGTTGGAACATTTGAATCCTCTTAGGCTATGCAACAAAATCCATCTCTGTGTGTGTGATATAGCCAACAGATTTTAACAGCTTTATTGTGGCAGATAATTAAGCCAAGAGGTTTAGGAACTCTGAACCCTCTTTCAGTAAATGAATAGTCGGGAGCACAATTAGTGGTGATTTAATTTAAGGTAGGATATTGCACCATTTAAATTTTGGATCCATGGGAATATGCTCCTATGGAAGGATGATTAATAGATTCCAAGGCCAGAAGGGACTATCATGATCATCTGGTCTGACCCCCTGAATAGCACAGGCCAGAGACCTTCCCCAGAATAATTCCTAGCAGGGCACATCTTTTAGAAAAACATCCAGTGGTGAAGATGCTCCACACTTGGACTGCTGTGATGCATCTTCCAACCCTGTACTCAGTGCTGGGGTACAGTGATGGGTGGTTGCTTTAGGGCTAGATTGTGCCTTTAGGTGCAGCACGGAGCCTGGGACAGCGTATAAGCTGCATCACCCTCAGAGTAGTCCTGGGAGGCATTGTGCTTCAGAGACACCGCTCTGGGTCACAGCTCCTCCCCAGTGGCCTATATCAGCAGTAAACGACTACTCGCCCCACACTGGCTCAGCATGTTAGGAAGGCACATTGCACAGTTAAGGCACAAAGATTGCACATGCATGGGGTCCACAAGGGGGAAGGTTCTTAGCATATGTGCCAAGTTATACTCTAGCCCTTAGAGATTAGCTTGACATATTATTAGCTAGACTGTAAGACCTTCAACTCCTAATAGCCTCCGTTTAGCTAGTCAGAAGTCCCAACCAGGGCCCCCTTCCCAAAGTATTCACTGAGTCTCAGTGTTTTGAGCAAAAAGAAAAGGAGTACTTGTGGCACCTTAGAGACTAACAAATTTTGAGCACGTCCCATCCCTGTCCCCGTATCAGTCCATTGCACAAAGACTCCTTGAGTCCTGGCTGCTACAGAATAGTGTTTTATTTCTCAGCTGCCCTGATGTTGGCTCCAGACCGGGGAACTGTTTACCTTCTTGGTGATTATTTACCTTCCTGGCATGGGAGTGGCTGCCAGCTTTGCTGTTATTGTGTTGGTTTGTCTTTAAGATTGCAGGAAAAACAAATGATTAAACTGGGAAACCTGATGTTTCTTGCTGGCTTTAGCCACAGGGTGTGAGTGCAAGAGGACCTGCTAATCGCAAAAGGAGTAAGATTAGCTGGCATTGAGGGGAACATACATTTAGACAGGGAATTCTATTATTTGTTTTACTTTAACCACTAGATTCCCGACCTCAGACCAGGGTGCCATTGTGCTTGGTGCTGTACAAACATATGGTAGGAGACAATTCCTGGCCTAAAGCACTTACAGTCTAAACTGGCCATAGAAGTATTATTATCTTCATTGGACAGATTGGAATGATGCATAGGGAGATAGTTTCACCTCAGTCTATACTAGCGCTGGGAATTGTACTCCAAATTCTAGCTTCTGGCCCAGGCCAGGGGCTTAACCATAAGCCCATTGTTCCTCATAAGTATTGCACTGGTGAAAACATAGAGGACCAAAACTTACTAGCTTTACTCCACTTTTACTTTGGCAGAGCTCCAGTTGCAGCCAATGGGAGTTTATGCCTGTGCAAAGCCAGAATAAAATGTGTGCATGGACTTCAGGATGCAGCCCATATACTGTAGACGATAGCAGGATGATTATTACAGGATCAATTATATGTTATATTCAGTAACAGCCAACAAGTAGGTCGTTCCCCAGCAAGAAATGAAAGGGACATCCAGAAGCTTCATGGAAAGGTGACAACCTCCACTGGGGGCATGGCCGGGCAACTGGTCATGTTGTTACGGTAGCTATGGGTCTCCGGGCGAGGTGCAGAGAGCACTCTGGGTAACACTGTCAAAAGGCCTTAAGTGACTTAGGTGCCTAAGCCACTTGTGGCCAGATTGTCAAAGGGATTTAGGCACCTGTTCATGTAGCTAGGCGTCTAGTAGGATTGTCAAAAGCCCTTAAGCAGCTTAGGTGCCTAACTCCCCTTTCCATCACCACTCAGACACTTTTGCCAATCGCAGTAGGTGCTGATCTGCATCATTTGGAGCCTAAATAGCTTCGACACTCTGGCCTTTAGGCTCTGCTGGATATTTTACTCTACGTTAACAGTGGCATTAACCTGCAGCCACTTCAGCAAAGGAACAAAGTGTTGTTATCCCCTTGCACAGATGGGGAAACTTGAGGTCCAGAAGGTCCATCATATAGTGCACTCCCTAGCAGACCTGGTTAATTTTTTAACCCTCTGATAGATGGGCAGACAGTTTAGTTTTGCTGTCTACAGCCAATAATGGTGCTAACCAAACCTACTGGAATTATCCGTGGGGTTTAAGTACTAGACTGTTTGCACTGACGTAAGCTCTCTGGGGCAAGGACTGTCTTTTTGGGCTGTGTTTGCACAGCACAGTGAGGTCCTGGGACTGCTAGTGGCTACTGCAGTACACATTATACACACTAATAATAGTGCTTGAGCTAAACGACCTGCTCTCCCAATGCACAGCTGAAATATTGTCCGTAGCCTTTTCTGCAGACTAGCCCCTCCTCAAGCAGGACAAAGACCCATCTCCCAGCCTAGGTATGATGGGTATAAATCTCTTTCATGACATTTGTATAGATCAGTGGCTCTCAACCTGTCCAGCCTACAGCACCCCTTTCAGGAGTCTGATTTGTCTTGAGTACCCTCAGGTTTCATCTTACTTAAAAACTACTTGCTTATAAAATCAGACATAAAAATACAAAAGTGTCAAAGCACACTATAACTGAAAAATCGCTGACTTTCTCAATTTTACTATATAATTATCAAATAAATCAATTGGAATATAAATATTGTATTAAGTATCGGGGGGTAGCCGTGTTAGTCTGTATCCACAAAAACAACAAGGAGTCCGGTGGCACCTAAAAGACTAACAGATTTATTTGGGCATAAGCTTCTGTGGGTAAAATACCCACTTCAGATGCAGATGCATGGTGCATCTGAAGCAGTGGGTTTTTTACCCACAAAAGCTTATGCCCAGATAAATCTGTTAGTCTTTTAGGTGCCACCGGGCTCCTCACTGTTTTTATAAATATTGTACTTACATTTCAGGGTATAGTATATAGAGCAGTATAAACAAGTCATTGTCTGGATCAAATTTTACTTTGTACTGGCTTTTTATGTAGCCTGTTGTAAACTAGGCAAATCTCTAGATGAGTTGATGTATCCCCTGGAAGACCTCTGTGTATGCCCCAGGGTACACGTACCCCTGGTTAAGAACCAATGGTATAAAGCTCTATCAGTAAGCCTGAACCTGCTCTGTTCTCTCACCTTGCCCTGAATATTAAGTCTGATATATTGAAGCATTATATCATGTTTGTTGCTTTCCTCTGAGCTCTTTCCTGTTTGTCTTTGGTAGTTGGAGACTGATTCATTAACAAGCCTTTTCTATCCAGGAGACCAGGCCAAATCCCTGATACAGAAGACAGCACATGCCTGATGCCAATCATTCATTCACTGCCAGTTCAAATAGATATCTGCTGAAGGAACGCTTTCAGCCACACTGGCATCTAGTTTACAGGGGAGGGCATGAACAAGCAGCAATACACCTGCAGATTGCTAGGAGAGCCAGAACCTCCTCTCTGCTGATTTCTAGGGCTAAATTCTGCTCTCAGACACGTGTGCAGCAGGTTGAATTTGGCTCATAAATTTGGGATTTTTCATTTAAATTCAATGAGATTTGCTCTCCTAAGGTGCTTTGAAAATCCCACCTTTAAAGAGCTGTTCTAATCTAAACAGCCAGTGTATGGGGATCTATGTTTATTGTCTCTCAGTGTTTTATGTATCAAAGGTGATCAGTTTACGAGTGAAAAGATTTTGTTGTGACTGCCGAGCCTGCAAAGTTCTCCTGGGATGTTTGGGTCAAGCTGTGTTTGTTCCATCTCATGCATCCTCACCAGCGATGAGTTCTGTGGGTCAAAATGGGCCCTTAGCAACATATGGGCAACCCCATTGTCTGTAGCTGATGTCTTGATGATGTTATTAGTAATAGTATTAAAATATCGCCTAGAGTTCCCAACGAAGATCAGGGCTCCATCGTGCTAGGTGCTGTACAAACACATAGCAAGAGACAGTCCCTGCCCCAAAGAGCTTGAAATCTCAATAGATAAGAAAGACAAAAGCTGGGAAGGGAAGCAAAGTTGAAGTGACTCTTGTCCACGGTCACACAGCTGCAGAGCCGGTTGGAAATTTTTTGACTCTGTGTTCTCCATGGAAATGCACAGATGAGATGAGCACGATTTGGAGTGTCACTCGTACAGCTGGGAAAATAATTGATTTTTCAGTGTGGTGGCAGTTCCGGGTGGGTAAAAGGTGCAGGTCAAAGCAATCTGGACTGCCCGGTGAATTGAAGAAATCCATTTTGTGTTTGGATTGGGGATTCCAGCCTGGGTCTTCCTAACCCCCAGACTAAAGACTGTATGGGGGATGGGAGGGGAAGAAAAGAGTGTCACCAGCACCACAACCACTTCTTCCTTCTCCTCTAACTGATTCAGGAATGGCCAAAACTATTTGTGTCAAATTTGCACATAGTGTTGGGTTGACCAAAACTGCATTTGTCAGAGAAATAAACTATATGTCTGAAAAAGTTCACCCAGGTCTAGCTACTTTATTCCTTTATTGCTTGCTTGTGGTCCTACTTGCAAACATGATTAGCTATAAATGGAATCTTATTACTTGGGGAATCTTCTCTCTATATTTTGCTAACTTGAGGGGAAAAATAAAATTTTAACTGATTTTAACTCCCCTTAGCTCTGCAGAGCTAACACTGCTCTGGGAGTACAAGCAGGAGTCTATTTCCCTTTCATGCATTGTCAACAGCACTGGGTAATACATTCCGATCAGTTTCCCCTGTGCAACTTTAATTGACTGCTAAAGTGTATGGAAAGCACACTTTGGCTGGCCAGATCTTTATCCCTGGAAATGATGTGCAAGAAGGAAAAAATCTGGCTAGACTCTCAGATTGTTTAGGAGTTTGCAGGGCCAGCAGTTAGAATCTTTTTACTTGCAAATAATGCCCATCTGATCTGGAGTCAGTGAGTTAAAATAAACCTAAAACCCCACAATGGCATTTTTAACAGAGTTGCTTTTAAGAGGAAAGCTGCTCATTTGCTATGTTCCTCCAATTGCAAGGATAGCGCTCTACAGAAGCCAGACAGCCAGGGATTGAAGCCATTAGCTTTTTATTTAAACTCATTTTTCAAATCACACAAGAAAAGCAAAACCACAAAGACTTGGAGGTGTAAAATGGCAGAGCAATATTGTAATGATCCCAGCGCTTCCAACAGCCAGATCACACACTCTAACTCAGTAGCATAGGCTGGCAGGCTGAGCACCGCACTGCAGTTCACTTGGAATCACCTGCCTTTTGCTGATCCTTTTCCCATAGGACTTCATTAAAAGCTGCTAAATTTCAGAATTGGGCTCTCTCAGCAAAAAGCTTTTTTCGGTTCTACTTCCTATTCTGCAAGTCCAATTCTTCTCTCAGCTAGAGAGGTGTAAATCGAGAGTAGCTCCTTGGAAGCAAACCGAGCTGTGCTGGGATGAAACCAGCATGAGAGGAGAATCAGATCTGACACTTCTATTTTCACAGCAGAAACTGAGGTTGTTATGAGCTCCAAGTCCGTTGAACCAGAGTGAATCTGGTGCAATATAAGCACGCTATCACAGTAACAGAGGCATTATTCAGTGAGGCTGACTATCTGCCAGTTGAGGCACAAGAGCTAAGAGGCATTCATAGCAGCAGAGACGTCTTCCCATCTCAGTGGCTGGGGCTTAAACTCCTGAGTAGGGCGGTGGTGACTCCTTGGAGGACAGTTCTACGGCTTCCTCGTATGACGGCAGCATGACCTGGGAGGCAGAAATCATTATAGTCCCAGACTTGCTCTGGAAACAGGAAAATGTTTCAATTGGATTTTACCTACTGTGTAAAAAGGAGGACTTGTGGCACCTTAGAGACTAACCAATTTATTTGAGCATAAGCTTTCGTGAGCTACAGCTCACTTCATCGGATGCATTCACCGAATAATGTAGCTCACGAAAGCTTATGCTCAAATAAATTGGTTATTCTCTAAGGTGCCACAAGTCCTCCTGTTCTTTTTGCAGATACAGACTAAAATAGCTGCTACTCTGAAACCTACCTAGTGTGTGTTTCTTTCCCCAGGGCAAAGGAGTGGGGAGGGAGCGACAAGGCTTATGAAGGACAGAGGACTGGAAAATGAAGGCATGTGGTAAGGGCTGAATCCAGAACCTCTGAACCAACAGACAGAAAGCTGCTACAGCCTGAGCTCTCTTAGTGCAACAACAGTAGCAAATTCATAAGCCTCTGTGTAGTCCAGCCACAAGAGTCAGAGCCACGGTGTCTGGACTCCACACGCTCCTGGCGGGACAGTTATTAGAACTGGTTGAAATTTCCAATTTGAGACATAAAAACAACAAAAATGTTTCAACTCAATTTTTCACAACTTTTTTTTGAGGGAGGGGTTTTTTTGTGGGGGGTAGGGAGGTTACTGCTTTTCAACCATCTTGATTATCGATCTATTTTTATGGCGTGTCCTTATGTTTTTGGAGTGGCCTTTCAGCAGCTACACACACAATCCCAGAGCAGCTTCTGCTAAAATGGTCAGCTGTGAAACACTTGAAAATATTCCAGTTAGACTTTGGCATTAACACCCCATTGAAATGAATGGGGAAGTATCACAGCTCGCTTAGATGCCTATCCAGCAAAGTACTTACCTTTGAGTTTAAGCACGTGCATAGTCCTAATGAGTACAAGCAGGAGTCTATTTCCCTTTCGTGCATCATCAACAGCACTGGGTAATACATAGTCCTAACGAGTGCATAGCCCTAACTGCAGCGAGGCTGCTTATATTCTCAAAGTTCAGCATGTGCTTTGCTAGGGCAAGGCCTTAGAACAACTGACTCAGGCTGCCCGTAGATTCAGCAAGACAGCTCTGCATTGGTTCACATGCAGTATCTTCTATAATAGAGAAGCCTTGATTCCGCACTACAATATTCCAGTTTTTCATGCATCCCAGTGTAACTCCACTGACTTAAATCGTTTTACACCACATTAAAACTGGAGTAATGTGGGGGTGAATCAGAGCTCTAATGGTGGTTAATGGAAGCTTCAATTCTGCCTGCTGCTGCGCCCCACCTCCATCCAGACCCTGCCTTTTTGTGATGGACACCAGGAGCTGGCGTTCGGAACTTCTCACCTTCTCAGCAAACTCTGGCATGACTTTCACCTCCTCCCTCTTGCTGCCTTTAATGTACTTGTAGCATCTCAAGACGCATTTGAACATGCAGGCCTGAAAATCAAAGGGGAAAAGAGGTCTGTCCTTGCTTTACTGCCTTTTCATTCCTGACAGCAATCAGTCACTGCTGTACTGCCCTAGATCTGCCACTGAACTGCTGCTATTCCTGTGAATTGGAGGCCCTGAAGTACTGTCCACCACACTCTCTGGAACCCTGATGCAGCTGTCTCACCGTGGGTCCATTGCTCTGTTGAATGCTCACCTCTGAGTGGCCCAAGGAGTGCCGAAAGCTCCCTAAAAGTGTGTGTGTGGAGGCGCACCGACGCCTGAACCATGCCCCCACCTCCTGCACTGCCCCTTCCCCTGAGCCCCTGCATCATTCCTTCTCCCCAAGCCCCCACCCTCGCACCACACATTCACCTCAAGGTCCCGCCCTTGCACTGCTCCTTGTGCTGGAGCCCCACCCTCGCACTGCTCCTTCCCTCAGGCCCTGCCCCCACCCCACCTCTTCCCCCCAAGACCCTGCCCCCCCACGCTCCTGTTCCACCCCCCCCCCCGCCCATCGCTTGCCCTTACAACCGGTGAAAAGTGATGGGACCATGGCCCCCTGGCGCCCCCTATTCTGGTGCCCCTGCCACACCGGTCTTGATTCTGCAAGGTGACATGGTTAAAGTCAAGCAAGCGCTTTCAGGCTTTGATGGATCAGGGACAAGATTGGCCAGCAGAACTGAACCCAAAATTGGGAGGCAGGTCAATGTATTTTTCTTTGATTTTTTTTCCTGAGTGGGGCAGTCGCCCAGAAAAAGCACCGTGGGCCATAACCTTTGCCTCTCAGTCCTCCAGGAGAAACACGAAGGACACTTTCCATCAGGAATGGACCTGAAGTTCTGCCCATTCCATTTATTATACTTTCATTAGTTCCACTTTTCTGGTAAAATAGCCTCTGGCCTTGGAGAGTTTTACAAGATGAAATAAATAGAGTTTTTCTAGGAAAATGGATCAATGGACAGACTGCGGCCCAAGACAACCTACCGTATTAAATAAACTTTTGCTTTACTATGTGCAGTGAGGCGAAGTCATGCATCTCTTATTTTTATTGGCGTGTGTTTTAAAATGCACTTTGGAATGTGCTTTGAAATAAACCCCAAACAGAGTGTCAGAAAAAGACTAAGGATGGGATTTTCAAAGGAGCCTGAGGGAGTTAGATGCCCAAATCATAAACCACTGAGATAAATGCACTTTTCTGGGACAACGCAGATCACAAAGCTGAGGCCAAAGCATGTGGGAGCTGAGACCAAACATTCTCAGTCAAGGGGATCCAGCTGTGGTACAAACTTCCAAAGGAGATCAGGTGAATCCAGAGCCTGAGCATCTCTAGGAAATGCTGCAAAACCCTCTTCTTGGAAAGGCCTTTGTGCTGTAACAATGGCACTTCACAACCCTGGTGTTAAGATATAGATATTCAGGCCTGTCTGTAAAGGCCTAGACTCTAAGAATTTAGGTGTATTCTTATCACTTAGCTAGTTATAGAGGTATAAAAGAAAGAATCAAAATCACTGTCTGCCGGTGTAAGGGCCTTCTCTTACTGTGACAGTCTGAGGCTAAGGCCTTTGGCTAAGCAGCAGAGGCAGCCATAAGCTGGGAAGCGACCGGTCACATCCTCGCATTCCAACCTAATCACGTTGAAATATGGTGCTATTGGGCTGTTAGGAATACAATCCTGTCCTGATAATGCCTATCACCTCCAGAGAAAGGGAAGTGCCTAGAAGATGTAAAAGGAAACTTAGTTTGATAGCATCCTGTCTGGCAAGAACTCACTTATCAATAGCTGGGATGTGAAATCCTCATTTCTGTGGCTGTTCTATCATTGTAGTCCCCATTTCCCTATTGTTTGTCTGTATAATCTCTGTCTGGTTCTGTGATTGTTTCTGTCTGCTGTATAATTAATTTTCCTGGGTGTAAACTAATTAAGGTGGTGGGATATAATTGGTTAAATAATCATGTTACAATATGTTAGGATTGGTTAGTTAAATTTCAGTAAAATGATTGATTAAGGTATAGCTAAGCAGAACTCAAGTTTTACTATATAGTCTGCAGTCAATCAGGAAGTATTAATTGGGGGGGGGAATGGGAACGGGAATGGGGGTGGGGAAATTGGAATCATATTTAGCTAAGGGGGTGGGGAATGGGAACAGGGACACAGGTAAGGCTCTGTGGTGTCAGAGCTGGGAAGGGGGACACCAAGGAAGGAAACTGGAATCATGCTTGCTGGAAGTTCACCCCAATAAACATGGAATTGTTTGCACCTTTGGACTTCGGGTATTGTTGCTCTCTGTTCATGTGAGAAGGACCAGGGACCAGTAAGTGGGTGAAGGAATAAGCCCCCTAACATCTTGGTGCTGTGACTCGGATGCATCGCATTGGATAAGTGAGTGGCAGCCTATAAGTCCAGCTCCCCAACAGTCCGCAGCTGCTTGGAGGGGGTATAGCGAACTCTCGTGATGGTAGTTGCGGGTTCTGGCAAGCCAGGGTAAAGGATTTTTTTGATAAATGGGTAAGGAAGAACCAGGGCCCATACCAGGTGCAGGGGTCAACCTGGGATGAGATTAAAAAGGAAATGGAGGCAGTGTTAGGGGACCCAGAGGGATGGGGGGTGGCTGAGGAGCCCACCCTCCTTTGGTATATGGGTAGTGAAAGAAGGTCCCTGCCCATGGGGACTGAATGCCTTCCAGGGAAAGGAGGCACTTCAGCCTGCTTGTGAGAGGTTTGAAGTAAGGGCAGCATTAGGGGAAGCTGCCAGGAATCTTTCAAGTTAGGTGCTGCTTCAGCAAGGGCTGCTGAAGGGTTGTAAATTAGTTAGGGGTGGTTAAAGATGATTTGGCACAACAGGTTTTAAAGTCAAAAGCAGAGTTAACAGACGACCTTTAGAGACTGGAGCTGGGACTTGGTCCTGGGGGAGTGGAGAGAATGAAGTTTCAAAGTGCAAAATGGCAGGGTTTGCAGGAGCAGGTAACAACCCCCACTCTTCTCCCAGAGCCAGAATGAGAACCTGGGGATAAGGGTTCCCAAATGTTTCAACCCAGGGAGCCTACTCTTGGCTCAGAGCTAACTATATCCTTTTCTTCTTTTCCTTCTTCTTTTTCTCGGTTTACTTAATTTGCTGCTGGTAGCCTATACTTTAAACTGACCTGACAGGCTTAATTGGCTTCTTTCCACCTCTTTCACCTCCTCTCCCCCCGCCTTTCCACACTTTTGTTTTTCTGAAGTTTTAATGGACGGTACTTTGGATACTTATGTGAAAAGTTTTTGGTTATTTTGGACAAAGTATGATGGAGGTCTGCTGTATTCCACTGGAATTTTTGGAGTAAAAGATCCATGGGCATCCATGGAGACAAATGTTTTACTGCCTCTTTGAACAGTCTCAAGGTAAAGACAGCACAGGTTAAGGCAGCTGTGTGGCAATAATTGTACTTGGTGGCTAAGTTACAGACAAATTGCACTACCTTAAAGAACTAAATGTAGGAGTAAGTGATTTAAAGAAGTGAGTGAAAAGTTACAAATACCTTTTGCAGGAATTGATAATACAGGGTTTGCAGGAAAGTAAACATTTGGGAGTTGTGGAAATGGTAAAAGGTAACTGTTGTGAAGATGTTAAAAGAGTAACAGTTGTGGTGTTATAAGAAGGAAGTTTTTGTTTAATGATAAAACCCAGTTATATAAATGTAACTGTATGTGCAACTCTGTGCAGTCACTTTGGATGGAAGCTTGGTAATTAAATTATCCAAGGGGGTCAGGTAGAGTGGCTACTACCACCACTATGCTTCTGTCCCCAGAAGCCTTTACAGCTATTCTGAGGGAAAATCGGCCCTTTTCCCACAGAAATGGTCTATAAGGGATTGCTGCAGGCAGCAGGCGGAGAGATAATCTGATCAAAATTATTTGACTATTGGGTAATGTAATCAAAATCACTGAAGGAATGTAAGGGGTTTCTATTGGAACTTAACTTGGCTTCTCCTGGTTGTGCCCAGTTGTCCAAGATGGGAGTGTAATCGGGGAACAGTTGTGTAAAAAAGAGTAATCTGATTACCCTGAAAGGTATTCACCGTCTTGATTACAGAGGTGATTCTTTTACTTTTTCTTTAATTAAAATTCTTCTTTTAAGAACCTGATTGCTTTTTCATTGTTCTTAAGATCCAAGGGTTTGGGTCTGTGGTCACCTATGCAAATTGGTGAGGATTTTTATCAAGCCTTCCCCAGGAAAGCGGGTGTAGGGCTTGGGGGGATATTTTGGGGGGAAGACGTCTCTAAGTGGGCTCTTTCCCTGTTCTTTGTTTAACATGCTTGGTGGTGGCAGCATAAGGTCCAAGTACAAAAAGTAAAACTTTGTACCTTGGGGAAGTTTTAACCTAAGCTGGTAAGAATAAGCTTAGGGGGTCTTTCATGCAGGTCCCCACATCTGTACCCTTGAGTTCAGAGTGGGGAAGTAACCTTGACACCCCCTAACACCTGTCCCTGCCTGCTGCTCATAAACCCCACCATTGACACCCCTTCAACCCAATACGCCCACCCAACCAACCAACCAAAACAATTACCCTGAAACAAATCAACCAATGCCACCCCCCGTCCCCACAGATCCCACCCTTAGCAGAGTCTTTACCCCAAAAAGGGAAAAGTGCCAGATGCTCCATGAATTCCACTAAGGACTTTGCTATTGATTTTACATGGAATGTGCTATGCTAGTGAGTGGCAGTATAATACCCTGAAATAGAGAGGGTGAGAGAGAGAGAGACTCCATTGAAATTCGGAGGGACTTGAGCACCTAAATCTCTTAGATTCCGTTGCAAACCTCGCCTATTGTACAGAGCCTGCAATCCATGATATCAGCCCCACCTGGGATATCTGCACTAGAGGTGATGATGGAGTTTGCCTGAATTTCAGCCAGTTTCAGTGACAGCGGAATCTTCCCCTAAAAAATCTGACTGTGTCTGAAAATGTCAAGTATGCCCAGGTTAGGCTCTGAATTCTGGGTCATCCGTTCTTAAGATCACTCAGGGAAATATCAGTTTGCAAATAAAGAAGGAAGCAAAATTCGAGGCCTGCCGCTATGTCCTTGAAAATGGAGTTCGAAAGGGGGTTAAAGTAGGACGAACCAATATGGAGCCCAAATGCCAAGTGTGACGCTTTAAATTCAGGCCTGCAGCCAACTACCTCTTGTAATTGCAGGGTGGCAGAGGGCAGTTTTACTGGTGGTTAGAAACCCAGTTAAAACCATCTTTCAGCCTAACAGCAGGATGATGGAATATAAGCCATTCAAGCCAGGCCAAAGGGAGTTAGGCACATATCTGCCATCCAAATCAATGGCACTTGGGCACCTAACTCTCTTAGGTGCCTTATGAAATCCCAACCTAAAGCTCCTTTGCATTGTGGGTGAGGGTCCAACTGGAGGGTGCTGTCAGCTGTCGGGCAGTTTGGTTACGGGTCAGGGAGCTTGTCCTAGGAGTTGTGGGACTCAGGAGGTTGTGAACGCTTGGTGGGAGGAGGATGAACTGGATGATGTGATGGGGTGTGGCCCACCCCCAGCCCTGACAGGGTTAACGAGAGGCCAGTTAGGTTACCTGGCATCACCTGTGAGAGTGAAGGCCAGTAGGGGAAGGGTTGGGATACAGGATAAAGCCAGGACACTGAAAGCAGAAAGAGGACTGCAAAGACAGGAGCCTACAGCTACTCCTCGGGAGGAGGGTGGTCACCCAGAGAAAGCCAAGTGGGAGGGGAAGCACTGGGATCCTGCCCTGGAGTAAAAGGTCTGACACAAGGCTAGGAGGGAGTGACGGCACCATGGGAGTAGGGTAGGCTCCCATGGTAAACCCAGAAGCTGGAAAGAAAATGTAGAGAAGGCTAAAGGGTAGGAAAGAGCTCAGGGAAAGATGGGGACTGAGGACCTGGATTGCTGGTTATAGGGTCCCCGGGCTGGAACTCGGTATGGGGCAGGCTCGGGTTATTCTGCCAGCCCCTGGCTTAGTGGCATAAAGGCCTGAGCTGGGGCTGAACACCAGCTGGGGACGACATTCAGACAATTGGACTCCATAACCCTGGAAAGGGTGACCTGGCCGGAGGGCCAAGTTACCAGCAAGGGACCACTTGACACAGCGAGAGCGGCATTCCCCGACCTGGCTGCCAGGAGGCATGCTAGGCAGGAGTGGGGCCTTGTGACAGTCACAGGAGGCAAGGAAAGGGCTGACCACTAATCACTAGCTGATGGACTGGTGGAGGGAGATGGGAGCTATGGGAGAGTGTAGGGAGCTGTGAGTGAGGAGATGGGACTGGCCAGGTCTATGACATTTGGATCAAACCCCTCACTGCCCAGCCACGAGAACAGGACTGACCCAGCAAACCGGAACAATGCCAGCAGATTCAGGATCTGGTCACTCTAGCCATTGAGGAAGAGAGAAGCATGAGCACATGTATCTGCACACATTTATTTGCAAGGAAAAGGCTTGCAGGGCATAGACCTGTGGGTGTTGCTAAGAGACAGGTCTGGCCCTCAGTGTCACTCAGAGCCTCCACACTAGGGTCTCATTCTATATGTCTACACAGCCGACGGAATCGAGCCTTCCAGCCTGGGTCGACAGACTTGAGCTCACGTTACCGTGCTGAAAATATCTATGTAGACAGCGTTTTAAGCTCCAGCTCAGGCTGAAGTCCATCCCTCTCCCCAGGCTTCAGAGCCCAAGCCGCACCATCTACATGGCTACATTTAGTGCCATGGTGTGAGCTCAAGTCTGTTGGACCAGATGATTGCATGGTCTGTGTAGATGTACCAACTGAGTGAAACTGTGGAGATGAACCTGGGCAGGAAAGGTAAAATATTGGCTGCCTTCTTCTTAGGCAGCTGGTGCATAGAACATTTCTGGCATGCTCCATCTATCCTGGGAATATGGAGCTATAATGCTCACAGCACAGAAGCAAGGAGTCTCATCTGGTTATGGGGCAGATGGTGCTTGGCCATGGGGTAGGTGGACAACAGGAAGAAAGTAGGGGGAGCTTCCCCCTCCTTATGTCCCCCCACAAAGGGACCAGCAACAATTGCAGTCCCTTCTAGCACCACCAGGTGTGCTGACCACCCCAAAGAAGCAGGGAAGGAGCCTACCAGACAGGTCAGAATAGCTTGAACATCCTTCCAGGACTGCTCTTGGAGAGTGCAGATCCCACTGATTTCAGCAGGAGCGGTGTGCGTGTATCTCAGGGCAAGATTTCACTCTAGCTGTATGTACAGCCCAATATTATAGGCCTTACTCTTCCTTCAGGCAACTGACTTAATCTGCAGTAGGACAAACTGTAGCCCTTTAAGGTCTGTGCCTTGCTGGGGTGCTGACGGTGCCTAGCAACTGACAAGAGCAGGCCCTGAACCTGTGAAATCTCTACAGTCTAGGCCCCTAGAGCAACAGAATCAAAGCAAATGTCCTCTCTCACCCAGACACACCAGAGGTTTTTCAGGTGGATTCCACAGGAGATCTGACACAAGCTCTTTGGTATCTCTCCCCCGGCTATGTCAAATATTGCTCATGACCTTACCGGAATGTTTAGAAGGCCCAAACATGGTCACTTCAGCACTTCATTCAGCTCCGACTCTTGCTAAAGTTGCAGGGAGTTACCTGCATTTAATCTTAAAACCCAGGCAGCATTCTACGTGTAGCTGTCTGCATCGTGTTTATAGACCCCTGCTCTGATTTGCAGACCCCGGGTGCTCAGAGCATGGATGCCAAAGGGCAATGGCTGTGCGGCTCAGTTCCTTCTCAGAGTTACATTGCCACTTGTAGCTCCACTAGGCAGTGAAACGAGCACCAGGCTCACAGTCCCAGCTGGTGACCCAGTCTCTTCAAGCCATCCAGCAGCACAGCACCAGCCGCAGGGAGAAATAATACAGAGCAAGCACCAGCAGCCATTTGGGGAAGCCAAGGTGCTGTCAGCTGTAATGGGACATGGCTCTACACCACCATGCCCAGATAGCATTGGACTCAACTGAGGGGGAGGCGTGCCAGGAGCACGGCAATTGCGGTGAATGCATGTCATGTAATTCTCATTGTTGGCAATCTGGCAATAGGCTGAATCATAGAATATCAGGATTGGAAGGGACCTCAGGAGGTCATCTAGTCCAACCCCCTGCTCAAAGCAGGACCAATCCTCAACTAAATCATCCCAGCCAGGGCTTTGTCAAGCCTGATCTTAAAAACCTCAAAGGAAGGAGATTCCACCACCTCCCTAGGTAACCCATTCTAGTGCTTCACCACCCTCCTAGTGAAAAAGCTTTTCCTAATATCCAACCTAAACCTCCCCCACTGCAACTTGAGACCATTACTCCTCGTTCTGTCATCTGGTACCACTGAGAAAAGTCTAGATCCATCCTCTTTGGAACCCCCTTTCAGGTAGTTGAAAGCAGCTATCAAATCCCCCCTCATTCTTCTCTTCCGCAGACTAAACAATCCCAGGTCCCTCAGCCTCTCCTCATAAGTCATGTGTTCCAGTCCCCTAATCATTTTTGTTGCCCTCCGCTGGACGCTTTCCAATTTTTCCACATCCTTCTTGTAGTGTGGGGCCCAAAACTGGACCCAGTACTCCAGATGAGGCCTCACCAACGTCGAATAGAGGGGAACGATCACGTCCCTTGATCTGCTGGCAATGGCCCTACATTTACATCCCAAAATGCCATTGGCCTTCTTGGCAACTGTTGACTCATATCCAGCTTCTCGTCCACTGTAACCCCTAGGTCCTTTTCTGCAGAACTGCTGCCTAGCCATTCGGTCCCTAGTCTATAGCAGTGCATGGGATTCTTCTGTCCTAAGTGCAGGACTCTGCACTTGTCCTTATTGAACCTCATCAGATTTCTTTTGGCCCAATCCTCTAATTTGTCTAGGGCCCTCTCTATCCTATCCCTGACCTCCAGCGTATCTACCTCTCCTCCCAGTTTAGTGTCATCTGCAAACTTGCCGAGGGTGCAATCCACGCGATCCTTCAGATCATTAATGAAGATATTGAACAAAACCAGCCCGAGGACCAACCCTTGGGGCGCTCCACTAGATACTGGCTCCCAGCTAGACATGGAGCCACTGATCACTACCCGTTGAGCCCATCAATCTAGCCAGCTTTCTATCCACCTTATAGTCCATTCATCCAGCCCATGCTTCTTTAACTTGCTGGCAAGAATACTGTGGGAGACCATGTCAAAAGCTTTGCTAAAGTAAAGGAATAACACATCCACTGCTTTCCCCTCATCCACAGAGCCAGTTATCTCATCATAGAAGGCAATTAGATTAGTCAGGCAGGACTTGCCCTTGGTGAATCCATGCTGACCGTTCCTGATCACTTTCCTCTCCTCTAAGTGCTTCAGAATTGATTCCTTGAGGACCTGCTCCATGATTTTTCCAGGGACTGAGGTGAGGCTGACTGGCCTGTAGTTCCCCGGATCCTCCTCCTTCCCTTTTTAAAGATGGGCACTACATTAGCCTTTTTCCAGTTGTCCGGGACTTCCCCTGATCGCCATGAGTTTTCAAAGATAATGGCCAATGGCTCTGCAATCACATCCGCCAACTCCTTTAGCACACTCGGATGCAGCGCATCCGGCCCCATGGACTTGTGCTCGTCCAGCTTTTCTAAATAGTCCCAAACCACTTCTTTCTCCACAGAGGGCCGGTCACCTCCTCCCCATGCTGTGCTGCCCAGTGCAGCTGTCTGGGAGCTGACCTTGTTCGTGAAGATGGAGGCAAAAAAAGCATTGAGTACATTAGCTTTTTCCACATCCTCTGTCACTAGGTTGCCTCCCTCATTCAGTAAGGGGCCCACACTTCCCTTGACTTTCTTCTTGTTGCTAACATACCTGAAGAAACCCTTCTTGTTACTCTTAACATCTCCTGCTAGCTGCAACTCCAAGTGTGATTTGGCCTTCCTGATTTCACTCCTGCATGCCCGAGCAATATTTTTATACTCTTCCCTGGTCATTTGTCCAATCTTCCACTTCTTGTAAGCTTCTTTTTTGTGTTTAAGATCAGCAGGGATTTCACTGTTAAGCCAAGCTGGTCGCCTGCCATATTTACTATTCTTTCCACACATGAGGATGGTTTGTCCCTATAACCTCAATAAGGATTCTTTACAATACAGCCAGCTCTCCTGAACTCCTTTCCCCCTCACATTATTCTCCCAGGGTATCTTGCCCATCAGTTCCCTGAGGTTTTCAAAATCTGCTTTTCTGAAGTCCAGGGTCCGTATTCTGCTGCTCTCCTTTCTTCCCTATGTCAGGATCCTGAACTCAACCATCTCATGGTCACTGCCTCCCAGGGTCCCATCCACTTTTGCTTCCCCTACTAATTCTTCCCGGGTGTTGAGGGGGTATTGAACTGCCCATGCCTGATCTCACGCTAATAAAGAACTAATAGTCATAAGAAATGACACCGACAATTGATTTTTAAAGTACGTTAAGAATCCCCACCTGCCTCCCATCCCCCACCATGCCTGCAGATTTGTTTCTGATAGCTCCTCTGTGCTTTTCCCTGTGGGTGGTGGAGGGGAAGCTAGTTAGCTTTATGATACAACATATTTAAGTCTTCATCAGACCCAGGTATCTATTAGTGTACATGGCTGGGGAGGAAATATACAGCTCTGGAAGGGGATGCTCTGCAATTCTGGCCCTCTGTTTTCCTCCTCTCCTGTACACCCGTCATCTCCAGAAAAGCCTGTATAGCATCGCTTGAACAATAGGCAATAATTTTAATAATACCAACAACACTTTGCATCTCTAAAGCTTTTCTTCATCTGAGGATCTCAAAGCACTTGATAATGATCGCCTCTCCCTGCCCCAGGGGATAGATAAGTATAACATCTAGCACTTTTCATCTGTAGATCGCTAAGCACTGCCCACCTTTAATATATTTAGCCTCCTGTGCTCCATTTCACAGATGGGTAACTGAGGCTCAGAGAGGCTAAGTGACTGGCTCAATGTCACACAGGAAATCTATGACAAAGCAGGGAACTGCACCCATGTCTTCTACATTGTAGGCTAGTGCCCTAACCACCGGGCTGTCTGGCTCACTTTGCACATGGGAAACCCAAGTCACAGAGTGGTTAAGTAACTTGCTACAGGTCACCCAGGAAGTTAGTGGCATACAGCGGAATAGAACCCATGACTATGGCCCTACCAATTTCATGGCTGTGAAAAACATGTCACAGACCATGAAATAAGCCCTTCCCCATGAAATCTGATCTCCCTGTTGCTTCTGGGAGTGCCCCAGCCAGGGGGCTCCTAGCTGCAAGTCCCTGCTGGGTTGGGGAGAGACAGGACTTGTCCTTCCCTTGCATGGCAGCTCTGGGGGCGGGGGGAGAAGAGGGGGAGATAGGTCCACTTCCGGGTACCTTTTGGGTTGAGACCCCCAGGGTTACAACACTGTGAAATTTTAGATGTAAACAGCTGAAAACGTGAAATTGACCAATTTTAAAACCCTCTGGCCATGAAATTGATCAAAATGGACTGTGAATTTGGTAGGGCCCTAGTCATGACCCTCTCTTCTCTCGCCAATAGCCTGCTTTCCTGCACGGTATGTTCTGTTTTGGAATGGAGTGTAGAGGACAGAGCTATGGGGCATTAATGTCAAGTTAGAAGGCGAACAGATGGCACCAGATATACAGGAACCACGATGTTTGAATGGAAGGACAATAAATGCTTGCAATGGGCCAATAGGCAAGGCAATTGAGGCAAAAAGATACTGGGTTGGCCCAGGGGGCCTTGAGATGCTTTCCTGGAGGGGAACGGTGAATTGAAACTGATGAGCTTAAATGGACCAAATGGCCTTTTTAGATCTACAGTATTTCCATTTGTAACCATGATCCTCATCAAAACTCTCTTGCTTGGAACTTGTCCCTTATTTGAATAGCCACGGCTGCTTCTGCATCCAGCCCTCAGTGTCAATATGCACCAGAGGAAAGTGAAGGGAATATCACAGCATCCGGATTGTGGAGCTCTAGGTGACATGTCTTTGTCAATTTCAGGGAGCAGAGTTGCATTATGCTGTCAGTCAGGAGTAGCAGAGATTCACCTGTCATTGCCATGGCGAGTGAGAGCCCCCTCAAAGGTAAATTTAATCTGAGAAGCAGATGTAACTTCCTAACAGTGAGATCAGTCAAGCTGTGAGATGCCTTACAGGGATGTGATAAAATATATTTATATCTTAGGTCCTTGTAGTCCCCTCTCTGTACCCATCTGTTGTCTCTTGTCTACGATTGTAAACCCTTTGGGCCAGGAACCATCTTTTGGTTCTTTGTTTGTATGGCACCTAGCACAATGGGCCCCTACGTGCCACATGGTGATGATGATGCCAGCCATTCTCAACCTCTTACATGCAGTGACCCCATATTACAACAGGCAAAAGTTTCAGGATTTCCCTTCGTATGGCACACATCGCAGAAATCTATTTGTGACACTACCCACCTCGTAGGGCCCAAGTCTCCTCTCACTAGCACCAGAGTACCTCTATTGACTCCACTGAAGTTAATCTTGATCTGTACCAGCTGAAGTTCAACCCCAGGGTGTTTTGACTCCTCTCAAGCACAATGACTCGTTGAGCAAGTGGCCATGTTGAATTCAGTTGCTACTATCACATCCCCCAGCAAAGAAATCAGATACTCACTGGGCACCAGCCCTAGCCATGCACAACTTAAGAGTTATTCATGCCACTATGGGCCAGATCTTCACCTGGTGCAGACTGGCATAGCTCCATTGAAGTCTGGATTTTACTGGTGTAACACACACACACACTGGCATTATACTGCCCCATCTCAGAGGAGTTGAGTCACATTCACATACCCTTTTGTCTATTGTCTCCAGCACACGAGGAGGAAAGCTTTGTGGTGAAAATCCATGATATGTTGCATACCCATCTAGCTAACCATGTAGTAAATTCAAGCCGAGTTCTATTTGCCAGGGGCACTAAGCCTTCTGCTGGAATGCCCCTAGTGCTATGCCAGTCCTGCCAGTCAGATTTCTACACTGCCCTCAGGCCCCACTCCCTGCTCTGCTAGTATTAAAAGATATGATGAAGTCATGTCAGAAGTGCAATCAGATAAGATATTGTGCTTCATATTGGCTAGTCTGGCTGCCTGGGAAGAATCTTAATAAAAAAAAATCTCCACTTGAAAATAGCATTTTCATTCAGGTAGCATCTGCTGGAATAGCTGGAGATGTCTGTGGTTTTCTGAAATGGTCTGAAACTAGTCAATTAAAAACCTGTTCGCTGAGCCATCAACAGATGACTAGAAAACTCCACTGCAAAAGGATTTTCTAAAAGGCCAGGGGGGTTTAGGAGTGGGTGGGCTTTTAATTACATGTTAGGGCAACCCCAGCCCCCCCAGCTCGGCTGGTGTGAACTGGAGTAAGCTCCACTGGTGTCAGTGCAGCTACACCGATTTTAATCAGCCAAGAATCTGACCCACTGTGTACTGATGTGATTTATTTTGGCACACAACAGCCGAACTGCCCCTCATCTTTTGTTCCCAACTCACGAATCTCCTGGAGGTTGATGTGCTGGTGTCATCTATAAAGAGTGGGGAGAGATGGAGCCTTGGAGAGGTTTTGTTTCATGTCTGCAGTCTGCAGAGGTAGGGAACAGAATCATTTGAATCTCAGACCTCTCTCCTACACTTGTCTCCAGTATCTAGGCTCTGCTTTACGTGCACAGCTCCTGTTGAGCTCACTAAGTGCCTCTAATGGCAGGACTGGAGAGGAGGAGCAAATTCCTCATGTCTCATGAGGCAGCAAACATTTGCTTGGGACACCAGGCAATATAGAATCATAGAATATCAGGGTTGGAAGGGACCTCAGGAGGTCATCTAGTCCAACCCCCTGCTCAAAGCAGGGCCAACACCAACTAAATCTCCCAGCCAGGGCTTTGTCAAGCCTGACCTTAAAAACCTCAAAGGAAGGAGATTCCACCACCTCCCTAGGTAACGCATTCCAGTGCTTCACCACCCTCCTAGTGAAAAAGTTTTTCCTAATATCCAACCTAAACCTCCCCCACTGCAACTTGAGATCATTACTCCTTGTTCTGCCATCTGATACCACTGAGAAAAGCCTAAATCCATCCTCTTTGGAACCCTCTTTCAGGTAGTTGAAAGCAGCTATCAAATCCCCCCTCATTCTTCTCTTCTGCACACTAAATAATCCCAGTTCTCTCAGCCTCTCCTCATAAGTCATATGCTCTAGCCCCCTAATAATTTTTGTTGCCCTTCGCTGGACACTTTCCAATTTTTTCACATCCTTCTTGTAGTGTGGGGCCCAAAACTGGACACAGTACTCCAGATGAGGCCTCACCAATGTCGAACAGAGGGGAACGATCATGTCCCTCAATCTGCTGACAATGCTCCAATTTATACAGCCCAAAATGCCATTAACCTTCTTGGCAACAAGGGCACACTGTTGACTGACATCCAGCTTCTCGTCCACTGTAACCCCTAGGTCCTTTTCTACAGAACTGCTGCCTAGCCACTTGGTCCCTAGTCTGTAGCGGTGAATGGGATTCTTCCATCCTAAGTGCAGGACTCTGCACTTGTCCTTGTTGAACCTCATCAAATTTCTTTTGGCCCAATCCTTTAATTTGTCTAGGTCCCTCTATATCCTATCCCTACCCTCCAGCATATGGTGGGTTACCTTTAGGAGGAGGACAGCGATGAATGTGATGGTGAAGGTGATCATCACTTTGGCATACTCCTCGGAAGACAACTTCTCCTGGCTTGGCAGGAAGCTCTGAAAGGAAAGGGAAGTGCCCATGATAGTCATATGTCTTTATTCCAACATCAAGGGCCAGATGAAATCAGTTGACAGTTTTGGTCTGATTCCTTGGAGACACATTCCTTGTTTTCCCTGTTATCAGGGAAAGCTTTCATGACTTAAAGGACCAAACATTCTGGTTCTGCTGAAGTGGGAAAGTAGTAATCCATAAGGGACAGTTTTTCATTTCTTGTTGATAACCAGGTGTCTGCCAGTGCTTCCTGGCCTGAATCGGGGCTTTGATTAACCCTGGCTGGATCCAGCCCCCACCTTTAATTGCACCCACTCTGACAGGGAAATGTGTAATGGCATCTCCATGGGCAAAATGCCTTGCTCTGATCAGCAAAGGCAGATCTCGAGCTGGTCAGAATGCCCCTCCCACCCCAAACAGAAAATATCAACAAAAATGAAACAAAACAAAAAAATGATCTACATTTTCAATGGAAAATTTCAAGTTTTTGGACGGGGGGGGCAGGGAGGAATCAATCCCCAACATATTTTAACCAAAAAATAAAATATTTTGGCCAAAACCAAATATTTTGATTCTGAAATGCTGCTGCAGTGCCTCCTGGGAGCTATAGTTCAGGTGCCTCATGCTCCCAGTCTCTGCAATAGACCAGGCTCCATGATCAGACTCCCATCATGCACCTTGCTGTCCCCTCTGTGTATCAGAAATAGTTCCGGTTTTGGCTGAAGTATTTCTTTTTTTGCCAAAATATTTCAGTTTTCAGATTCTCTATTTTTCAACAAAAAATTTTCTGCAGAAAGCAGACACTTTTCATGAAAAATCTAGTTTCACGAAAACCTCAATTTTCCACAGGAAAACAGTTTTGATGGAAAATTTTCAACTGGCCCGAATATTTTCACTTAATTTTAATTCATTGATTTGTTATCTAAAAGCTGATCCCAACCCATTGAAGTTAATGGCACTTAAGCTTGTGGCTAAAGTTAATCATGTTTAATTGGTTTGCTGAATAGGCTTGGACTTGGTATGTGCTTAGGTTAGGGTTGTCAGGTGTCTGGTTTTTTACTGGAATGCCTGGTTGAAAAGGGACCCTGGTGGCTCTGGTCAGTCCTGCTGACCAGACCATTAAAAGTTTGGTCAGTGGCGCAGCAGGGCTACGGCAGGCTCCCTGCCTGCCGTGGCTCCCTGCAGCTCCCAGAAGCAGCGGCCTGTCCCCGCTTTGGCTCCTACATGTAGGGGTAGCCAGGGGGCTCTGCATGCTGCCCCCACCTCAAGCACCGGCTCCGCAGCTCCCATTGGCTGGGAACCACGGCCAATGGGAGCTGCGGGTGCGGCACCTGCGGACAGGGAAGTGCACAGAGCCACCTAGCCGCACTTCCATATAGGAGCCAGAAGGGGAACATGCCGCTGCTTCTGGGAGCTGCTTGAGGTAAGTGCCATCCGGAGCCTGCACCCCTGACCCCGTCTTGTGCCCCAACCTGCTGCCCCAGCCCCAATCCCCCTCCCGACCTCCAAACCCCTTGATCCCAGCCTGGATCACCCTCCTGGACCCCAAACCCCTCATCCCCAGCCCCACCCCAGAGCCTGCACCCCTAGCTGGAGCCCTCCCCACCTCCGCACCCCTCTCCCCTTCCCCATCCTGGAGCCCCCTCCTGCACCCTGAACCCCTTGGTCCCAGCCTGGAGCAGACCTCCTACACCCCAAACCCCTCATCTCCAGCCCCACACCAGAGTCTGCACTCCCAGCTGAAGCCCTCACACACTCCCACACACCAACCTCCTGCCCCAGCCTGTTGCCCCCTCCTGCATCCCAAATCCCTCATCCCTGGTCCCACACCAGAGCCCGCACCCCCAGGCAGAGCCCAAACCCCCAACCCTGCACCTGAATCCCCTGCCGCAGCCTGGAGCCCCCTCAAGCACCCTGAACCCCTAATTTCTGGCCCCCCCCGGAACTCACACCTCCAGCCCTCAGCCTCCTCCTGCACCCCAAACCCCTCATCTCCAGCCCCACACCAGAGTCTGCACCCCCAGCTGGAGCCCTCACACACCCCCACACACCAACCCCCTGCCCCACCCTGGAGCCCCCTCCTGCATCCCAAATCCATCATCCCTGGTCCCACCCTGGATCCCGCACCTCCAGCCAGAGTCCTCACCGCCTCCCACATCGCAACCCCGAGCCAGCCCGGTGAAAATGAGTGAGTGAGTCAGGGTGGGGAAAGCGAGAGACAGAGGGAGGGGGGAGTGGAGTGAGCAGGGGGCATGGCCTCAGAGAAGGGGCGAGGCTGGGGCATCAGAATAGGGGCGGGGCAAGGGTGTTCAGTTGTGTGCAAGTAGAAAGTTGGTAACCCTAGCTTAGGTGCTTTGCTGAATCAGAGTCTTAGTGAAGGTATGTCTCAGGGAGGCCGATTCCCAGCCTCCCAGTTTTGCCGATTTAATTTACACCCACAAAATTCGCCGCAGCAAAATGAGTTGTGCTTTTAAGAAATGATGACTGCACAACCAAACTGTCAGGGAAGGGCACAGTGATGTTGATTAGAAAGTCCTACAGACAGAGATGAAAGTAAGCTGGTACGGTCCGAGCTGGTATAAAGCCGACCGTACTGGCAGGGGGCAGCTTCCCCGGGGCCCAGCAATTTAAATCGCTGCCAGAGCCCCAGGACTCCCCACTGCTGCTGCCACTACCATGGGGCTCCGGTGGTGATTTAAAGGGCCCAGGGCTCCCGGCTGTTGCTACCCCGGACACTTTAAATTGCTGCCGGAGCCCAGGGGAAGCGATGGTGGCAGTGGCCGGGAGCCCTTTAAATTGCCTCCAGGCCGCACTGAAGGGCTGGCTGGGAGAGTCTGTCCCAAGCCCCGCCCCTTCCGCCCGTGGCCCCACCTAGGGTGACCAGACAGCAAGTGTGAAAAATCGGGACGGGGGTGTGGGGTTATAGGAGCCTATATAAGAAAAAGACCCCAAAATCGGGACATCTGGTCATCCTAGCCCCACCCCTTCCGGTTGAGCCACCCCCTGACCTTGCTCAGGACCCCGGCCCCCCTGCGTACCGGTAAGTCCCTTAGGTTACTTTCATCCCTCCCTACAGATGACCTTTGGCACTGAGCAGAGCAGAGCTGGGGGTGCTGCTCTAACAGCAAGTATTAAAGAAACATTTTTCAAAACAGAAAAAAACTGGATGAACATTTTGCTGATTTCCCTAATAGGCTAAAGCATAACATGACACTTGTTGTCCAGGCTCATGCTTGTCGTTCATTTATTACCTACCTCTTGGTTCGCTGAGTGGAAGCTGAGGTAGCCTGGGACCTCCATGTAGGAACTACAAAGCGTTAAGACGCTCAGACAGAAATCCAGTAATTGCACGGCCAGGAAGGGAAACTTCATGTGTGCTTTCTACAGAGACAAAAATGCCAGAGTGATCAAGGCTTTATTTTTGGTTAAATGAAAGAGCCAAATTTGTGGATGTTTCCTTAGCTATAAAGGGCCTGATTCTCCTTTATCCTGCACTTGGGCCTTACTCTCTTTTATGCCACAACCCCTTTATGCCACTCTGACAGTGTAAATAGACCTTCAAGTGGACTCAAATTTAAGTGGCACTTGAAGGTGCCTTTATGCTGCTGAGGTGCTCCAGATTAAGTTATGTCTACACTGCTATCAATATGTCAGACCTTAAGGTTTGTCTACACTGCAATCAGAGGTGTGACTGCAGCATGTGTAGACATACCCATGCTAGCTTTCATCTAGATAGCTTGGGTAACAGAGCAGGGAAGTCATGGCAGCATGCGTGTCAGCATGGGCTGTACAACACCCCCTATGCCTGGGGCCCTGGATACGTACTTGATCAGCGAGCCCACGCTGCCGCAGCTTCAGTGATATTCTTATTGGAGCTAGCTAGATCAAAGCTAGCTTGGGTATGTGTTAGTCATACCTCTGACTGCCATAGAGACATACCCTGACTGCCAATGGGGAGCTGGTCCCCTGCATGATTGTTAACCCCAGTACAAAGTGGATGTAAAATGTGGTGTTTTACCCCTGTTTTGCACTAGGGCACCTGATGGCACAAGGGGGAAGGGCAATGGTGAATCAGGCCTGTCACCCATAAAAGTTTTCCGAAAAACAGTCTAGAAAGTGTAGTATATAAGCAGGCCAAAATTTTTCAGACTTGGGGTGTTGGGGATGTAGGCAGGAGGGGCAGCAAAATCCATATTTAGGCACCCAATAAATGGGCTGAATTTCAGGCAAAAACCAAGTTCTCAGAGTTTCTGGGCTCCTGCTGATGGGAGCTGCTGGCTTTCAAGATCTCTGAAAATTGCTCCTGATTTTGATGCCTAAATATCATGTTTGATGCTTACTGTTTAGGCCTGAAGTTTGACTTTTGACCAGAGATGAAATATATGTATTTAGTTATCAATGGCATGAGAGGAGAATTCATCACTACAGTTTCCCTTTAAAGTACTCTCTAGTTCCACTGTCAGACCTCTCTCCGGTCCATCATCTTAGACACAAATGTTCCCCTGGCCAACCCTCAACCTGCTGTCACTTTGCTTTTATTACTCTAAATAAATTACATTGAGTGTGATGAATCAGGCAAGTGAGGTTATAGGAAATGTGATGAATATTAAATGAATGATTCCTGCAGTGGGGCAGAGATTCCAGTTACACAGGGTTGTAAGATTAGCAGTGGACTTTGGGGGTGAAATCCTGGCTCCATTTAAATCAATGGCAAAACACCCATTGAGTTCAGTGGGGCCAGACATTCACCCCTTGTTCATATAGCGCACCAAGTATCCTGCTAGGGGTCCTATGTCAGAGTAGATCATTAGCCTATCTGCCTTAGGGTATTTATATAGCCCTAACACAGTAGCTTCGGAGCAGCTCATCATCTTTTTAATGCAGTTATCCTGTGAGGGAAGGAAGTACTAGTAGCCCCAGGGTACAGGTGGGGAGCTGAGGCACAGGGAAACTAAGTGACTTGCCCAAGGTGACAAAGGAAGTCTGTGGCGGAGCAGAGACTTGAACCCATGTCTCCAAAGACCCTGGTGACAATCCTAACTATTGGACTAGCCTTCCTGCTTCTCTGGGGCCTTTGTCTAGTCCATCAAGTTTAGTTTCAGGTATTGTGCTATATATCTGCACCCCGGCAGCCTGAAAGTGGGCTCATGCTTCTTACTTACCACATGGCTAATGGATGCAAATGACAGCATTTCAGGGACTTGAATATAGGAACTGAAGATTGTGAAGAGGGTGAGGAGAAAATCCATGATTTGCAAAGCCAGGAATGGAATCAAGAGGCGTTCCCTATTCTGTGAGAGAGAGAGCAGGCAACTGATTATTTCTATTCAAGTGGGATTGATTAGAAAGGGCTATTATAGTGCTATTGTGCTGTTATAGCTAGAAAAAATTACACACACACACCCCCCAGCAAGAAATTCCACACCTAACTCTAGATATTAATGTGACAGGTGTGTTATAAATCTACCTTATAGACATGAGAGCTGTTCAAAAAATAGGGTTTGTTTTTTTGTTTTTTTGCCATGGAAAATTTAGATTCTTTTATGGCAATTTGAAAGCTGAAATATTTCAATTTGGAAATTCTGCCACTTTGCCTCATGGGAATTGTAGTTTGGGGGCCTCAAGCTGCTGTTCTCCTCTCTAGGCTAAGCACCCTGGTCAGACTATATCTCCCATGATTCACCATGGTTTCTCTTATTGGAGAGGGGGGACGGTTGCATCATGGGAGTTGCTGACTATGGTGCATTATGGGAGATGTAGTCTGACCAGCCCATATAGGAGAACAACTGCAATTCGGCACCACGGCAGCATTTCCAAATCAACAATATTTTAGGTTTCGGCTGAAATATTTCAACAAAAAATCTTAATTGTCAGTGGAAAGCAGACTCTTGGCATGAAAAAATCATTTAATTGAAAACCCAATTTTCCATTAAAAATAATTTTGATGGAAAATTTCCCCCCTAGCCCTAGTAGGCACAGCCAGACTTTGAACAAATTTGTGAGTGACCAGTTCAAAGGGTTTGAAATTGTAAATAATCTCCTCCCCCACATCCCTACAAAAACAAGACTGAAAGTTATTTTAAAATGACATACCTTCACCACTCCATAAAGAAGGTAGAAGCTGATGATAAACAGCATGAAGATCAACAGGAAGCTGGTGGTGATGTCCGCTAATAAATAATAATATTAAGATCCCAACGCAACACAGAAGCATTTCAAATCATGGGCCAGAACTACTTAGTCAATCAGTGCTCAATGGAAATTTTAACTGAGTTAAAGACTGGAGGATTTGGTCCCATAAGTCAAAGCTTTTACTTCAACATAATGACTTCTCCTCGGGCGGAATTGAACGCAGGACCTTCACTGCTAAATCCAGTTGCCTCCCTCCCATGAGCTAAAGAAGCACCTCTGCCATGTGCCACGAGTAGTAGGCTCTTACCCTCTATACGGAGCAGCTGCTAGCCAGGGACATGACACAGTTAACCAGGGAATTATATAAAGATATGTTGTCAGTGGAAGATAAATATTTTGCAAGGGGTGTTAAGCTGGGCAAATTGTCTCCCAAAAGAAGTAGCAGAATACCCATTGCGTGGGACATTTACTTCTGTGGTGGATGAAGCACTGGAGAATAGACTATAAGGGAAAAGCCTAATACGATCTTTCCATGTCCAACTTCTGTGATTCTATGGACTGAGACTCATTCTTGGGCGTTGCTATATCTGTTCTTCCCTAGACTCACGCTGCACCTGTGGTTTGTATTGCAGGGGGCTTGAATTGATAGAATCATGTCTTTTTTGCTCCCAAACACCCTCACGTGAAGGATCAAATCTGGATCCACAGTGCCAGACCTGAGTTCCTATCTACTCTGCAGAGTTCTCCTTTCCATTCCCCAGGGCAGGGAGCACCTCTACAGGTGCTACAACAGCCCACGGTGTGCGACAGTAACAACAACCTCCTCCTTTGCCTTTATAGGGGTTTCGGCTTTTGGATCCTGCCTCCCACTCACATGGGGGGATTTGGCTGGTGTGTAGTCACAGTCGCACTAGACATGCTTCCTGCCCTCTCCCAGCCCCAAACCCATGGTCTAAGCTGCCATTGAAGACCTCTGTGCATATCTGAAGAGGATAGTTCCCCCCCGCCTGTCCACTTTGCTTGGGGATTTCACTGCTGCTGGTGAAAGCTTCCCCAAATTGCTGTGTGTATCTCATGAGACTGCCCCAGTCCATGATTTATACAAACACACATGCCAGCGAATGAATAAACGTGGTCTCTCTCTCTCGCGCGCGCGCGTCTGTTTCTATGCATCACTGCTTGCTCCCCCAGCTGAGTCTCCCAGAGATACCCAGGAATTTCATGAGCAGGGAGAAGTGTGTTATGAAATAAAAGTCCTCTCTCATTGCAAATGTGGTATCAACAGTGTACGCCACGGTGGTCTGATGAAGCCTACACTGGGCCTTTGCAACCATAGCAAGGGGACTAATAAAAAAACAGGTTTTGTTTGCCAAATGTGTGTTTTGATTAACTTCTGGCCACATCAGAGCTAGTGTGCTGAATGCAGCTAGAAGGGACTTTGAATGACTCCTAATGTTCCCCTTGAATGCAAAGAGGCCTGTTTGTATTTTACGGCCCAATAAACTGGCCGGGGGAATGCAGGCAGGGCTCGTAAACTGTGGTTTTAATAGTCACATTTGCTGATTGCTGGAGATGGATATTTAGGTTGTTGGGCTGTTGATACACTGCAGAATGCTGCTTCTGAACAGCTGGGTTCACGGGCAGGACAGGATTGGCAAGAGAAATAAACCTAACGGTCCTTCAAGCGTGTTCTGCCTCCAGTGCAGGTGGTTTTGGTCCATATGACAAAAGCTGCACGCACACTGTTTTCCTGAAGAGCTCTGCTGCTTCCCCTGAATGAGTCCATCAAGATTGTGATGACAACTCCTAGTCATTATTACTGCAGTCATACATTTTTATATATGAATTAAAACAAAAACAAAGGAACTTAACCCACCACAAATGGAATTAAGGCGTGTTAGAGGTCTGGCCTTTCCAAGAGGCACAAAGACCAAATAAAGATGCAACTCCCACTGAAAGTCAATGAGATCTGGACACCTAACGCCTTTGAAAATCTCCCATGTGGGTTAAAATTGTCCCTCAGCTCTTCTCTTCCACTATTGTTTGTTTTACATTTCTGTAGTACATATCACACATTAGAAATGTGCAAGTTGTTGCTGCAAAGCTTTTGAGAACTATAATGAAATTAAAAGTTTAAATACAAATGTGTGCACTTTTAGTTAATTCTCATGGGAAAGCAAAAGCTGAAGGGGTGTAAATTGACTCACAGGAAATGGTAAAGAGTTTCACAACATTCTAGGGTATTATTAACACACTCCACTCTGGTGCAATTTACACACAGAACAGCAGGCGTTGAGGACGAGTGAGAGAACCAGTTTTTTTTTTTTGGGGGGGGGGGGAATGAATTTCCCAAATCTTCTGCCATTTCTGTATTTGAATTCAAGCTGAGTATTTTGCAGTGTTTAAACACATTGTTTTCACTTCTAATTTCTGGAACTATAAAAGTTGCTCTTTGTGGTATTTCCAGTCTGACCAGAAAAAGAAATGCCAACAATCTCATGAATAGAACTCTGTGAAATATTTGTGATGCACCTTCAAATGCAAGCGTTCGGGATTTCATTGCAAATTTGCAAAATACTGCAACTTTGGGAGGGGAGTGGGTAGAGGGAATATATGCCAAATTTGGCCTTTTTAATTTTGTTTTGTTAAAAAATAGTACTGTTTTCACACAAAATCATTCTGTTTTTAAGCAGAAATCTCAAGGTTTGTGAAACGCAATGTCTAGCTTGGATAACAATTTATTTTTGTATGGAAACTTCATGATAATTTGACATCTTCCCTGCTGCTAAAACTGGCCATTTAATTCAGGGTTGGTAAAATGTGAAATGTATTGTCACTAAATGAATTTTTTTTTCAAAAAATTTTTGGAAACAAATCATCATTTTTATACATCACTACTTGTGGGAACATTTTATATTTGACAGCGGTTCAAAAATGTTGCTAAGCAGCATATACATTTATGTGTAGAACAATGCCTATAGACATGCCAGGTAGCGCTGGTTGAAAAAAATAAAAACAAAATTGTGGGACTTTTCTACTAGTTATTCCAATTTCATTTCCTGCCTCCCACCCCCACCCCCCTGAAATGTTAACATTACAGATCTGGATCATTGAAAAATTTCAATCAGCTCTGTAGCTAATAAAAAACTGATAAAAATTGGTCTTGTTTTGATCAAAAATTGCATTTTTCCAGAAAAACATCATTGAAAATTTAAAATTCAGAAAAATTTCACCTACTTCAGGGCTGTTATGAGATTTAATCAATTAATATTAGCCAGGGGCTTTGAGATCTGTGGTTGGAAAGCTCTCTCCCAGTATACAAAAAAACCAGAGGATTATTACTATTTACTCCCTAATTTCTGTATCTGTTTTAGGTCGGATCCGGGTCTGAAGTTTTCAGCTCACGCCCCTCAGTTCTAAACTGCAGCATCTGACAACTGGTTTGAAGAAGATTTGGAGAAGAAACAACCTTGGATTGAATGCACCCTCTCAAACGCAGCCCTCTCAGCTTCTCCTCTGGCTTCTCTTCCATCTACTGAACCTACCAATTATGTAGTAATCCTTGTCCAGGACTTTGCAGTAGCCTTTCCCAGTAGCCACCTCCATCGAATACTCAATCAAGAGCAGTATGCTCATGACCTAGAAGAGCAAAACAGAGGAGATGGTTATGCAGGCAGCCTGCCAATTTCTTATCAACCAGTTTCCAGAGATCACTACTGCTTGGAATTCCTACTGCACAACCCGCCTCAGAGTCTCCAAGTGCTATACAAACATTAATGGATTGAAACTGCTCTCATTACCACTACAAAAGTTATTTTTCCTCCCTTGGTACCCTGCTGTTAATTGAATTGTCTCGTTAGACTGACCTCACACTTGGTAAGGCAACTCCCATCTTTTCATGTATTTATACCTACTCCTGTATTTTCCACTCCATGCATCAGATGAAGTGGGTTCTAGCCCATGAAAGCTTACGCCCAAATAAATTTGTTAATCTCTAAGGTGCCACAAGGACTCCTCGTTGTTTTTGCTGAAACTGCTCTGTGAGAGACTGAGGGGAAACCGAGGCACAGACCCATGGGACCTCCCCAAGGTCACAGACAGAATTTGTGGGAGAGCGAGGGAAAAAACTCAGTCAGCCCCGGTCCTGTGCTTTCACCATAACACTCTGCTTCTTCCTCAACCCCCTTGTAGGCTCTGTGGTGAGGAATTTATTTCAAACATCAAAGATTGTTGATGTTCAAAAGAGCTTGGTGCTCATGTAGGCCTAAAGAGAAGGGGGTGGATTTTCCAAAGAGCTCAGCTCAATTTAGGGTTACCACCTTTGAAATGCAAAAAAACCCCATCCAACACCCCCCACCCAAGGCAACTCCTCAACCCCCACCCCTTCAACAGCCACTTACAGTATCTAGAGAGATAACACATATAGATAAGATTGACAACATAGCACTTCTCCACCCTGTCCTGTGACTCAAACCTTGTCGCACACAGGGTGCACCGCGTGCGTGTTGCTGGGCAGACAGCTGCTGTATTTTCAACAGTTTTGATCTGTTATTGCTTAAACTGCATTAGTGAGAACAGCAGACACAGAAACTTTTAACATTAGATAACAACACTGTGATAATAATGCAAATCTTTAGACCCACGTAAAAAAACTCCCGGCAGATTAAATTATTTTTCCGGCAACTGGCAAATCTACAAGAAGAAACCCAGCCAGGCCGGTCAAATACTGACCAGGTAGTAACCCTAATCACTATAGGAGCTGCTGGGGGCTGAGAACTTTGACAGTACCCTCCGAGTGATGGCTGCCGCCTGTAGGGCTGGCCAGAGAACAACGAGAATATGGAGGCTTTGGAATTTGTTTTTGTTCCGATGTGGAGCGAAAATGAGGCCTTTGGGATTCTGGCATGAAAAAACACAGGTGAGACAACCCCTAGAACAGCCTGGTGGGTGAGGCACTCAAATGGGATGTGGGAGAGGCAGGTCTGAGTCCTTGCTTCAAATCTATTTGAAAGCTCTTACCAACAGGAGAGTGGGTTTGTGTGGGGGGGGGGGGCGGGGGGGGGGGAGGGGGAGGGAGAGAGAAAACCTGGATTTGTGCTGGAAATGGCCCAACCTGATTATCATACACATTGTAAGGAGAGTGATCACTTTAGATAAGCTATGACCAGCAGGAGAGTGGGGTGGGGGGAGGTATTTTTTCATGCTTTGTGTGTATAAAAAGATCTTCTACACTTTCCACAGTATGCATCCGATGAAGTGAGCTGTAGCTTATGAAAGCTTATGCTCAAATAAATTGGTTAGTCTCTAAGGGGCCACAAGTACTCCTTTTCTTTTTTGCTTCAAATCAGTCAGAGCAGGGACGTGAACTGGGGTCCTCCATATCCCAAGAGATGCTCAACCTGATAATAGCCATCGTAAACTGCAGAAGGAATTTCCAGATTAAACTACATGGGAATAAATGTAGCCTTGCTACCAGCCCCTTACTACACCTGGTGTAGCAGAGAGTTAATGTCCTGTAGTCAGTCCAGAGCTGCATCCCACTACAGATTGACAATGTACAGACATTACATACAGCAGGTGTCTGGGATATCAGACTCCCTCTAGGAAGAGAGTATTTTTACTTGTGGGCTGGCAGTATCATAAAATGAGGACCACAGCAGAGCTCCAGCTGATAAAGCATAAATAAAGCACCATTATTTCTTACCGGTTTGGTGCTTTACTGAAACTTTCAACACCACTGGGTGGAAAAATAGGCTCCCCTTTTAGCCCACTGCTCTTCCTGCCTTTTGTTTCTCTTCCTTCCTTTGTTTCTCTCCCCCAGTCCTGTCGTATTTCTCCTTCTTTCTTATCTCTGCATTTCCTTCTCTGTAGCGACACCCGGCCCATGCAGATTTCACTGCCGTGCCCTTTCCTCACCCCGTTACCAAAAGGTCAGCCAGGACATAATTCGGGTGACATTTAAAGAGCCATCATTAGCTTTCAGAGATAACACCCCAATAGGACCAATGAGGGAGCAGTTGAGTTGACACCTCACAGAGCCATTGCTTCAGGCTGCCTGCAGACTCAGGAAGGAAGTGCCACATTGCTTACCCTTGGAAGGTTTCCTTCACATTCATCAGGGTAAGTAACTTGATGAGGGGGCTGGGCTTTCTTAAAATAGAAATTTAGATTCTGCAGAATTTGAATATGCGGCATGAGCTCCATAAATAGGACTCAGCCTGTAGCCCATACCTGTACAAACCCTGGTGCATGTCGTATGTGGACATTGGGGGCCACGCTTGTATGTTCTGAGCCATGCATGTACATTGCATTATATGCCATGAGCATACACTGTATATTATGGATTCCAGTTAATAAATTACCTCCTGTTTCTCTGTAGCCATTTTGCTATTACTCGCCCAGCTCCTTTGTTATTGGACCTCCCTGCAGCCACTCTGTTCATCTGAAAAAACTGCTTGAGATTTCGAAGACTTTCCCATTCTGCACTGGGACAAAACGGAGACCTTTCCAAAAATGGCAGGGAAACAGAGCAAGAGATCCACCCCAGAATGGCTTTGTGGGTGGGGCAGTCACTTGGAACGTGGGAGGCCAGAGTCAAGTCCAGCATTCGGAGGGAGAAACTTGCAGTCTGCTCTTTCACAGACCCAGGGAGCACCTTAACCACTGAGCTAGCAAATCTCTCTCTGGCCCACTGCATATTGTGGAACAGCTCCAACAGGAGATCTTGAGAAAGCAAGACAGAGACTGACTCTTGCTCAGGCACTCACCGGAGATGTGGGACCCCTGGATTCAAGTCCCTGCTCCAAATCAGGCAGTGCAGGAAAATGAATCCAGGTCACCCCTACTCCGTGTGAGTCCCATAGGCCTCCAGGCAATTAGCAATTTGTGGGGGCACTCTCTGGTTTTGACTAGAAAATTCCATCCCTCATGGGGGAAAGTTTTGTCCAAATGGACCCTTCCCACAAAACGTTTCAGTTTGGATGAATGAGATAGAAAAAACATTTTGTTGAAAAATTCCTGACCATCTCTACCCATAGCAGGACTCAGTGGTGTTCCCCAGAAGCTCCAATGTTCTGCGATACTCCTGGTGCCAGAGGCAGCACGGAGGGACATACTGCTTAAACTACTAGGCTCACAAGGCATCAGCGAGTGCTGAAGTGTTGTCAAGAAGAAGCGTATGAGATAGGCCCTGAGCTCAGCCAGACTTCCCAGATCTCTCTGCAGAGCTGATCATGAGATAATGGACCCTACGACAGGCACAGGAAGCATGATCATATCCCCCACAAGGTAAATAACTGCATACATTCTATCTGGCTCAAACAGCTTCTCAGAGTATTTTGAGAAAGTAGCCTGAAAAATGATGCGGAAGATGACGGACAGGAATAGCTGTGGTTTGTACTTGTGTTTGCAATGGGTGCATACAGGAAACAACACTGAAAGTAGCAAACAGAGAAGCGATCAAGCCTAGAGCTGTGTGTCTAACTGAGCAGAAGAAAAATTACTCTTATCTGTAATATGATAGCACCTGGAGACTCCAAACAAGCTCAGGACCCTGTTTTGCTACGCTGTATATAGTAAGAGACGATTCCTGCCCTGAAGAGCTCACAATCTAAATACACCGGGCAAAGAGTGGGAAAAAAGGAGGATTATTGTCTCCACTTTGGAAATGGGGAACGGAGGCTCAAAGAAACTAAGTGGCTTGCCCCAAGATCACACAAGAAGCCTGTGACAGAGACAGGAATCGATCTCATATTCCCTAAGTCTCAACTGGTGTGAATGCAAGAAAAACAGGATATATATTTATACATGGAAGAAAGAATCCTGTGTAGATGACACCCATTTGCTTTCTCCTGGTCTATCACATAGATACATCCGTCTGTACTGTGCAATATCCCTGAAGTTGTGAGTTCAATCCTTGAGGGGACCATTTAGGGATCTGGGGCAAAAATTGGGGATTGGTCCTGCTTTGAGCAGGGGGTTGGACTAGATGACCTCCTGAGGTCCCTTCCAACCCTGATATTCTATGATTCTATGAAGTGCTAACATTACATGCTACTTTTTCTGTGTGGGAACGAACTTTGCAACTTTGTTGGGAGGTGTTTGAGGATGGAAGAGCCGCTCAGAGCTTTCTCTTCCCTTGTTGCTGCTGCGAGGTCAATGCCTCAAGTGCTATTGTGGGGAACAGAAGAGGAAATGACTTTTTTAGATTTCTGTGCAACAGAAACTCAAGTGAAACAGTGGATCTGAAGCCACTGAACATTAGGGGAGTTCACTTTTGGTTGCAGAACTGAATTTTGCAAATAGGCTGAACTGTGGGGTCATCAAATCCAAATGGACATGAACTCTAGTTCCCAGTTGGATTCAAAATTGAATCAGGGTCTGGATCTGAACTTCACAATGCAGGCTCATCACTAATTTCTATAAAAAGGGGGAATTCTGCAGTAAGAGGTCCAGGTTGTCCTCTCATTCCCTATAGCATGAATCAGGAGTAACTGCTGATGTAGCCGAAGGTATATTGGTGTAAAGCCAAGTGTATGTCAGAGGAGAAACCCGTCTTGCTAAAGTGGAAGATTAAGAGCTTGTTTCTCATTACTTTAAAGCCCCTTTATGCTGCCAGAATAGAGCTTCATGGAATCCAATGCCAGAAAGGATCCGTTGTGATCATCTAGTCTGAGGCTATCCTGGATGATCACAATGGTCCCTTCTGGCTTCGGAATCTATACTCAGCCCCCTTTACCCTGCTCTGGAAGTCTAAAGTGGCCTTAATGCAGCAGTTCTCAAACGTCATTGCACCACGGCCCCCTTCTGACAACAAAAATTACTACATGACCCTGGGAGGAGGGACCGAAGCCTGCACCAAAGCCTGATTCCTGCTTCACTGAATGTGGAGGGCAAAGCCAAAGCCTTAGTCCCAGCAGAGAGCCTGTAACCTGAGCCCTGTTACCCTGGGTTGAAGCCCTCAGGCTTTGGCAACAGGTGGTGGGGTTTGGGCTTCAGCTTCAGCCCGGATGGTGGGACTCAGGCTTCGACTCTGGTCTTGGGCCCCAGCAAGTCTAAGCCAGCCCTGGCGATGCCATTAAAATGGGGCCACAACCCACTTTGGGGTCCTGATCAACAGTCTGAGAACTGCTACTTTAATGTAACGAGAATCAAGCCCTTAATCTTTCAGTTTAGTGAGGCATGATTCTCCTATAGCCCAAGCACTGTGATACGTAGCATACCAATGATGTTGAAGCCACCTGCTTTATTCCCTTCTTATTTCCCCCTTGTGGGTTGCTTTGATGGAGACACCACTGCTGGGGGAGGTGGGGAAGTTTTCTCCAAGAGGTGGGTCCTGCATTTGGATCTGCACATGGATAAGGTCATGCTTGCTCTAATGTCTAATGAGCCACAACCCATGCCTACGAGTACCATAGCCATAGGCAGAGACTGAATCTGGGAAACGTAGGCACCAAAAAGCGATGCCACTGCTCCTTGAGCTAAAGAACTTCCCTAAGGGAAAACAAGAGGCAGGTGGTAGGCCTAGCATATTACTGTGCAGCGCATGGTCCAGAACCCACAGCTTTGGTGCACCAAACACCACAATGAAGGGTGTTATTGGGGAATCTAGAAAGATAGAGTACCTTTCTCCCGGGCTTGTACTCAGCTGTGTCCTCTATGAGCTCCCACTCTTGCTCATGTTTCCAGCATCCGTGAGTGTTTCTACATCAGCAATTTCGAGAAGCAGCACAGATGACAAAGCAAGCGGTGAGATTTCACATGGAAAAGCCGTAGGGAATAAGGAAGCATCTGTAAGAGAAGCAGCTGAAACCGCTGTATAGGTGTGGCTCTGTCACACGGCCTACTCTCACAGCATTGTAACAGCATGTGCATGGGAGGGTCTGGGGGCAGGGAAGCAGCACCTCAGAAAAGCTGGGGAAATATTGGGAAAATTGTTACAAAAATTAAAGAAGAGAAGAAAGAGCCACATGCAGCCTGTGCTGGGGAGGAATCAACAGAGCCCCCGAAGAATAAAGAAATGTCCTATTATTATGGTATCCCTGATAGGCCCCCATGTGTTACATGCTGTGCAAACACATTGTAAGAAACAGTCCCGACCTTAAAGAGCTCACTATTTTGGCCATTGGGATTGGAGACACAGAGAAATTAAGGGTCTTAGCTAAGGAGTCAGTAGTGAAGCAGGGCACTATATCAAGATCACCTCCAGTGGAGACCAGCATGTTAACCGCAAGCCCAACCTTCTGCTCTAGGCCTTGCTTTTCCTTCATTAATTACTCTTGGAGAAAATAAGCCACGAAGGCAGCTTGAGAACTTCCATTTCATATGGACTGGCTTTAGCTTTCAGGGAATGCAAGAGCTTTCACCATGGAGGGCAACTAGAAGCTGGAAGGTTGAATGGATGGAAGCTGGAGATGGGAGCCGTGAATGGGTTCCAGCAGCCAGAGGGACCTTTATCTGGGACCAGGACCCACACTTGAGTTGCATCCCTACTATAGCAGCGGAAGCTACCAGCGAATCTAGATAGAGTGCATGCCTGCACGTAGTTTTTTCTGTCATGCCCACCTCAGGATGTGCTGGAGGGGACAGTTTGTGGTGGTGGGGATGCAGGTCCAGCAGGAAGTATTCTGGCTGGGCATGGGGATTGGAAGACGGTTTGGGGAGGAAAGGGGAATCAGCAGCTGATGGGAGGGTTGGGGCGCTTTAGAGGGAGGGAGGTTGCTGAAGTGATTTGGTTTTAACATTCAGTTCCTTGGTGTAATTTTAAGGGTGAAGGCTCCCTTGATACTACCATGGACCTCATCCCTGTCGCCTCTGAGTGCCTCACAACGCCCTCAGGAGGCAGAGCAGTGCTGTTATCCCCACTGTACAGATGGGGAATTGGGGCAGAGAGAGAGAGAGAGTGATTTGCCCACAGGAAATCTGTGCCAGAGCACTGAACTGCACCCACATCTCCAGAGTCCCAGGCTAGCTCCTTAATCATGGGCCCATCCTTCCCTCCTAGACAGAACCTGGGCAATATTTCTTTTCACCAGCCCAACTTCCCCATCACCCTCACTCTCCCTACACACACACCCTGTTCAAGTGGGTAATGAAAAACCTCCCTCCACAGACTAACATGCAGGGGTCTAGGTGCCAATGAATCCCAGCTGCTGTGCTTGTGCAGTGTGTAGAAAGCAATAGTATGCCTGGCTCGGCTGCTGGTGTCAGATAACTCGAGCCTGTGCTTCCCGGGGGAATTAACACATCCGTGCTTCTTTTTAAAACAAACTGTGAATCTCTGTGCTAAGCACCATGGCCTCTGTTCAGCATGTGTTAATCCCGGGCCTGGGCTCTGTCTCACATTCCCTACATCTTCCCATTCATTGGAGAACATCCACGATTTATTTCCACAGTCTGTGGAGAGCTCAGCAATGAGACAAATCTAATTTACAGGAGTACAAGACACTGCCACAAAGCCTCAGTGCTGGTGTTTGATGGCGTTCCTATCACCAAGCATCACTGGGATTCATCACGGGGATCCACAGCAATAATTTTTACTGATATTGATTCAGCAAATCATCCAAGTACTGTACTTGCCAAGCTATAAATCCTCTTTCCCTTTTCCCTGTGCCTGGCTGCAGACATACGATGAAAAACAAGGGAAAGAAAAAAAAATCTGCTTTCATATTTTACCTTTAAAAGTGCTGATGCGAGAGCCTTCTCTGCAATGAGACAGCATTCAGTGTGAAAGAGACACACCGTGACAGAGCTGTCAGTGCAGACAAACTAGGGATGGGATGGGATCACTGCGCTGTGTACTCTTACGTTGTGGATTGATTGGCATCCTATAAGTGACCACAGATAGAGAAATAAATGGATGACCATAGAGAGATAGATAGACAGACAAGGTGGGGATGGAAATATGTTTTATTGGACCAGCTTTGTTGGTGGAAGGAATAAGTTTTCGAACTTCACAGAGCTCTTCCTCAGGTCTGGAGAAGGAAAAGATAGCTAGCTAGATAGCTAGCTAGATAGCGGGGGTGGATGAGGATAGATAGATAGCTGGATGGATAGATAGATAGATAGATAGATAGTGTGACAGGGTCAGGCCAGATGGCTACAGGAGAGTAATCCTATTGGGATCCGGGAAGTGGGTGGGTGAAGCCCATCCACTGCTAAAGGATCCCCCCCCCAGCCTAAGAGGGGGATCCACAGGACCTGGATACCAAATAAATCTGGGGGACAATTAATGAAATAACAGGGACAGGAGTGTGGTCAAAGGGTCAAATGAAGGGAACCGGACAGGGACACCAAGCAGAGAACCCCGGACAGTGCCCACTGCTCCTCAAAGGCGTCAAGGGAGTCAGTGGATGCTGCCCAGAGGAACTCTGCCCGGATACGTGAACGGACCGAGGATCGGAAATAGGCCCCACAGTCACAGGAGACTCCATCAGCCAACCTTCTCACTCTGTATGTGTATACACACACTCCTGTGTGTATAGATGGCCATTTTAGCTAGGGCCAGGAGGAGGTTGACCAGGAGATCTCGTGACTTTGTGGGGCCACAGATAGGGAGTGCGTAAATAAGAAGGCGAGGGGAAAAGTGCAACCAAAAATGTAATAAAATATTTGTGAGGAGCCGGAATAGGGGCTGCAGCCTGACACACTCCAGATATATGTGTGCCAAGGTTTCCCTCACGCCGCAAAAGGGGCAGGTGTCTGGGATAGAGGTGAACCACGCCAAGAACACGCCTGTGCTCACGGCTCCGTGAAGGAGCCGCCAACTGATATCCCCGGCGGGCCTCGGGACCAAGGTGGAATATAGGCTGCCCCAATGGCTACAGGAGAGTAATAGAAGGCAGATATATTAGCCCCAGGCTAAGTAGGTCCCTTTTCCCTGGGTAACGTAACAGGGAAGGTTCCAGAACAATCAGGAACCTCCTGGAGACAATTAAGACAGGCTGATTAGAACACCTGCAGCCAATCAAGAAGCTGCTAGAATCAATTCAGGCAGGCTAATTAGGGCACCTGGGTTTTAAAAAGGAGCTCACTTCAGTTTGTGGTGTGCGTGTGAAGAGCTGGGAGCAAGAGGCACTAGGAGCTGAGAGTGAGAACGCGGACTGTTGGAGGACTGAGGTGTACAAGCATTATCGGACACCAGGAGGAAGGTCCTATGGTGAGGATAAAGAAGGCGTTGGGAGGAGGCCATGGGGAAGTAGCCCAGGGAGTTGTAGCTGTCACACAGCTGTTCCAGGAGGCACTCTAGACAGCTGCATTCCACAGGGCCCTGGGCTCGAACCCGGAGTAGAGGACGGGCCCGGAGTAGAGGACGGGCCCGGATTCCCCCCAAATCCTCCCAACTCCTGGTCAGACACAGGAGGAGTCGACCTGGACTGTGAATTCAGAAAAACAGCCAAGCTGAGGGCTGCTGTGAAGCTCCAAGGCAAGCAAATCCGCCAATAAGCGCAAGACCCACCAAGGTAGAGCAGGAACTTTGTCACAATAGATAGATAGATAGATAGATAGAGCGGGTGGATGGGCGGGGAGAGAGAGAGAGAGAGAGAGAGAGAGGGAAAAGCCACAGAGTTTGTGAAAAAAGAAGCATGCAGGGAGAGGTGCTATTGGAAAAATAACCATGTTTTCCATACTCTGAATTGGGCAGTTTCTTGTGTCAACCCAGCTTTGCAGGGGGCTGTTCTGTTCCTCACATAAAAGCCAGGCTTCCCACTAGCTGTGACAACATGTTTTTTTGTTAAAGTCACCCTTGAAAATCTGCAGAAAATAAAATTAGAGGAGAGGCTTGCAAGCCCAAGCAGCCTAGGTCCAGAGTCTTGCCCATTACCCTGCCTCCGCAATGCACAGGGGCACCCTGGCAACTGGTTAACTGGCATACATACGGCAAGACCTGTGGCTTCAGAACCGCAGGCCCCTACGCCCCAGTGGGACAGTCTCAGAATCACAATTCAGTCCCTGCTTCCTGGCACCAAGGAGGAAGTAAACTGTACCAGCTGTTCCCCGGCACAGCTGACTTCCTCCTCCACAACAGCTAGCGCAAGGGAGGTGGGAAGTGCCCCCTGCCCACTCCACACCCTGCCCTGCCCACTCCCCATACACCTGCATGGAAGAGAGAGCAGCAGCCCGCCCCATCATGGAGCGTCTGATGATGCAGGTGGTCTATGCATGGGAGGGGAGGGCGATTTATTCCCCCTGACTCCCCTGCATGTAGGCAGGAAAAATCCTATTCTGAACCCCACCTCCACCCAGAGGCCTGGGCAGGCTGCAGCATTGTCAGCGCCCTTGGTCCTTGTATTGGTATCTGGTGAGACGCTCAATTGCTTCACCTCAAGCTTTGTTGAACACTCAGAGCATCAACTATGGAGCTATTCTCTGAAAATAGCTTTTTTCATCATTGAATAACAATCTCTGAGATCAACTGATGAAGAGTCAAAGAGCTTTACAAAGGAGGTCAGTATCATTATCCCTGTTTTACAGATGGGGAAACTGAGAAACAGGATGGCAAAGTTACTTGCTCAAAGTCACCCAGCAGGCCAGTGGCAGAGCCGGGACTACAAACCAGGTGTCCTGAGTGCCAGGCCAGTACTCCATCCACTAGGCCACGCTGCCTCCCCCAGTATTACATTTTTCCAGGTGACCACAGCACTGTGCCACAATTACTGTTTTCTGCCCACCATCAGGACCACTGATCACAGCTTTACAAATAAGCAAATAAATATGGACTTAATTGTAATCCTAAAATGTCCCCTGAAATGACTTTGAGCTTGACTGAAATCCCAATGGAATCTTCCCACTGGCTTCAGTTGCATTAGGATAAGACTCTATGTTCACTGACCTGTTGGAAAAGGGGAAAATGTTCACAAAAATTTTGATATCTCCTGGATTCATGGATTATATCAATCTCATCTTTTTCTTTTCTTTTTTTTTAAGCACCCACATAATAGCGGAGAAAAGCCAAAAAGCATGATGGGCCTGTACCCTAAAGGCCCAACAACCCGAATGCAAAGAAACTGATGTTTTAAAATCTCAGGATTTTTAAACCAGTCTCAGGGTATTTTGGGGCCTGATGCATTGTCTGTGAGCACTTGGCTTTGGCAATGCTGCTACAGAATCCGACAGCTCAATAGGTTGCTTATAACCATCAACGTCACCTTCTATTGATGAGCTTATAACCATCAATAACACACACCACTCCTGTTTGTAGCATGCTTATAAAATCTGTTCTTCACGTATTAACCCTTTATAATCCGTCTATAAACAGAATCTTAGTGACTGGGGCAATTCAAGCTTCCACAGTGACTTCCCATTAAACGTGGGCCAAATCTCAGTGGGTGCAATTCAACATAGTTCCCCTGAAATCAATGGAGCGACACCAATTTACACCAGCTGAACATCTAGCCCTATACTGGGATGACTCCATAGATACACTGTGGACCTGAAAACTGTGGACCTGTGTGTTGCTTTTAAGCTGTGGCTTTGTGCTGGGAGGGGTGACGCAGCTGCAGAGCACTGGGGAGTCTGGCAAGCCAGCCAACCGATGCAGTGCTCGCGGGTGGCGCACCCATCAGCACAATGGAGGAGTGCTGTTCCGGCATGCTGCACCCTGCCAATGGATGGCGACACCCTATCTCCGGCAGAGGAACCAGGACACCCACTGCAGCGCAACCACCCCACCCCTTCCCAGTGCAACAAGTGGCCTAAAACCCACAGTGTCCCGCTGCCAACCGGGCGACCTCTCGAGGCCCCGCTCCTTGGTTGTGCTCAAAAGGTGTGCAGGGCAACTGGGGAGGTGATTTGAAGCCATTTTTGTACTCCCCCAATCCTGGGCTGACTATGCAATGTGTCATAACCTCAGCATGAGTTACATCCACCAGAAAGCTACTCTAACTATGCCACCAAGCAGCACTTACAACAGCAGAGACGCCCCCCAGCCACACCCTATTCCCCCCCCCCGCCCCCGCACACACACACAGAGCTAATCCTCCCAGGACAGCCACGGCAACTTAACAGAGACTTAAGATTCAAAGAGAAACCAACTGAGAACTGGGTACAATGTCTAAAACCTGTTAGAGAAATTAAAGACATTCACAATTTTACCTAGATACTGTTTATAGCTCTGATCCATACACACACGCATGCCCACACCTCACTATAGATTCCTAACCTTAACTTTTACACAACCCTTTGTATTGTCATCCCACTGTACAATTTGCAACCAATGGATCCGCCTGTCTACACTGAAAGCTTGTAGGATTCACAGCGCCGACTGCATGTGCAAAGGCTGATACTCGAGCAGCAGAGGAAAAACAGGAACTGCGGTGAATTTCCATCGGCTCTGGCAGAAGAACCTAGTTCAGAAAACTATCAGCACAGTATGTTTCTTTTTTCCCCTCTCTTGTCCATTGCTCTTAAATCATAGGCCTCCCCCCACCTCTCAGGAACACAGAAAAGTCAACACTTCGGGAACTGTTTGATTTCCCAGTTTATAGCTTTCCTATCTGTCCTTGTATTTCGTAACTTACCACGTGGTAGATGCCAAGAGTGACTGTTCCAGTCTTAATGTTGAAACAGCAACATTTCGGGGGCGTCTGGGGGGACATTTTTGATCCCTTTCGACTGTTGTGGCGCTCCAGCTGCTGAATCTGAGGCAGCTGCACTAGAGAGACCAAGCACTGCAATGTAACATCTTGTTGCTCAACTTCCTTCCTGGTCTATAAATGTGTCAAGTCATCTCCAGAGTCACATGAGGTCTTTGAGATTTCCAAATGCAAGAGAAAACAAAATCATGTTGAAAGCAGCTGATCTCTAAATATTGCCTTTAAGTGATTAAATAAGGATTTAGGAGACTAATTTGAGGCCCCCACATTTGCAAACCTTGGCCCAGACTATGAAAATGTCAGCAAATTCCCCTTAAAAGAAAATCTATTATTGCAGGGTCCAGAGTAAAGACAACAACAGCAACAACAAAGCATCCATTCCACCAACCCTGCAGGTGCCCAGACATTTTTGCATGGAAATCGGAGGAGCATTCACACACACACACAAGTAGCCATCTTGCAAATGATTTATGCATTGTGATCATCCTTGAAAATGTGATTCTCTAAGCCTCACCATGGTAGTTTTGTAATTGACCTAACCCATGTACAGCACAGTGCACCCAGGTGCCCAGTGCTGGGTATATTATAAGCCATCACCCTCTACATGAACCCTACCCTCAGTATGCATGTGCCATAATGGCATGTGGGCTTTAGGGCAATCTTGTGGCTTTGGGCCATGGCTGGCAGAGAGGGTGAGAAGGTGGTTGTCTATCATCAGCGCAAGAAAAATGGGCCCAATTCATGGCTGCCCTAGGTCACCCTAGGGTTGCCAACTTGGTAATATTTAAAAAACAGACACTCCAGCAGGAGTGCCAGAACTTCCCCTTCCCCGCCTTTTCCCCCCAAAGCCCTGCCCTACCTCTTCCCCTGAGGACCCGCCCCCATCTATGCCTCTTCTCACCTCCCCTCTGTCACTCACTGCTTTTCCCCTTCCATCCCCCCACCTGGGTCAGGAGGGACCCATCTGCAGAGCCGGGGCTGGGAGCTGCAGCTGCCCAAAGCAGGTAGGAGGCAGCCCTTGCTAAGCAGGGGCTGGTGTGGATGCTGACTTGGGGCCTTTCCGCCTCCCCCGACCTCAGTAACTGGACTTGTGTTTCCGGTCAATAGATCTGACCAGACACTGTCAGGCAGGGCCAATCAGAGGGGTGGGCCAGGAGGGCCATTTGGCTTGGGCCTCAAGCTCAAAGGGGGCCTCAAATTTAGACACTTGTTAATTTTTTGACATTTGATAAGTTTCGCAACTTGTTTTTATGAGCATCCCTGTCCGACCAAAATGTGACACATGCTCTCAGCTTACAGCTGCAAATTTAAGCAAATAAGAGATGTGATTTGGTAAAAGACATACTTTTTTTGTTAACTGATCTAGATTTTGTCATATTAAAGAGTTTAATATGTTCATAAATATTCATAAAAATATATTGGTTCTGATGACAAAAGATTAGACCGTGATGAACGTGTCCTCTCAGACCAGCTGATTATATAAACAAACCACTACTAGTGGCTGGTGCTGGGTCAAATGCGTGTTGAAAAGTAGAGAATTGTTGCATTTTAGTGTCTTTATAGTTTTACATGTAGTTGACTAAGGAATTATTTATATGTGAGAATTCGAACTTGGACGCTCTGGGGTGTTTCCTAATATTACAATTGCATTGCGTATTTTTGTCAGTTTGCCTGCATCATTGGCTTCAGGTGAACGCACCTTCAATGTGTTGAAGCAGGTAAAGAACTATCACTGTTCCACTATGGGACAAGAGCGTTTGAACGGTCTCGCCATGCTTAATATCAACTGTGACATTGCACGAAAGCTAGATTTTTCCTCAATAATTAGTGCATTTGCACAGAAAAAGGCTAGAAAAGCATTTGTTAACTAAAAAAATATTCAAATTATGTCTCACTCTTTTTTTGGTGCCTTATTTTGTTTTCATGTGTCATCATTTTTTATTTTTGTTATGGCTAGGGACCTCAAAATCTGGAAGCAGCCTGGGCCTCTCTGGACCTCTAAGAGGGCCTGCTGTCAGGTCTTGATCAGACTTTCCGGTTGAAAACCAGGCTCCTGGCCACCCTACCTGTGCCAGAATAATCTGGGTGGGATCTGCATGGGGATCTCTGCAGCAGCGAAGGCCTTTCCAGGGCATGTCAGAGGTGCCTGGGGTCTGGGAGGGGACATGGCCAGTGTAGCCCTGCAGAGTGGCCAACTCTCATGGTTTTATTGTCAGTCTCACAATATTTGGTGTTTTTCTCAAACCTCCAGCTCTTGGAGTCATGTGATTTTAGTAGAATCTCCGCTTTCATTTTAAAAACCAAAGAAAGATTCCAGGCTTTTTGGTTGCAGAGCAAAGCTGGAAAACATGACCCAAGTGGGACTTAGCGGAGCAGGAGACAAAGAACCCAACAGTTATCATTATTTTTAAATCTCATTATTTTTAAGCTGATCTCGTTTTGGGGGGCCTTACTTATGAATTTTGAATGGCTGGGGTTGGCAGTCCTGGTCACATGTCCCTGCATTTCCCTGACTCCCACATGGGCTTTGGGCAGATGGGAACAAATTAGGGCAGCCCGCAGGGTCAGGATCGGGGGTGCACTGGGTACCTCACCTACTGTTACATCCATTAACAATACCCCTTCCTGCTCTGGCTTCGCTCTGCTGGCTGGTTGGGTGGGAAGAGGGCAGGGCCTTGCAGCACGGGCAGTGCCAGACTCCTTCTCTCCTCACACAGTGGGAGCACCAGGAGCAGAGTTGTGCCCAGCCCTCTGTGCAGATGCACGAATGCTGGGGGAAGCTGCTTGCACCCACCCCATGCTTTGCACTCCCAAGCAGAGCTGGGAGCCCTCAAAGCTTGATTTAGCCAGGCTTCATTCATACATACTTTCCCGAAATACAGCGCAGGTGTCGATCGTACCAGAGAGCAAGTGCAGTAAATGGCAGGAACCATTAGTGCGTCAGAGGAGACACGTGAGGAGGTGTGACTTAGCTCCCTTTATAGCCAGCCTATTGGTCTAGGGGATGGTCTTGCCTTCTGGTTCAAATCCTGGGGCAAAAGTGGAGAAGGAAGTGCATCTTAGCCTGTGTGTTATACAGAAGGTCAGATGACATGGCCCCTTCTGGCCTTCAGATCTAAGAATTCTCATGTAGACACCCTTAGCGCTATATACACCCACTTACTGATACATAAGGGTGTCTCATTTCAGCTGCGCGTTTGCCCTTAGGTGTCAGTTTAGTACTCAGGAGCTCTATGTTCCAGTCCCTGCAGTGCTATAGACTTCTTGGGTGTCCTTGGGGCAGCTCATTTAGTCTCAGGGTGTGTCTATACTGCAATGTAACACCCACAGTTGCCTGGGGCTGACGTTGCAGGGCTACAAAATTGCAATGTAGACCTTTGGGCTTAGGCTGGAACCTGGGCTCTGGGACCCCACGAGGGTGGAGGAGCCCAGAGCCCAGGCTCCAGCCCGAATGTCTATACAGCAATTTTATAGCTCCATGAGCCTGAGTCAGCTGACCTGGGCCAGTTGTGGGTGTTTCATTGCAGTGTGGACACACCCTCTCTGACCCACACCCTGAAAGGTGTTGAGGTGCCTAACTCCCGTTGGTTACAGTGAGGATCTCTCCTCAGTTCCCAGTCTGTAAAATGTGGGTGATCGAACTTCCCTACCTCACAAGGTGTGGTGAGGATAGGTGCATTACAGGTTGTGAAGTGCTCAGATACTATGGTAATAGGGGCTATAAAAGTACCATCGGTACAGGGTAAAAGATGTATATTAAATTAATCTGGGGGCTACATTAATTTTTTCCTTTCTCCATCCAGTTATAAGCTGCTGTTCTTGCTGCACTCATTTGTTCTGGCCCCAGGTGTGTTGTTTCATTTTAGACTCCTTCCTCCAGCTCTTCGGTGTGTAAAATACCCCAACATATAATGCAGAGGGGCCAAACTCTGTAGTGACTTGTGTGACGATCTTTGCTTGCACTTATGCCACGCTGCCACCAGGTGTCTCTGTGCTGTATTGAAAGTTCCATGAAGGGGAGCTGTGTCTGGCCAGAGACAAAAACAGAGAAGTCATTGGGTTTATAGCTTCTCTCTGTTCTCTCCAGTAAATGCCTCTTGCTTAAGAAGTACTGGGGTTCCATATGTATTAGGACAACCTGCACGAGCCCTGCAAGATACGCGTTGGTGGGTGGAGAGGAGTCTAAATAAGGGTGTCAGAGTAAGTGTAAAAAGATTCTTGATGCCTGAGAGCGCTGGAAGAAAGTGGAAATTGCACTAACATACACTTTCCCTCTGAATTTAGCTAACTGTGGGGTGACTCCAGCTCTGGGCAGCAGCTCGGTAGAAACCAGCCCTTGCTGGGGTTCCGGGTGAAGAGGAGCAGTCGTCTTTGCGAGGGTTGCCACCTGTCTGGATTTTTCCAGGATCATCCTTTTCTTGAGGTGCCATCCTGGTAAATCTGCCAGGGTGCTCAGTGCATACAGCCAGCGGGCAAGTTTTAGGAGCTCAGGATCGTCCCGGATGTGCCCAGTTTTTGTATCTCAGAGGCGGGAACCCTGGTCTCTGCTCCCCAATAGACAGTCTCCCCTTGCTTTGCCTTCTGCCTACATTTCATGACAAAACTCAAACAGGGCCCCACCTCAGCCTGCAGGAATGTGGGCCCATCCAGATGTAAACACCATCTTCGTTTAGTTCTTCTCCAAGCAGGGCCGGCCCTCGGCACCAGCGAAGGAAATCAGAAGGGGCGGCACGCTGGCCGTTCTCAGGGCGGGGCACGCCTCCCTTGGCGGCATACCGGCCGTTCTCGGGGCGGGGCACGCCTCCCTCGGCGGCATGCCGGCGGCAGCTTTTTCATTTTTTCTTCTTCGGCAGCCGCTTTTCTTTTTGCTTTGCTGCTTGGGGTGGCAAAAAAGGTAGAGCCAGCCCTGTCTCCAAGGCTCTTCACCCACAGACCTCAAAGAGCTTCACAAAGGAAGGGGAATATCCCCATTTTACAAATGGGGAAACTGAGGCACGGAAAGGTGACCTGACTTGCACAAGCTCACACCACTGGTCACAAGCTTACTATGGCTGAGCAAATAATGGATTTTTTTGGTTCAGGGGCCATTTCAAACAAAACTAATTTCCCTCTGCTGATACCCACACCTTCTTGTCAACTTTGAAATGGGCCACCTTGATTGCATTGGCCTCATTAGAACTACAAAAGTGATTTTTCCCTCCCTTGGTATCACCCCTTCTTGTCAACTGTTGAGAATAGGCCACTTCCACTTTAATTGAATTGGCTCGTTAGCATTGACCCCCCCCCCGCCACTTGGTAAGGCAACTCCCATCTTTTCATGTGCTGTATATTTATACCTGCCTACTGTATTTTTCACTTCATGCATCTGATGAAGTGGGTTTTAGCCCACGAAAGCTTATGCCCAAATAAATTTGTTAGTCTCTAAGGCGCCACAAGGACTCCTCATTGTTTCTACATACAGTGTTTTTTTCGTATTGTGTTACCAGACGTGAAATCCTGGCTCCACTGAAATCAGCTAGGTTTTGTCTAAGTTCCACTGGAAGCTTGGGTCCATTCTTATTTGCTAGGAACCAATTCCCAAGTGACCAATATTCCACAGTAACTAGTGATTTTGGATGCCTCAATTTTTGGTGTGTGCTCTGTGCTGTCTGAGAATCAGGCCCCTTTAATATGTTTCAATTTGGACCCCTAGAAATTGAGGTCCCTAAAACCACTAGTTACTTTGGAACATTCATAGAAAACAATTTTCATCCATTGACTTTAGGTGGGTTGGCACTATCATTCCCATTTTACAGACAGGGAAACTGAGGCACAAAAAATAAAATGACTTATTCAAGGTCACCCATCAAGCCAGGAGCCAAGTAGGAAATAGAACCTTGATTGTCTGAGGCTCAATGTACTATGGGAAAAAACCGCAGCTACAAAGACTCAGCGATAGATCCATACTAGAACACTAGATCCAAACTCCTTCAGACTGCAGGAAAGTTCTGATCCAGATCCTAACTTTGAGGGTAGGGCCCGACTCTACTAACTTTTAAGATAACAAACCACAAGGCCTGGTAGATTTAAGCCAAGCCACAGTAATGGCTGAAGTGTCTCTGTGGATATATTCTGTGCTTGAGTTTAAAAAAAAAGCGTTGATCTTATTAAACTTCTTCCATTTAAAAATTAGTTGCAAATGGAGATTTTATGTTTCTTCCCCATTTGAGGCCTTCTATTTTCTGTCGAGATTCCTTCCCCATGCCTTCCTACAGACCAGTTTCTGGGCCCATATGAATGAAGGTTCAAGAAGATCAAGTAGTTGCTGATCAAATAAAAAGCTTATTCATTATGTGAACCTGGCATCCCTGGGAAAGCATGTTTTCCTTTCGAAACCCCCTTGTCCTTTTAGAGGCAGACAGAGGCCTGCTTGTGTGCTGCACCACGCTCAAACATACTGTAACCAAACTTAGTTCACAACGTGTAAAAACAAATAGAAAGTATGGCCCAGGCTGAGCCATTGGCTTCAAATAGTCCAGCGCTGACTGAAAGCCACTGAATATTTGGACTATGGATCCCGGGAATGGTATTATCCTGAGGGGCCCCTTTCAGCAGTCTGCATTCCGAGGCTTTCAGACATCTGGAGGGACAAACAGAGACATTTTGCTGGAAGATCAGTGCGGTAGGAAGTCAGGGTGCACAGAGGAAACACAACACTGTTTTTGTAGCACTAAGGATATACATTTTGTACTCTCTTTCGGGGCCCTGTTACCTGCTTCTCCCTGGAAGGAATTCAACTCAAGATGAGCTTTCTCAAGCAAAGGATGCTGTTGGACAGAGTTTGAATTAGCAAAGCCTCAGCCCTGAGACAGCGCCTCACCAAATTCTAAACAGATCCAACCCCCCCTTGAAGTCAATGGGAGTCTTTCCCATCAGGCCTTTGGTGAGACCCCGCAATGGCAGAATTCTTAGGTGAGAGCCTTGACACAAGGAAAGATTAAACCCAATGAACCACATGCTGCTCTCATAGACCAATATCACTGAGTTCAGCGGAGCTCCTCTGGATTCACACCAGTGTAGCTGAGAGTGGAACCGGAGTCAAACCCTGTGAGAAGGCCAGAACTGCAATGTTGCCTTGAGCTTATTTTTTTTCCTGCTTACATTTATATGCGTCTTTCACAAATAGTCACATGGCCGCACCACTCTCTGAGGTAAATCCCTGAAGAATGCAGGAGATCTTCTGGCAAGCGTTTAAAGTGTCGGGAGACAAAAGCGAGGCTCACTATCCTGACTTTTCAGATGAGGAAATAAGGTACAGAGAAATTACACCACGTGCCCAGGGTCACATGAGAAGCCTGGGACTGAGCTAAGAAATGATCTGGAGGATGGTGTGGATTGCACTCTCAGCAAATTTGCAGATGATACTAAACTGGGAGGAGTGGTAGATACGCTGGAGGGGAGGGATAGGATACAGAAGGACCTAGACAAATTGGAGGATTGGGCCAAAAGAAATCTGATGAGGTTCAATAAGGATAAGTGCAGGGTCCTGCACTTAGGATGGAAGAATCCAATGCACCGCTACAGACTAGGGACCGAATGGCTAGGCAGCAGTTCTGCGGAAAAGGACCTAGGGGTGACAGTGGACGAGAAGCTGGATATGAGTCAACAGTGTGCCCTTGTTGCCAAGAAGGCCAATGGCATTTTGGGATGTATAAGTAGGGGCATAGCGAGCAGATCGAGGGACGTGATCGTTCCCCTCTATTCGACACTGGTGAGGCCTCATCTGGAGTACTGTGTCCAGTTTTGGGCCCCACACTACAAGAAGGATGTGGATAAATTGGAGAGAGTCCAGCGAAGGGCAACAAAAATGATTAGGGGTCTAGAGCACATGACTTATGAAGAGAGGCTGAGGGAGCTGGGATTGTTTAGTCTGCAGAAGAGAAGAATGAGGGGGGATTTGATAGCTGCTTTCAACTACCTGAAAGGGGGTTCCAAAGAGGATGGCTCTAGACTGTTCTCAATGGTAGCAGATGACAGAACGAGGAGTAATGGTCTCAAGTTGCAATGGGGGAGGTTTAGATTGGATATTAGGAAAAACTTTTTCACTAAGAGGGTGGTGAAACACTGGAATGCGTTACCTAGGGAGGTGGTAGAATCTCCTTCCTTAGAGGTTTTTAAGGTCAGGCTTGACAAAGCCCTGGCTGGGATGATTTAACTGGGAATTGGTCCTGCTTCGAGCAGGGGGTTGGACTAGATGACCTTCTGGGGTCCCTTCCAACCCTGATATTCTATGATTCTATGAACCCAAGCCTCTTGAGTCTTAGCTCAGTGACTTAACTATGCGGCCTCTAGACACCCTTCTTTTAAGGGTCACTCAATTTCCACTTGACCCCGATCATGTTCAGTTCCAGCACGTGATCCCAGCCAATCAGAAAAGTGTCTTCCATAGTTCCTGACCAGCTTGCTTCACAGCATTGACTGATGTATTTGCATTTAGAGGCAGCCAAATAACAATGTGACAGCAGGAGCCAAAGAAGCACCACGGCACTCCAGGAGAGCAATAAATCTCAGTCAGATGCTGGCACTCGGCTCTGCCACTCTAAATTCCGTTTGAAGTGAGTCAAGCTCAAGCTTCATCTATTGCTGGGAATTGATGAGGGTTTGGTGAACCGAAAACTGGCAAATGACTCCTGCCTATACATTCTTTTAATTAGAAAGATAAATGCATTTTCCATTCACATACAGTGAGCAAGAGCAGCTCGGGAAGATGCAACTGTCCAAACATTCAGCAGAAATGAGAGGCCCCTGCAGCTATGCAGATACAGGTAAGCAACCGTTTTCATGTTCTCTCCACAGGTACTCATGCGGAGAGTGGACTAGATGATACACCTGAGGGAAGGGAACAGAAGGAGACTCCGCCGATTGGAAGGCATGAGATGCACTGTCCTAGGGATGGGGGTTCCACGACCACCGGTCCCAAGAGAAGGATGCGGGTGGTGGTGGTCGGGGACTCTCTCCTCAGGGGGACTGAGTCATCTATCTGCCGCCCTGACCGTGAAAACTGAGAAGTCTGCTGCTTGCCAGGAGCTAGGATTCATGATCTGATGGAGAAACTGCCGAGACTCATCAAGCCCTCGGATCGCTACCCCTTCCTGCTCCTCCACGTGGGCACCAATGATACTGCCAAGAATGACCTTGAGCAAATCACTGCAGACTACGTGGCTCTGGGAAGAAGGATAAAGGAGTTTGAGGCGCAAGTGGTCTTCTCGTCCATCCTCCCCGTGGAAGGAAAAGGCCTGGGTAGAGACTGTTGAATCGTGGAAGTCAACAAATGGCTACACAGGTGGTGTTGGAGAGAAGGCTTTGGATTCTTTGACCGTGGGATGGTGTTCCAAGAAGGAGGAGTGCTCGGCAGAGATGGGCTCCACCTAATGAAGAGAGGGAAGAGCATCTTCGCAAGCAGGCTGGCTAACCTAGTGAGGAGGGCTTTAAACTAGGTTCACCGGGGGAAGGAGACCAAAGCCCTGAGGTAAGTGGGGATGTGGGATACCGGGAGGAAGCACAAGCAGGAGCATGCGAGAGGGGAGGGCTCCTGCCTCATACTGAGAAAGAGGGACGATCAGCGAGTTATCTCAAGTGCCTATACACAAATGCAAGAAGCCTGAGAAACTGTAAGTCCTGGCACAATCAAGGAATTATGATGTGATTGGAATAACAGACTTGGTGGGATAACTCACATGACTGGAGTACTGTCATGGATGGATATAAACTGTTCAGGAAGGACAGGCAGGGCAGAAAAGGTGGGGGAGTTGCATTGTATGTAAGAGAGCAGTATGACTACTCAGAGCTCTGCTATGAAACTGCAGAAAAACCTGAGTGTCTCTGGATTAAGTTTAGAAGCGTGAACAACAAGGGTGATGTCGTGGTGGGAGTCTGCTATAGACCACCAGACCAGGGGGATGAGGTGGACGAGGCTTTCTTCCGGCAACTAATGGAAATTACTAGATTGCAGGCCCTGGTTCTCAAGGGAGACTTCAATCACCCTGATTTCTGCTGGGAGAGCAATACAGCGGTGCACAGACAATCCAGGAAGTTTTTGGAAAGTGTAGGGGACAATTTCCTGGTGCAAGTGCTGGAGGAACCAACTAGGGGCAGAGCTCTTCTTGACCTGCTGCTCACAAACCGGGAAGAATTAGTAGGGGAAGCAAAAGTGGACCGGAACCTGGGAGACAGTGACCACGAGATGGTCGAGTTCAGGATCCTGACACAGGGAAGAAAGGAGAGCAGCAGAATACAGACCCTGGACTTCAGAAAAGCAGACTTTGACTCCCTTCGGGAACTGATGGGCAGGATCCCCTGGGAGAATATCATGAGGGGGAAAGGAGTCCAGGAGAACTGGCTGTATTGTAAAGAATCCTTATTGAGGTTGCAGGGACAAACTATCCCGATGTGTAGAAAGAATAGTAAATATGGCAGGTGACCAGCTTGGCTTCACAGTGAAATCCTTGCTGATCTTAAACACAAAAAGGAAGCTTACAAGAAATGGAAGATTGGACAAATGACCAGGGAAGAGTATAAAAATATTCCTCAGGCATGCAGGAGTGAAATCAGGAAGGCCAAATCACACTTGGAGTTGCAGCTAGCAGGAGACGTTAAGAGTAACAAGAAGAGTTTCTTCAGGTATGTTAGCAACAAGAAGAAAGTCAAGGAAAGTGTGGGCCCCTTACTGAATGAGGGAGGCAACCTAGTGACAGAGGATGTGGAAAAAGCTAATGTACTCAACACTTTTTTTGCCTCTGTCTTCACGAACAACATCAGCTCCCAGACAGCTGCACTGGGCAGCACAGCATGGGGAGGAGGTGACCAGCCCTCTGTGGAGAAAGAAGTGGTTTGGGACTATTTAGAAAAGGTGGACGAACACAAGTCTATGGGGCCGGATGCGCTGCATCCGAGGGTGCTAAAGGAGTTGGCAGATGTGATTGCAGAGCCATTGGCCATTATCTTTCAAAACTCATGGCTATCGGGGGAGGTCCCTGACTGGAAAAAGGCTAATGTAGTGCCCATCTTTAAAAAAGGGAAGAAGGAGGATCTGGGGAACTACAGGCCAGTCAGCCTCACCTCAGTCCCTGGAAAAATCATGGAGCAGGTCCTCAAGGAATCAATTCTGAAGCACTTAGAGGAGAGGAAAGTGATCAGAAACAGTCAGCATGGATTCACCAAGGGCAAGTCATGCCTGACTAATATAATTGCCTTCTATGACAAGATAACTGCCTCTGTGGATGAGGGGAAAGCAGTGGACGTGTTGTTCCTTGACTTTAGCAAAGCTTTTGACGCTGTCTCCCACAGTATTCTTGCAGCAAGTTAAAGAAGTATGGGCTGGATGAATGGACTATAAGGTGGATAGAAAGCTGGCTAGATTGTCAGGCTCAACGGGTAGTGATCAATGGCTCCATGTCTAGTTGGCAGCCGGTATCAAGTGGAGTGCCCCAAGGGTTGGTCCTTGGGCTGGTTTTGTTCAATATCTTCATTAATGATCTGGAGGATCTTAGAATCATAGAATATCAGGGTTGGAAGGGACCTCAGGAGGTCATCTAGTCCAACCCTCTGCTCAAAGCAGAGCCTATCCCCAATTAAATCATCCCAGCCAGGGCTTTGTCAAGCCGGGCCTTAAAAACCTCTAAGGAAGGAGATTCCACCACCTCCCTAGGTAACACATTCCAGTGCTTCACCACCCTCCTAGTGAAAAAGTTTTTCCTAATATCCGACCTAAACCTCCCCCACTGCAGCTTGAGACTATTACTCCTTGTTCTGTCATCTGCTACCACTGAGAACAGTCTAGAGCCATCCTCTTTGGAACCCCCTTTCAGGTAGTTGCAAGTAGCTATCAAATCCCCCCTCATTCTTCTCTTCCACACACTAAACAATCCCAGTTCCCTCAGCCTCTCCTCGTAAGTCATGTGCTCCAGCCCCCTAATCATTTTTGTTGCCCTCCGCTGGACGTTTTCCAATTTTTTCACATCCTTCTTGTAGTGTGGGGCCCAAAACTGGACCCAGTACTCCAGATGAGGCCTCACCAATGCCAAATAGAGGGGAAAGATCACGTCCCTCAATCTGCTGGCAATGCCCCTACTTATACATCCCAAAATGCCATTGGCCTTCTTGGCAACAAGGGCACACTGTTGACTCATATTCAGCTTCTCGTCCACTGTAACCCCTAGGTCCTTTTCTGTAGATGGCATGGATTGCACCCTCAGTAAGTTTGCAGATGACACTAAACTGGGAGGAGAGGTAGATATGCTGGTGGGTAGGGATAGGATACAGAGGGACCTAGACAAATTAGAGGATTGGGCCAAAAGAAATCTGATGAGGTTCAACAAGGACAAGTGCAGAGTCCTGCACTTAGGATGGAAGAATCCCATGCACTGCTACAGACTCGGGACTGAATGGCTAGGCAGCAGTTCTGATATTCTATGATTCTATGAAGAGCTCTCTTCATCCTTGCTGGAACAGATCACAGTTCACACTGGCCCAGTGCTATAGCAGTGGAAGCCGTGTTAACATTCGGACTCTTCCCTGGCAAAGAAGGGCACTTTTTAACTTATAGCTGAGGTTATTATTATTATTTATTATTTATATCATCATAGTGCCTAGGTACCCTAGTCATGACCATCGTGCTAGGGGCTGTTCAAGCATAGGACAAAAACATAGGAAGCCAACATAATGCAGGGCTGAGTTGAATCTGAGGAACCTACTGATGTCTGAGGATTATTATTAGATGCCCCAACCAAGGTCAAGAGCACTGCACAAACACATCGCGCGAGACCCTCCCTGCCCCAAAGAGGTAACAATGAAACAGACAAAGGGTGGGAGAGGAAACAGAGGCAAAGTGACTTGACCAATGTCACACAGCAAGTCACTGGCAGAGCCACCACAAGAACCCAGGTTTCATGGGCGCAAGCCCAGGGCCCCATTCACTAGGCCACACTAATAACCATCTGAGGGGGGGTACATATCCCAGCTTGCAACAATCATTACTATAGGAAATTTGCAGTAATATGTATATGGGGGAGCACCACACTTTTTGTCATATTCCCAGACCAAGGTGACATTCAGATGGAGTTAAGGTAGGAAAATGGAGCTTTAATGATGACTAGGGAAACTCTTGAAAGGCCCCAGTCACGCTGCCAGCAGCTCCCTCACTCTGATACTGAGGGAGCTCCATACAGAGTACCCTCTGCTGATCTCAGCTGTCAGGGCGTCCCATAGGTACAGGGGTCACGTCTCACATAACCTGAGTGGCCTGAGATGTGCCTAACACCTTAAACTCCATGCGGAAACCAAGAAGTGTCCAGTGCAGCCAAATAGCACATAAGCAAAATGGACGAGGTAGCTCATTTTGTTAGTTACCTTTAATTTCCTTTACCTTCCCCTACCCCTTTCCCACACTCTGCCCGGTGTCGAACCTGCCTGCTCTGCCATTACTAAGCCCACATGCCCTTCTACCCCACCCCCCGTCTTCAGTGCTTTCCTACCCACCTCCACACTGGCGCTTTTGAATACCTCCGCTTGCTGCACATTCCCCACTAGACTGTAAACTCTGAGGCATGGACCATCTCTTCTTTCGGTGTTTGTATAGCGCCTAGCACACCGGGATCCTGGCTCAAGACTGAGGCTTCTCAGTGGTACTTCAATACCCATCATAAATAATAATAACAATAGCATTCTTAATTCCCCCAGATTTCTTCTCCTGAAACCAAATGCCCTCATCCTGCTGCGTTCTCTGAACCCATTCTTTCCTATCTGGAGTTCAAGCAGCTAGGGTCACTACGTCCGAGCTTCCCTATTAATTTTATGGCTTGTCTACACTTGTGGCACTACAGCTGTGCCACTGAAGTGCTTAGTGAAGATGCTACTTATGCTAACAGAGGAGGGTCTCCCCTCGGTGTGGGTACTCCACTTCCCCGAGAGGAGGTAGTGATGTCAATGGGGGAAGCCCTCCCGTCGAAGTAGCGCTGTCTACACTAGGGTTAGGTGGATATAGTTCATAATGTAGACCAAGCCTTACATTCCCCATCTCTTCCTGTTTTGCTAAAATGCTAGCTGAGCTCGCCAACAAGGGTTTTAAACCCAACAATAACTTTTAGTGAAAGGTATTTGAAAGTGTCAGACTGTTAGTTTCAGCACAAGGAAACCGGAAACCCCACGCCTCAGCTTTGCATGCCAATGAACCCACGGAAGGCGCAGAAGACAAAGATGATTGCCTCAGTTACTGTATGTGACAAGAATGATCTATCTATTAATGTGACTTTCATCCATCAGTTCATTATGCTTTATGTGTATGCTGATGTGTGTTTTGCCATTTGCTACTTTTTCTATCTCCATTATGTGACATGCTTTATTCATCTCACTAGGATTTATGTCCATCCTGTTACCTGCTTCATTCTTTTCATTATATTTTATATCAGTTTGACTAAGCTTCACGTCCACATAGCTGCGCTTTATATGTGCCTTACTATATTTTATACCCTGTTTTACATGCTTTATGCTTTAACTAGCTGCAGAAAAGTTCCCTGCATGTATTTAAGTGATCACAAAAGTGATTCTATTGTTTTAAGACAGTCAGAGTGCAAGAAGGTGCTGTGTAAGCTTATGCTGCTAAAGCAATCCCAGAACCATACTATACTTTGCCTTTAGAGAAGGCAGCGTTTTCATCTTGCAAGTGCTTTATAAGGAGGAATGAATGAATCATGATTCCTATTTATTTATTATTTGTCTTTCAGTAGTGCTGGGTGGACCACTGAAAATGGGGCCGGCCCCCTTGTGCTAGGCAGTGCCCAAACACAAAGTAGTGCACAGTTCCTGCCCCAAAGCGCTTACAATCTAACTACACGAGGCAGGCACATGTTGGGGGAAAGGGTGAGACACACAAATAGAGGAACAGAGGGATGGTTTGCAAATGTCATGTTAATTCCATGACTTTTTTTTTTTTTTTAATTCTTAGCGTGGGGGTTTGTTAAGAGGGGATTAGCGAAATGGAAACACAAAGGGAAGGCAGTCATCCCCAGCTGCTCCTGCAGTGAGGTAAATAAGTGATTTTTTGTATTATAGTACCCAGGGAGGCTCCATCCAAGATCAGGGCCCATCATGCTGGGTGCTATACAGACACACAAGAACATGAAGTACCTGTCCAGGAATAGTTTACAAACTAAATAAACTCAGGGTAGGAGAAGAAACAGAGGCAAAGAACAGGAGAGTGCCAGTGGTGGAGCTCGGAATACAACCCAGGCATCCTGGTTCCCATAGCAGCGCTCTCCCCCCCAACCCTCAGAATTATTATTATAGGCCCATTTTTCAGATGGTCGAAGAATTAGAACACAGGAAAAGTATCTGGGATCTCTGGCTAGGAGAGTGTCTGTGGCCTTGAGCAAATCACCATAGGTGATCCTCACTCTGGGGCAGAGGGCCAGAGAGAGGCCTAGGCAGTGATTCAGCATTAAGGATCTGGGTTTTCGGGTTCTTTTGTCTGAAAATTGAAAATGTTTCATGCGAAATATAAAAACAAAAAGCTCATTTTTCAAAAAATTTCTCACCAAAAAACTAAGTGGCATTTTTGACCCAGGGTAAAACTTTCAAAAGCACCTAACTGACTAAGGATTCCACGTCCCAGTTTCAGAAGTGACTTAGACCCAGATCCTCAAGGGTATTTAAGCGCCGACCTCCATTGGTTTCAATGGGAGTTGGCTGCCTAAGTTCCTGTGAGGAGCTAAATCTGAGGAGCTGAAGTTTCACTGAAAGTCAATGAGACTGAGACCTGGTCTACAGCTAAAATTTAGGTCAAGCTGGCTATGTCACTCAGGACTAAGAGCAATTTACACCCTTCAGAGACATAGTTATGCCAATCTAAGCCCCATTGTAGACACCCCAGGTCAACGGAAGACTTCTTCCATCAACCTAGCTTCCACCACTGACGGGAATGTGTCACGGGGTCCACTCACTGCTAGCCCACCTCCTCCTGGCCACTCTGGGGATTAGCTCTTGCCAGGTCAGACATCCCCTTCTGCTGCTCATTCGCACCCCCTGCCATCTCTCTCTCTATATATATGCGATTCAGGGTGTTCTCTCCTCATAGCTTGGCCCCGCGACCAGGGCATGGTGCGTTTTCCCCTTCCGGGATATCAAAGTCTCTCTATACAGACTGTTTCAGGCAATCTTTCCATTCAGTGTTCAGATGGTGCCATTTCCCCAGTGGCTGATAGGGGAACTCAGGCCTGCCCACTACTCCATGTTCCAGCCCGGGGATCTTAAGCTCCGCAACTATGGTCTACTTGCTCCCAGACCTGTTTGCTAGTTCCCCGCTTTCTGCTTCTATCCTCTGGGTTTGCCACCCAACCGAGCTGCCTCCACTCCCTCTGGCTACTTCCCCCTTTGGCTTCTTGCCAGACCCCGTAATCTCCAAGACACCTTCCTGCAGACTACTTCACCCTGAAGTCCCCTGCTGTTCTCAGCCTCTTAGCTTTATAGCATCCCCACCTGTTCCTGTCCAGGTGAGTGTTATACCTGATTAAGCATCATTGAGCTAGCTGGCCTTAACCCCTTCAGGGCTAGGGTGAGGTCAACACCCCATCACAAAGTGGATTAACTACAGCAGTGGAAAAACCCCTTCCATCACTGTAGCAAGTATCTATACTATGGTGCTAGACTGCCACAGCTGCAGCACCCTGTGGCTTCTAAATCACATAGGCACTTTTGAAAATGTTCCTCCAGGTCTATTCTGATCAGCCGCTGGATCTGCAGTTTCCAAGCATATTTGGTTGGTTCAGCCCATTACAAAGGCAAGGTCCATCTGGGAAGTACAAGTCTAAACCCAAATTACCCTTTATTTGGGGGGATTTCTCTAGCCAGGATGGTGGCTTTAGGCCCAACTCATCCCAAACCTTTAGAAAGCTGCCCACCACTGGCCATTATCTGTGGAATACAGAGCAAAAAAAACGTGTCCTGCTGCATTGCTGCTTGCAGCAAAGGGGTAAATAACAAATGTGTGGAACTGTGTCACACTAAAGTCTTGCCTTCTCCAAATCTCCCACCCCCACATTTGTTCAGGGCCTATTCTTGTTGCTCATCGTAAGTATCTGTCATCACCATTCCTTGAGGTGGTTAACTAATTTTGTGTGCAGACCACATTCTAAATTGTCTCATTCCACGCTGCTTACCCACAAGAAATCATTTTGCTTAAGAAAGGAATCAACCCACGACAGCTTATTTAGCTGCAAAAGGAAGAAATCAGCTGTTACATTTGCAATCCCCCCAAAAGATTTATTAGGAGACACCAAAAAGGTGAGTGCTTCCTGACCAGCACTTGGCAGAACATACTGTATGAATAACTGAATGACCTTTCAAATATTTACACATATGCAAAGTCTTGTTTGGAGGCTGCCTCTTGCTCCTTCATTTGTCTGACAACTTCCTAACCAGAAATGATACATTCATTTACAGCCACCAGACAGCTTGTTTTTTATTAGCCAGACACCGCCAAGAACAATAGGCGAGAAATGACAGAACACATGGCACATTTGCTCAGCGCCACGGAGCCCGTTTCATACGATGAATGTCAGCCTTAGTCCTTGCTAACCTAGGAACATAGAGAGCTTTTAGGTGTTAGCCACACTGACAAGGGCCTTGTGAAGGGGGAGGAAAAGTATGGCCCATAAGGCTCCCCTTGGCATGTGTGGAAAGTAACATTTGCTGTGCTAAACAGAAGCATCTTAGTTGAGTTTATCTGCCAATGATTCCATGGTTTAAGTGACGTTTGGATGTAGCCAGAAGGTGCCCAAGTGGTAGTAATGAGACGACTATAGGGGAAAGCTACAACAATCAGCAAGGGCAGATGATTATTATTATAAATATAGTTATTAGGAGAGGAAGGATGATCTTAGCTCGTGAGCTAGCTGTGGCAGGGATGGTCTGTGTGTTATTTGTTTGTACAGTGCCTTGTACAATTATTAATCCTAGTGAATACTAAAAAAAGGTTTGAAAAAGGTCAAGATCAAAACAAAACATTCAAAAAATTATCAAAATGTAACATTTTGATTAACCCAAATTGGAATTCTTGCCAGCTTTTGTGTTTGTGATAATTGTCAAGATTTTTGGAAGGGAAAAAAATGTCAAAATCTCAAAAATTCTCATGGGACAGGAAAACCATTTCCTATCCAGCCCTGCCTAGCACAATGGTGCCCCAATCTTGCTTGGCCTGTAGGCACTACCTGTCAGCATTGCAAGAAACCTGCTCTGCTGGTCTCACGTTTCCCTCCAGCTGAATGGGAAGAGGAGGGGATGGCATGAGTTGGGAGAGGGCTGGTCCCATCCTTCACAAGGAGACAGACAGTCTGATGGTACATACCTTCCCATTCACGAACCTCCAGGATCCTCTACAGCAGCGTTTCTGAAACTGCGGGGTCCCGACCCAAAAAGGAGTCACAAGACTATTGTAGGGGGGTCACGAGAATGGCAGCTGCTGGCCAAGTGCCCAGCTCTGAAGGCAGCGCCACCTCCAGCAGCAGTGCAGTAGTAGGGATGGCCTGGAATGGGGGTGGGAGAATCCCTCACTTTTTGAGAATGGTCTGAAATATTTTCAAAGGGGGTCCCAGAAAAAAATTTGAAAACCTCTGCTCTACAGAAACATTGTTATGACTTTGATTCCTTTCAGCGATCTTGGGGAACTTCTCAGACCCCACCAGGCTCTAGTGTCCCCAGATGTTGGCAAATGGGGAAAGCAGATGGCTAGGCACTTTGCAATGTTATCAGCCTCCATCCCCCTGGCCAGTGTGGCTTAGGAGACCATGAGGTTGGGGTGGAACTTCACACTGTCCCCATTAAAACTTTGAAGTTATCTTAAGTACCCATGAGACAGGGCCCCTCTAGGTGCCCAATATTTCACACATTATCAAAGGACACCATTACTGACCTCCACATGGCCTGTGGCCCCTGGAGATGCAATAGCTCTCAGGTGCCTGGGGACCCTTCTCCTTTCTCCCTTCATGATCCCCATGGCCAGGTCGAGCCTGGGGATCATGAAAGCATGGGCTTCAAAATGCTCTCAATGGAACATTGAAACTTTTCACCCCAGCCACACTGGAGCTTAGCCAGCACAGAGCCCACTCGGGAACTTGCCACCCACCCAGATGGGAAATACAGAATGTCTAGACCTCATGTAGTTACGGGGTAGCACTTTGCAATGTTACCAGCCTCCATCCCCCTGGCCAGTGTGGCTCAGGAGACCATTAGGTTGGGGTGGAACTTCACACTGTCCCCATTAAAACTTTGAAGTTATCTTAAGTACCCATGAGACAGGGCCCCTCTAGGTGCCCAATATTTCACACATTATCAAAGGACACCATTACATGGCCTGTGGCCCCTGGAGATGCAATAGAATGTCTAGACCTCATGTAGTTACCTCAGTGATCTCCTGCAACATTGAAAGAGAGAAGAACAACAATGGGATTGGTTGAGTGTTTTATTCTGTTGATTTTGGAGCCCAGCGCCAAAAGTGGGGGCTAAACCCAGATGGTCCGGAGACCAGGGGGATCTTTGTTCCCTCCCCA